>NC_057926.1:34782605-35394881 GCF_018873765.1 Telopea speciosissima | reverse complement strand
GAATATTATCTGTCTTCAAACATAAAGACTCCCAAAACGTGAAAAAAAAAAGAAGAAGAAGAAGAAGGCAGTAGAAAACAATAACTTCGTGAAAAGGGATGGGGAAAAAACTTCAATAGAGCATCCACAAGAATCCAAAAATGAAAACTGTACAACCATCATGAGTGGGGAAAACATACATGCGTTGGAGCATCAGCTGCACAGTGGACACGAGTCCGCTGAAGCTCAAGGTGCGGAGGGAGCTGCCCCTTGGGCAAATCAGGCAAGTCGAGAGCGGAGACCCTAGGCATGATCGACTCCTCCGCAAATTAAGCAAACTTCAGAGTCGTGGAGAGTTGAATGGGTTTTGCTTTAAGTGAAGAGTATGAGACCATAGTTAGTAAGTTCGGGAATGGCAATAATATAGGTACGGATACATACGGAAATTAAACGGACTAAACAGCAATAATACTTTAAAAAAAATCCGGACTAATAAAACATGTACGGCAATGATACGGTACATGTTTAATATGGTTGCTCAGTAAAAATCTGGGAGCAAAAAATACGGGCATATATTCACTATGCAACAGGCATGTACACCTAATAAACACAATGATAAAGACAGAAGACCCAAGGCAGACTTACATCCACCAATGTCAGCTATGATCTCTACTCTATCATGCTGCAATTATTTGTTTATTATCTTAAGAGTTTGGTGGAAGTTTGTAACTTGTTATAAGAAATTCTAATAAACAAAATCAAATTTGTTTATTGGTGTGGGATGCTCTAATTTTTCTCTACTAAGTGTGTTTGCTGACCTAAAAATGGACAACCATACATTGCCTAACTATTGGCTTAACAAGGTCACTGTCAACAGACCCAGCAGAAAAAAGTTCCATGGTTAGAATCTTGGGGGAAAAAACAGTCATTTTGAACAACATGAAAAAGGACCAGCGACCCAACCAATTTTGACCAATATAACAGCCAGAAGAACATGATTTTCCATTGACACTGGTTATAATTTTCAATAACAAAAGAAACAAAGCATAAAGAATGAAGACATCTCTATTAAAAGGATGAGAAAACAAGTTAAACCAAACCAATAAACCTCGTTCACTAGCAGGGGATAGGGTCATGGGTGTCACAATAAAGCAAGAAGAATTATTTTACAGGATTATCAAGAGTTCTACCTAGGGCTGCAACAGAGTCGAGTTGGGCCGCGCTTTTTAAAACCCTAGCCCAACCCTGAGTCCCCTTAGCTCAGCCCAGACCCGTCCTGACCCTGACTCAAGGCCTAAAAACCCTGACCCTGACCCTGACCCTGCTGGGCCAAGCCCAGCCCAAGCCCGCCCTGATTGGACCGGGCTTGGTCTATTGACCCTAGCCCTGACCCTGACCCTGACCCTGACAGACTATATGCTTTCAATGTACAAACAGACTATATCTATAAGCCATGACCACGCATGCTTTCACACAAGCAAGTAGCACTCTCTCATTTTATTAACCCAACAAAGAAACAAGAAACAGATTACTGGCCTCGAATGAAAAGGATACATGATTATTAACAAATAAGAACATTAAAACTAAATTCACTAAAAAAATGTTCATCACTCACCATCCAAATTAATGCGACGCTCCTTTCTGTCCACTTTAGATAAAGCGCTTTTAACTATATACATGCGCCCCCCCCCCCCCCAGGGGAAACCTTAAAGGCCAAAGCAATCCTCCCACCAAGACAGACCCAAACCCACCTCTCCACTTCTCCCACAATGCCTTCTTCCCAAACTATTCCAACCTAAACTTATGTATTAAAGAATCTTCTCACAGCTGCCAGTTTTCCTGCACCTATGGCTGTACCCTTTCCAATCGAGGTCGGTGCACGAGGCACTGTTGGATCCCTCATCCAACAAGAGATTGACTACTTCAGCAAACTTGAGTTGGCCAGCAATGGAATCCCCAAGAAACCTGAGTCACAGATTACAGACATCACATCCACCAGTAATGGCTTCCAACCCAAGTTTGGGTTTATGATCATGGCATCAAAGAAGAAGAAAGGGGGCACAACTAACATTAGGCTTCTACCCAGCATTTGTTCTCTAGTGGAGGCTGCTGATAGTAATCGACCCAATGGAGTTCCTAACTTCTCTTACAGAAACCTGAAGACTGATGTGAAAAATGTAAAGCACTAACTAAAGCTTTGAGAAAGCTTTGAGAAAGAGAGCTTCCGGAACTGGTGGGTGATTGAGTTGGACCATGCTCTCTCATGGCTTCCACATTTTAGATCAACAACTTCCACAATGCAAGATCCTTTCTTATCAGTTTTCTTTCTGTTATGACTATTATAAATAACAATATCATCAGATCCAAGCATTGGGATACTGTGTGCCTTGTTTCGGATACATTCTGGTATTGCACAAAATTGATAGAATCCTTCTCAGAAGTAAGCATTGAATCTATAAAAAATTTCAACATCGACTCTGTAAACATGGAAAGATCAGCAATAGCAGATCCATTAACATTGTAGAAACTAAATAGAACAGAGAAAAGAAAATCCAGATTTCTCAAGTAGTACATGGAAAACAAAATGATGCCCAAGTTTCTCCAATGATTTTTCACCACCAATACTAACGTAAGAGATTAAAAAATCACTATCTCTACCTGAAATCAGATGAAAGAAGACCCTCAATCCGCTGAATCAGACACTAAACCCAATTCAGTTTTCCTGTTCGAATCTCAAAAAATTCGATCCAAGAAATCGAATTTCTATAACAACTAAACCAACCATAAATTACAATTAATAGCAAACCAAGGGATTATTGGGCTTTCCCAAGGTACCCAACAGAAATAATATTTTTTCCTGTAAAGAGAAGACAAATTATTTCTTCCTATTGGAAGATGTATGGACTAAAGAGTAAAGACGATTGGGAAAAACTGAAAAACACCTTCCCGGTTCCATGCAAATAGATCACCGAAACCTAAAGAAATACAAGGCTTAGAGGGAAAGCTTAAAGGGAAAAGAGAGAGAGAGACTCACAGTCCAAATATAATCCGGAGAAGAAAAGGGCACCAGGGCAAGGGCTAGGACCGGTGGAGATTTCTGGCCGAACCGAGAGAAACTCCTGCCGCTGCAATCGCTTTCGATGGATTTCGGCAATCAATCGGGTTTTTGGAAAAAAAACGAAGAGGAAGATAACATGGGGTATTGCTTCAAGCCTTCAAGCCTTCAAGCCTTCAACAGACGCTGAACTTGTCTTGGAATGGAGACGGAGAAGAGGAAGGGAAAGCGGCTAGCTAGAATTCCAACTTGCGGTTGAGCTGTTTAATTTTTTTATTACTTTGGTCTTTGGTATTTGCCTACTTGGTCCGTGAGGGTTAGCTGGTTAGGGATTTCGATTTGAGAATTTGAGTAATTGAGTTGTTATTATTTTTATATTTTTCAGTTTTTTTGTATTAACTTTGAGTTGCTTTTAATTTTTGTGAGTTCCAAATTCCAATGTTTTGGATTTTCAAGTTCTACCACTGTACAGTCCACCGAATTTCCAAAGTCCATGCCATGGTACAACCAGATATTAATGTGCAAACACTCAAAAAAAATAACATCAGACACTAAAAATTCCCTTCTCTTTCTTCAGTCTTCACCTATGAATTGATTTTTTTTTATTTTTTTTTAAATAGAGCACAGAGAGTGAGAAACCAACAAATAAATTCATGGATTTTTTCATTTTATGGACTTTTCATCCATTCACCAAAACTGGCAAAGAGGGTAGCAGCTCTAAAAAATATAAAGCGCTGCAAAACTGAGTATAGAGCATCGCTGGTCAGAGAGAGAGAGAGAGAGATACATCCATCTGAGAACTTATAGGAGATAGGCCCTGATGGACTTGACGGAGACAGAGAAGAAAAAGGGGGCATTGGGGCAGGGGCTCACCGGTCGCCTTTCCGCAGCTGCAATAGCCGATGGAGTTCTACAATCTGGAGCTTCAATCGCTGGCTGCCAATGAAATCATCCGGGAACGGAACCGGAGAAGAAGAGAACACACTAGGGTTCCAAAATCCAACTCTAAGTGATCTACTTCCGTGTTTGGTTTCGTATGGAGAACCTGAAGGGCGACGTTGATCAGTCGCGTACGTCTAGCCCAAAGGTTTTACCGTTTTATGCCTTGCGTTAGGGTTTTAGAGAGAAATATGTATTTTTTGAAAACCTGAATTGCCAAGAAAACGTTAATCAGTGGTGTCAATCGGTTGGTTCAGCCTAGGGCTACAACAGGGTCGAGTTGGGCCGGGCTTTACAGAACCCTAGCCCAACCCTAAGTCCCCTTAGGCTTGACCCGACCTCAGGGCCAGAAAAATCCAACCCTAACCCGCTCTCAAGGTTGGGCCGGGCTGACCCTGATTGGCCCTGATCATGGGGAAGGGGAAAGAAATGCATGGGTTGGAATGGACCGGGGAGAACATTATCAAATTTACATAAAATAACACTATAATAAAAAGTATTATATCACTTATTGTCGTCATATATAATATATTATATAAAAAAGTAGGTGACATTTAAAGTTTATAATGTATGTATTATATCAATATATATTTTATAGTATAACTTAAATCGGGTCGCCGGCAGGCAAGCTTAGCTTGAAGCCTCAACCCTAACCCGACCGACCCGACTCAGGGTCGAAATTTCCACCATAACCGCCCTCGGGCCAAATATCTCAACCCACTGTCGGGCTCGGCGGGCCGGCGTTTGGGCGACAGGCCAAACTTGCACCCTAGTTCAGCCTATTTTCGATCGGACGGAATCGATTTCAGATTGAGAATGGGAGAATTCGAATCCTAACCAATAAGGGAAGGTTTGGTTTAGGTGTCAACTTATTTCGGTATTCTGTTATTGGTTTGATATTGGATTCGGTCCGATTTAAGTTCGATTTTCAACGTATATATATTATATATACACACATTATTACGAGGGAAACATGTTTGTTTAACGGGTTGGTATCGTTTCTTATCAGTTTTTGTCGGTATGGGTTTGGATTTCGGCTTGATTGTCCATGTTCGGTGCATTTTTTGAGGATTTGAATCCTCTATGGCGCATTGGCGTGCACTACCGTCCCGCCGTTATTGTAGAGGATTTTGATCCTGTGGGGTGGCTATCCGTCTTGCCATTGTTGCCAGTGTTGTGCAGACATAAGATCGCGTGCCAAGACACCCTTGCCCGAGTGGGGTTACGGTTTTTTTTTTGACGAAAGTATAGTTTTACCCCTAGTTTTGGGTAATTCTGCATACCCTGAGGTTTACAAATGTCAACACTTAAATCCATTCTGTTATTTTATGATTAACAACTTTATAAACATGGGGTGAAATATCAAAATTGCCCTTGTAAAGAAAAAAAAAACTTCCCAAATCGATTGGGGGAGTTGCAGGTATCATCTCAATCTCTCTTTGAATACTCTGCATCTTCTCATCTCAATCTCACTCTGAATACTCCACCTATTCTTTGTAGTGTTTTCTGGGAATTCTTTCTTTTCTCGTTAATCTGCTACAAAATACCCAATCTTTAAAATCGGCTGCAATGGATTTCCAGTCTCCTAAGGAGGGAACTCCAAGCCATCTGCAAGAAGAACAAGATTCCAACGAATATGACCAACGCAGCCATGGTTGATTCACTGAGAGCTCTCAATCACGTCAGTCCTTTTCATCTCTCCCTCTCTCCCTTTTCAAGATTCCAACGAATACTAGTCGTTATGAGTTTGTGTTTCACTTACGTTTTGCAAGGAACACTTTCTCTGCTTTGTCGAATGGAT
Source organism: Telopea speciosissima (assembly GCF_018873765.1). NCBI lineage: Eukaryota > Viridiplantae > Streptophyta > Magnoliopsida > Proteales > Proteaceae > Telopea > Telopea speciosissima. The sequence goes on along the minus strand of NC_057926.1, from coordinate 35,389,107 downwards.
CGATCTCTTCAACGGAAACTCTCCTTCGTTTCTGTCTTTCTTTGGCTTTATGATTTTGGAACCAGTAGAAGACATTTTTACTCTCGATCTTAACATAAAAGCTAAGCTGAGAACATATCTTTTGGATTTGATTAGTGGTTGGAGTTCGAAGTCCAGATCTGACCAGATCAGTCAGAACTTTAACCGGTTCTGCAGTTGGATTCCAACGCCCACACTTTGTTCCTCCACCAATAACTCTGTTATTCCCACCACTACCTGGTCCTGCTCCTCCTCCACCTCCCCCTCCATTAATATGAAAACCTGACATTCCTTCGTCCATATCTGAGCTTCTTAGCCTTTCCATCTTTTTCTTCTTCTTCTCTGAAACTCTGATCCTCTTTTCTGATCTTCTGAACGCAAAAGTTTATAGTCTGGAATCCTTACTATATCTAATACTACAAATTAGGGTTTTAGTCTATTTTGTTTTATTGATTCGGTGATCAAACAACAACAACAACATCAGAATCGACTTTTTATTTAATTTAGACTGCTTTGATTTTAGGGTAAAAAAGAAATATGAGATGGAACTCCGAGGATTTGATGATTCTCGCCTGTTTTTTATGCACAGATTAGTGAAGAGAGGAGGGAGACATGCACAAAAGCTGCCACTATTCAACGTGAGATTGAGATGAGAAGACGCAGAGTGAGAGATTGAGATGAGAAGGCGCAGAGTATCCAAAAGAGAGATTGAGATGATACTTGCAACTCATCTTCCCCAATCGATTTGGGGAAGATGAGTTGTAGGTTTTTTTTTTTTCTTTGCAAGGGCAATTTGCCATTTCAACCTTTTTTAACATTGTTAGTCATAAAATGACATTGGATTTACTTGTTAATGTTTGTAAACCTTAGGGAGTATGCAGAATTACACAAAATTGGGGGGTAAAACTATACTTTCGTCAAACCTCAAGAGTGGTATGTATAAATTATCCTTTTTTTATTATATATATTTTATTGAAATCACTCCGAAAAATCCCTTAAAATATAAGCTCTAGACTACAGTCATGTCTGGCCTGTGAGCCATGAGAGGGGAGAACAAGGAGGAGAGAGAACATGAAGGTTAAAAGACACTTTGTTCATGCATTGCCTTCAGAGTTAGAATCTGTTCTGGTTGTTTATAAAATCATCAATTGTGGATTCTTGGAAGAAAATGTCAATTTTCTTATAATCTTTTCGCATTTTAATTCAAGTTAAAATACTGGTTTTAGACAAGTTTTAATCCATTAATGAATGATGATCTAGGCTATCGTGGGCATCCTGTTTCGGGTCATCATTGATCTTAGAATAGATACTCAATGCGATCCTGGCGAGGAGGGAACCCAATCTAACAAAGAGGGAAGGAAAAAAGAATGGAGGAGGGGAAAAAACGGAACGAAGGGGAACTTGTGCAAGTGATATGAGTTTACGGTTAAGTTAATAAGCCTTATCTTTAGACTTTTTTTTTTTGGTAGAAAAAAAATGATGTCAAAAGATATTGTAGGAAGTTTAATTCTATTTTCTTGTTTAGCGGGATGACCACTAACTAATTTGGGGATTAGATAAATCTTTTCAAATTCTATATTTGTGGATATAAAACAAATTTTAAGTATACTTATCTTGTAATTATTTTTTTATCCCATGGATCTAAGAAATTTTCTCTAAATTATGGATAATTCTTTAATGGGCTCTATAATTTTTTAGGAGAAAGAACATTAAACGGTGTTGGCTGTAAGATTTATCGGATGTCATGGCAATCGGGATTGGTAGTCCGGTGCCTGCTGGTGTTGACTCCCCCACCATTAATGTGCATAATGGTCTGTGGGGTGATTCACAGCATTCTTGGGCAAGCCTCTTCTCCAGAGGGAAAGTTAAGGAGGGGGTTGTGGATATTTCCTACTTTGAACCATCTGTGATTGAGGGGGAAAAGGCTGCTGTGTGTACAACGGATGATTTGACTGAAGAAAAGGATCGATGGGAATGTGCTCTTGTTGGCTATGTTTTTGGACCTAAGCCAGCATTCTCAGTGATGAAATGTTTTGTCACTGAGAAGTGGAGTCACGTAGGAGGGGGTTGAGGTGTTTGGCTTAGAAAGTGGGATCTTCATTTTTTATTTTCAAGGTGCTGATCTCAATCGACAGATCCTTGACGAAGGACCTTGGTCCTTGGGAAGCCGACCGCTGATATTACGACCCTGGGCACTGGAAATATCCCTTTCAAAAAGGGAAGAATCGGAGTTGCCTCTTTGGGTTCGTTTATATGGCTTGAATCTCCATTTTTGGGGGACCACTGCTCTAGGAAAAATTGCTAGCGTTTTGGGGCGGCCTATTTGTGTTGATCGGCGAACGTCGCAGCGTGAGCGACTCTCCTTTGCGAGAGTATGTGTTTCCATTAAGGCTGAGGATGGTTTTCCATCGTTCATTCCAATTATTGGGGAAAATGGTGTGATCATAGAGCAACCAGTTGAATATGACTGGATTCCTCCAAGGTGCAGTGCTTGTAAGGTGTTCGGCCATGTTGATAAAACATGTCCAAAGGCCAGTGTTCAACCAAGTTTGGCACTGATTGTAGCAAGTGGTGAACCGATGTTGGTGGAGAAGCCATGGCAGACACAGAGCCAACACAAGGGGGTGTGGGAAACGGTTATTGCCGCCTGAATTTTCACCGTCAACAGTGGTAGAACAATCGTCGCCACCAGCAGTTGGGAAATCAACTTCTATAACCAACCGGGGTGTGACTTCCTCAACTGTCAATATGGATGTGGACAAGTCTGTGAAGGCCACGTGTGTGCAAAATGTTGTTGCTAAGGGAATTGCAAATAATCAGCCACGTGCACATGGGGTATCTCAAGTGCCTAGTGTGAAAGGGAACCAACCGTTGATGATCAGAGATGTGGATAAGGCAAGCAATGCAAGTACTGTTCCTATTGTGCATGGGAATAAAGATCATGGGAAAGAGGGTGTGGTGCATGTCAGCAACAGAGAATTAGTTCTTAAGGGTGCACCTTCGGTGAATGTATCAGCATCGGCTGTGAAGCAGAATGCTACGAAGTTGGAAGCAAAGAACAATGATGCGGCTGTATCAGGTTTTGCTCCAACTACGGAGAACCGATTTGCTGTTTTACAGGGTGAAGGGGTTAATGATGGTGTGGTTACAGTTGATGAGAATGCTGAAGGTACATCTGGTGTGCCTCGAGAGCGAGATCGCAGCCCGGTTCGGAGTGCACCTTTGGAGCGCTCTGCTGCCACTGTGTCTAAATGATCAAACTTGGAGCTTGGAACACCAAGGGTATCAATGACCCTGGTAAGCGACGTGCAACCGGTTTTTGCTCTTGCAGGAGGTCTACAAGAGACCAGTGTTATTTGTTTGGAGCTTCAGGCGATTCGAAGTGGGTTAGAACGAGCAAGGTTCTTTAAGCTGGCTCAAGTGCAAGTAAGGTTAGATTCGCAAGTTGCAATACAAATGATTGTTGTATAGGATACCTTGGCGAGTTTTGTGGTTAGTGGAGGCGATCCGTGACCTGCGTGACACTCTCCGCAGTTGCACCTTCGTTCACCATGTAAGAGAGATTAATAGTTGTGCGGATTATCTGGCTAGGTTTACTTATACAGCCTAGGTTTTCCATTTTAATTTGGATGGCCTGCGTTTGGCACTCTCTGAGCTGATTCAGAATGATACCAAGGGAAAGGTGTACTCAAGAATGTAATCTGTAACTTTTTATCTTAATAATATAAACGCCCTTTTAACCAAAAAAAAAAACATTAAACGGTGTTGTGCTTGGGCGTGTATCTACACCCACACAGCCTAGAGTTGCCCCTGGTCCTTTCCACCTTTCCAACGGGCAGTGCTGGTCTTTTTGCATTGGACTGTGTCTGGGCACAGGTACGCACAAGTACATGTCCAAGCACATCACCGGTTAGCATTCCTTTTCCCATATTTTATTTATAAAATCTTTTAGTTAATTAAGAAGTAATTTATTTTGGGAAATGACCTAGACTTAAGGCACGCAAAACTAGCACTTAGCCCCGACGAAATAAAAAGCCAAAGAAATATCCCTACATGTGCTTTCATTGGCTCCCATGCTAGTGCAAGCGCTACACGACCAAGTGGCGATCTCTTGCCTTTTTTCTTTTTTCCTTTGTTTTAGTTTAGAATATTTTGTATTGAAATAATTTTATTTCACTTGACTTCTAACCAAACTGGATGGGACCTTCCATTATTTGTGCATCATGAAACTAAAGGAAGAGTCATTCTAAGTGATGAGAAATTATCCAATTTCACATTATTTCACTTGATTTCTAACCAAATTGAACAACTGCTTGCATAGTTGGTTGGTGGCTTGCCAATAGAGTGCATGAACCCCAAGAGGTCATGGGATCGACTCTCCCATATTTGTGCTATGAGGCACCCCCTCCCTCTGTAGCGGTAGTTAAAATCTCTTGTAATTGTTATTAAAGTCTCATTGCGCAAAGATAGGATAGACCAAAATTTTTTTTTTTTTTAAAGAAATGCACTAGAAAACTTTACAATCAGTAATGTGAACCCTAGGATGGCGTGGTGACCTTTCTCGCCCAGTGGAGGGAAACTTTCTCCAAACCTATTTGTTTATTTCCTTATGTTAACCTAGACACTTTTTTTTTTTAATGAATGAAATAAAAACTAGTAAAATAAGAGAAATTACATTGTTCAGCATTCCAAATACAGAAATACAAGACTTGTTCCTACTCGCCTTTAAAGCTAACATATCAAAAAAGGAACAAACCCACTTGTTCCCATCTTTATAAAAAATAACATTTTGAGAAAAATAAGAAATTTGTGAGAGAATGTGAGTGGAGTTCCAAGGCCATGGATTTTTGAGAGGCGCCAAAATAGAGTCTTGCATACCCTATGAGTCATTCCAAATGTGAATGTTACTCCATCCAAAATTATATGCAGATTTTAACCCTTTCAGTAGACATCTAGCTTCGGCCTCTATAGTATTGATTGTTAAAATATTTATCCAACTCAATCAAAACAAAAGAGCTATGAAACAAAATGCCATACGCCCATCTTGATATATTTAGAAACTGTTAGAACATCTGCACAGATTAAAATGCGATATGTTAAATAGGGAATATCAGAATCAAGACAAGAGGAAGAAATTGTACCACTATGATTGATTACGGAAAACATATCCTCAAAATTTTGAATAGAGATAATCTCAAATCAGCGATCCAGCGATTAACATTGTATAAGATCATCCTTCGATTAGGGGCAATATCCAAAAGAACAACTTGGTTCCAATGTTTCCAGATGAAATACGAAGTAATGTAGATCACACTAAAAACCCATTTACAGAAAAGTTTGTTTGAGGGCATAGTTAGATAGATTAAATAACACAGAAGCAGCTGAAGAATGGTCAAACCTTTCAATTCTTAACCCCAAGAGGTCCCAAGACCCAAACCCTTTTGGTGAAATCGTAAGACAAAAGGACATGCCAAATTGTTTCCTAATGAGTATTATAAAAGGGACAGCAAGTATTCAAATCCATCCATCTACCCAGAATGTCTCTAGCAGGAACACCATTATTTAGTAACCTCCGGAGATGTAATTTAAACTTTGGATGGATGCAAAGTTTCCAAAAATATTTCCATCATTGACTAGAAAGAGGTGAAAAGTGCGATCTAATGTGATTGGTTGGACTGCCTCTATTTTTAATTAAGAAATTAGCAACCGATTTGGTGGTAAACTACCCAGTGTTCGAAAAATGACACCACCATTGATCTGGGGCTTAGGATAATGGGATTCTAATTACCTCACATATTAAAGACGATGGTAAGAAAAGAGATAAGAAATACATATTCCAAGAATTAGACAAGGTGAAATAACTAACATTAACCAAGGGGTCAAAAATTTGATTGTGTAGATACATGGAAAGGAGACCATTAATCTAGGGAAAACCCAAGCTGGATCAGCCCAAAAGAAGGTGTTCTGACCAGATCCTACTTTCCGAAACACCATACATTTGAGGAGGGGAATAATGCTCGCTCGCAATGTTGTTCCATGTCCAAGAACCCTTTTTTGAAATGGTTTTTTGGTCAAAGACGGATCTGACAAACTCTACTATTGCAAAAACATAATTTGCTTATCATATAAAAGGTGTCATTCAGATACAATATACAAAGACAAAATTTTAAGAACACATTCTGGATACAATATACATGTATCTGAATAAAATATTTGCATGTCAATTTGGGGCAGGAATAAGGAATTATATATCCCAAAAACAAACTGGCTAAAACATAGAACCGACCCTCCCTGTTAGTAAATGGGACGATTTTGAGAGCTATTTTGGGACTGATTATTAATTGAACTGGGACAGTTCTGAAAAGGATTTTTCAATAGGGGGTCATAAACTGAAAGCCCAATAAGGACCTGGTTGGAATTGGAAAATTACTAGAACCCATTCAAAATGTTAAGGATGTACAAGTGGGAAGGATGTCCTGTACAGAGAATGCATTCTGAGAAAGAGGGACCCAAACTTTATCAGACGGCTAAGGAAGCAAGATGTGCATTAATGTCCCTAGCTAGAGTAGGCAATCAACAGTTTAGAGCAACACAACTTCCCTCTACTGATAGGTTCCGGTGGCTGATCTGCATGTAAAGAATTATCACTGTGTCCCCCTAAAACACTAAAACACTGACTTTCGACCCAAAGATGGAATGAGACTAATTGGAACATATAAAAAGAGCCGAAGGATTGGAATCTGCAGAAACCTAGTAGAGTGAACCTGGATCAGGAGGCTCTTATGGATCGAAACCACAAACATAATTAAGGAAGCTATGGCTCCTCCTAGTCTTCACTCTTTCGCTCTGCACTCTTCATTCTTCAGCCATTCTAAGATTTACCTGAAAGAAATATTCTTTCGCATAGTCTTTTACCTGATAATAAACAGAGCCTGAAGAAATAACACCAGCAGCCCAATATTTCTCTTCATAAGCACTGCATTTAACAGCCACACCTTCAGGTATCTTCAGGATTAAAGGGATCTAATTTTCTATGGGTATGTTTGGTTGGTAAGAAATGGAAAAAAAGAAGAGAGCACTTAAATTTATGTGTTTATTTATCATTACTTTTCTTCACCATTCTTTTGACTTTTTTTTTGCCCCAAACAAACATACCCTAACTGCTGTTTGCAAAAGTGAGAATTGGAGTTCATTAATTCTAGCAATTAGTAAAAGAATAGAACCCACTGGTGACAAGAAATAAATTACACATGTATTGATGCGATTTTGAAAGATATACATGGGCAAATGAACATCAACAATGTGTGTCTTCACTGTTCAGAAAAAAAATTGAAGAATTATCTGTGGTAGATATACAGCCACAGCAGACTCGTAGCGGCTTCATTTCCTAGTAATTTCCTTCCCTGGGAGTCGGGATTGGGCTTTGGTGAATATAGGTGCCATCTGAATGAAAAGCCATCTTGATGGACAAAGCAATGTACAGCCTTAATCAGCCAATGATATTATTATACAACAGGTGCCAACAAAAATTTGTTGAAGTCTGCAATACATCATGGGGAGCTAAGCTCATTAGAATTAGCATTCACAAAGGAATTCAGATTTTCTTATTTTACTTTCCTATTCCATATCATTTTATTTATTTATTTATTTATTTTCAGATTTCCCCCTACAATTATACTAGTTTAGAGCGTGTGCAATGCAATATAATATATTATGCCTGATTGGGTTAGGAAAACTAGAAAGAATTCAAGGGGCATTTTTGGAATAGAGCATAAACAAAAGGGTAAATTAGTAATGTAATAATGTTAAACACACCTGATAATTGAAGCAAGTAAGTGGCAGTAGCCAACTATTGCCATGGTTGTGACAATGTGATTGCTGAGTTTGATGCCATCAGTCCTTGATTGCCATGTATGGCAGATTTGAGCACATTGTACTGCTCCACAACTGAATTATACAAAGCCTGTGAAAAGGCGACCTTAGCCTGCAAGAAAGAATGGCCTGCTCACTCAGAACCGATACAACATTTTCATTTGCATGAGCTGTGTTGAAAATTGCCCTGATCCATAGAACTGATAGCTAACAGGATTATTATAATTATTCTTCACTTCCCAACTATAAATAACCAAATTTTGACATACAAATTCCAAGGTAGATTGAAAATTTTTACCTCATTAAGACAGATGTACACAAAAAGATCAAGTTAAAAGCAAATTTACATCCATTACTTTGGCCTCAAAAGGAATTGCTCCCCACCGTCAAAGTTAATCAATGAGATTCTACCTCTAGCAGGCTTATGACCGAGTAACATATTTTCTACGTTGTGCATAGAGAAGAGCAGATAAGCAACTAAAAAGTGAACGGGTTGTTGAGAAGAAAAGATTAAGAATAGAATTAGATCCCAACTAATCACATCAATATTCACAAATTTAAGAGTCATTGAAGGTAAATCATGAGAGAAATTTCTAAATAAGCACGATAGTATAAAAAAAACCCATCCAAATATACTAGTTTTAAAGTTTTTAAGGGAATGGTCTGAAACTGAGTGCCTAGTTATCATATGAATAAAATAGGTATGGATCAACAGTTACCAAATATCCCTTGCAGGCCAGAAGAATTATTGTCCATGTTTTGACTATAGCGAGTTACATTGATGCAATCCTGGGTTCGAAACCCTTAATTTTGATCGTATGGGCCAACAAATTGAATAATTCTAAACATAAAGAAGCAATGGCAATTCTGAAGCAATTATGCACCAAATAAATAAAGTAACAAATGAGAGGGCCAAACTGGAAAATTTAGAATGGAGATCTTATCTGGGAAATGTAATAAACAAACTTGGTACCATGAACTCATGAAGGGTCTTGTGTAAACAAGGTAAAATTTGCCTTAATGGCAATTAGAAGAAGCTTTTTCCTCACAATTGAAGCAGTAGAACCAGCGATAGCCCTACCAGACTTAGGTTGAGAGAGGCAGAGAGCTCCGTCAATCCAACATCAATCAACTCGAGATTTCAGGCCAAGGTTGATAATCCCCAATCCTTCCAAGCTTCAAACCCCAAAATTGGAAAGCAAGAGATTATTAATATTATTCCTCTTAAACACAACCTGGCGGTAAGGACAGAACCAGATTCGAATTTGATTCTGCAACTCACCAATCTACTAAGCTTCAGGGTTCAAATTCCATGGAATATATCATCCTAAGGTATGGATTCAATTCCCATAATTTCAGCGGAAAAAAAAAATGATTTGAATTGAGAGTTCTATCAACTTTATTAGTTCCCAATCCAATGTAGAGAACAAGGTAGCAATGGAGTTTGGAATAACCCATACAGGAAAGAAGAAGAAGATAATATCAGATTTAACAGAGATTTAATGGAGAGACTTAAAACTGGAGATTAAAGGATGACAAGAATTACAGAAAGACGTATCAGATAGAACAGCACGATGGTCTCCAACAAGAGCAACCAGCAAAGATAAAAATTCTATTAAGAATACTCTACTCACAATGACGGGATTAGATTCATATATAGAAAAGAGAAATAATAAAACTCCTAATTACCCATTCTTGAAATAGAAACTGTAGCTAAGGCCTGATTTGGTATGATTTCTATTTCAATTTTGGATTGATTTCATGAAATAGTCAACAAATAGATTTTTGATCAAGAAATTAAAATTGTTTTGGTTGCTTCAATTTGAAAAATTTCAAGAATTAGAAATCCATTTGGTAATTCAATTTCTAAGAATAGATTCTCTAATTGAATTTTTTTTTTTGGGAGAGGGTTCCTCACACCTCCGGTGTGGGGGAATCTCCCACACCATACCAATGGTGGCATGGGAAATAATATCACACACATGGGGTCCTCATGGTCAAGGGACGAGAGAGAAAATAATAACATACCCATGTGAAATGGCGTACAATACATGATAAAATCTTTTGTTCAAATATTTGATAGTTTTAAATAAAATATACCAAAAAGTAGGGCTGCAATAGGGTCGGGTTGGGCCGGGCTTTATAAAACCCTTGCCCAATCCTAAGTCCCCTTAGCTAGGCCAAGTCCCGACCCGACCTTGACTCAGGGCCTGAAAAATCCAACCTTGACCCGCCCTCAAGGTCGGGCTGGGCTGGGCTGACCCTGATTGCCCCTGATCATGGGGAGGGGGAAGAAAATGCATGTGCTGAAATGGGCCAGGGAGAAAATTATCAATTTTACATAAAATAACACTATATTAAAATGTATTATATCACATACTATATTCATATATAATATATTATATAACAAAATGTGGGGGACGTTTAAAGTATATAATATATACATTATATCAATATATATTTTATAGTATAACTTAAAACAGGGCCGGGCCAGACTTATCCTGAGGCCTCAACCCTGGTCCAACCCAACCCTGACTCAAGGCCAGAAATTTCCAACCCTGACCCGTCCTCAGAGCCAAATATCTCAGCCCAAGCCCTGTTCGGGCCGACAAGGTCAAACTTGCACCTCTACCAAAAAGTTGCATGAAAATAAAAACACAATAGACATTGTGTTCATCCTCAATCTGATCTACAATTTCTTCACGATATGTTTCCCATAGCTGTTGTTGCATGCCACCCACCACATTTGGAATGTTCACAACCTCTTCACCATCATTATCACTATCGTTGACTTCAGTTTCATCATCAAACTCTCCCCTCTCTGCTTTTTCAAAAAGCCAATCTGATGTTGTTTGCTTTCTAATAAAGTTGTGTATTACACAGGTATTTTCGTTACTTTGGTCTAGGATACTTTTCTCGAGACCCAATTTATATGCCTAGGGATGCTATGAGAGATCCTGAAGCCTTAGACCACCACACAACTTAATTATCTGGAATGCCCCGGTAACTCACAAGTTCAGTTATATGAGCAGGAACAACAGTCTTCAGATCAAATGGTTATAAGATTTGAGTTTGGACTACTTAGCTAGAAAACAAAAGGCACATCCAGATATCTTGATGAAGAGCTGATTTTATAAATATTGAGCCATGGAAGAAAGGCTACATTGGAACTGGATTGCAACAGAGTTTGGGTCATAAAATCTCCAAGCAACAAAATTGAAGTCCTTTACTTTGACTAACAAGCCAAAGGTACCAACAGGAACAGTAGACGAATTAAATAAGCTACCCACAGTGTTCCACATGAATCTGAGACTCAACTAGTAAATTTTCCTAACAAATCATGATATACTTTGATATATATAGCAGAATCCCCTGCATTTCATTCTTCTGCACTATATCATTTCCTTGACACAAGGATATGCAGCAAGGCTGCAGCCTTTTCATAGGGTGGGTACTGATATTTCATGACATAGTTTGAACCAAAGAACAAAAACATTGCCTCAGAGTCCAACAGTCAGATCTGAAAACTTGTTGGAATGCTTTGCTTTGAAAGCTTTCCAACAAGTCCAAGATTGCTTAAATCTGATTTATATTGAAGGAGTTATGTACCGGTCAAACTTAAATTGGTATGCGCAAATGCTGTCAAAATCGCTCTGAATGAAAATATTTTTTTGGACATCAAAACAAATGAATATTTTACCGCACTTTTGGTTTTTAGCAATGTTTTACCATATTAAGATTTATGGAATTTTTAGATCTAAGAAAAACCCCAGCATTAGAAAGTTGAAAATTGCACTAAACATTTACTTAAATGATATTAGGCATAAATAAGTGTTTGTCCTGATTTCTGGCATAAATAAGTGTCTGTATACCAAGAGATAGGTGCCTGTATACCAAGATTTCCCACCCAGATCTTGCCCAGATCTCGAGATCTGGCACTCATATAAAGGAGTTTGGGTCGAGATTTTGAGATCTCGCCGAGATCTCGACCGAGAAATTGCACTTTTAGAACTCGCATGAGATCTCGGCGAGACCCCTTGGAAAACCGAGATCTTGCGAGATCTCGAACTATGCTATACAGCCCATATTTGGGGTGATATCCTTAAGTTGTGTCACCCGTCAAGGAGTTTGGTGAGGAGAGTTATCCGGGAGGCTTTGTGGATTAGTACAACCTTTAAGGGAGATACCATTAGCTACATCGCTAAGCTGGCATTTTGTTGCACCATTGATCACATTTGGAGGGAGAGAAATTTCCGTGTCTTTCAAAATAAAATTTGGACCTGCTCCTACATTGTTAGTGATATCCGTTCAGAGGTTGAGGATCGGTGCCGTGTTGTCACTACTATGGGGACAAAATCCCCATGGAATATGTTCCTTGTGGAAAAATGGGGAGCCTCTCCAATTTGGACGCTGAGATGATGTCTCTATGTATTTTTCGTAGCTTTACCTTAGCCTTCGGTTCTATGTCCCTTTGTTGATGATGCTTTTTTTCCCTTTGCCCCCTTCGTGTCCTAGGATTGTTGTAAGGCCCTTAATGCAGATTCATCACCGAAATAGACTTGTTTTATTAGGAATAAGTCTAGGGTTGGGTTCTATACATGTTGGGCTTTTGATCCCATGGGTTCTCTATGTAATAGGTCATTTTTATGGACTTTAATTATGGGTAATAGGGTTGCATACGGGATTAGTTGTTTAAATTCCTTATTTAGTTTTATTTTATGTAATTAGTGGTCATGTGATCACTTAAGTGATCATGTGACTTGGTTAAGTGGTCTTGTGACTATTTAATTGTTTTGTTTAGTTGGGCTGGATTAGGACCCTGTTTTGAGTCTATTTCAGTTTCCTAGTCAATTTCAGTTACCTAATAGGTTAAGGATTGGGTTAGGCCTTTCTTTTTCAGAATAGGAGTCTATTTTTGAGTCTTTTATATAAGGTTGTAAAGGGGCAAAGCACTGAAGATGAATTTTGATAATGAAAAAGCTTTTTGCTGCTCTATTCCATTGAAGATTTTTCTTGTGTTTGATCAAGCCTGGTGGGATCAGTGTTTGATCCGATTGACACCTTGCGGTGGGAAGCCCGGGTGGTTCATTGAAGGAATCGGTGTTTGATCCGATTGACACCTTGAGGTGGAAAACCCACGTGGTTTGTTTAGGTTCTCTTTTGAAGATCGCCATTACTGTTTTACTTGAATTTGACTCTATGGTTGAGGTTGGTGGTAATTCTTCTGCTAACAAAATCTATGATTTATTACCCCATCCCAAACCTAATATATTTGGGTTATTGTTCTTGGTTTCCCCATATGATTTAGTTCTCATTGTTCTCTTGATTTCCTCATACAATTTCTCGCCCCATTGTTCTCCTGGTTTTACCCTAAAACCGATTCACCTTTTGATAAAAGATCCTGGTTTAGTTCCTAGTTTGACTATTCAAATCTAGGACTACATTAGCCCCTCTCGGCTTGGAAAGCCTTTGGTTGTTTGGTTGTTCGAGCCTTCTCGCCATCTTGGGTTATGTCCTCGTTTGGTCGTTGGGGCTCTTCCTTTGGCTTTTAATTATTTTCTTTCCTTCTAATAAAGTGATTATCTATAATTTAAAAAAAATTCTTGGGAATTATTATAAAAAAAAAACTCTTGGAATCACTCTTGAAACCACCATGTCAATACATGCACCTACAGTGACCAAAGCAGCTTCTTTTCAAGGCCAAAGCATCTGCAACTTGCACTGATAAGAGTTGCAGAGGCTCTGAAAATGGAAACAATGGTTCACCCAAACCGAATAGAGAGAGAGAGAGAAAGAGAACAATATAAACCAAGATGAACAGCATGAACATAATTACAAAGATAGATTGCAGGGGAAATCTGGTGATGGTTGTATCTCAAATCAGAAAAAATACTACAAACCCGAACTGAATGAGAGAGACAGATGTTCATACCTTCTCGTATTAACCAGAGAGAGCGAGAGAGACTGAGGACAAGAGCAAGAGAGACAATAGTTCGTGACCTCTTCAGTTCATCTTTATATGTGTTCTTTACATAAAGACTCATTGTTTACTCAAAAAGAGTCTTTGTTTTATTAAATTTACGGAAATTACTATTTTGCCCATAAAGGAACCATTGTTTACCACGTGCTCATTCAAGAGCAGCACGAAAATAGGATAGAGTGCGATTTCAATTTTGAAATTGAAAGGGCTCGTTACCTATTTCAGAATTTCTATTCCATCTCATTTCTATTTCACTGAAATAAGATGCAATAATCAAACCAAAGAATTTCTGAAAAAGAAATCACCCTATGAAACTGAAATAAAAATCAAACCAAATCAGGCCTAAGTAGGAAACTAAACAACTACCAAATCCCTACGCATATCCAACTTCCCTAAAATAAAAATATTGCAAAATTTTCAAAATAGTCCCAAATCTTCTACGTGTTGAGATATCGCGATATCTCGATATCTCGTGAGATATCGGCGAATATGGTATTTTGCTTAAAGTGTCACGTGAAGGGGGCTTTAATACAATATTTCAAAGATTTCGGTCCATATTTCGACGAGAGCTGCATTTGCTAAGGAATTTCAGTCTTTTGCCTATTCTTCCACTCTTCCAAGCTCTCATCCAACACTCTAGCCATTGTTCAAGCACATTGTTGTCGGATTTTCGCGGTAAACTCATCGGAGGGTCATCTAAGCTCATCATCCAAGCCTTTTTCCACTATTTAAGGTAAATTCTATTCCTCTAAAACTAATTTTTGAAAAGACTATGTACAAATTTTGTTGGATGGTGATGATATTAATATATGTTAGACACCGGAGGCCGATCTATAGCCTCACGGTGTCGAAAATTTTTCCATATGTATTTTTTTTTTTTTTCTGGTTTTAAAAATTCATTTTCCTACAATTAAAATAGGAAATAATTAGGGGTAATATGACTTAGATGGTAATGAATTAAATATATGTTAGACACCAATGGCCGATCTACGGCTTCACGGTGTCGGTTTATTTTTCTGCTCTTAAATAATTATTTTAATTTTCGCACATACCACTCCATTGGCATCGGATTATGGTGCATCACAACCTTACGGTGGATATGGATATGGATCATCATCATATGGGCGAGTTTAGTGGGGTAGGGGACTATGACTACGGTCCAGTCCCAGGGACATCTTGGATCATCTTTTTAGATAACATCTTTGCATACCCTAGCGGACCTAGCTACCAACCTCACCAGCCATACATGCGCCAATGCCATCGCCTCTTGCGCGGCGCCAACATCATATCACGTGGATCATCTTCTTCACGATTGGATCGATTGGTAACCCTAGTTTATATCCTAGGATATGTTACCTACGTATGTTGATAATTCCATTTACGTGACACTTGTGGATGACTACACTCGTTTCTTCTCCGATTCTATACCGTGGTCCACATATGTCCTTCAAACGAGAGCAATGGACGTCGACTCGGCTAGGCATGAGTGGGATTGATCCAGGAGGCACAGCAACTACTATTAGCGATTTAGCACTTGTAATTTGTAACTTAAGTTGTGATTTCATTGATCTATGAACTTGTGAGTTGTGACTTGCGAGTTGCGAGTCTTGTGACTTACTAACTTTGACACTTAGTGTATTGCCTTTAAGGCTTTAAGCGAGTTATTGAATATTATGGAGTTTATGAGAATCATGGCACTCATCAATGTGTATTGGCTTTAACTTGATATGTGATGAAGTTAAATACTATTATTAAATATTAACTGCCTAATCTATGTGTATTTAACTATTTATACATTAGGGTCGGCGACCGTATGTCAATCAAGGGTGCAAGCCCAAAACACCAATTTAAATTCACATTTTTACAATTTTATGGTTTAAATGTGTTTATTAAGCTTAAATAAGGCTGTCCATGAAGTTTCAGGCCTAGATATGGCCAAATACCCCGAGATGGACCCCGAAATATTGCAGAAAAAATGCAATATTTCGGTCATATTCGCGATATCTCGGATATTTCGGATATCTCGGTAGGCCCGAGATACCGATATATCGCGAGATATAGTACTATGCGTGTAACTACATCATACATCTTTATTCTTTACTCAACAATACATATTCCAAGAAACATGACAGATTAAAATCAGTCTATTTGGCCTTATCCTTGCTCTTTTGACTCGTATTAGGCCTTATCCATGCTCTTGTTAACACCTCAAACATGCAACGTACCAATTCTTCTCACCAGTGCCACCACTGTCTCCAACTTAGAAATTTTACTAAGCAAGTAATAATTAAATATTAAAGTACATGATCATTTTAATCTTTATCTCTTATTATTTAAAAGTACATGTTCATTTTAATCTTTCTCTTAATACCATAAAATAAAAACTAAATAAGCAACCAGTTGATTTGGTAATTATCTTACCTGAAGATGTTTCCATAAAAGAGAATTAAAAACCAAAAATTAATTAGATGATAACATGTTAACATAAACAGTACTAAACACCAAATTTGAGTCGACAGTTACAAAAGAAATATGTCAAGTGTGAACTTGATTTCATGGATGGCAGCAACTATCATAAATGAATTTACATGAGCAAAATATTTTATGGAACCAACCTCATCTGGGTTTTCATGGACAGCAGCAATTCCATTGAAGTTGATTTCTGGAGCCACCGATAACCCAACCCCATGAAACGAGATCATTCTTTGCTCTCCAATTTCTTTCTGGACCTGAGGA
The DNA here is from genome assembly GCF_018873765.1 of Telopea speciosissima. NCBI lineage: Eukaryota > Viridiplantae > Streptophyta > Magnoliopsida > Proteales > Proteaceae > Telopea > Telopea speciosissima. Next base: position 35,372,501 of record NC_057926.1, on the reverse strand, counting down.
AAGGGTTTTGGTTGCTACATAGTGGTATAGATAAAACAATACTCGCAGAAAGAAGAATCATGGATAAGAGCATACTGCATACCTGGGTTGGCGGGGGCATGATATCATAGCATATCAATGCCAAAGGATAGATATGCCCAGGAACTCCTGAATGATCCGCAAGCCTTCTCATATTGTCTATAGAAGAAACATCGAATGGTGCCTGCTCCACTTATATCAGTACAAAACAAAATAAATGCATTACAGCAACTAGGAGGGGGGGGGTGGAGAACAGGAGAATCATGATGTACGTAGCAGTGGTCAAACCATAGCCTCTTCTAGTACTTTAAACCAAGCATGTGACTGTAAAGCAAGAAAGTTTTCATCTTTTTCTCCCCTTTACCCCCCTGCGAAAAAGGGGAAGGGGCTATGGGTTGGATTCAAATAGGTGGGATGCTGCTTGTGCTAGAAAGGCTAGACTCTCTAGCCCTTGGAAGAGTGTTGTCAGATCTAAATTCTATTTCCATAAAGATTTTATAGATAGCATCATTCCCCCAACTTTTCATTTGCTGTGGCTTTGCCAGGATGATTAGGCCTGAGATCTTAAACCTTTGGCTTTGTAGGTGCTGTCCCATGCAATATCTTGGATTTCCTTGGAGCTTGGCAAGACCCCATTAAGGTTGAGATGCATATTATTTTGGAGATACCTTCTTTGGGATGGAGTTTGGAGCATCTGGGGTGAGAAGAATAGCAGAACTTTAGTGCGATCAAGGAGGTTAGTCTAGTTGTTGAGTCCATAATTGCCAAAAGCGGCTAGGTGGGCTTCTTTATTAAACATGAATTTTGTCATTCGCAACAGAGAGACCCCAAAAAGTATCAGACATGTTTAAGCTGATTTTTTTTTTTTTTTGGTGGGGGGGGGGGGTGGGGGGGGGTGGGTTAAACCTGAATCTTGATGGTTGCTCATTTGGACATACAGCAGCATCAATCAGAACGATAGGGCAGAAGACTGACGTGGTCATTTTCTTAGCAGCTTCTATGACATTGCCAACCCTAAAAGGGCATACCCAGTGCATGAGGCCCCCGCCACGGCAGGGTCTGGGAGGGTCATAATGTACGTAGCCTTACACCACTGCTTCGCGAAGAGACTGTTTCCCGACTCAAACCCACGACCACTAGGCCGCAATGGAGCAACCCTACCATTGCATTAAGGTCCACCCTCTTATTGGTATTGCTGACTCTACCGAGACTAAATTCCAGGCTACTAAAATGGGGCTGGATCTTGAAAAGTTTATTTTCTGAACCCCTGATAGTATAAGTTGATTGGTCTGTTTACTAGCACTCTAGAGATTTGGTTGAGTACGTGAGTATCTCATTAAACTGGGTCCCAAGGTCTAGCAATTCTGGTGCAGATGAACTAACCAAAGCTGGTGCTGAATGGGATTCATGCATATTGACGACTACCAAACACCAGTTAACCCTCCCCCCCCCCCCCCCCTTTGGTTTCATTGTAACCTTCAGAGATCATGAAATGACTAACACTATAAACAGTACAAAAGGTCAAAACTTGTAAATCTACTAGAGAAGAACTAAAGATCTAAATTCTATTTCCATAAAGATTTTATAGATAGCATCATTCTCTACAAAGAAGAAATAGAAATTTTAAATTTCTTCTCTGAAATTCACCATTGACTTACTCTACAGCCATATCTAAGGTTATATACCTCATCCCAATTTTACTACTAGATTTGAAGATTCCCCCCAAGATAGTAGCTTAAGAGTCGACTATTACTTGGATGAAATATTATATTGGGACACAAAATCTCTCTTTATGTGCTGATTATAGAATTATATCCAAGACAGTGAAGACAGTGATTCTCAATTGAAGGGATGAATGGTTTTACTTTTGACAGAACCCAGAATGGTTGAGTAGATGAAAGACTGTAATCCTAATCAAATGTGTGAATGTCGCTTTTGACAGGTCGAAAAAAGCGGTAAAAACCCTATTCCAACAGATAGAAGAGAGGAAGAAGAAGAAAAGTAGCATAAGAATCCTAAGTTTCACATAAACCCAAAAGCTCTGGCCCTATGCTTTGTGAACATGGAATGGTCGGTGAAGGATCCAACACCCAACTTCCCTAGTTTACTGCAAATGGAAATCATCAATTTTCCTTGCATATGCTGCAATTTGGCAAAACTAGCAAATTGGAAACAGATTTTGGGGGTTTCATTGATATAAAGGATTGAAGGAGAAAAGGGAACTTCCAACACAGAAAGCAAAGGGGAGGCAAAAGGGAATTCACAGGGACCTATTGCCTGCATTTCTGTTTCATGTAGGTAACAAAAGAAGATAGAGGGAGGAAATACAATGTCCCTTAACATCCTCACAATCTTCCACTCTCATGAAATGTTGCTCTCTTGCTAATACTGAAACATAGTAATAGAAAAACTAAGTTCCTGTTAAGACATTCTTTGCCAAAAAGGGGTGGGGGTGGCAAAGAAGGGGTGGGGGTGGGGGAAGAACGTTTTCCAACAAGGAGAGGAAATCCAAGCACTGCTGAATCTACCAAAACATCCAAAGTATCCAATGACATAAGCAAATTGTTGCTCCAATTCAAGTGGGAAAATAAATAAAAATCAACACAAAAATAAATTTCCAAGGGAACATGGAAAAGGATGATACAAAGAGTATAATGAATCAGGAACTCAAAAAATAACTTACCGGGTACCAATCTCCAGTAAGAGGATCTGGTCGGTCTCTACCACCACTTGGTGCAATCCAGATTATCTGTGATCCACCCCTAGATTCAATCTTGGTCAATCAGAAAACCACGTAAGGAATAGAAAAGATTTATGAATGCCCTTGAGCATAAAAAGAAATAAGTGACTAACCACCTTCTATCTCTGAAATGCATTATTGTCTTAAAATCCAAAATAGTGTGGAAATATTTGCTTAGGACTTCAAAGAGTAGGTAAGTGAAAGTCACTCCAACTGTCATAAAGAAGAAAAAACAAAGCCCTGCTGGAAGGTTCATCCAGTATCTAGTAAGCAAAGGTAATTCTAGGGCTAAATTCACATAGTTGTCAAGGCGTTGCTCAGGTGAATGCCTTGGCATCCAGGCGCCTTGACAACTACTGTCATATTGGTCGCCTGGGTGGATGTTGCCTTACGGCCAACTATGATTCAGTGTTGACCCTTTGACTGGGTTATAAGATCAAGGTCCAAGAATTTGGGCCATTAACCGAAAATGCCCAATAGTGCACAATTGCAACCATTTTCTAGGTCAGACTGTCAAGCCAAGTGATCGGATCATTCAGATTACTGACTACTGGGTAAGATCAATCTTATGCCAGTCTGTTTTTAAGAACATACGCTAGGTTAACATTGTAGCAATAGTCTTTGTCCAGAGTCTAGGAAAACATTCTACAGAGAATGACCCATTTGCTATCATATGCAGAAATTGGAGGATAGGAGTAGACATTTTTCATAGGAAAACAGAGGCAGCTCTTAAGGATATGCAGATATTTAGACCTACTTGCAGGTTGGGCATGCGAAGTGAGTTCTCACACCTTGATAAAATTTACTTTAGTGTAGAGCGGTTATTTATCTCAATGGATCAGAACTTTATCTTCTCCATCCTGTCCTTTTTCTCCCCCCATCTCTTGTAGTACATGTCCTTTGCATAAATAACAATATGAAGACTATACCATACATAAACTATTACGATGCTTTATTGTCCAAGAATTGGGGAACAAAAAAAGTAATGCAGTTTAAACTTTAGGTTGCTGCTTAAATAGTAAGATGGGATGCATAAAATATTTTCCATGCTAAGCAATTGTCTGGAAATAACTTCATTATTCCTTGCAGATTATTTTTGTTTTGCTGGTAAGCAATTTCCCAGAGATTAACCTGTTAATAACAGCTGGATTACCATATCACTTTTATAGGGATAAGAATCTAGTTGAGAATCAGTACCTCCATGCTTCTGTTTTCACAGAAAGCAAGAAGTGCAATTGTTAAACGCCATTTTCAGTAAAAATTATCATCAACAAAATATTTTGCATCCTATTTTCATTTTATACACAGAAGTGGTGGGCTGTATACAGCTTTTACTGACAGCTAATTTTCATGAAAAACCATTACAAACAAACAGAGGTTCTGACCTCCTGACATAACTCAAGGACCATTTGAGTCTTCTCTCACCCTTTGCCACCATCCTTTTCATTGTAAAATATATTTCCCATTTACTGCTAGAAGAAAAAACAACTGTCACAATGTTTATTCCCCTACAATTAAATACCAAAGTAAAACCTATTCACAGGGGTGAAACCAAAAGTTGTGTGTAAAACAATTTATGCCTGGTGTCTATAAAATCTTCAAAACTCAACAATCAAGGAGCCTGACCACTTAATCTTCCTTCAAGGAAAACTTTAACCACCATATCTCCCAATAATATACATCCCTTCGAGAAAGTGGCTACCAACAGCTCTCAACTATCTTTTTTTATGGCAAAATGATAAATGGATAGTGGGCATGTAGCCATCGAGTTCCTGAACTGTTAGATTCACGCTCAACCCAGTCCCATACCTCCATGTACTGACATAAACGCCATGTAAATCCCAACCTAAGGATGTATGGTTCAATAGCACCAGTCCATATTCTTAGTAAATCACACCCCCCCCCCCCCGGTTTTATGTATGCTATTAAATATTCAGGGTATATGAGAAACTCTTTCTAAAGAAAAATGGACAATAAGGCCCTGTTTGTTTGATGAAGAAAAGCAGAGAAGGAAAAAAGGGGTGGGAAACTTGTACTTGTTTCCCAAAAAGTACCACAAATGTGACAGTTTGGTTACATGGGGTGGGAAACTTTCAGACAAGGTTATTAAATGCATTTATTCTTGTCTGGTGAGGTGGCACCCCTCTTTTTCCCATCCCATTCACTTTCAAAGTCCTACAAATTGGTAGGACGCACTATTCATGGAAAAGTTACTTTTGAGTCTATCTCTCTCCTCTTCCTATTTCCTTTCTTTCCCATGGAATCCCACCCCATGTCCATTTCCTCTCTCTCCCACTAAATCCCACCCCACTACAAAATGCATTTTCTTGTACCTTTTGAAATTCTGAAAAAATAAGACAAAATAGGATCAAATAAAAGCAAGAAGCAAGCAGTACCTCCCCCCGATAGAACCCCTTTTGGAAACCCTTATTCCTCTCTCTCTCTCTCTCATGTGAACCGTCGCCCTCTACAACAGTCCCTCTCTCTCATATGAACCGTCGCTCTCCATAACAGTCCCTCTGCAAAAGACAACTCTCCCCTTCGCGTCTTTGAGGACTTCACACACATACTCCTTTCCATGGCCCTTTTGGTTTTGGTGCTCTGTATCACTTTGAACATGTCCCTTTTTGCTTCCTCTTGCGATATGAACTACCAAAGGAGATTGATGGTGGACCTCCTTCCTCCTTTGAAACCTCGAAAGTTGCTCATCATTTACCTTGTTAGATAGCAGAAGATAAGTTCAGTACTTATTAATGGAGAGTTGCTAAGGGAGATCGTTGGTGGTTTCATAAACTTTAGGTCAAGGGTTTTTAATACCCAGTCTGTGAATATATGGGCCTTCCACCGTTGGCAACCTGCAAGTCCATGATAAAATCTATACTCGTAATTCACACCATGTTTGTTGGTTCACGAAAAAAAGGTTTTTTCTTACACCAGAGACAAAAAAGAGATTCAGAGATAAACCAAAAAGGAACCTCGACAAAGGAAAATGTCATGCTATGGATGTTTGAAATTCAGCTAATCCTGTATAATAAAATTGTCCTAGCTTTTCTGTTTTTCGTTAAAATGATTCTAATCATGTTCTTGTTAGAGTTTGTGTAATAAGGGTACTTTAGGAACTAGATTGTTGTCTAGTTGCCTTATAATGTAATTTTTCCTTTTTTACCTTTTACCTCCATAGGGAGGAATGTGCAATTTCCATGAAGTGCTTAATGAAACATTATAGGAGAGAGGAATCAATTCCTCACTTCCTACGGTTCTCTCTCAACTCCTCTTCTTCTTTCTTCCTTCTTCCTTCTTCTCCTCTTCTCTTCTTCTTCGTCTCTTCTCTTCTTAACTCTTGCAGTCTTGTTTCATACTTGAACCGATCCATTCTTGTTTTCTAACTGTTCTTCCATTCTGTATAACAAAATTGTCCTAGCTTTTCTTAATTCTTCTAATCATGGCTTATGAGCTTGATCGCATCTCTTGTTTATTGAGGATGTAGTTGTGTGCCTTTTCTTCCATTTAAACTTAGTGGGTTCATTGTTGAGGGTCTGATCTTTTGGAAAAGTCCCTATTGGCTTTATAAGAAGTTCTGTGTTGATTAGGGCTTGAACAAACTGATTTGGGGTACCGAGAGGTAACGTTAGTGTTTTCTCTTCAGAGATGTGGCGTCCGGATTGCAGTTCGGGCATGGCCATGGAGAGGATCGATTTTACAATTTGGAGAAATCGAGGAGGATTCATCATTTTCATCAGCAGCAGCAGCAACAACAACAACTACCACCACCACCACTATAGCAACAACACATTCAAAGAATTTGATGACTACGGCTTTGCAAGGCTGTGGTATGAGACAACAGAGAGCCAGAAAACCGAACGCAATCCAATGCACGAGGTTCCACTTAATGATGGGATGTTGATCCAATGGAACCGGCTTAGAGGGGTTCCTATCTCTTACTAGTTTCCTTTCCACTTTGAGCATTTATTTGCCCTTGAGGTGGGAATTTCTCTCTTACTTTTTTTCCCTTCTAATACCCTTTTTTAGTTTATTCTGTTGGGGCCTGTTCTATTTCCCATGGATGTTCCATGCTTGAAGCAGTTTGGCGTTGGAGGTGTCATCACTCCCATGAAACCATACAAGACATTGATTCCAATGCCCTTGTACCATGTGTGTAATTTCTGAAACATTATGATTATTTTGCATCCTTGGTTGAATGTCGATATGTTTTTGGGTGGTCTTCCCTCTTTAATTATTATGTTAGTGGTAATATATATCTTGGAACTCGTATAAAATTTGTAACATATTTTCACAGGGTTGTTGAGCTTTTTTTATTTTTCACTGTTTCTGGATTTTATTCTTCCTATGAATTCTCACTATCTGTATATTTTCTTTATTACTTTGGTTTGGATTAAATGCATTTATTTGTTGAATATTCCATAGAATTGTGTTTTTACATGTTTATTGTATTAATGGTTAATTACTTCCAATATAATGGGTAGCTTTGATGCATAGATTGTCTGGTTTCCCATCAGTCAAACCTTAGAGTTAGCTTATCTGAATTTCTAAATGGAGTATCATTCTTCTGTTTTCTGGTGGGAAGATGTTTCAATTTCCCTCATTTGGTTCGAGTTTAAACCTCAACGAGATAAAGAGACATCTCTTGCATTTGAACATATGGATCCACCTTTAATGTATGTCCACATTCATACGCCTCCTCTCTCCAAAAGGAGGTGTATGGAATTTAGGGATTTAAAATTATAAGGGATAATATGATATTATTTGCATTTTTCATGAGGCGGGAAGAGAGGCAGCCCTATTGATAGTAGGTGATAAACCCAAATTCACTTGACCAATCAAGGACCGCCACGTGTCCAAACCCAATAAGGAGGACCGGTTCAGGGCAAGAACCCAAAATGGAGAACCAAGTAAGGATTCAACCCACACCAAGCATGGGCACCCCGGGCATGGACTCGGACTCGGGCATGACATCCCTGAACATGTCATGCCCACACACGTGATCTCCAAACACAAGCTCCCTCAGACCGCCATCAACAAGATGGCATCGCCAAGGACTCTAGGCCACCGCCTATCAAGTCACGTAGTCTGGACGGACTCATATACTAGGAACCTCATCTACCACGCAGATGAGGTCTATCCCCCAAGGATGCTAAGTTTATCATGACACTACTTCTTACAGGAAGATAACGACCAAGTCTATCAAGGACACTACGTCTCTCAGGAAGACGACTACCAGGTCTACCGTGACACCATGTCTCACGGGAAAACAACCTATCAAGGATGAGCCCTGCTACTCATGGACTCTATCACCTACGAAGGACACTCTACACCAACTAGGACTCTCCACACCGCCATACACTACTACAAAAGGCAAGGTACACAGCCCCATCAGGGGGACATCTGAACTCATCTTGAATACTGCTATTCATCTGTTTGCTCAGAGAGATCTAACTTAGGCATCGGAGAGTCCTAGGCCGGAACCACATCGGTTCTCCTTTGTCACCCAGGGTCTTTTGCAGGTTACGGCACTCGAAGGACCGCTGAGCAATTTCTTGACGCAACAGTAGGCAACATTTGGGAAACAAAACTAATTATTTGTAACGCATCCAATACAGTCATAGGCATCAAGTAATGTTAGAAATGCAACATTTGTTGGTTCTTGCCCTTTCAAGTTGCATTTTTTCATACGACTGAAGTGCTTTGGCATTGAAAATAATATCATGTAGATAAGACAAAACAATAATATAGAAAAAATAATATTTTTTTTTTTGTAGAAGAATAAGATATTATCTAATGTGTCTAAAGGATTTAATGTAAACTTGTCATCTGAGGTTTTAGTCCTTCCTTAATCCTTTGATGGAATTTATTTCAGATCACAGAGTCAGTTAAAAGGTTTAGTTATTCAAAGATAAAATACTAATAATATGAGCCTAGACAACATGCCTCTCTCTCTCTCTCTCTCTCTCTCTCTCTCTCACCAACATATGGCTGCACGTGCTATATATATATAAACTATGGTTTTCATTGAAAAATGAATTTCCTTTCTTTCTTTTTTTTCTGGGGGGGTGGGGGGGAAGGGGAGAATAAGGTATTTAAGTATTGAACTGAAGAATAATGGTTTATAAGGAAAATCAGATAGGTTAGCACTAAAAGAAACAGAGTTTCAAGTAAGAGAATTCAATGTTATAGTGTGGGGAATTGATCAAGAGGAATAAGGCGTTGAACTAAAGAATAAAAATGAAATAAGCAAGATTTGCAATTAAGAGAACAAAAGAACTTAAAAACTTCAACGAAGAAAAGGAATTTAATACAGTAGAGAAAGATTATATACGAAGGATTTAAACTCAAATATTCACCAATTATAAGAGTTAACGGTTCAAAACCTTAGTGTACAGGTTGATTTTTCTGCCATACATCAATAATCCAATTTATTGTTTCCCTCCTTAAAAAGTACCAGAGAGTAGGCACCAATTGTGAACAAGGTTCTGATGGAATAAGCAGCAGCATCAAACTGCTTGAACCACTAAAAACAAGAAACACGCATCAAGCCTTTCTTTAAGTACGCAAAGATATACCCAACGTCAAATCTTGAACTGATACTCTTGCTAGTATTTTGGCCAGTTCTCTAAAATCATATCGGACTCCCAAGTATTTAAGACTTGTTAGAAAGGAAGATAAATACACTGATGAAAGCAACACCAAGCAAAACGGAAAAGTTTTGAACCCCTCAAGGAAGAACACAAAATGGGAAGTGATAAAATATGAACTAAGATTGAGAACAAGTAAACACACACAATGTGTATGTGTGTGTGTGTGTGAGAAGAGAGAGGCATTTCCCCCACTGCTGTCACCTAATTATTACTTCCATAGTGCTATTGCCATTGGAAAGAAAGACAAAAAAAGATCCTTCTTGAATTTGATTAGGAAAAGAACAAAGGTCACATGAATAACCACGAACCAGTCATCTTTCCAGGTTGAAATCCGAGTTACTCTAGACATGTATCATATGTGTTAACAAATCAGAATTAGGCTGAATGCTTGGATGATTAATTCATCCCAAGCACCTTCTTATTTATAAGAATAATAAAATTGTAAAATCTGTACATGAGCAATGTGGGACTAAACCACATATACAAAAAACAATAAAATAACAAAGGGAAAAAGTCCAGAATACCCCCACGGTATTCTAGCCCATATATTTAACACTCCCCCTCAAGTTGGAGCATATATATCATGCATGCCCAACTTGACTAAGATAGGATGAAACAGCTTGCTACTCAGTCCCTTAGTGAACACATCAGCCAGTTGATCAATAGACTTCACAAAGGGAATACAAATGAGGCCGGCTTCAATCTTCTCCTTGATGAAATGTCGGTCAACCTCCACGTGTTTAGTGCGATCATGCTGGACAGGGTTGTGAGCAATGCTAATGGCAGCTTTATTGTCACAATAAAGCATCATGGGAAGATGGACAGCAACACCGATATCCTGCAATAATCCTCTAAGCCATAGAAGTTCACAAATGCCTTGTGCCATTGCACGAAACTCGGCTTCAGCACTGGACCTTGCCACAACATTCTGCTTTTTACTACGCCATGTGATAAGATTCCCACCCACAAAGGAACAATAGCCAGAGATAGATTTCCTGTCGGCAGAACCAGCCCAATCGGCATCAGTATAAGCCTCAATCTTAAGATGACCATTGGGAGAGAGAAGAATTCCCTTTTCTTGGAGCAGACTTCAAATACCTCAGAATACGATGGACTGCATCCATATGAGAGGAATAGGGATCATGCATGAACTGGCTCACCAAACTTATAGCAACTGCTATGTCAGGTCGTGTGTGGAAAAGATGGATCAGTTTGCCCACTAACCGCTGATAACCACCTTTGTCAACAGGCACACCCTCTTTCTCCCTAAGTTTTGTAGTAGCTTCCATAAGAGCATCTGAAGGATGACAACCTAGCAGCCCTATCTCAGCCAATAGACCAGGGGTATATTTTCGTTGAGAAAGAAAGATGCCCTTTGAAGATCGAGCAACTTCTATCCCTAGAAAATATTTTAGAGGACCAAGATCTTTTACCTTAAACTCACGGCCAAGGAGAAGCTTCAAATCCCTGATTGCAGCATCATCATTACCAATGACCACAATATCATCCACATAGACTGAGAAGAGTAACATTGTCACCAACTCGTCTGATAAACAAGGTGTGATCAGCATTGCTCTGCTTGTAACCTGCTGAAATCATAGCCTTATGAAATCTACTAAACTAGGCCCTAAGTAACTGCTTCAACCCATAAAGAGCACGCTTCAATTTACAGACCTTGCCCCTAGTCTTGTCATCAGAGAAGCCGGGTAGAATGTCCATATATACCTCCTCCTCAAGCTCCCCATGAAGGAAGGCATTCTTCACATCTAACTGCTGGAGATCCCACCCAAGATTTGCAGCACAAGATAATAACACACTGACAGTGTTGAGCTTTGCCATTGGTGCAAAGGTCTCCTGATAGTCAACCCCATAAGTCTGAGTAAACCCCTTTACAACCAGGCGTGCCTTATACCTATCCACCGAGCCATCCGCCTTCTGTTTGACCACAAAGACCCATTTACATCCTACTAGTTTTTTCCTTGGAGGAAGAGCCACAAGATTCTATGTATTATTTTTATGTAGTGCGCCTTCCACTTTCCATCTGTAGATTCTTCCTGCCAATTGTTAGGAATCGAGATAGAGGGCAGAGAAGATACAAACGCACAAAAAAGAGGGAGAAAGAGAGCTATAAGAAACAAAACGAGATATGGGATTTAAAGTGCAAGTCCTAGTACCTTTGCGATGTGTAATAGGTAGGTCGGAAGAAGAGGAATTACCAGGAGATGTAGGATCTGGATCTAGAGCCAGCAATTGGATGGGTACTGGTGCTACAGTTGGTTGCAGCTGCTCTCTGTTGGATCTGCCCCTTGTATAGGTGAGTATGTTGGAGTTGTCAATTCTCTTCTGAAATTCACCAATAGTTCTCTGGATTAGGGTCAACACCCCCTGGATAGGAACATTAACAATAACAATACTATTTTCAATGGTCTCCTCCTGTAAAGGATTCCCATCAGGTGAGGGAGGAACAGCCAGAGGGTGTTGGGTATCAACCAAAATAGGATGGGCAGCATCTAAAGGAGTCTGGGCAGCAACCGTGGGTGGTGGCTGGACAGCAGCTGTGGGTGGTACAACAGCCGTGGGTGGTGGTAAAGAAGGCTGGACAGCAGCCTGAGGAACCTCTGTAGAGGAGTCTCAACAGATACATCTGCACTAGAACTCTCCCCCTGAAGAAGTGGTGAAGAATTGTAAGAAAGGGACTCATGGAAAATAACATCCATACTAACCATGGGACGGCGAGAAGGGGGATGGTAACACTTATATCCTTTCTTGGTCGGAGAATAACCCAAGAAAATACAACTAAGCCCCCGACATTCAAGCTCGCCTGGAGATCTAGTATCTCGAGCATAGCACACACAACCAAACACCTTGGGGGGTACAATAAATGAGGAATTCCCCCTTAAAACATCAAAGCGGCTACGAGAGTCAAGCACCTGGGAAGGTAGCCTATTGATTAGATAGGCCGCAGTGAGAACCGCATCCCCCCAATATTGAGAGGGTACATTTCTCGCAAACTTCAAAGCCCTGGCCATCTCTAATAAATGGCGATTTTTTCTTTCTGCCACACCATTCTGGGCAGGGGTATCCACACAACTAGTTTGATGAAGGATGCCATGATCAGCTAAATAGTTTTGAAATTGGGATTCTGTGTACTCTGTTCCATTATCACTTCTCAATACTTTGAGAGTAGCCTGGAGCTGAGTTTGGACCATTTTATGAAAATGCTAAAAAATAAGAAAACCTGATTCTTTGTGTGCAAAAGATACACCCAAGTGTGCCTAGAATGACAATCAATGAAAGAAACAAACCAACGATGACCAGAAATAGATGCTTTACGACTGGGGCCCCAAACATCAAAATGCACTAATTGAAAACAAGAACTCCTTTTATTTGAAATTGGATAAGTTGAACGTGTCTGTTTGGCCAGAATACAAGCCTCACAAAAAAAGTCATCCTTAGTACGAAGGGTGACCAAACTAGGAAATAAATGAGCTAAAATTCCTAAAGGGGGGTGACCTAACCTAGAGTGCCACTGGTAGAGTTCAGAAGAGACCATGGAGTTCTGGTGTAGCGGAGAAGGCAATGGTGGTGGAGAGAAGCGACCGTCATCAAGCAGGTACAGCCCACCATGCACTTTACCCAATCCAATCGTCTTCCCAGATTCCAGATCCTAAAACACACAATGAGATGGAAAGAAAGTGGCTTTGTAGTTGAAATCACGAGTAATACTACTAATGGAAAGAAGGTTAGTAGTAAAGTTAGGAATGTGCAAAACAGAAGACAAGGGAAGAGAAGAAGTGAAGTTGATGAGTCCTTTTCTAGAAATGGAAGAAAGGGAACCATCAGCCACCTTGACCTTGTCTTTCCCAGAAGTGGGAGAATATCTGTGAAACAAGCTAGCAGAACCAGTTATATGATCTGTAGCTCCAGAATCTATGATCCAAGGATGGGAAGCTACAGAAGCACAATGACCTCCAAATGCAATACCTAACCGGGCAAAGTGTGAACCTAAGGGAGCAGAAGAACTGGCAAGAGCTGATGTAGTAGAGGCAGCAGCAACGGAAGACCTGAGCATACGTAGGAATGCCTGTAGATCATCCTGGGATAGACCAGTGTCAGTAGCAGGGGCTGCAGTAATAGTTTCAGACTGATGGGCCTTGGTCTTTGTCTTTGTCTTTGTCTTGGCAGCCCTTTTAGCTTCAAAGTCAACCGGTTTACCATGAAGTTTCCAGCACTTCTCCTTGGTGTGATAGGGTTTGTGACAGTGCTCACAAACAACAGTCCCTATGGTAGAATCACCAAGAGAAGCAGTGCTACTAGGTGCAAGAGTGGCAGGGACAGCAACCTAGAGAGCAGATCGGTCAGTAATAGGGGGGTGCAACATGGCAGCCCAACGGTTCTACTCAGAGGACACCAAGGCATAAGATTGTTCAAGTGTGGGAAAAGGCTTATGGCCCAACACTTGAACAAGAATTTGATCGTACTCCACATTTAAGCCAGCCAAAAAATCATAGACCCTAATCTTGTCCACATGCTTCTTATAGGAGGCAATATCAACAGTGAAACTAGAGTAAAAGTCAGAAAAGTGATCCAGCTGCTACCAAAGGCTACGTAAAGTAGCATAATATTTAGAGACTGTCAACTCTCCTTGAGTAGTGTGAAGGACCTTCTTCCTGAGTTCATAGACCTGGGCATCGTTGCCAAGCTACCCATAGGTCTCCTTGCAAGCAGCCCAAATCTCCGAGGTTGTGTCAAGAAGAAGAAAATTATGCTGCAGTTCTGTAGTCATAGAGCCAATGAGGTAGGACATGAGAACTCCATTGTTGGCCAGCCACCTGTCCTGAGCAGGTCCAATCTCAGTTGGCATAACACTGGTGCCAGTAATATGACCAGTAAGGCCACGGCCAACAACGGCAAAGGAAGCCAACCTAGACCAAAGCAAGTAATTAGTGCCATCCAACTTGATTGGATTAGGAGTAAAGTTATGATAATCTGATTTGCTGTGGCCATCACCAATAGAAGTAGCAGTCGAATCCACTGAGTCACCCATGAGAGCAGTAGAGAAGCCCAAATCACAGAGAGAGGCAGTTATGAAGAGAACCCCACGAAAGCCTGCAAGTTAAGGGCCGAAAACTGGAGGAGAGCCCTCTGGTAGTGATAGAATATTAATCTCCAAATATCAGCAACAGCAGCAAAGTGAATCCCTTGCATCGATTCTTATAGAGTTTGAAAAACCCTGAAAGTGCTGAAATCAATGTAGGGGAGAAGGAGAGCAAAAACACTGCAGATAGAGCTGAATATAGGATAGAATGGTCCTCTAGTAATGCTGAATCACCCTGTCAAAAATCAGCCGCAACAGAAATCTGAAAACCCTTTCAAAACCCTGAAATGCTGAAATCAATAAAGGATGTAAGATGCCAAAAAACTGAGGTGTTGCAGCCCCAACCAAGGTCGAGTGTGTCTGTATAAGTAGATAACCAGCCTTCAAAAAATCAGAATCAATAGAAGTCACCAGCCCCTAGATCGATAGTTGTCAGGGTTTTAGAAAAACCCTGTTTATTGTGAAAAATCGATCTTAGGGGGTCTTGAACAGATCTGATGATAGGAACAGATATAAAAGAGAAGGCCTGCTGCAGTTCTTGGTCTTCAAACAGGAGGAATGGTCCCTTGTAGCAGAGATGGAAGCAGTCCCCAAAAAACTGAAGAAGCCAAATATCGCAGACAGGTAATAGTGTCCCTATCGAGCAGAAAATCACACCATAGACAAAGGTAATGGAGGGCAGCAACTAGATCTTGTAGATCACCTCATTAGTGCTGCCCTAGTGGGAGAATGAAGAGCAAGAGAAGAGAAGGAAGAAACCGAGAATGAAAAAAAAGGAAAGAAGGAACTGAAATCGAGAATGGAAGAGAAGGGGGGTTCCCTAATTCGAGATCTGCTCTGATACCATGTTAACATATCAGAATTAGGCTGAATGTTTGGATGATTAATTCATCCCAAGCACCTTCTTATTTATAAGAATAATAAAATTGTAAAATCTGTACATGAGCAATGTGGGCTAAACCACACATACAAAAACAATAAAATAACAAAGGAAAAAAGTCCACAATTCCCCCACGGTATTCTGGCCCATATATTTAACAATATGGAAAGTGCTTATGACAACATCATAACCCTTGTTCAGATTGGAATGAAGAATATTGTCACTTATAGAACTTAAATAAACTTTAGTTCAAGTCATGGAAAATTAATCATATAGCTTTTCCTTGTTCTTTTCATCTTTTTTTTTGGTAATAAGGAGCTGCAGTCACTATCAACTCAAGGATATCGCTAAAGTGAAAATTAACATAAAGTATAATAGAATAGGTGATGTAGATTGAAGCATGAAGAAGAGACGAACCAAAATAGAAATCAGCAAAAAGTTACTGTTCATGCGAACAGTACCCGAGTCACTGTTCACGTGAACAGTGTCACAACTCACAACCAAACTTCCTTGTGTGGGAACGCTTCTAAAAGATAGATTTGTTTCTATTTTTATTTCCTATGTTGCTTGCTCAACAAGCACGCAACTTAGTTTTTACTAAGTCTTTGTTTTAGTAAGTCCTTGTTAGGCAAGTAGTTTCCATTTTGAGTACCTTCTAATTTTGAGTTCTTTCCTTTTTGGTTGTAAGTTTCTAAATTTCAACTTTCTATTTTTTTGAAGCCTGGCCAATCTATATAAAGGGGTCATTAGTTGTAATGTTAAAAAGTTTAAATCAATGAAATTGCAGGTTTGCTTGCTTGAGATCTGAGAGAGATCATTGTTTCAACAGCTGAGATAGTTGTGGGTGATAGGCCCAAGGCTGAGATAGCCATCTAACCCCAACCCCCTCCTTCTATCCTTCATTCCCTACAATCCTTTGTTAATATTTTATTGTTCTGCAACAATTACGTTTCTGAGGAGATCCGAAGCGCTGTTCTATACTGCTGAAGCTACTGGTTGAACCATTGAAGGTTATTCCATCGAGTTCAGACTGCAGATTCAAAACACAACCTGGTGGTTCTTCTAGGTGGTCCCCCCTGGATTTCCAGATCTGTCCATCAACCTGAGCCCAAATTTTGACAGTATAATATACTCCATATAGCCTTCCTATGAGGGTAATTTCATGTTCATCCGATGGTCTGATGCTGCTACAATTGTGAGTTACTATTTTTGGAGTTTATTTTCTATTTCTGAGACATTTTCACATACCAGCATCTAGCCAGTAACTTTGGCTGAGGTTTTGAAGGTTGCTTCAATTCCATACTACCTACCATCGACCCAAATATTGTCCCCATCTGAGAACTTGAGTTACCAATTTGGTGACTTTTTCTGGTCAATTTTCTCCCTTATATAGTCAGTATCTTTTGCTGGAATTGCTGCTGTAACCTACTGATATGCATAGTTTGAGAACTCAAATGAGACAAGACCTTAGGCGAGTCCCAAAAGTGTGAGATCTCGGTTCAAGATCTCAGATCTCGGTTCGAGATCTCATTTTGAACCATTTTTATGAGGCATCTTGTCCATATCTCGCCGACGGTTTGACCCATGGAAATGACCCATCTACTATGTATTTGCTTACCTAACTCGACAACTCTTATATGCTTGCTGTGGAGCACTATATGCACCATTACAGCAACACTATGTCATGGGAAGACTATGTGACACTAGTGGGGACTGAATACTTGATTCAAAGTCATTTTATGTGATAATAGTTGTAACACTGTTAAAACAGTTTGATATATCACTTTAACATTTCTGATTCTTATTTAAGTTGTTTAGCTATTAATTGAATGTTTTGCTTGCTTTCTATTACTAAATTATGTGTAGAATAGGATATTTTAGTACATCATCGCCTACCAACTTATGGTCCAAAGTGAAACTCATATTTGGACTTTATTTTTGCAAAATCTGATAGTGTCATTGTATTTAAATGGCCTAAAATAGGCTGAATACCAAGTTTCAAACTCAAACTAGGTCTAAAACCCACCGAGATGAGGCTTCGAGTAGGAAAAAAAAAAATGCACCAACTCGCCGAGATCTCGACTCGACTCGGTTTTTCCCAGAACCGAGTTGGTTCCGAGATCCAAGTTTTAGAACCTTGCTGATATGGTTATATAACGATCCTACTGTAGAGTGGTTCCTAGTTGAACTTCTTCTACATTAATAGGGCTAAGCGATTGTCACTTTTGATGGTGCGGGAGGTTGCAATGAGAGAGGGTTCCGGAAGTATTTTTGTTGAAGGGGATTCAGCTACAATTATAGCTTGGGTAGGTTCCAAATCGGAGAGTGATGCAGATGCATTAGCTTTGAGCTGCTGAACCGTTAATAACAGGTTTTGGAAGCCAAAGCCCAAGCATTCCAACCCATTAGCTAAGCCATCAAGAGTATATTGCAGAGTATTTTTTCAGTTTGGTATTATCCATAGCTATCAACTATGTTGTCATTAAGTTGTGGGGCTCAGTTCTGATGATAGTTTAGTTTACGTTTAGAGAGCATTTTATTTTTTTAGAAAGTATTCTTTTATTATTTCTTTGTTATTACTTTAGGAAGTTCACTTTGAGTGGAATTCTATTTCTTTTTTATTTGAAGTGTTTTAACCTCCTAATGGGTATCCATTATCCAATCACCTAACAGTTAGGGATTAAAAACCAAAGAATCTAGAACTGCAGGTACGGAACAAATGGGCAAACTACAAAATACCAAATAACCAGGTCAAAAATTGATCAGATCTGCTTCCAACTCTAGCTGAATGGTTTACTAGGGATGGGTAACATCTCAACAAACTTTTATTCAAATCCCATGGTCAGATCTTAAGTTATCACGAAATCACAAAAATGGAAAGCCACCAAAATAATAACCAGATTTAGTAACTAACAGAAAATAGCAAGTGAAAATCAAGTAATAGCAAGTCAAACTCAAATGGAAAGAACAGACTTGAAAACTAAGTGGACAAAAGATAGCAAGTGGTTGTTGAAATTAGAAGCTTGCAGAATTAGCCATAGAATGTAGACACTATAATGCTGAAACAGAACTCAAGGATTGATGGACAGAATCGGCTAACATACCAGGCACTAAAACCTGGGTGAAACTGAGATGAAACTAACAATAGTTAGTCAATAGATTAGCACCATTAATGGAAAGAAAAAAAAATGGTATGTGCATGAATGGAGGAATCAGAAATCTGACCTTGATAGTTTGGAGAAGAAGATAGGAAAGGAATGATATGAACTAGGCTTCTCACCTAGAACTTGACTAGCATCTCACCAGTCCAACTTTTCTCTTTATTTATAGAACTAAGAAATAATAGAATTAGGAAACTTTCCATGCGAAGGCCAAGGAAAGTTCAATTACAACTTAAATCTTGAAAATAAAAAGTTTCTATAAACTCTAAGAAAATAAAAATAAACAACTATTTTGGTACAAGTTTCAGATCCCTCATATTTGGGCTTATAGAATTGTCCCAATACAATAGAAACCCCCCCCCCCCCCAAAAAAAAAAAACACACACACACACACACACACCAAAAAAAAACTAAGCCCATGACCCATATTACCTATTGGGGACTTAAAACTGAGTCTAACTTGAACCAATCTTGAACCACAGCTTCAGTTGGACCCAAAAACCTGAGCCAAACCCAAAATAGCAGGGTCTTCTCTTTATCATGTTGCTGGAACTCTGCATCACCTCCCCCCTCCAAATTGATTATTGAATGAAAGAATTATTTTTGGGTTTGGAATCCTGAGTTGGAGAGGGCGGACCTCGGCACAATGGTAAGGTTGCTCCATTACGAGCTAGTGGTCGCGGGTTCGAGTCAGGCAACCTCTCTGCGAAGCAGGGGTTAGGCTGCGTACATTATGACCCTCCCCAGAGGCCCAGACCCCACAGTGGCGAGAGCCTCGTGCACTAGATACACCCTCTTTAAAGTCTGAGTTGGCCCTCTCTTCTCTTCCCCTCCCCACATTCTGGTTTTCCCTCTTTTCTTCTTCTCCTGCGATCTCCCATCTTCTCTCCCTGTTTTCTCCACCTGCAGCTTTTTATGGCTAGTAGGATCCACCTCTTTTCTCCCTTATATTTCCCTCCCATCAATCTCCTCTTTTCCTCTTCTATTCTCCCTTTTCTATTGCGCTGTGGCTGGTATTGGACAAGGCTATTCTGCTGTCAAGACTTCTCTGAAACAGGTCAGCTCTATTTTATATTCTGTTAACATATAAACAGCATCTGATTTGGTTTTTAATATAGCAAGTCACTATTTTGTTCAGTACTATCCCTTCCTGATTTCAGAACTTACTTTTAAACTCTATCATACATTCTATTATAGTATTCAGATCTGATTCTGAAAACAATTATCACTTTCAGTTCTATTTTGTTCTCTGTGATCTGCATATCAGATCTGAAACCTTAAGAAAATATTCTGTTTACAGAACTACTGTTGCAAGTCTGAACTCTGGGTGTCTTATGGTATAGCCCATCGAATCCCTGCAATTCACTGTTGACATTTACCTTCTGCTGTTAAATTCTGAGATATATATTCAGCCCCTAGTTTCTGAAATAATCAATCTTAGCCCTGGACCTGTCAGCAGCCTAGTTAATCTTAAATTATTAATTGGGGCTTAAGTTTTAAGGGCTGAGACTGCACTAGAGAGGCCTTGGAGATTCACACATTCTTGGACATGTTGGATCCATGGCTTCACACTTGAACTGCGGAAGCAGCTGGAAGCCTAGATCAGCAAACAACATAGCTGACCTCCTAGTAGCATAGTTCAAGATCTCGGCGAGATCAAGACGAGATTACATGCGATACAGAAATAATACAATATCTTGCTTGAGATCTCGGTATCTCGCCGAGATCTCGAGCTATTTCTCAGTTTTGACCTTATTAAAGCTTATAAAACACCATAACTCTACGAGATCTCGCCTCTCTCTCGCCTGTCTCGCCTCTGTGAAGGGGAAACTCCATCTTTGGGTGATTTTTTTCATTTCTTTTGGCAAATCACACCTCCAACACCTCATCAAAGCTTGATTCATTGAAGATTGAAGCTGCTAATCTCCTCCAAGCTGCATCTCAAGAACCTAAGGTAACTATTCATCTCGAAAACTATATTTTTCATAGAAACATGATCTAACTTTGTTTGTCTGGACTAGCCTAGGGTAGACCTCAAGCACGCTGTAGACTACCAACTTAGGGTCCGTAGTCAAAGTACCATTTTGGGTTTGAATTTGTAAAAACTAATGGTTCCACTGTGTTTATAAGGCCTAAAATAGGAGGACTGTCAAGTTTCAGCCCCTATCTTGGCCATATGGCCACTGAAACCTACCATCGAGTTGAGAGAGAAAAAAAAACAACATGATCTCACCGAGATCTCGGTTTCGTGGCCTGGCGAAACCGAGACCTAAAACCTTGCTAGCTAGACAAGGAGTGGGGAGATAGCGATGGATATCTGGAGCTCTTTGCCTTCTCAATATTAGTGGGATCTTTTGTTCTTTAATGCTCTTTTGTTGATTCTTTCTGCCTTGTCAGAGAATCCTTGGTTACTTTAGCTGTTACTCCTTTCTTCATTTTTACTATCGCTTATAAAAAAAAAATTAATAACAATATGCTACTAGCATAGCAAGCATACCTTAGAAGCACAGCCATCTCCTTCAAACTTTGGATGTTGGCTTTCCTTTTCATCTCAGCAAGCTCAGGAACATCACACATGTGCTTTTTTGAATAGACACAAATAAGGTTCCTGGAATAAATCAAATAGAGATGTTACATATCTGAAACTTAAATAAGGAAAAAATGTTACAAGATATGCTATTTTCTCTACATATAGAAAGCCTTCTGAGCACCTTCCCATGCTGAAGGGCTTGCAAAGAGGATCTGTCACGACTCTATCTCCAGCTACATAGGTCTGTGGTAGTAAAGGAGAACAAAATAATTTGATCACATAAGACACTTCAAATCAGCATCATTATGTATCAATAGCACAGTATACAAAAATATAACCTACTATGTTCTCAGCGATATGTGGGTTTGTCGTTTCAAGCAACAATGCAATGACAGCTGGATCTGCTTCTGTCTGGTGATTGGATATCAAGATAACATTGTGGCCCTACATTTTATGGTACAGAACTATTACTTAACACATGAATGAAATAGCAGATAACCATATGCTAGAAATGAATTAAATAACAAACTCGGAAATGTCAAATAAGAAGGTTAAATATCAGAATGTATACACATAAATCAACCTCAAATAAGACCCGAAAAAAGCTTCCAACCAAGCTAATGTTCTACTCTCATTTCCACAGAGCAACATTACCTCGTAATAGGATACAGTCAATGCCATGTATGCTTACATAAAAACAACTAAAACCCTAATTGGCTGAAGCACAGGATCAGAGGTGATGTGGTTTCCTTGTTGTTTAACTTCTTTCGTTTTTCCAACGGACAAGATGAAATGGTTCATTGTGAGTTCTTTTAGCTTTAAACTGGTCACATGATCTGGCATTGGTCAATAATCCTAGAGAGGATAAAATTCAAAAGGCAATCCCAGTAGGTGCATCTTATAGTGTTACAAATCTTCCTATCATTCAAAGTACAGAAAACAAACCGATGCTCAGCTTCACTTGAGAGTTGAGGCACCTTGCTCCCAAATACAAATAGAAATTATTGAAACAGCTAACCATTGTACAATTCCCTAGCTCCCATCCATACAGTGTAGCTTTCCCGTTATTATCCCCAAATCATTAACACCCAATTTTCCAGGACTTGATCTAAGCTTACGTAGGTAAATAAGCATTAACAGGAAAAACACTTTTTTCCATATCATGAATGCAAAAGCATGGAAAGAAAAGAATGCATCTATTATGGTCCAATAATTAATTATCAATTATTCAACCAATGGCTCTCTCTCTCTCTAAAATGCTAACGGCTCTAAAAGCCATCGATTCACCGGCACTACAACACCGTCTCAGGCAACGGCAAGTCCAGCGCAGCCCCAGGTAGGTATACCCCTTCCTTCTCTTCCTCAACCTCTCCTCTGACTTCCCCCCCCTTCGAGTCTCCCTTCTTCCCACGATCGACCTCGATCTCTCTCTATCTCTCTTGCCCACCTCGATTTCCTCTCTCTCACCACCTATCTGTTCTCCTTTTCCAATTTCACCTTGGATTCTCTCTCTCTCTCTCTCAAAAGATCCTCAAAAGATCCTGGTGAGGTTTGTACAGAGTCCCTCCATCGTTAGAACCTGCCAACAATCAGAAGGTAGGGCCCTCACACCACTCTCAAGACCCACCCCAACACTGACTCTCGACCTTCTTCAACCCAACAGCCCCAATACTGACTCTCGACCTGCCCATACCCACAACACTTGCCCCCCTTTACCTGCCGCTACCACTTAGATTCTGGTTCAGGCCGTGTAGAACTACATCATGCCACTGCTTTGGGGACCGGATACCCCTGTACTGACAGGAGTTGGAACACTAAGGATAGTAAGGGATATCTCTTATACTACCTCTTTTACCTCCTTAGTAGTTTAGCATAGTAGCTTCATTTTGCTTTATTTATCTGTTGGTTATTGGGATAGTTTTATCTGTTGTTGTGCCCGATTCATAGCTTTCTTTATCTATATAACTCTGTTGAGATAGATATCAGTTCTGTGGATTACCTTATAGTACTAGTGCAGCTGATTTCGTTTTGTGTTAATTTATTTCCTTTAATCCTGCTACTACCCAGTTTGTTAGTGAATCCAGCTCTCTCTCTTTTTGTACCCGACTCATAGTCTATCTGGTTTACAGCTTATTGATTAGCACATTATATTTTAACACGTTGATTGCTTTTATTACTTAGTGTTAGTGCATTACATGTTTTTGTGTACTTTATATTGCTCTTCTTTAATATCAGCTTGGTTTGCATTTATTTGTTGCATTTGGTTCATTTTGCTTAGCTTGACCTACTGTGGGCCTGATTGCATTATATATTTCATTTGTTTCACTTGTTGCATACATTTGTTCTATTATATGTTTCATATGTCAGCTACTTGTTGAGTTAACTGCTTGAAAGTTTTGCGTTATCTTTTGGTATGCTTATCTTGATCTATGTGTGTGGTTCCCATGGTCTGATGCATTAGTGATTTTTGGTCACTCTTTGTTTACACCTTTCTTATAATTTTATCTATTTTTCTATAGTGGTGCGTCAGGTCGGCAACCGGCACTTTAGTATGTTCAACTACTCACCTTTTGTATGGATCCTTTTGTTTTTTGATCTTTTTCTTGTTCTCATGTCTTTCCGTGCTCTTTCTTCTAGGGCGTCCCCTGTATGCGATGCACCGCGTCCCGGATGCGGTGATAACTGATAAGTAGGCAAGGGCAAGTGAGAGGAATTATGCCAGCCCAGAAATATAGGATTAGATTAGCTTCCCGGAACATTGGAGACGACGGATTAATATAGCTTGTATCCAAGAGACAAGATGGAAGAGTAACAAAGCTAAAGTGTTGGACGACTTCAAACTTTGGTATGCGGGAGACCAAAGTAATAGAAACGGAGTGGGGATAATAGTGGATAAAGACCTAAAGAATGATGTAGTAGTGGTTAAAAGAGTGGGTGATAGGATTATCTCCATCAAACTAGTGTTGAGGAAAGATGTTGTTAATATCATTTGCTCTTACGCACCACAGTCCACAGATAGGTTTGGATGAAAGTTGTAAGCGCCAATTTTGGGACCTTATGGATGATTTAGTACAGGGTTTTGGCCAAGATGAAATCGATTACTATTGGAGGTGACCTGAACAGCCACGTTGGGAGTGACTGTCAAGGTTATGAAGGTGTTCATGGAGGCTTTGGGGTTGGGGAGAGAAATAAGGAGGGGACCTCAATCCTAGACTTTGCGGTAGCTTATGATCTTTCCATTGTGAACACTTTCTTCAAAAAAAGAAAGGAACACTTAATTACCTACAAAAGTGGGATTCATGCCAGTCAAATTGACTTCTTCCTAACAAGAAGGGCTGACAGATTGGTGTGTAAGGACTGTAAGGTTATCCCTAGGGAGAGCCTAACAACCCAACATAGATTGATGATCTTGGATATGTGTCTCAGTACCCAGAAGCGTAGGAGGAGAGAACCTGCGCACCCTAAGATAAGGTGGTGGACATTAAGGCCTGATTTGGTATGGTTTCTATTTCAATTTTGGATTGATTTTTTGAAATAGTCAACAAATAGATTTTTGGTCAAAAAATAGAAATTATTTTGGTTGTATCAATATGAAATATTTTAAGAATAAAAAAATTCATTTGATAGTTCAAATTTATTATTTTTTTTTTTTAACCCGAAACTTCTTTGGGACCCGGAGCAGCCCCTAGAATTTTATTAAGATCCAAAGATTCAATGAATACAAGGGGGGGACATGCCGCCTTACCCCTAACCCTTAGACAAACAATAAAGAATGAACCTAAACTACTGTCTGAACACAGGTAAACCAGCCCTGTCTTCCCTAAGAACAAATATCAAATCTCCCTGTGGCAAATCGCCCTGACCAAAATTGGAGGACTGCTTGACATTGCACGCATGGTTTGCCAACCAGTCCGCAACTCTATTACTCTCCCTGTAAGCAAAAGAGATACTAGGATTTACCAGCTGAATCAGTCCCATTGACTCACGAAACTAGTACCACCCCTTCCACAACCCACATCTTCTAAGGTTAAACATGCGTACTGTGGTAATAGAGTCTGAGTTAACCGCCACTCCCACAAGGCCCAACTCATGGCATAACTTTAACCCATCTCGCATAGCGCGAAGCTCAGCAATGGAGTTCGTACACGTACCATAATAATTGGCAAAGGCCGCCAAAACCACCCCTTTGCTGTCCCTTATGACTCCACCTCCTCCCCCGTCCCCTAGGTTACCTCTACATGCCCCATCCACATTCAGCTTCAATGATACCAGGGGGCACCAGTAAACCAGGATAGGCCGAGCAATCCGAGATGGCGGGGCTGCCATTCCAAGAATTGCAAGAATCTGCTGTTCCCTTAGCGAATACCTGTTGCCAAGGGTGGAGGGCATTGGTAGACCTCTTATCCACGCCATGATGCTTCCAATTACGCCCCGAGCCGATCTCCAGCGTTCCCCATGCCTTCTGTTGCACCTTTCTTTCCAAAGCTCCCACACAATCAGAGAGGGCAGCAGCCCTGTAATGAAAGCCGCCCGACTATTACAGCTGGCCGACTCATGCCACAGCAAGATCCGGCTTCTGACATCTAGTGATACCCCGTCAGGAACATCTAATACCCTTGAGAAAAAGCTCCACACCCTTGAGGCAGTCCCCCCAAACACAAGACAGTGATCTGTGGACTCGCATCTTGGGCTCCTACAACAGTTGCACTTTGACACCAACGGGATTCCAACCTTCTTCACCGAGTCGTCTGTGGGAACCGCACCGTTAAAAATCTGCCACGTGAAGAAACCAATTTTTGTTGGTAGTGACTGGTTCCAAATCCATCTGGAATAGCCACACTCCGGTGACCGAATCCTTAACTCGTTCCACAACGATTTCACAGAGAAAACACCATCGCTAGCAGGGGTCCAAACCAACCTGTCCGGCTCTCCTGATATCATGTAGTTGCCCTGTAGAATCCCTTGCCTAACCTCATCTTCATCTATCTGGTCCATGACCACATTGTTCCAGAAGCTGTTCACTCCCAACACTTCCTTTACACGAAGAGAGGAGTCAATTTGGAGTGCATGGTCCACATAATCCATCAGCGGCCCCTTTCCCGTCCAATCATCCAGCCAGAATAACATATCTCCTGTGCCAATAAGCCACCGTGACCTGGACAGCAGCATGTCTTTGGAAGCTAAAGTATTCCTCCAAGATTTTGTCCCGCCCCCATGATCTAAAACCAAAGCCAAGTGGCATGTTTTCAGCAGCTTGGCCTTGAGGAACTCCCCCCAGAGCGATCGTTCCGACATAATCCTCCATAAGCCTTTCAACCTAAGGGCAAGTCCCACCTCTTCAAGCAATCTAACTCCCAATCCACCCGCCTCCAGCGGCCTACACACCTTCTTCCAACTCATCAAGTGCCGTCAGTTTCCCCATTCTGAGTTTCCCCAAAGGAAGTCTGCAAGAATACCATAGATCCGCCGAAGAACCTCTTTAGGAGGCGCTAGCGTAGCCAGAATATGCACGGGAATAGATGATAAACATGGCGGAGCAGAGTGACTCGCCCACCCGAAGAAAGTAGCTTGGCCTTCCACCCCGCAACCCTTTTCCTCAACTTTGCAACCAAGTCGTAAAAAAAACAGCCCTTGAGCCGGCCTGTGTGAAGGGGAGCCCCCAGGTAGGTCAGGGGGAGATAACGCCTAGGGAACCCCGTAACCTCACCCACCAACCGAGCTCTAGCACTCGACACCTTGTCCCCCACAACAAAACAACTTTTCTGCTTGTTGACCAGCTGCCCAGAAAAGCCCTCATATCTAGAAATAAATCCAATGATCTGCTTAAGCGAGGATTTCAGCCCCCTAGTAAAGATAATGGTGTCCTCCGCATAGAGACAGTGGGAGATGCCAGGGCAACCCCGGGGGAGTGAATAATAGACTGCCCGGCCTTCAGAGAACAATTTTGAGATGCCCCTACTAAGCTCCTCCTCCGCAAGAATGAACAGAGCCGAGGATAGGGGATCCCCCTGCCGCACCCCCCTAGTGGACTTGAAGAAACCTGATGCCTGACCTCCCAGCACTATAGAG
The DNA here is from genome assembly GCF_018873765.1 of Telopea speciosissima. Lineage (NCBI taxonomy): Eukaryota > Viridiplantae > Streptophyta > Magnoliopsida > Proteales > Proteaceae > Telopea > Telopea speciosissima. The sequence goes on along the minus strand of NC_057926.1, from coordinate 35,345,352 downwards.
AACCAGCAGTTATCCACTGTTTTCCTTACCAAGTCTATCCAGTCTTTAGCAAACCCAAATCGAGCCAGCACCGAGATTTGATAGTTCAAATTCTGAGAATAGATTCTCTATATTTCTTTGGGAAAGATGGTGGTGGTGGCAGTGGGGTAGTGGCGGTGGTGGTGGTGGTAGTGGTGGTGATGATGACGATGGTGGTAGGGTAGTGGTAACGTGGAAGTAGTGGCGGTGGTGGCGGCGTGGAGGTGGCGGTGGCAGTGGCAACGGCAGTGGTGGTGATGGCAGGGTAGTGGTGGTGGTGGTGGTGGTAGCAGGGTAGTAGTGGAGGTAGTGGTGATGGTAACAGGGTAGTAGTGGTGGTGGTGGCGGCAGCGATGGTGGGAGTGGGGTGGTGGTGGTGGTGAGACCATTAGGAGAAGGGTGGTGATTTATTTTTTACATGAAATTACTATTTTACCCTTGAGATTAACCATGTGCTCTTTCAAGAGCAAGAGTGCTAAATGCCTAAATCAAATGAAATAGAAATTCTGAAACAGCTCCTCAGCTATTTCAGAATTTCTATTCCACTTGATTTCTATTTCACTGAAATAAGGTGCAAAAATCAAACCAAACAATTTCAGAAATAGAAATCACCTCCTAAAATTGAACTAGAAATCATACCAAATCAGGCCTAAAAGGGGAATACCTAAGGACATTTACTGATACTATGGTCAAACAAGGAAGGCGGGACTTCGAAGGAGACACCAATGTGATGTGGCACGAGATGATGGCTTGTATTAAGAGGGTTGCCAAAGATGTGCTAGGGGAAGCGAACGGTAGTCGCCAGGCTCCTAGAGAGACTTGGTGGTGGAATGATGAGGTCCAAGCAGCTATTAAAACCAAGAAAATGTGTTTTAAGACTTGGCAACATAGTTGTCATGGCGGCATAGCGGTCCAAGGCGGTTGAGGCCTGTCTAAGCGCTTAGGCGGTAAAGCTATCATTAAAAATTAAATTTAAGCCACTACAAACTACAGAGTACAGAGAAGAAGAAGAAGGAGGTAAGAACTACGAACTAAGAAGCAGAATTGATTAATTGAAGCATCAAAGAGAGAGAAACAGCAGGCTGTAGCAGACTAGCAGGCGTTAAAATAAAAAAAAATAACAGAGAAGCAGGCTGTAACAATGGAGTTAACATTAAAAAAAAAAAAAAAAAAAGAGAGAGAGAGAAGCAGCAGGCTGTAGCAGACTAGCAGGCATCAAAATAAAATAAAAAAACAGAGAAGCAGGGCCTGTAACATGCGTTAACATAAAAAGTTAAAAAAAAAAAAAGAGAGAGAGAAGCAGCAGGCAAAACACTCAAACAGAGAAGAAGAGTCGGGAACTAGGGGCTTAACTTGCCAGAAGAGTCACGTTTCAGTTGGCAGAAGTGGAACCAGAAGAGTAGAGATGCTGTGTTGGGGGAAGCAGTAGCAGCCAGCGGTCGTTAAAATAAATAAATAAAAAAACAAAAAACAAAAAAGGGAAACAGAGTTACAGAGATTAGAGAAGTAGAAGAAGAAGAAGATTAGGGGAGTAGAGACTAGAGACTTACCGGAACTCGAAGAGAAGATGAATCGAGTCTTTGTTGCCGCTTGCCGGAACGGGAGGAGATGAAGACTCGAGTTGATGTTGCCGCTTGCCGGAACTGGAGGAGATGAAGACTAAAGAGTTACAGGAGACGAAGAGTTGAAGGAGACGAAGGCTTTAGAGTAAATTTAGGTTTTCACTTTTTCGTTTATACTTTTAGATAGATTTTTAACTTTTAAGTATTTAACATTTTAAAACTAAATAATCCCATGTAGCAGCGTACATTAGACTCTTTATACACAAACCAATAAAAAGCAAGCAAAAAGAATAAAAAAACAGAACATGAAAAAATAAAAATAAAATAACCACGAGTCATGGATGGCGGTCGCTCAGCCCATATGGCGCACCAAGGCGTTGCTTTGACCGCCTTGGCGACGCCTATATGGTCAGAGCGACAACCATCCATGACTCATGGAAAGCGTAGCACTGCCTAGCCCATAAAATACCACCAGACGCCTAAGCGCCGCCTAGGTGACGCCTTGACAACTATGCTTGGCAAAGGACTAAGGAAACAGAGGATAAAAATAGGTATTATGATGCTAGAAATGAAACTAGTAAGATTGTGGGGATGGCAAGGGCGAAGAAATATGAGGATCCCCATATCAACCTAAACACAAAAGAGGGGGAAAAGACTATATATAAGATAGCTAAGAGGAGAGAAAAGAACAGTAGAGATTTCGACCAGATGAGGTGTATGAAGAATGATGAGGGAAGAGTGTTAGTAAGGGATGAGGTCACTGTGAAGAGATGGGACGAGTACATTTGTGACCTACTAAATGGAGATAGGTTGAGTAGAATTGCCCAGACGAGTACTGTATTCGACATGATACCACCCATTAGGGGTATCAATCGGTCGGTCTCGGTCGGGCCTAACCGGGCTTAAACAAGCTCAAACCTTGCACCATGACCGGCCGTTTAGCTAATCGGGACGGGCCTGGTCGGGCTCGGTCAGTATCGGGCTATTATAATCAGTCCTTAAACGGGCTGTGGGCCTGTTTAACTCTAGATGGTCTTTAAACGGGCTCTAAACGGTGCAGCCCTAGAGGGTTGGGCTAGCCCCACAAAGAAATTATTGAAAAATCAGAAAATCCTTCTTTATAAATTGACAAAGTTAGAAAAAGTTTGTGTTCAAACTTTGAAAGCCAAAAAGTCAGTAAATTTATCGTTTATAAATTTTATTTGCCTAAAATATCCCTCACTGGTCCGAAATATTACTGGAGATTTTTTTGTACCCCTAATGCCATTTTCTTTTATAAGGAAATTTCAATTAGAAAAGTTCTATGGCAAGTTTGATTTTCTTAAGAACTATTTATTTCTACAGATCCAAACTTGAGATGGAGCAACGTAGGTAAATCTACTTACCAGCCTTTCCTATTTTTCTAATGATACATTTGGTTAGGGATTTATCCCTCGTGTTTGGTCCAAATTCTCTGGTCTTTGGTCGTTTGGACATTCATGCCTTAACAGGAGCTGGAATCAGCAAGTTATTTATATTCAAGGGTTATGTATTATCCAAAGTTTTCTTTCTTTCTTTTCCTAATTTTACACCTGATTCTATTCACCCTTCATACATACAGAACATTGTCTCACAATTCAAAGTTAGATGGTTTAGCAGAGCAATACCATCCAAGGGCCCCTAAACCTTAATCTAGTACCCACAGTTGTTTGTTTGTCTCTAAGGAACCAGCATCATCTACAAAAGGATTGCCTTTCATATTACCTGGATACCACATGGGAATAGCTGAAAATTTTCATGAAAAACTAAGTATCAACATCGGAAAGGCCACATTTTAGGTGTCCAGCTAAAACAGCCTGCTAAGTAACATCAACAACTACATCCATTTAATAAATAATGGCAATTCAGTTGACCGATCTCCATACAAAGCATATGTGGAAACCAGAATATTCTTTCAGAAATTGTCATAAGCATAAAAATGAAAACCTTTAGTCAAAGATATGGAACCCATAGATTGGAACCACAGTGATGGATTACAAAACCTGCAGGCATGTCTTTTCACCACCTAACAGTGAACCATTCTCTTATAGCTATAATATTGCCAATGAGGCCTATGCAAATGCTAAAAGCCCATTTAATAAATAATGGCAATTCAGTTGACTGATCTCCATACAAAGCATATGTGGAAACCAGAAAATTCTTTCAGAAATTGTCATAAGCATAAAAATGAAAACCTTTAGTCAAAGATATGGAACCACAGTGATGAATTACAAAATCTGCAGGCATGTCTTTTCACCACCTAACAGTGAACCATTCTCTTATAGCTATAATATTGCCAATGATGCCTATGCGAATGCTAAAAGCCTATGACTGATAATCATAATCAAGATAAAAGCGTTCTACCAGTATTTGTCATGTAATTGATTCATTGTGTTACAAAAAATTCAAACCAAGAACAGTCAGCAAAGGCTGAAAATATACAAAGATTCCTTACAAAACTAGAAACATAAAACATTTGAAACTGAAGACAATGACCTGCTGCATAGCTAGACTGTTAATGTGTAATTGTAATGCTCAAAAATGGAAAAATAGAAGTGACGTTTTTCACCAACTCAAAGCACAAGATCCAATAAACAACAGAAAGGTTATCAAATAAAGCCAGACACCTGCTTAAGCTTTTCTTCCATGTCATAGAAGACAGAGATGTTGCCGATATAAGATCTTCTGAAGAGACAAAGAAAACTAAAGTTATGAATGGAAGAGCACATATAGAGAATTGCTATATATAGTATATCTAGATTCAGGCATATACAACGTCTTTTCAAATCAACTACTGATTTACCAAACAATGTAATTACAAATGTGGTTATAGACATTTAGGATCTGTATGGCAACCATTCTGTTTCAAAAAATTGGTTTTGAGTCAGAATCGATTTTTTCTGCTTCTGGAGTTTTGGAGTAATTCTGTACCAACAAATGCTGTATGGTAAACCTGGTAAAAAATTGTTTCTGCTATTACAAAGAAACAGAAACATGTATGGATTGCCATTTTAACAGAACCAAAATGAAAGAAAAGGATCAAAATGAAAAATGAAACCACTTCTCAACTTGCATATTCGCCAAAAACGAGATCCTCCAATGAGTTCTAAAGTTGCAAGTAATGATCAATGGGAGGAACGCGCGAACTGAGATTTCATCTAAGGTAAGCATCTCATGAATCCGTTGCATTCCCATGGAACCATAGGTGATTCGGGCAGCACAAACATCATCTCTAATGTAAATTTCAATCGAACCTTCGTGACAAACATTTGTTCATATATTCGGACCATCACACATTGAGATTGAACAATGAAATCCAAAACTCAGAAAACTCTGTTAAATCTCTAATTCACGGTTCAAAATCATGAGATCAAACATCATAACACATCATTGAGGATGCAATTGATCATTTGACCCCAAGAAAATTCATCTGAGATGTGCTTAAACCCATAGAGACGCTAAAGGGGCAATCATCTCAAACTCAGACCGATTAATCCCTGATCCACCCAGCTCCAGATTATAAGATCATATGTTAGAGAAAATGTAATTGAAGATGTAACTGATTGTTTGGCCCTTTCAACGAAACAAATCAGGGATCACAGACTGAGTTTAGCGCAACAAATTAGGAACCGGAGGTTCTGCAATTCTTCAATCGAAAACTTCGATTCTTCTCCTACAACTTGATTCGATGAGGTAGTGAATCAACGGAGAAAAGCCGATAGGCAACGGTAAGCCAAGGCCCAACAACCCAAAATATTAGAGTTTTCCACGGAGAAGAAAAGAAAACCCCTGCAAATCCCCTTTCTCTCCTCCTTTTTTTCTCTTTCTCTGTGCCCAAAACTGGCAGAATCCCTATTGAAAACGAAAAACCACCTTCTTTTTATTTCTCGAAACCCCAAAAATCCCCTCTTGAGATCGTAAGCTCTATATGGTCTATTTCGTTGGAATGAGTAGCAGGTCGCCCAAAACCGAACTTTAGAGAGAAGACCGGCCAACTGGTACTGAAGGGCGAAGCAATCGAGCTCGAGATGAGAGGATGCCTGACGGACTGGTAACGAATGGTGAAGCGCAGGCGAAACCAGAGAGACTAACAGCAACAATGATCAGGAGCCCTTGCAAGAGAACTTGAGAGTTGCAGAGGTCGGTCGAAGTTGCAAAGAACAAAATTGGGTTTAGGTTACATGTTTGAGTGCAATGTTATGTTTTGATGGTAAATTTCATCAATACCCCTGTGCCCTGCACTACTTAAGTTGGACGTTTTTCCACCGCGATTTCGTAGAACCAATTCTGAGAAGTGAGAAACGTGATTTTGGTGTTTCTCAAAACCCTGCCAGAATCTATTATGTTGTCTGGTCCGTTTCAAAAAATCACAGAAAAAACGCACCAGACAACACATACATAATCTGTTTCAATTCTGCCCCCACTCCCCAGAATCAATTTTTTTGGAAGTTACCATACAGATCCTTAGGGTGCATTTATCATCACTTTGTTGGAGTGATTCTGTCATTTTTGATTAATTTAAATCCACCACAGTGATTTTTGACCTTTTTCTCTTTTCAGAGTGGTTTTCTGAAGCAAACAAATTCCACTTCTCACAATAAGAAATTAAGAATCATTTTGCTTCTTTTTTTTTTTTTGGGGGAGGAGGAGGGGAGATCATTTGCTCTAAGCATCTATTTACTATAAGAATCAATTACCAAGTATTAAATAAGTGCTTCTCAGAAGAACCACTCAAGAGAATCAGAAGGGACACCAATCACAGCCTTAAACTACATAACCCAATCTCAGAGCAGACTTATCAAAAACATAAAGTTTCACTGCAGAAGGTTAGAATCTTCCATATACAAGTGCCTTGTCTAGGTCCAACTGTCCAAGGGCCTAGGACCAACCACCTTGTGATTTCAGAAGAGTATCATTTGCCACTGAATAAGTCCCACTCAAAAAGACCCTCCCTCTCTCTCTCTCTCACTCTCATGCAGACCTTAATACATGGTCCTTTAGCATAAAGACCCAAAATATTGTCCTTCAGTGATTAAACCCCCCCCACCCCGGGCCCAAAAAAAAATACAAATTGGAAAAGATAGAGGACAAGAAGAATATAGGAAGACCCTAGCCCGGCAATACTTTGGCCAAACAGAAGCTAGCCGCCTCGCCCCAACAAAAAGAGAGTCCCTCATAATCCTTGTTTTGCTAGCTTGTCAGCTACATATACTGGAATAAGGCGTCCAATAAGGATCAGGTCTCTCCAACGAGGTCAGGTAGCCTCTAGGCCACACCCTTGAGACCAACTAAAAGCATCATGATTTAACTCCAATAGAACCAACTGGGCCAATGGTAAACTGAGAAAGGAAAGATGAAATCACCTGATTGTCCCAAAAAACACCTCCACCCTAACAGGGCAAGGTAAAGTCAAAGAGAGAGTCAAAAAATTATCTGATGGATTTTTCAACAGGGGAAAGGGAACCAAGGCCTAGAGAGGGGCAAATCATGCCCACTGGACAATAATAATGTACAGAGAATCACTCCTCAGCCATATCAATCCAAATCAGAGTGCAAATTGCAAGTGGACCAACCAATCCACCAGTATTACAGATTGGTACTGCCCTCTCTAATCCTGATCTAGTTGGGGCTCAAAGGATCCTTGAGTCTGATGCAGGATGATCAAGCCAATCTGCAGGAAAAGGCCCACAAGAAGAAAATAGGGAGAAACTATTACCCTAATCTAACAGCTAATATTAGATGGTTTAGTTATGAGTCTAACGACCAGATTGGATGGAGATATAAAACATCATAGGGAAAGGTGGAGGGGAGAGAAGCATAGTTGTCACAGCGTGTAGGCGACCCAAGGCGTTGGAGAGGGCCAAAAATCAAGGCGACACCAATTAGGTGACCAAGGCATCTAAGGCGACCAAGGCACCTGGACGCCTGGTGACACAGACAATTATGGAGAGAAGTCTGTCGATGGGTGTTGAAGAGAGAGAAAATAGAAAGGAAAAATATATGAAAGAGGGACAGAAGAAGAAAAAAGGAGAGAGAGAGAGAGAGAGGAACTAACCATTGGGAGAGAAGAAATCAGGCCAAATAAGGTTATCGCAAGCTATACCAGCAACCAAAAGTAAAAGCATACTCTTATCCATTAAGTCAATCATAAGGGCCAAGGTGGGGTTAGAAATTTATAAAAATGGGAGTACCCAGTGCACAAGGCTCCCGCCACTGCGGGTCTGGGGAGGGTCATAATGTACGCAGCCTTAACCCTGTTTTCACAGACAGGCCATTTCCAGACTCGAACCCATGACCACTTGGTCATAATGGAGCAGCCTTTACCGTTGCACCAAGGCCCGCCCTCGGGGTTAGAAATTAATATCAGAAAAAAAATTCCAACTAAAATTTCTAGATCTAAGACTCTTACTAGCCTAATATTTCTAACATTATGACTCTTGGAAAGCTAAACATACTAACATTACTGACAAGATAAGGATTCTAACATAGAAACCAACTTACACAAGCATTCCTAAATTGCAGTTCATGCATGGACTGTGGGCCCTAATTTTTAAAATAAAACAATTCCTGAACTCCACGTTAACTACTAAAGACCCATTATCAGCTAGATCGACCCTTTATTTAAATAAATAAAAATTACAACTTTGCCCCTTAAAAATAAGAGACCAATATGTCCCCTGTTTACAAGTAATAAGATCTCTAATCTAAACCACCCAATGTGGATCTTCGAGTGCCTATGCATTAGAGATAATAAGATATATTTGTCATAACATAGACTAGGAAAGTTTTGAAAGCCAACAAAACTTAGTTTAAAACCATGCCAGATCAAATAAAGAGATCAACCCATCAACATTGTTGGCCCACCTGAAATCAATCAATGGACGGATATACTTTTGACCAAACATGTAGTAATCAAAAGGCTCTCGTATTGCTTTGTGATGAGGTGAGAACGTAAATGATTCCTGAAACAAAATGTTGCTTTGTCATAAGATGTAGATAAAAGATGAATATTTGCTCCTATAGAATATAAGAAAACCGCATATAAATCAGAAGAAAAAGAAACAACTATACAGGAAATAAGTTAAAGATACCTCTACGTCCAACAAAATGCGATCAAATGCAACAGCCATGTTGGACAATACGATATCATCTGCTCTAGGATTTCCACTTTGAATGACCTGAAAAGTATTAGAAAAGCCCAATACAATGTAAGAAATATATAATTACTAGTTACCACCAAATAGGAAAACAAATATCCTAGGAGTAAACAAAGAACCTTCCTTAACCAGCAACTCTAATTACAAACAAAGTGTAACCATAATGCCTATTGAAAAACTCACAAGAAGCTCTTCCAAAGAATTATGACCGGGGGAAGAAGTGTGTGGTTAAGTGATGTTTACAACAAATCTTCCCACCTACAATTATAATTTAGAACTTTTTTTCTTAAAATACTTCATTACCATTGTATTTATCTTCATAGCAATATCTTGTGGCCTCAACAACCTATACAGACACTGTTTTCTGTAATTTAAAATCATAGATGATACAAGAATTCCACAATACATTTTTCCAACCACCCTTGCTAATTTCATCTGAAGCCCTATATTATGTATTGATTATAAAGCATTAAGAAGCTCCCTGTCTGTATGTAAAACTAAATTAAGAGTACATCAAGCTAAAATATCAAACTTTCTCAATACAGAATTTAAAATTAAAACATCAAAGTAACATATTGATACCAAGAAAGCTCCCCCCCCCCCACCCTTTCAGTTGAAGGAGAGAGAGAGAGAAGGGGTGTGGGGGGGGGCATTCCCAATATACAAGGCTGTCTATACTCATCATTCTTAGCAAATCATTCACATGAAAACTCGTGCTTCAGAACCACACACAAAAAAATCCAAAACATTGATCATAGAGATTGCAGAAATTAGGAAGTTCTACGGTAATTATCCATGTGTTTGGTCTGCCTCAGACAACACACTAATAAATTGTTTTGAGAAAGCCCAACGCCAGTTTCTCCATACCATTACTGCCATGTGGTAAATAGTGAAGTGTTATACTTCACTAGGCATAGTGACAAGGAAGGACACGCACACACAGACGCATATATATATATATATATATATATATATATATATATATATATATATATATATATATATATATATAGGGAAAATTGCCTAGATCTACTTGATTAGAAAAAGATTTACAAACTTGGTAGAAATAAATTATGTTTTACAATGATCAGTTACTAAGTTGAATAGATTTACCAAATCCCTATAAGAGTAATAAAAGCTAAATGAATAGCCTAAAATACCCTTGGCATCTTTCTCTTTTCGCTATTTTTTTATGTCTTTATTTTACCTCTCTCCTCCTCGTTCTTCTTCTTCTTCTTCTTCGTTAGGGGATGAGGTCGCAGCGGCGGCTGTCACCGCACTCCCTGCTCCCGCCCTCCCTCTCTCTTCCCTGCTCCTCCTTCCAGTTAGTTCCACAACCTTCCCTTCCGCCCCTTTCACCCCACCCTCCCTGTAGTCAATTTTCTCAGAAATATTTCAGGAGCTTGATATCTTCTCAATCTGCTCAGGTTACCTACATATAATATACAAATCATAAACTATTCTTTCACAGGATCAATGCTGTAATAGAACAAAGTGAAAGTTGGGGAGAAGCTAATTTACCTATATATAAACTCCATTGGGACAACGAGGGTGAAAGGTGGGTATAAATTGGGATATGAACAGAGGCATTTGCCACCATTTGCCATTTATGATGTTATGAGGTATGTGCAACCACCTATTTTCACCCGAGAAGCAGCACTGCTTTTAGCTCCTGGAGCCAAAGGAAAATGCTCTGTTTTGCCCTCTAACAACCATTATGATAAAGCAACCAATTGCAAGGTTTGAAGGTCGCGCAATAAATGTTGATTTTGCAAGAAAGGAAGTAAAAAAAATCTGAAGAATGAGTTGATTAATCTATATTCAAGGTATATAGGAAAACCCCTTGAGCAGATTGAGGAAGATATCAAGCGTCCGAAATATTCCACAGATAATTGGTTGCAGGGGATGGGGTGAAGGTGCGGCTGAAGGGAAATCGTAGAACAAACAGGAGGCAGTGACGAAGAAGAGGGATGGCGGTAGCAGGTGTGGGGAATAAAAAACTAAAAGGCGGGAACAGGGAGTGTGGTGACAGTCACCGCTGCAACCTCATCCCCTAGTGATGAAGGAGGAGGAGGAGGAGGAGGAGGAGGGAGGTGATAAAAAAAATATAAAAATGGTCGTAAAACGCTAAAATGGGAATAAAAAAATAATAAAAAGAAAAGAGAAGATGCGAAGGGTGTTTTAGGCTATTCCTTTAGCTTTTATTACTCTTATGGGAATTTAGTAAATCTTTTCAACATAGTAACTTATGATTGTAAAACATAATTTATTTCTATCAAGTTTGTAAATCTTTTTCTAATCAAGTAGATCTAGGCAATTTTCCCATATACCAACAGGTTGCAATATAATATATATATATATATATATATATATATATATATATATATATATATTATTTTTTTTTTATTTTTTTTTATTTTTTTTTTTTTATATTATGCTATTGTTTTTTAGATTTTTGCTATTATTTATTTTCCTTAATTATTAAAAGCTTCTTTAAGAATCTATTAATCTAAACAATTTGATAACTATCTGAATCTTTTCATATTATGGTTTTTCTACTTCAATTTTTAAAACCAGGGGGCATATCAATCAACAGAGGTAAAACCAACAACAAACCTGACAGAAGATTCCATATTGCACCCAGTTTTGTAAATAGAACGTGTATCACCATTTCCATAAGAATTCTAAGGCTTCAGGACGTCCTTCTGAGTTCACCATCTATGTTATCACTCACCTTGGTGGTGGTAGAGTTCTCAACTAAAATGTCACCCCAGAGATCACTTTGAAAACCTGCAGCACCTAACCTTTGCTTCCTTCAAATAACCCCATAAACTTAAAGGTTGTAAAGCCAAACCATGGCCTACAAATTACCCTTCTAACAATCCCCAAAAAGAAGAAAAAGAACCTAAGAACTCATAACTAACTTGTCAGAAAGAGGTACATGTTAATCACTGAAAAGAAAGAACCAATGATCTCACTCAAACTAATCCAGACCACTTCCCCTGGGATTCCTGTTCGTAGCAATGAGAAGCAGAACCAAAGAGGTAACGAGCACAATCATGCCATATGGCTGAAGGTGCTGCAACAGGAGCTTGAAATTAGTTTTACTTTACCCTTTTTTTTTCCAATAAGTTATTGGTTATACTTATTGTTTCTTTCCCAGATCCACTCAAGAAAATTCAATCAAGGTACTCAGTACTCACTGATTGCATTATAGTAAAAACTTATTTTTGGTGTTGGAGAAGTTATCAATGGACAGCAAGGAAAGTTAGATATTTTGATAGAGCAAATATGATCAGCAAATACTCAAAAAAGAATTGAAGAATATAATTTCAACAAGATGGTCAGTGTTAGAAATAACATTAAATAAAAAAGAACATGGACATTGTTAGAATATAATTTCAACAAGATGTTAGATTCAAAATTTCCAACGACACAAAATTGCACAGCAGTACTCCATGAGGATTTGAAGAGAAGATACAAGAAATAGTGGTTAAATTATCTAAAACCCCATAGACAAGCATATATATATAGCATGTGGTCATGGATATTTTACTGACCGCATTTCGATAATTCTGATATAGTTCTTCCAACCCGGCAGCAACATTTGGAGGCAGCTTTCCAGCTTCCTTTTCCTTTTGAATTCCTAAGAGCAGATCTACCAACACAGATCAAACTTAAGACAGGGAAGCAAGTATTTCAGAGTATCTTCCAAAGTATAGGCATGATGAACAAAACAAGAAGAGCATAATGTTAAAACGAACATGCATTTTTTTACCACCTGCCCAAATGGCAATCCCATTAGTTCTAAGAGTTTAAGGATAGAGAATGACTATGCTTATTAAAATAAAATAAAGAATGATAGTGGATAAAGATACATGGAAATTAAAGTCTAGGTGATCAATTACTCTCTATTGTCATTTGACCACAGCCCTCAAGCAACTTAAAATGCAAGTGCAACTTAAAAAATGCAAGACCTGGCACCATTTTGCTGTTCACACTAGCTATGTCACAGGCAAGCAACAACAAACTAGGCCAGTTGATTAGGCTAATATGAACCCAAAATTTTTAGAACTTGAAATGATGAAAAACATGATAATCTGGTTTTAAAAAATCAATATTGAGTTTCACGCCTCATCAATCTTCAAATCTCAGAATATACAGATTGAGAACAAGGTCTGCATCATTTTTTTTCAGGGGGAGTGGAGGTTGTTGAAACAACCGCAAAATTGGAAGGAGGGTAGACTGCTCAAACGTCTCCGTGAAGCACTCCTCTATCCTCAAGGCTTAGTCCTATTCTGCACAATATTTTCTAAGTCTCCAACAGAGCTTCCTCAATCCATACCCCCTTCATGTTGAGAAGGTTGAGTTCTCTAATCTTGACACTATTAGGGGCCGTTTGTTTGACGGGGAGTTTGGTGGGGTGGGCAAGTGCTGCTGTGGCACTTCAAAAATCCCACCCCAACCTTGTTTGGTTAACCTGGGGTGGTGAACTTACAAAAGCTCAAGGAAGTGGGAACAACATTAAATGTTTTGTCTGCTGATGAGGCACTTGAAAAATCCCACCCCATCCTCCCCATCAAACAAACGGCCTGTTAATGGTTGTTATAATATGGGTACAAGGGTAGAATTGTCTATAGGTATATACCCTATTCTAGAATATTCTCCTTTCTTTTATTAATAAAGTTGGCCTGTATCTTAGACACTAGTAATTATTCCCCAAATCATTAATGGTGGATCTACATCCAATGCATATACCATACATTCTTTTCATCTTCAAAATATAATGCTGTAAATGTAAAACTCACCACATCAGATTGCAATTCTCCATCCCAGATAAAGTCAGCCATGACATTACCAGAATTGAGCTCAGTGTAGCAGCAAAAGTAATATTGAATTTAGTAGCTAAATAATTACTTAATGCAGAGTTACAGAGAAAAAAGGGGGGAAATGTAATTGCATTTTAAGATACGCTGCAAACAGTATTCATTACTCATCAAGAACAATTAGCAAAACAAAAATCAAACGAACTATCATTGTGAACTGAGCAAGTAAACATCACATGAAACCAACCTTCTTTCCTATGAATATCACTAAATATCCGAGAGTGGCTGACTTTCTTCTCAGCCCCTGAAGCCGAGGCAAGAACCTCTGCAGTTCCGGACAGACTCGTATCACTCCCACCCTTGGATTCTTTATCTTTCACCAATCCCTCCATACTTCTAATCTTGGACGAAGACACCACACACAAACGAGCAATGGACCGGAAAGGAAACGAACAAGAAATTGCACTATCCTTGGAAGAAGAAAACGAAGGCCAAAAAACCCTAGCTCTCGGAAATGATCCACAAACAGAAGATGAAGCGAAGAGAATCAACATAGTCTAAATCAAAAGAAGTCTTCTTAATGAGCTTTGTCTCTACTAGTTCTTTCTCTTGTGCAGCTCCAATCTGAAAAGAACGAAGAAAAAAAATCTTAATAGTTGATAACTCAAGAAGCATAAGAAGCAACAGAGAAAAGATGAACTAAAACCCTAAACCTGCCTGAAGAACTCATGTCAGAGCTTCTTCAATCAAACTTTGTATACAGAAAAAGAACAAATCAAAGATGAATCGTTACTGAGAATCTGAAATCGAGGAATCCATTATCTACGATTGAACTTGTTTTTTATTTTATTTTATTTTTATTTTTTTGTTTACAATTTCGTTATTTAAAATTGAAGAACGATATAGAATGAGTGTAGGAGTACAGAGAGAAGGAAGAGAGAGAAAGAGAAGACCAGAGCAAGCATCAACCGTAAAAGGAAAAAAAAATAGTTTGGATGAGGGTGGCAAGACTTGAGAAAAGTGAGGATTTGCCACGTGTGAATCGTTGGAGGCCGCACGTGCTTTTACAGGATAGAAGAACGAAGGCAATGTGTTTGGAGAAGGAAAGCCGTACAAGTAAGACACGTGGAAGATAACGATTGTTAAAGACCTTAAATCTCACGTGAGAGAGGTCTTCACTCTTCCTCTTTTGACGGTTGGATATGAAAATGCTAATCTGACGGCAAGTATCGAATTCTTCTTCATAAGGGAGCCTATGTCGTGTCCACGTACTTTCTTCCTTAACATTCCTCCACGCCTAACCGAGGATAGCATATGGAAGGCCCAAAAGAGCAGCGTTTTGGGCCCACAAAATTGGGGTTTGTAGGAGCTATCCACACTACTTTTTAATGTTTTTTTTTTTTTTTTTTTTTTTTCTCTTTCATTTGCAACAAAATAAAATTTTTATGTTTGTCACGAAGAGGTCACTTCAGATGAACAAAATTTCGCTGCTCCAGGGACCCCAGTTCCCAAGACCCGGGGAGAGCTACATGCCATAGCAAGATTGTTCCTGCAACATGTACGTGGCTGATACTCAGCAAACCACGTTTCCTTTTCATTATTTAATATTAAAATCCAATATAAAACAAACTTAACAGAAACTAAATCTGTTTGTTCAACGTTAATTTAAATTTATTCCAACTTAGCCCTTGAGTTTGGGGATACAATACTAATAAAATTAGAGATGCAATTAGACTTTATCTCTCTCGCCTCTTCTTCTTCTTCTTCTTCTCAGTTTCTACTTCTTTTCTTTTAATTCTTCTCCGTTTACACACAACAACCGTATATAAACAACCGTGACCTCAGGGCCTCCTTCGATAAGGAACTGCTCCTCAAGAGAAATTTCTTCTCCGTTCTTCTTCTGCATTCGTCTCCAACCTCCCTTGCTAATTAGAAAATTTCTATCACAGAGCGAAAATCACTTCTTTGGGCCTCACTCCAATCTCCACTGGGATCTCTGTGTGGTTGTTCTTCACGGGTAAGAGATACTTCACACGCACACTCCTCCATAGCTTTATCTTCATCTTCGTTCTCTCCAAACTCACAGACTGATCAGAACTTATGGGGATGTTTACGAATTCTAAGGCCAAGGCCAAGGCCTGCGGTTAATTTGCTTCATTCTTTTTGTTAGAATATCTTGATTGGAGTGCAACTCTTGTGCCATACATTTACACTCATATTTTTTATATCCTAGGGAACTAGAATCGTGAAGGTAGCAGCAAACTTAGAGCAACCACATTAGTTTCTTAGTCTTCACTATTTTCCTTCTGTTGTTGGATTTTCTATATTTAGAGTAGGGTTGGCACAAAGTACAGCTTTGAAAAAAATAAAAATAAATGGCAAAACAAGAAATATGAAGCTGATCCCATTACGTTGGGATCAGGTTTAGTTGAGTTGAGAAAGCAAACTGCTTTCTCTATTTGATGATAGTTTGGGATTGCCTCTATTATGATTTCATACCAAATTTTTTATTTTTCATTATAAGGTTTGTGTGGAAATATATCTTGTATATAGTGGATTAGAGGTCAAGCCTACATCTCTCCCTCCTCAATAAGTTGTAATTAATCTTTTCTTTATTTAAATAAAAAAAGCAAGGTCCATGGTTGAAAGGGGGAAAATATTTTAATACTAAAATCGAAGATATGACATACAGAATAAATATAGCCATCAGTAAAATATCTGACTATATATGCACTTTGTTGTTCGCACTCAAACAAAAGACATTACTGAAACCTATTCTCTCTCACACATGGCAAATAAACCTAGTCAGCCCCAGCCTCGTAGTGTATACTTACATGCTCCTAGTAACAACATTAGCAAGGAATTAACACAACCCCCCCCCCCCCCCAGCCCCACCCCAGCCCCACCCCCAATAAATGATCTAATGAGAATAATTATGTACCCTACATTGCATGCAATTGTTCCATCGTCTCATCCATAAATCTGTTCTAGCTTTGCATAGTTCAGCTTAGTTATTTATTTCCCATCCTTCATAAACAAGAAAATCGAAGCTGCTTCCACTTTCATTGCATTAGCAATAGATTGCAAGTGACAATGTGATTTCTAGATGCCATTGATCTCTGTTCTCAAAGTTATTCAACTATTTTCTGCCTCTTTGACTTTTTGGGTGGATAATCCTCATTAATTACTCGACTTCCATGAGCCCCCATTTCTCTCTTTTTCTTGTTACTCCTGTCTACTTCTGAATTTTCTCTCATATGTTTATCTAACCAACCAACACTTCCCAGTATTAGCAGGAATCGGAGACCCAAAAATGTGAAAAATTTCCTTGTCAAAGCTCTTGATTAAGAAGCGTATCATGCTTCCAACCTTGATCACATGTCGCTTGTGAAGTGTGCTTGCAAATACTTCCTCACCATGCTTCAAGCTTTGATCGCCGTTGCCATCGCCGTTGCCGTTGAGGAATTGAGCCATATAGTAAGATTCCCAGGAGGCCATTGAAGGGAGATGGGGAAGATGAATGGGGATTGGGGCCAGCGATGGCTATGGTTCGAAGATACGGTTGTTGTGTGTAAAGGGAGAAGAATTAAAAAAGAAGAAGTAGGAACCGAGAAGAAGTGAAAACCGAGAAGAAGAAGAAGAGGCGAGAGAAATCAAACTAAAGGGCTAAGTTGGAATAAAATTTAAATTAACGTTGAACAAACAGATTTAGTTTCTGTTACGTTTGTTTTATATTGAATTTTAATATTAAATAATGAAAAGGAAACGTGGTTTGCTGAATATCAGCCACGTACATGTAGCAGGAACAATCCTGCTATGGCTACAGCAGCGAAATTTTGTTCATTTCAGATGAAGCTGAGTAAGCACAAGGCTATAAGGGTGTCAATTTAGAATCGAATCGAAGTAAATCAGTTTGATTTTGGTTTCTAAAATTGAAATCTTTTTTAAGTTTGGATCCGTTTCTGTTTCATATCCAAAATCGTTAAGCTAAACCAAATTACCTATTTTCAAACAGAATAAAAATCATATAAAATTATATTCTTTTCAAAAAATTTTAATCAAATTTGGATGATAAATTCTTTTCCATTCTAGTGTTTAGGAAAAGTTTGGTGGACTATATGATCCTATCAAATAAGGGTTTTTTAATGGTGAAGATATAAAAAAGTTGGCCCACACATTTAAAATAGGATCTAAGCCGAAAATGAAACCAAATTAAATCCACTAAGAAGTTGGATACAAAATTGAATATACACCGAAACCAAATCGAACCGAATCGATTCGATTTTGGTTTTGAAAATGTATTCCTATTCTCGGTTCGGTTCATTTTGGTTTCTACATTTTGTTTCAAAACCAAATAACAGGTAAAGAAAGTTGCGTGCCCCTTTCCTCCTTCCCATCGTGGTTTAAAACAGATTTTTGGGATAATTTTGGAAGTTTACTTTTTTTTATTCTTGTGTGGCATGAGTATTTAAAAAATTTTGGGGATTGAGTAAATCTTTTCAAAATAGAATATGGTAGATGTAAAAGTAATTTTCGGTTCTTATCTAGTAGATCTAAGAAATTGTCCCTATATCAAAGACCTTTCTTGCCTCCTCTATGCTTCCTTCCTGAAATGCAGAGTTTGATCATTATTAACTCACTTGCCCATTAACCCACTTGTTCATCTTCGAAAGAAATCATTACCACCAAGCAGCATAGAGTATTACTGACAAATGCAAGCTTACCACCCCGGACCCAAGCACATCTTTGGTCTTCAATGGGCAAGTGAGTTAATGATTTCTTTTGAAAATGAGGGGAGTGCGAGAATACTTTGGCACCTACACATCAGATTCTCAGTTCAAAAAAACATGTTCCTTCAAGCATTGCATTGTCTCGAGCTCAACCAAAATATGTCTTCCATAGCTTGCCAAGTCATTGAGATCATTAAATATGTTTTTGTTCACCGAGTTGCAATGGCGAGACTTCTCTAACAAAGGGCGGTGTTGCAGCGACGAGAAAGGGGAAACTTTTTTATGAACCGATGCTACTATTGTATTTGTTTGATGCCCCCAACTCTTCAACAAGAAAATATGGTAGAGAGCACTCGGACAGAGCGGCTCTGCCACGACAAAGCTAGAAGAGTAGAGAAAATCAAGAATAGGGTGCTTAGGCTGCTAAATAGTGTGATGCAGATGCGCTGGCAACCTTAGACACATACATGTCAAGGAGAGTATTATCATTCCTCCTATCTCCTATCTACGCCCATGTGTCAATCTGTGAGAAGGTCGATCGTGAAGAGACAACAACATTGGTGCGAAGTGGAGAGAGAGAGAGAGAGGTTAACCCTTTAGAAAGAGGATTGGAAAGGCTAGGGGAAATGCTAGAAGCTTTTGCTACTGTGGGGTCTAGGGAGGATCATAATGTATCCAATCTTACCCCCCCCCCCCCATTTTACAGAAAAGCTGTTTTCAAAACCTTATTGTAGAAGGTTTTAAACAAAGTATAGTTTCCAATGAGACTCGAAATCGTGATCAACAACCTTACCATTGATTCCACTTAATGGTAATTCTTGCAATTTACTTCGAAATTGGCTATGAATTATGTATATAGAATCAAGCATGGGATCGGCTTTCACTAATTCCAATTTGATTTGGATCAGAATTTGTTGAAATCATAGAAATTTGAATTGGAAAGAATAAATGAAGATTTCTTAAACTATATGATTTTTTGGAGTTTTTTATTTAATAAATTT
Organism: Telopea speciosissima; assembly: GCF_018873765.1. Lineage (NCBI taxonomy): Eukaryota > Viridiplantae > Streptophyta > Magnoliopsida > Proteales > Proteaceae > Telopea > Telopea speciosissima. Next base: position 35,326,040 of record NC_057926.1, on the reverse strand, counting down.
GGGGATCTTGTTAGAATATATCAATTTCATTGATTTTCTACCATTTAGCTACTAACTAAAAAAAGAAGAAAAAAATAGCAAAAATGAAGATCAAACATGATTCACCACCGATTCAAAAGAGGATTAAAAAATAAGCAGGTTAAAATCCAAAGAGAAAGGCTTATGACTGAACACCAACCGGAATGAATCCCAACCGAGCAGTTGGTCCTGCGTAGTTCAGTTCAATCAGACCCGAAAGGGACAAACCTCCTCCTTTTAGCTTGAGTGAGGTACAAGGGACATCTAATTCTGATTTCTAAAATTGGGCCATGCATGCTCTTTTATCTTCATTTTTGGCCATTGTTTCCATCTTTTAGTTAGTAAAATAGCAAAAAATTAATGAAATTTAGGTCTTGTAATAAGATCTACCAGTCTTTTGACAAAAAAAAAAATGTCTGGATGGTTAAGTAGATAAATTTTTTTTGGTAGAATGATTCAGTAAATAACATACCTACTAAATATGAGAACTAATGAAATGCCATGTGGCAATTATAGTTAGTGTGCAGAAAGTAATTCTCAAAGGGTACATAGGAACCCCGTTTCCGATGATAATTAAATGTGAAAAGGTTCTCTAGCTAAGCTATTGGGGCAGGGCACACCAACTCCTTTGTGTGTATCTCTCTTTTCCTCACATGAAATGACCTTGATGGCCTCCAATGTATAATATCGTTTTGCTGCACCTCAGTGGTGTGCTCCTCTATGCCACTTGCTCAAAAAACCTTCTCCCTAATTAAATTATAAACTTAGCAATCAATGGAGATTACATGAGTTTTAGGCTTTGCAAGCAATAAAACAGGTTTATGCAAGGTTGGTTTGGATTAAGGGTAGGTTGATATTGTGCCCAACAGCTCAAGCCCATGAATCCAATAACAGGATTCCTTGATCAAACTTAGCATCTCATTTATTCATCAACACTTTTGAGGTATATTATAGAGTAGGGTTAACAATAGATCGGAGTCGTTGTTCTCCAATTTTCTGTGGTCCAGGTCGAGTTTGGAAAGGAATATCCACTACATTTCTTGGGAGTCTATTTGTAGGTCCAAGGTGAAAGGGGATTGGAGTTAAGTAGATAAAAGATATGAATATAGCTAGTAGCAAATTGGTAGGTGGCATCTCAGGAGGAATCTTTATGGGTGCAATGGGTCCATGAGAGATATCTAAAAAAGGAGACAATCTAGACAGTGAAGACCTCTCAAAATTGTTCGTGGGTATGGAGGAAGATTATGAAATATCGTGATCGTGTTGCGTTGTTTATCCATCACATCATTGGCGATGGACTTTCTACAAAGCTATGGCTAGATCCTTGGCATCCTGATGGCATTCTGATTCTTAGATATGGAGATCAATACGATGTGGTGTCGGATAGATTTGCTTGGGTTCAGTCGATCTTGCATGGAGAGGGGTTGGGCCCGGCTCCAACCTCCTTGATGAACCTCCACTAAGTGTGGGATCGGTTGAGTAGCATTGGGAGACTAAGAGGGAGTTCTCAGGATTCCATTATGGATGGGTAGGAAGAATGGTATTTTCACAACTAGGTTGTCCTGGGATATCATGTGGCGCCAACACCCCAAGGTGCCATGGGCGGATTCTATTTGGTTTAATAATTGCATTCCCCATCAGACAGTCATGACCTGGAGATGTTTAGTGGATGCTCTCCCCACCTTGTACCAGCTTCGGAGATGCTTGTTGCAGATTCCCATGTCTATTGCTTTTGTTGGGCAGAACTCGAGAGTAGATACCACCTATTTCTTGAATGTCCTTTTGCTTCCTTTATTTAGGGAAATATCTTATCCTTGCATTCCCCTTCCTAGAGACCATGTAGGAAGGTTGTTTTAGAAGCCCAGTGTGCAGGGAAAGTTTACAAGGAGGATTCTATTGGTGGGATCGCCAATCTGGCCTTCTACTGCTCTAATACCCATATATGGATGGAACGAAACTTTAGGGTCTTTTGGAACTAGACGTGGACCAAGCCTACCATTGTGAGAAACATCCGCTCCTATGTCGATGTCGTGTCTTGATCCCAAAGGGCCCCAAGTTGCCTAGAAATCTATTCCTTGTAGAGAAATGGGGTGTTCATCTCCTGTGGACATGTAGCTAATGGAGTTGTCTTTCTTGTTATAGCATTTTAGTTTGATCTCATTTTGCTCTTGTCCTTGGCTGCCTAGGGGTTTGTCCCTTGGTTAGCTGCTTTGGTTTCTCCCTTAGCCCTATGTGGGGTGGTTATTGGAGCCCCTTCCTCTTCTGGGATTGTCCCTTAGGTTGGTTGCCTTCAGCTTGTAAATCTTTTTCTTATTCTTTTAATAAATTGTTATTACCTATTAAAAAAAAATTAGATTTCTATCTAAATTCAATCCATATCCAATAATCTTCAGTACAAATTTTACCTATAATTGATGTCACTAATATCCAATTTGACATTAATTAGCCCATAGATATGGATTAAAAGATTGAACATTAAATCTCATACTTTCCCTTATTTGATAATTGAAGGGTTATACCATTGAAGGTGCTGCTTGCCCCAATGAAAAGGACCTTGGATTGTGGTGGCCAAGTCATATCAAATTCTACTTTCTTCCTTCATATTCTAATGCTTCAACCACACTTTCTCCAAATAATAATAATAAGGAAACAAGAAATGACCGTTCTACCTTTCCATAAGGGTGTGGCGGTCATTTCATGCGGCCCTGTGTCTGATTGCAAGGGCTGCATGCCGCACACAACCAGGTAGCCTTCTTTCTCTCTACTACTACTACTAATAATAATAATGATAATAATAATAAAAGTATTGTGCTCTCTTGTCACCTCGAGGGCCATACCATAGTCTAGGTGCCTAACCCATTTTATTTATTTGTTTTTGTAAAGGATAAATTTATTAATAATGATCATGTGAATAGCCGAAAGCTTGGGACCTATAAAGTTGAAGAAGCCAATGAATGAAAATAGGCAAAACTGTTAGACACATGATAGACAGGGCCTAGCCCATTTATTGACTTCTTTTTGGTACTAGCTTGTTTAATAATCAAGCTCATAATTTTGGTATGGACAACAGCATGCACAGTTGTTGTTGTGTCCTGGAGGTAGTTTCCAGGTCCAAGGGTCTCGGTCTCAAGTTCGAGACCTCCTCCCACACAAGGAGGCTTGCTTGTGCTTCACACCTCCCTTGTGGGTCTACCCCCATCCCCTCGTCCCCCTCTCCACCCCTATTCGGGCAGCCACCTTGGGCGTCTAATCTGATGGCCCGGCTCCCTAGTGGGTGTGGTAGCACAAAAAAAACCTAAAAATTTTGACATGTTTGAGAAATGTTGTGTTCATCTACGTTTTGTAAGTAAGATTGAAAATTTGAACATTAGGGTCAATTTCGTAGGGATTCAGTTTCAATCCAAGAATACCCATATCTCATACTTAAATACCTAAATTGGGGTATTATGAATAGAACCTGATTACTAGTTAGGTATAAACGAATGAATCCATATGCAATCCAAAGGCTCCACCTTTTCAAATGTAGTCATTATTTATTTATTAAAACTGAATTTTAGTTAACAAATGTAGTAAACTTTGACAACTAGATTGTGAATGTTATGGAGTAGTTACATTATCATGTTCGTTAATGTTCACAAGATTTTGTATTTTAGTTTTAATTTGATTTCACTACACTTCCCTTGGAAACAGACGAATCCAAAAGTTCGCTAACAATCCCAATCCTCCCCAGAGCCCTACCCCTTCCAAAAAAATGCTATTAATGCTCATGACGGTTCACAAACCCCTTCTAGGGTTTTTGTATGTTCCAAAATACCCTCCCGATATCCAATCCCGCCCTGGTGAATAGGATCCCATTCATAGTGGGTGGAGGGAAACTCAGTCCTTTTTTTTTATATGCAAACAAAAGCAAAAGCCTTAAACTACAGCATCCAGCAGTGCATCCATAGTAATAGATCCCCTAAAAGGTGACCTAACAGCCTTAGATGAGAGATTATAGAGTAAATACATAAACTGGTAATCCTTAACAACAATATCTACACATCTAAAAAGCTTTAAATATCTTGAAATCTGCAACAAAAGTGGAAACACATCTCAAGCCGAACGATCCGGCTGAGTGGTGTCAAACCATCTTCTCAAATTATCAATATCTATCCACAGGTCTAGTTAGTCATACCCTGTTCCAAAGCTCCCTGCAACCCCTGCATGAATCCTCTTGCTTGTGCTTCTTTTGAACATCTTGCTAAGCCATCTGTAATTCATATATCCCCAAACAAATTGAACTTGAAGAGCAACGTGAGACACTTTTACAAATTACAATATCATCATTTGTGATCTTCAAAAGCAAATTACAACACAACCAATGCCAATGAGAAAACAAGGCATCTGCTAGCACAGTTGGTTGGAACCCCTTCAGGTTATTATGGGATTGCAATACAGTTAAAAGCCCAAAAAAAAAGCCAATAAACAAAACCCAAACCTTTCTATTAACGGTAAAATGAAAGTCAATAAACAAAACCTAAACCTTTCTATTAACAGTAAAATGAAAGTATACAAAAAGTCTTCCATAATTTCCATTTGCTAATATAGTATACTTGTCATTATCAAATTTGCATCTCAAGAATGTAAGTCTTTTTACAGGACACTACACAACCATGATTTTGTGATCAAAATCAAAGGAAACAGTACTTCAACCCACATTGTAGTTGCTGAACTGCAGTTCCATTCCTCAGAACCCCAGAATCTCCCCTTCTTCTAATTCATCTTCCACTGACAAAACTCCACTAAAATCATTGGACTCTCTCATATCCTCCAGAAACCCTTCCTTGATATAACCACCTTCCAGGTCAAGAAAGCCATCAGGGTTAGCTTGCTCCATAAGGCCTGAATAAATATCCTTAAGATCCTGGTCAAAATCAAAACCGATATTTTCGGCAATTACTATTTTGTTCGAACTGGAACTCAAAGTACTTATGTTGTTTTCTCTACACATTTGTGATTCATTTTTCGACAAAGGTGTGAGATCTCGGGAAACTTCAGCCAACTGTGCATATGAAGAAATAACTTTTTCATCAGCTCTCCTATTGACAACTTGCAAATAATCCAAAGGCTCTGAATTCATATACTCCATAAGATCCAAAATTTGTGGATCACAGATGTCATAATTGTCTTCTATTTCCTCCTCCCTGAAAAGCACACCTGTCGGGCTTGGTTGTTCATCATTCAGAGATAACCTACTCACTGACTTTTGTGGGATTGCTTTTGCATCTTTACTAATTACAAAGCCAAATCTATCTGAAGGGAGAAAAACATGAACAACAGGGTACTCAATGACAACTATATCAGTCAACTGTTGCCTTATTGGGGCCTTAATGTCCAACTGACGAAAAGGGGATTTGGGTCCCTGCAAAAGGGGGAAAAGAAAAGAATAAAAACTTAGAACTTAAATTAAGTATTACAGGGATTATATTATATTTAAATTTAAAATGAATATATCAAAGTTGCCATGCAATGAACCTTAAGCTGGGTACCAAAAGCACATAACATTATTTTAGCACAGGCAGGGAGGTTTGTCTCACCTATAGTTGGTCAAAATGGGAACGGCAAAAAAACTTTCAGGGCATGTTTAAAGCAGCTTAGAAATTAAACAGGAGAGTCAAATATTTTGAGAACAGAAAAAAAAAACAAAAAAACGTGTTTTAAACATTTAGATTTGTCAAGTACGTGACCAAAAAACGGCAATATACACATATTTTGAGGAATTATTACCTAATTAATGCCTGCATTCACAGTTCAAAACAATCATAAAATCCAATTATTCAAAAATTTTATTTATTAATTTCACTTGTCGATTAAACAAATGCTTATATTTTATATGAAATCCTATTAGCCTATATTGCTATAAAAGAAAGAAAGAATATTAATCAAGAAGTCCAGGTGCCCAGCGCACATGATAGCTTGATCCTTGATGCCTATCTCTCTGTTGACAACCCAATTAGGAAGTACCATATTACCATAAGATTTAAGGAAATAAATGATAAATAAAATATACGAGGGAGTACCATATTACCATATTGTCAACCCATTTGAAAATGGGACTTTAATTAAAACCGATGTAAATAGGTTAAAAGAACTTGAAAATGGAATGGACATCAGTTAATGTTATAGAGATCTTTGGATTGGATCTTCTGCCTTAGATGTCTCACACAGTTGGCAATCACGGTGTCTTAACTTTTATCAATCAGATTCCAGAAAGAATCATAACCATTTTATGAGTCACATGCTGCATATGGCAGATGGGCATAACAACCATTGGGAGTTATTTGGGATATTTCCACAAGATACAAATCCATAGAGGATTTGCAGCAATGCAGGTAAGTGACCATTTTAGTCCCACGTTGTTAGTGGGTGGAGTTGAATTAAAATTGCAAGGCTATAAAAGAGAGTCCAACTCTCCTTTCAAATTTACCTTCAGCGCTTATTGGTTTACAGAGATATGCTGAATCTGTTGAAGGGGCTGACCAGTCAGGTCCCATTAATTAAGTTAAAATATTTGTTTTATAAAGCCGTTTTTTTTTTTTAATTAAAAAAAAAAACCGCAGATGCGTTTAACACATTGAGGTCAAACGAACCCGTTTTTTGGCGTTCGTTTGACATCAGTTTGGGAAAACGAGTTTTATATGGGAAAGTTCGGGAACGCATTTTAATACCCATTTTAACTAACTAGACTCTCACCAGGAGGATCCCTGATGAGAGAGATTGATATTTACTGATTCTCCAAAATACCAATGGGTATACTAGATGTTCACAACAGAAAATTTTCTAACTCTAGAACACAATATACCTTAGGGTTTTTAACGATGAAGAACCTGAGACTATCCAACTCCTTAAAGAATGGTGTTAACTGATGATTCCAAGGTCCAGGCTGCAGATGTTTCTCAATAATGGAGCAGAAGTTCGTGTTTTCGTCTACCCTGCAATAACACCAGAGACATCAAATTCAGGATACCAATTCATTGCTCGTCTCTCAAGGCTCTTCCACAAGTTTAAAGCCACTGGTTAGTCAATGAATAACAATCCCTGGACACAGTGTTCAACTCCAAAATCAGGCATAAGAGAAAGCTTTCCACAAGGATTGTTTTTACAGCTCACCCATGGTCGATTAGTATAACATCTGTTGAATGAAAACGCCACTCAATTGTCCAGAAAATGGAATTCTTCCTGGAACATGAAATGCCATAAGGAACTGTCAGTGAACAATCAGTTGAAACAGAGCATCTCTAGTTGCAATCATCATAAAACTGACAGAACCTAAAATTTCCTTCCACAAATGAATCATGAAAAGTGAAGTGTGAAGTCTCAGATTAGCCACAGTTGAGCTAGCAGATTTAAGAGTTTTGTTTATGGGTACCTCCACGTTGTATCTTGTTAATTGTGTGCGCACAAACCATGTATCTTAAATTCAGATAAATATTTATAACCTCCCCCCCCCCCCCCCCCCAAAAAAAAAAAAAAACAAAACAAAAAAAAAGGGGGGGGGGGGGGGAAGTGATCAACTTACTTAAGTTGTATGCTATTTAAACTTATAAGTGAGACCACCACCATCAACACAAGGAACACAAAGATATATAACAATTCTAACAAACCTAATACCACAATCAGTTTCCAATAATTAATTATTAAAAAAATTAAACAAAACAATTCATGCAAGAAGTCCAGAGGTTGCAATACATGACCAAACCTCCTTTAATTTCCCCATTCTTCCAATTTTCCTTTGCCTTATTTTTTCCTTGGGCCCCTGGAACTTGAAGTTTTACATATGCTATTAATGCCTGCTTCAGCTGGCACTTCTCAACCAGAAACTCATCCAGGGTCATCCAAGCTTCAAATAATGATGTTTTTCAACAGAAGGTCCATATTAAATACAGGGAGGTTATTTTGTGTTGAACTGCAGATGCAATTTTTCTTTTGCATTCCAAGTCACAACATGCATTATCTACATCACTTCTCTTTGGGGATATCTGTAGAAGGTTAAAACTCATCTGTTTTGCATGATATTGGTGTTGTGTGAAAGGTTATCAACCTAACCATCCACTGAGACCAAGATATTTCTATTTTGAGTTGTACCAGGAAAGTTATGACCAATTTACAGAGTGGATCTTAGTTTGTAATGAGATTTCTATTTTAGAAAGTTTAATTATCTTACGATTTCTACTTAGGAGTCTATTTCTTAAATTAGTATATTTATTTGTTTAGGAGAAAGGTTAAACACTTAAGGGAATTGCAAATTTGTAAATAGACTCATGTTAAGAATTCTTTTCCTTACGGTCAAACTCATGAAGGGACATAGGAATCTGGTCATTACCTATATAAAGCATTGTAATCAGCATACTTTGAGTGCAATGGTTTGGTTTTTTCTTATGATCAAAGGAATATATTTGAGTGCAATGGTTAACTATTTCCCATCTTTTCCCCTACTCTGTTTTGTTTGGATCCATGTAGCCGACCCCAGTAAGTTGGGATAAGGTTGAGTTTGTTGTTGTTTTTGACTTTTTGTAGCAATCTCCTACTTGAGCTATCAAAATAAAGATTGCATGTTAATCCCAAAATAGAAATAAATAAAAATATTAAAATCCTAAAATATCCTACGAGCTAAAGATCCAAATTGGAGCTGGTTAATCTCCGTCTGCATACATTATTCATCCAAAAAAAAAATCTCCGTCTGCATACCCAAATGGGTTTGGATCGGCCCAAGCCCCAACGTACTACACCTGCATCACTGGGCTCTGTTACCTATGCAAAAACTCCTTCATAGAGGACTGTTCCAATGCAAAATTTCAGGAGGATATCCCTAACCCATAGTTCTCTTGTAAATGATAAACACCTTGCCAAATCAACACCCATTAAATGAGAACTAAATTTCTGATTAGAACTCCCAATAGAAATCTAATCTAGACCCCAAAATTTACAAGATGGGTCGTTTTAGTATGGGGATTAGGTCCTAAAATTGACAGGTTGTTCCTTCGTGATTCATGGAGTTATAACCCCAGTTTTGAGGCTGCCAATACCAACTGGAAAATAGAATTACTGAACTGCAGAGGAGATGGTAGAAGAAATCTTTCTCGGGAGAAGGAAGAAGTCGCAGGGGAAGGGGAGACAAAGAATAAGAAAGTAGAGAGAGAAAGATCACACAAGAAGGGGGGGGGGGGGGGAGGAAATCACACACGCACTAACCCACAGGCTTCAACCTCACAATTCAAATCTTATTCCATCATTCAACTGTTCTCAGTATTGGATTACATGGCTATTTATAAAAACCAAAATAAATACTCGTAATTAGACTCAAAGACAGAAAAAGGAAGGAATCTAAATTTGCCATTAACAACTCTTACAAGGACTCAATGCCAGAAACAAACTCTAACTCTACGACTCCAGCAATAAAAGAAATTACAAAATAATTCAAATTCCTAAAGCAAACCAATTACAAAATAAATCATAAAGTAAATATCCAACTGAGCCAAAGACCCAAATCTGGACCCAGTTCATTTCCGTCTGAATACCCAAACGGGTTCGAGCCTATCCATGGAAGCACTCCTGCAACAGTAACATTTTAAAACCCAAGCAATAAGCAGATTGCATACAAGTTGAAGATTTCACTAATCCACAACAAAGTCCCAACCTGAACCAGAATTTTAATAAATCAAAGAACCTGGCTATCCCACAGGTATTGGCTGGTATATTTTCAACCCAATGAATAAACAATTCAAGTTCAAGTTGAGGATTTTTCCAACCCATGTGTACAGCATAATCCCAACCCACAGCCACCATTAGCACGAAGCATAATGCATTTGGACAAGTTAAAAAGTACAAACAGTATACTAAATAATAGTAAAAAATTGAGATTATTGTTTGGACAGAAACAATAAAAATGTATAAACAATTGATAGATCAGAACTGGTTTATACTCCATATTTTGAATAAGGCCCTGCTGTTGGGGAACCATCTAAGAAGGTTAATAGCTTATATGCAACATGAAAATATATACACCATACAAAAAGAAACAGTTTCGGTTTTTCTTCAATTCTTTCTGTCAATTTCAAATTTTAACCTTAAATTTTGATGATATCTCATTTCTCCCACAAGTTCTGTATTTTGGTCAGACATTTTTTCTTCTTTACCCCTCTCAGCATATTAATTTACAATTCATTACCTTTTTTCCCTTTCCACGACCATTATGACTTCCCTGCAACAATGAGAAAATTCTCTTTGTTACACGTAATTTCAAATTTTCATTCCATTTTTCTTATAGCCCTTTTCTCTTCTCCATATGGCAGACTTCATTTCAGTCTTCACTTCTTCATCCTCTCAGATAAGGTTATTAAAAATGCCAGGGCTTGTGCCTTGTTGTCAAAGAGGAAAACCTCAGCTTCATCAAGCAGCAAAGCTGCACAATAATGAGCCTGTGGTTATCTGTAGGCGTTGATGTGTCTTCCCTACAGAACAAACACAGTAAAGAAGCTGGAAAACCTAATCCTATCCTCCTTCAAACCTTCTTCTGGATCTGATTTATCGGTTTGGTCTCTCTTTGTTATTATTGAATTGTACCATCCTTGTACTAAAAAGGGGATTAAGGTGAAACCAGATTAGATAGGCTTTGATCAAATCTCATATTATCCTTGAGATTTAGGAGGTTGACCAAGAAAAGTTGAGATCAGGCTGCCAGGGAAAATACCCGGGGTTCGAGTCTTGAGGATGGCCAGTGGCCACTTTGCACAAAAAATGACAGTTTAGGACCGACTCCAAACTCACCCTCCAAGAACCTCGCATAGGCGGGACCAGCACTGGGTAATGGCCCTTTTTTACCAAGAAAAGTTGAGAGCTCTGATCATTGCTGAGAATTGGTGAGCAAAACAGATCTCAATCATTGCTGAGATTTAAGCAGCTGGGTGGAATATCAGATTACTGATAGAAATATACATTAGTGTTATTTAACTTAATTCATGGGCTGATGTGAGAACAAGAAAGACTCTCAAACCTGCAAGAGAAAGAGGAACGAGAGAGAGAGAAAAAGAGAAGAGAGGTTGCGAAAGATGGAGACTGGATTGGAAGGCCTCAAATATGATTCAGTTCTATAAATCAGTATACTTCATCTAAAATGAAGAGCTCTCTTGTTCTTTAGTTTTGTCAGTTCATTTGTATTCACCCATACAGGTAACAAGCACTACTTGTACATGTCTTCTGAACATGGAGGAAAAAACTCGGAACACCCATTTTAACATGAAAAAAGGACATGAGAAAAATAAAAAAAATGCAATCAAGAAAAGCAAGAATAAGCAAACAAATAGAGAGGGAGAGAGGGGACTAACTTTTGGTCGTATCGTGACTGGTTTTTCTCTCTCTTCGACATTCCTTTCGGGAGAAGAAGAAGTCGTGTGTTACGGCGACCTGCCGCATTCCTAAGCATCTTAAGCTTAAAGGGCAGCTTGAAATGGAAATCCCCAAACTTCCCATATCGCATTCTCTGCGCAGATTCAGCAACTCTCTTTGCTTCCTCCAGGAAATTGTAGTCTACTCATGAAAGAATTTTACAAAATCTCTATAAAGTTGTTTCAGATTGAAGTAGAAACCCAGAGAGAAGGAGAGAAAGAGAGAGAGAGAGATACCAGAGATGAGAAGATTGTCATCGAATTTAGAAAGGGGGACAAATTGAGTTCTGGGTCGCTTTCCCGTACAACCAGTGCGTTGCTTGTGGGCTTTGACGCAGGGAAGGCTACAAGAGCGAAAAGAGCAACCTGGGCATCTGTATTTTGATGGGTTTAAGCTGCACTCTTCACAGAGGTAGGTTTGTGTTGGCTGGCCATGATCAGTGTTTGGAGGTACTTCTGGTTCTTGTCGCTCCTCCATTAGAAAACGTTGTAGACTAGATGGATTTCTGAGACTTTGAGCTTTGGAATTTCTACTGTAGTCTGACGGAGCTATCGGTTTTCCTTTGGTTCAAGTGTTCAGTTGGACGATGAAATCGAAAGTCCAAAGAAACATCGTTTTCAGCGGAATTTCGAACACTTGAAAAGCATGCTCTGTTTGCAGCTTTGGATTAGAGTTGTCGCCTCGTCCGTAACTGCAGAGTGGGGGTGGGGGTCTACTTCTCAGTTCTCACTAGGAGAGAGGGGAGTTTAAGGGTGGTAAACGATTTCGGTTTGATTTTGCCAGCTGGGCTACTTGATAATCATACCTAAGCTTAAAAGTAATCGAACCCTACAAAAGTAACATAAAAAAAACAAAAAAAGTAAAATTACATAATTAACCACTTTTAGGTTTCTTTTACAAACTATTCACCTCACCCTATGTTTCAGTTAACAAAAATATATAAAATCAGTTTGGGTTCAACAAAACTAACAAAATAGTCTCTCCGTCCCTTATCTAGTTTTTAGGCATTTTTGCCCCTGAAACCACCCAACCCATGTGATCCTGCCTCCGCCCCGTCATAGTATGCTACCCCATCTTCCAATTCCCTCTTTGGAAGCTCTGCCTTTTGCCTAATTGCACCTTTGTTCCCTCCAACCCCATCTTCCAGGGTCTCTCTCTTTCTCTCTCTCTTTGGATTTGTGGCCCCTGTTGCAGATTTAATTAGGGTTACAACAGGTCGGGTTGGGCTGGGTTTTTTAAAACCCCAACCAAACCCTGAGTCCCCTTAGTTGGGCCCAAGTCTGACCCGACCTTGACTCAGGGCTTGAAAAATCCAACTCTGACCCACCCTCAAGGTCAGACCCGATTGACCCTGATTGGTCCTGATCATGGAAAGGGAGAGATGCATGGACTACACTGAGTTGGGCTGGGTCGGGAGAAAATTATTAATTTTACATAAAATAACACTATAATAAAATATATTATCACTTTTTTTTTGTAGAAAAATATATTATCACTTATTATCTTCATATATAACATATTACATAACAAAATATATGTGACATTTGAAGTTTATAATAGGGAAATTTACGAAACACCTCCTGAAAATAGGTCGAAACATAGATCACCCCCTGTATTTGAACCCAATACTCAGATTACACCCTACCATTAGTTAAGTGATGAAGTCAGCTAGTTAAATTTTTTGAAAATCCTAAACTACCCTTTGGTTAATGTGAAGTTACTTTTTACCCTTGGATCTAAAAACCCCAATTTTTTTAAAGTTTATAAGGATGAGGGGAATCAAAGGGGAATATTCCCACTTCTTCCCCAAATCAACAGAAAGACAAATGAAACCCTTAGGGTTCTGCCTCAAGGAAACGCCGTGAATGGCGGCCAAAACACCGTGACGTCGGCCCAATAATCCCAGCGAAGGGTGGTGATAGGCCGGCGACCAATCGTATAGCTTCAGTCCCTAAAAATCTCAAAAATCCTCAAAAGAAGCTAAAAGTTGTGTTTGGTGCAAGACCCTTTTGGAATTTTACCTGCAATCACCCTCTCTCTTCTTCTTCTCCTTTCTCTTCCTCACCATGTCGAGTTCTTCAGTACTACACTGCAGGAGTGACAACACAAAATCAGCAGCCGAAGAACATTTAGTTACCTTTAGATTCAAATTACCAAAAATCTGAGGTTGGATAGGTCTGTAATTGCAGTCAAAGAATCCCATGAGAGAGGGTAAGAAAGCCTCAAAACAGATTTCTGATCTAATAAGAGGATCAGAAGTAATTAAAGGAGAAGAAGATCTGAAATTAGACCTAAAACCAGAGCCTTCGCAGGTAAAATAAAAAAAAAAACCTACCTCCACCACATGTTCCTCACCAACAATCACGTAATTTTCATTATCTAATCCACTCCACTCTTCGGTAATCTTTTCATCTGAGACCCACACCCACCAACTGGTTTCTTCACAATCAAGACCAACCAGAATTTTTTTTTTTTTTTTTGGTAAATATCCAGAATTCTCACTATTTGCAAATTAGCACCTGTGACTTCCTTGAAAGGAAAATTATTGCTAGCCACATCCAATGATTCTTGATGGAGGAAAATTTAAAAAAAAAAAAAAAAAAAAAATAGTAATAAAAATAAGGGGGGGAGGGTTTTTTTGGGAATTTATTTTGGTTTGTTTTGTTGTGTTTTGTTTTTTTAAATAATTATTGAGTTAAATTTATTTTTAATTTTTTGGGGATTGTTGTTGGGGAGGAAAAAATTTAAATTTTATATAAAAAATTAAAAATAAAAATTAAAATTTTAAAATAAAAAAAAAAAATATTTTAAAAAAATTAAAAAAAAATAAAATTTAAAAATTATTTTGAGATTAATTTTTAAAAAAAAAAAAAGTAATTTTTTTTGCAATTTTTTTTAGAAAAGTTTAAAAAAAAAAAAAGCAAAAAAAAAAAAAAAAAAAATAAATAGCATCACAAAGTAAAAGGCCAAAATGGTAAAAAGGTGTGGGAAAAGGGGTAGACAAATAATTATTAGAAGGTGGGCCCGGGCTTAAGGAACAAAAAAAAATAAAAAAATAATATAAAAATTATAAAAAAACAAAAACAAAAACCTTAAAAAAAAAAACAAAAGTTTTAATTTTATTTTAAAATTTAATATAATATTTAATTTTTTTTTTTTTTTATATATTACCAAATAATATATATATTAAATAAATATCCTCCCAAAAAAAAAAAAATAAAAAAAAAACCCTCTTTTTTAGGGGGATAAAAAAATTTTTTTTTTTTTTTTTATGTCCGTGCGAGAATGAGGACATTGAGATCTGGAAAGATTGAATCCATGTTGGAAAGGGACACTTCACCGTTTGGAGTTCTCCATGCTAAATCTAGCCAGGACTTTGTCTATATAGGTAGCCTATGATAAGCCTAGCATCCTTTTCTGGCGATCTCTCACGAGTTTGATCCCAAGGAATAGCTAGCTTCACCAAGGTGTTTCATCGAAAATGTCGTGGATAACCACTGTTTCACTAATGAAAGGAACCCTACATCGTTAGCCATTAGCAATATATCATCTACGTATAAAACAAGAAAATATACTGCCCTCCCACTGATCTTCTTGTAAATGCATTGTTCATCCATATTTTGATCAAAACCAAATGATTTGATTGATTGATCAAACCTAATGTTCCAGCTTCTGAAAGCCTACTTTAGTCCATAAATGGACCTCTGCAATTTGCACACTTTTCTTTCTTCCTCCAAGGAAGAGAACCCCTCTGATTGTTCCATGTAGATTTCCTCTTGAAGAAACCCATTTAGAAATGCAGTTTGCACATCCATCAGCCAGATCTCATAATCAAAGTGTGCAACAATAGCCAATAAAATCCTGATGGATTTCATCATCGCCACTGGTGAAAAGGTTTCCTCATAGTCTATACCCTCTTTCTAGGTATAGCCCTTTGCCACCAATCTCGCTTTGAATCTTTCGACCTTTCCATCTACGACCTTCTTCCTCTTGAAGATCCATTTGGATCCAATCCGCTTAACCCCAAGTAGTGGATCGACTAGAGTCCAAACCTTGTTGGAATGCATCGAATTGATTTTAGAGCGCATTGCCTCCAGCCACCTAGTGGCATCAACATCCTTAAGAGCCTTAGCGTATGTCATCGGATCATCATTCGATTCAACTGATACCATGTGGAACTCTTCCACTGTTTCCTCTTCGGTTAGAAGAGTAATCCTAGTGGGTGGTCTAATAGTCCTCCCACTGTGTCGAGGTTCTTCAGATATTGGTATTTCAATGGGTATGTCAATTGATCTCACTTCTGGAAGTGAAGTTTCTGAGCTATCCAATAGCTCTTTAATGACTATTGGTTCGGACCTCTTGGTCAACATTTCTTCCTCCAGAAATGTGACGTGTTTACTTATAATGAACTTTTGGTCAACTGGATCATAGAAATAATAGTCTATCGAGGCTTTGGGGTAACCTAAGAAATAGCATCTTCAATTTCTAGATTTCAACTTGTCAGTCTGTTACTTTCGCACATATGCTAAGCAACCCCATACCCTAAGGTGTTGAACACTAGGCTTGCGCCTTTTCCACAACTCAAAGGGTGTCTTAGCTACAAACTTAGAGGGAACCCTATTCAAGATATAAATCGTCATTTCTAAAGCGTAACCCTAGAAAGAGAGAGGTAGCTCACTATAAGTGAGCATCGTCTGGACCATAGCCAATAGGGTCTGATTGCGTCGTTCGGATGCACCATTTTATTGTGGTGTGCCTGGATTAGTTGACTAACTATCCCTTGTGATATGAGGTATTCTTTAAATTCATCTGATAGATACTCCCCTCCATGATCTGATCGTAAGGACTTGACGCGTTTATTCAGTTATCTTTTGACCTTGGCTTGGAATTCTTTGAATTTATCAAAGGCTTTCGATTTCTTATGCATCAAGTATATGTAGCCATATCTAGAGTAATCATCGGTGAATGTTATAATGTACTCATACCCATACCTTGCTTGTATGTTTATGGGTCCACACATGTCAGTGTGTATCAACTCTAATAGATCTGTGGCTCTAGTACCTTTATTGCTAAAGGGTTTTTTGGTCATTTTACCCTAAAGGCATGACTCACAGGTGGAGAATGGTTCCACCCATAGACACTCTAAGGGCCCATCCCTCACCAATCTACTGATTCGATCCAAATTAATGTGACCTAATCTTAGATGCCACAAATATATTGAGTTCACTGGAGTTGTTTTCTGTTTCAAATCAACATTCGAAACAACATTCGTTTTAATAGGGCAATCTAGGAAGTACAAACCACTTTGCATATATCCAGATGCCACAAAAGAATTATTAAAACGAATAATTAATTTAGAATTAAAGGAGAAACTATACCCGTCCAAAACAAGTTTTGAAATTAAAATAATCTTCTTCTTAAAAGAGGTTACATAATAGCAATCCTTTAAAACTAAACAAGCAGAACTAAAATTTAAAATAAAAGTTCCCACAGCCATTGCCATAGTCTCAGCTCCAGTGCCCATCTGAAGATGCACCTCATTTCTTTCCAAGTTCCTTGTCTCCTTGAACCCCTGCAAATCATTGCAAATGTGAACAGTGGAACCACTATCCACCAACCAAGAATTGGTCAGTTCAAAAGACAAATTAGACTCATAAATAATGTGAACATCACATGTACGATCTTTAGCAGCCTCTGTTTCATCCGGCTTCTTGTCTTTCAAAGTCGTTAGGTAAGCATGACAGTTCCTTTTTCAGTGATCCTCCTTGCAATAGAAGCACTTGCCTTTGCCTTTATTGCCAAACTTACCACCCTTGGATTTCAGGGTCTTACCCTTACTTTCCTTTTTCTTTTTCTTCCCATTTGAAGAAGGCTTCACATCAGTTGCATTGATCTCAACCTTGTGCTTTTTCAAAGAAGCTTCCGCCTCTGCCAATGTGTTAGCAAGCTCGGTGAGCTCCATCTCCTTATCTGACATCTTGTAGGACATCTTAAAGGGTGCATAGGCAGAAGTAAGTGACGCTAAGATCACATCGGTCTTGTATCGTAAGCTAAAATCAGTCCCCATGGATTCCAGTTTTTCGAATACATTGATCATCTTCATTACATGATCCATTACTGGAGTCCCTTGAGACATCTTGGAGTTGTGGATTTGACTCACCACATCAGAATGGGCGTGTGTCAACTGCCTATTGAACAATTCAGGAAGCTTATCCATTTTACCCCCAGTGGTGCGTATATCCTTGACCGAGTCCAGAACTGACTTTTTCAACGATCCTAGGATATAAAGTGATGCTTTGGAATCCCTCATGAGGAAATCCTGCATCTCTTCATTTGCATCAAAATCATTTGGGCCGGGTTGAGGAGGAACTTATTCATCTAGAACCGTGTATAGTCCTTCAGCAGTCAGGAGCAACTTAATGCTCCGATACCAATCGACATAGTTTGTGTAGAGCCCCCAAATCCTGGTAAAATATGGGTGCTGGCCCTTGCTAGCCGCCGTGTGATAACGGCGGGTCTTCCATCTCACTTAAACTTACATCATTTACAGTGGATAATCAATTACTCACATATCATAGAATTGCAGCGGAAACTAAGCATATGTCATCTCAATGCACAGCGGAAGTTATTCATTCTAAGTAATTCTGTCAATGACCGAAATCTAAGAAGAACTTCATTCACATAACCATAGTCTACAAACTTCGTACTTAAGGCATCATACAACTTGTATCATCATAAAGCATTACATCCCATTCTATTCTTCAAATTACATTAATGTTACTAACTATTTACTGTCACCTTGAATCTCACCAAATGTCTCTAATCATAAGA
This sequence comes from Telopea speciosissima, assembly GCF_018873765.1. Lineage (NCBI taxonomy): Eukaryota > Viridiplantae > Streptophyta > Magnoliopsida > Proteales > Proteaceae > Telopea > Telopea speciosissima. Next base: position 35,307,767 of record NC_057926.1, on the reverse strand, counting down.
AGAAAAGAAATAACTCTAAGCATTATTATACCAAAGATCCACTACTCAAGAATTATCAAGTACGCATTTGAAAACAACACTAAAAACATGCTCAATGAAAATTTAGTACATCTTTTAATTCTTATGACAAATCATTTAATTAATTGGTCTGGTCATTGTGATCTACCACTCATACGTAGAAAGTGAGGTCATCATAACTACCATGTACGTAAGGTCTACTCCTGATTCCAGGCATCGTAACCCTGGGGAGGACCGCCATATCAATGAACAATGGATAGTCTACCCCTAATTCCAGGCATCATAACCCTGGGAGGGACTAATCTCATCGGTATATAAGGGAGCCTACTCCTGATTCCGGGCATCGTAACCCCGGGAAGGGCTATCTCATAATATACTATGTCTACTCCTGGTTCCGGGCATCATAACCCCAGGGAGGACGTCTGTCACACTAGGCATGATCTACTCCTGATTCTGGGCATCGTAACCCTGAGAAGGATCACACTCTAGTATCTGTTCACCTCATCCAATACCTAACCCCCTACTGTAAAGGGGTGGTAGTCACATTGGTTCTTTACCATTCCATTCCTTTCGTTTCATTTCCATGAGTCTAACATTTATTTCAATCTTTCTTTCATGTAATTCATATTAGCCTTAAAATCTCATCATAAATAAAATCATGTATTTATATATCATTTAAAACATTCTAAGGCATATAATATAATACATTTCATGTAAACATAAATCATGATGCAATGAAACGTGTTTAATCATAAAATGCGATAAAACTCAATAATATGACGACATTCCACTCACAGTGCCCTGTGTCCGTTAGTTCTATGAAAACCCTTTCTGTCTCGTTTCTTGTGAATTCGTCCACGTCACCTACATGGGTATCCTTCCTTAATTTAGAGTCTAAACGTTTTATTACTTCAATTTTAATGATTTAAGAATGTAGACAGTCCTAATTTTAGGTTTTTGGTTCATTGTATATACTATCAATTTCCCTGATTTTGACTCTGGTTCACCTAATTCAAAGAACCATTATTTTGTTTATTTACTTGTAGTGCATGATCGATAGAGAAGAAGGTTGAAAGGGGGTAGCAACTCTTCTAGGTCGCTGGTAAGAAACAGAGAAGCCCTTCAAGGCTTGCCCAAGGACTCATCAAGGTTCATTAATGGAGTCTTCTCCAAAATAGAAATCAATATCATATTTTCTCTGTCTTCTCATTCCAACAGAATAGCCATTAAATAGCTATTGAGCTCAGGAGATCACAAGAAGAATAGGAAAGATACATAAAATAATAACTAGATAAAGCAACTAACATAAAATAATAACTCAACAAAGCAACCATGAAATAATAACTAAACATGCAATCAGCAATAACATAATAGGGAGTTAGATAGGGGCAGCAATAATATAATAGGAAGCTTAGTGCTGAGGTAGATGGGACGTAAGCCTCTCATGGATCCGTCTGGAACGCCAGGGCTGTTCAGGAAGGGTATGCTACTCAAGTGTTCCCCTTGGAACCATGGGGTACATGGAATAATCAGGGGTCTCTGGTTCAAACATGGATTCAAGTTGGGGATCGGTTTAGCCTATGCATAACACGGAAGTTGGTCTGGATTATTGAGTATTGTACGTACAGGGTGTTGGGTTATATCCATTTAAGAATCGGGTATACTATTTAGCAATAGGGTCACCACCACCCATCAATGACACCAATATATTAAATAATGGGATGATGTCATCAATATCCAACAAACCTTTATATAAAATAATGAAATGATATATCACTATCCAACGTATATATATATATGAACTAATCTATAAAACAAACTTATAAACATATACATATAAAATAATAGGGTGATGTAATCACCATCCAAAAATAATAAATGAAACCAATGTAAATATAACGTAATGGGGTCATGTAACACTATTCGACATAAATATATATAAAGTAATAGATTGAAAAGTATCCACTACTATCTTTATAATATATAAAATTTATAAATATGTTGAAACCAATACTATTCAAGAGGGAAAGCATTCGTTTGTCTAGGCTTGGTGACTTAGTCACCGCGGCTTGAGAAGATGACCGGAGCCATGACCAAGGTGAAAAGAATGGGAATAAAATTAGTGGGTTTATATATATATATATATATAGTCCATCATGGTCGTATGGGTAGGGGTATTTCATGCTGAAGGATGAGAACTACAGAGGCTAAGGATACCTGAAACGTTAACAGGTGATCACGTCTTCCACGGCGAAGCTGGTTCTGGACGGTGGAGTCTTGCACTGCAGCTGCTACGTGGGTGACAGCACCTCCTCCTCTTAGTCCAAAAGCAATTCAACTCCCTCTAATTCTCTCACACTCTGACTCTACTCCACCTCTCACCTTCGACTCTTTCTTTTGTTTCACTCTCTCTCCCACACTATAACCAGCACCTCTTCTCACACGAACTCACTCTCACGACCCACCCTTTCTGCTAATGGCGTGAAACCGTTCCCTTCCCTGCCTTTGCTTTAGAGACTCTCTCTTACTCCTGTACGTTGGAGGAGGATGATGGAATTCGGAATGGGAAGTCAAGAAAGGATGCACCGGCCATAATTTAAACGGCTAAGGTATTAATGCGAGTGTCAGTTGATCGAAGAAAAATAAAAATAGACAAGTATGAGAAAATGGGAAAAATGAGGTGTAGAACTCGCGTGAATCCAGGATGACTTTGATTTTAAAGAGAATTGGTTCCAAAATAAGGGTTTACTGTATAAAGTGTATATTTATGAAGAATAGACAAGTATGGCAGAGATAATCCTGTGCAGTGGTTGGAGAAGTTCTCTCAACGGAGAGGATTGTGGTTGCGAGATTTTCTCGACAGAAATATTGTTGAAGTTTTAAAGAAGAAGAAAACAATGAAGGGACACACCCATGAGACAACTACAGGTGTAGATAAAGAGAAGTGAATTTAGATTTGGATGTTGAAGTTGATAATCTTGACTTTTGAACCATATTCATTAATATATCTACCTATTCAGCTACGTGACCCATCGTCCCCTTTTGTTGAAAACCCTATTTGAATGTATTAAATACATATATCTATGAAAAATTAATATAATGCATTTATATATATAAAAATATTTCAAAAACAAAATTTTAAGGTATTACAGTTTGTACCATTAAGTTTGTATTCGCTAATGAGTGTTAACAGGTTGGAATTAACGGCAGTTATTGTGTAATTATCTACACATGTACAAGTAAAACACATGTATGTCAACAACCATTGAAATAAAAATTGAGCACACACACATCAATGGTCTTTCATGATTTGGGTCTCCCTCATGACACAAAAAATGAATTGGATACCTACAACCCTTGCATGCATAACTTACTCTATTGGGAGTCATTATACACACCATGGTAATGTGGACTAAGCTGTCCGCCTCATGGGCTTCCAATATTTTTGGTCACCTGGGTGTCATGTCCAGATCCTATCGGTTAACATACACCCAAGTCATATACGTACCTATTGCATTAGTTAGAATCATGGTATCATGAAAGATGGCCCACTGTCACAGTGTCCTCTCACTATCCATATCCTAATGTATCCAGATAGATGTAAATATAGATAACCATGTGACAGCGGTCTTGGCAATGTCCTGTCAGCTTATGCAGGGTCATATCACACAATTTCTACATTTATCTTCAATAGGAGGCCATGGACACGTCTACTTACTTAAACTAGTCCATATCATACATGTATTATGATCAAAGAGGGATTAATCAACTCTCACATATCATGGATAGAATTAAACAACATAATTAATCAACATTAATTAAAAATGATTATGGGATGACGGCATTTTTATCAGAAGCAATTAAAGAACCCTCCCAATGAAAATAAAAACTAATAACTTAGGTGCATCAATCATGCCATGGATGCTAAGCCTCAATCATCTCCTCTGTCCGATCACGTCTTTAAAGTAGGTGACTTGCATCTCCATAAGCTTTGAGCGCCACATGTGAATCACCATCAACATGCCCTGGGAGCCCTAGCTCCTCTAAAATTACAATGGAAACCTAGAAAAAATTCTATACACTTTCCTTTCCATAATAAAGAAACCTCACATGGAGAAACCAACCCACCATTTGGGCTGCCCATGGGGTGGAGTACATTGGTTTATAAAAAAGATAGGGGGAGAGAGAGAAGCATCACATCCACTCATAACCCCATGTATCACATACATCAAAAATCCATCCATTTTATTAGAATGTCATTCCCATAATCACATTATAACATAATTTCATGTATGGGCATCATTATAGCAAGTAAACCAAAACATGGATTTCTTCAATCATTGAACCACTACATCACATGTGATAACATGTATCCAAGCCCTTAAAAAATTAAAATCACATTTTAATTGCAAGTGGGTGGAGGGAGGGATCCCTTCACCCATCTACTTCCTCCAAAAAACAAAACAAAATAAAATACTGTTTTGAAAAAAGTAACCCCTTTTTTTTTTTTTTAATTAAAACTAGAGGGTAAACAAAGGGGGTGCATGCACACCTTGCGCAACCCGCAGGCCACAGCACCGCAAGCCACAGCTCGCAGGCAGCAGCCCACGCACAGGCCGCTCAAGCGCAGCCCATGTCCTGGCGGCTGCCAAGGCCACAAGTGGGCTGCGCATAAGGGCAGGGAGAGGGGAGGGCGTGCGCAGGAGCTTGGCAGCTTGCTCCCCCCCCCCCTCCACATAACCATGATCAAATTTTAAAAAAAAATAATTATCACATCCCCACTTGGATACCATGTTTCAATAATTGGAATAATAAACTAACTACCAAATCCATCATCACATGGTAAGTTGTTACTTCTAACAACTTTGTAACTACCCATGAGCACATAGGAAGGTTGTTACCATATAACCACCCATGTACAAATTCAATCAAGAATTTGAAACTTGCATCCCACTCATGATAATTATATTAACCATTAATTATTTGATATTGATGGGTGGGAAAGGTGGCTCTGATACCACACTGTAGGTCAAACTACGGTCTATGGGATCAAGTCATGCTTCCCCAGGGAAACCAATTAAAAATCAATTAGGGTATTGCATGCCCTGGGTTAGCCCATGGTCGCCCATGGGCGCCCTATTTAAATTTTAGGGTTTCCCATGGTCGCCCATGGGAACCATAGTGCACCCCAATTAGGGTTTGGTCTAACAAACCAAAGCCTTGCCCTACTGTTTTGTGTCCCATGCAATTATGAAACCCAAAACAGTTGGAGGAAATTCATCTCTAATCCATCACATGGAAGAGAGGGATCCATCACATACCTGAATGCGCAGCGAAAATAAATCAGTTCGGATTTCTTTCACATCCCATGAATAATCAATAATTAAAACAAGAGGAATTCATGAAGAATTGCTAACCTAGTGAGCCTCAAGTGTTGCTCCTCCAATAGACAATGGTTCTTCTTCCAATGAGCGCTCCAAGTAAACAGATCTGAACCTCCAATGGTGCTACCAAGGTTCTTCAAGCCAATCCCAAATGCTCTCCAATTCTTCAAGCATAGATCTGGGTTTCTCAAACCCTAACTCTCAATTGCAGTAGAGAGAAACTAGAAGAAGTAGAAGAGAGATCACAAGAGGGAGAGAGAGAGAGAGACCAAAATGCAGGCTAGAGGGCGCCAGACAAAAAACGTGGAGCAGTTCCCCCTCTGCGTTTTCTGGTCCCCTTATATAGAGGTGGGGTTTAATTAAAAACCCTGATAGGATTAGGATTAATCCCTATGAGAGTCTAACTCTCTCTCTCTTTTGTTTGGCAGTTCTATTTAAACTTAAAGTGCTTCAAAAAGGTGAAGAAGCAGAATCTAATAGGGAAAGTATTAATTAGTTAATTTATTAAAAATTTATGGATAATTACAATTAACACCATATCCATTAATTAAATAAAGAACCAATTAATTTAGAAAATTTCAAATAACTCCTTATATGATAACAAATTATCACATACAATCCCCCACTAATCAACACCATCATTATGGAATCTAGGGCATATACACTTGTACTGCCAAACCCCAATCCATAATACATGTCCATATAAGAGTGTCTGTGCATCTGATCGGGTCCCGCAAAACTCGATAAAACACTTGTTCAAATAATCATATATAATCTATTATTTTATGTAAAATAGATTTTTGCAAAACCATTTCCAAAATGGTACTGGATCCAGATTTCGATCCGACCATACACAGACAGTCTCAATCTTGGTGTCCCCCAATCGAGCAATGGTGATCATGTTGAATAACTCCTTCGCTCACAAAGTGTTCTCGCATTCCCAGAACACTGGCTTTGACTCGCTTGAGTCTCAGTCATTGATGAACCAAAGAATGCGATCACACTTTACAGTGACAGGGTTCCCTCAAGCAAAGGGTGTCGGTGACACATGTCTATCCCTTCCTACATCTGGCAGTAATACATGAGGGAATCGACAAAGTAGATTCTTCACCAATACACAGATCAAACATGTGAGTACTCACATTCGTACCCTGACATCACATGTTTAGGCATACCCAATGTGAAATAAGGGTTCCCAGCCCAAACCCAAGTCATGACTACCATTTTAAGTAAAACTTACGGACACAAAATGCTCAAAAAGTTTATATCGCATGTGATGATATTAAACTAAAATGTATAAAAGTTCAATACAAAGTAAAACCAGGTTGAATCGGACCGAACCGGGTTTAATGGACACACAAGTCCAACACACTCTAACAAAGAATGGGGACATGTGTGTAATTGTGGTTGAGTGCATGTGTGTGAGTTTGTGCTTGAGAGAGAGAGTATTCTTTCATTAAATGAGACAATAGCATAGATAGAAAGAGATTATTGGTTTCCTTAATTAGATGAGAGAAGAGACTACCTTATAAAGGAAACCCAGCTAAGAAGAATTCAAATATGCAAAATTGGCTTTCAAGAGAGAGAGTGATATTGATTCTCTAAATTTTGATTAATAAAGCATGAACATAATAAGAAAATATTAAATATGGAAACAAAATAAAGTTTTGACAGAATGACACAATGCACTTGTCATTGCCTGCATTTTGTTCTTGATATATAATTAGAAAAAAAAAAAAGGAAACCCAGCTAAGAAGAATCCTAATACACACAATTGGCTTTTAAGAGAGAGAGAGACTGTATATGTGTGTGTGTGCGTGTGTGTACACTATACTTGTCATTGCATGCATTTTGTTCTTGATATTTACTAATAATAAAAAAAATTTCTTTCAAGTGACAAAAAAAGTAATAGAAGACGGAGGAGAAGGTGAAGGGCGACGAGGAGGGATAAAGGAAAAAATTTCAACATGGAGAAGAAAAGGTATAACTTTCAGTAATGTTTCGCTTTGATATCATGTTTCCCATACACAATTAGATTGTTGAGTATGCTGACTAAGAGCGTGTCCTATCCTCACTATAACAAGGAATGGGGACGTGTGTGTGTGTGTGAGAGAGAGAGAGAGGATTCTTTCATTAAATGAGACAATAGCATGGATAGAGATAGATATAGGGTTCCTTAATTAGATGAGAGAAGAGAATATTATATAAAGGAAACCCAGCTAAGAAGAATTTAAATATACATAACTGGCTTTTAAGAGAGAGAGAGTGTGTGTATGGTTTGATTCTCTAAATTGTGATTAATAAAACATGAACTTAATAAGAAAAGATTAAATATGGAAACAAAATGCATTTGTCATTGCCTGCATTTTGTTCTTGATATTTAATATAAAAAATTGAAACTCAGCTAAGAAGAACCCTAATATACACAATAGGCTTTTAAGAGCTTGTGTGTTTGCGTGTGTGCATACACAATACACTTCTCATTGCGTGCATTATGTTCTTGATATTTAATAATAAAAAAAAACTTCTTTCAACTAACAAAAAAAAGTAATAGAAGACGGAGGAGAAAGAGAAGAAGAGGGACGAGGAGGGAGAAAGGAAAAAATTTCATCACAAAGGATAAGTGGTAAAGGTTTCAGTAATTTTTCACTTTGATATCATATTTCCCATACAGTGCTATGCTTGAATTCAGCCCCCATTTTATTCTATTGCCTAAGATTATTTCCATTTAATATGTTGAGGGTTGTGAGGGTCAGCCACAACTCCTGTATTACATGTCCCCTGAAAGGTCAAAAAAGAGCGCCTCCCTCCATACCAAATTGAGAAACCGAGCTGAACCAACAATGCATTCCATTGAAAGAAGCCCACTTCCCTCCGTCAGAGCTACTTTCGGGGGAGAACTCTTGCTCCCTGGCTCCCTGAAACCAAGAGACGAGACAGAGGAGTAATCAACGTCCTTCAAACAATCTCCTCCAGAGCCTTTATCTGCTTCTATCTCTTCTTCAATATCTTCACTTTCCACGGTTTTGGGATCTTCTTCGTCCATACCATTCCCTTCTTCACCTGCTTCAGCTAGGTGGACTGCTACCAATAAAATTTCCTAAGATAGTGCCTTGGCCCTTAAATCATTTTAGGCCAAGGGAAAAGGATGTCTGTATTCAACAATGGAAGTTCTCAAAATCCTCATCAAGATTTATGTTCCAATTGAAATGATAGAAATTTGAAAAGCTTCCTTTTGATTTTAACTCCAATAAGAACTTATAATTTCTATTATGAGCATGTATTTTGTATAGAAGATCTAGAAAGTAAGAACCCCAAATAGAGTAGAAAACACTCGCACTAAATTAAGATCACATTTATGCAGTAATAGAGTGAATGTTAAAAAAGGATAAAATGTTTTTTAATATAATATTTTAGGAAGGAATGGGGAAGCCTTGGGCGCAACAATTAAGTTGTACTATTGAAACCTTTTGGTTGCTGGTTCAAAATTTGGAAACAGCCTCTCCTGCGAAGCAGGGTTAAGGCTGCAAGCCTCCCTACATTTCCCCCTCCTAGACCCTGTAGTACCGGGAGCCTCGTGCATTGGGACGCTCTTTATGATATTTTGAGAAGTTCCCCTTCCTTGTTCATTGATATATTTCTATTTGCCAAGAAAAAAAGAAAAAAGATTAAGATATATCACATTTTTTTTCTCTCAAGGAAGAAAACTGATGTAGCATCCGATCTAGCAGATCAGGTGGACCACGACCGCAACCACCCGAAGGAGCTTAGGCGCTCCACGCGGATTCGCCAACCTTCCCAGCGCCTTCGCCACCTCACCTAGGGGCCACATCAGTCCTTGGATCGCAAGTCATTGGCGCCTTCCCTTATCTCTTAGTTTCCTTAGATTATTTGCTTTCCTATTTACTAGTTTCCATATTTATGTAGGATCTGTTATGTAATGCAACTTGGGTTGCAAGTTTTAATAGTTTAAGAAAGTTTCCATTATTCCTAGTTTCTATTATTACTTCTTACCATATATTTGTGATCCGTTTATGGGTTTTTAATCTCCATCCATGGAATGAAACGTCAGTAGATTTGATAAGAAATTAATTGTGCAGCTTAAGCTCCAACCGATCCTTGAAGAGATCGGCCCCCTCAGGCCTTGAAGAGCCTCCAATGACAGCCTTGAAGAGCTGCCTGCACCTTGAAGAGTGCCTCCACCCGCAGCCTAGGAGAGCCGGAGCCCTTCCATCGTTCACCTCCACCGCTCCACCCTTTCCCCTCTCATTCCCCCCTCTCACAATCTCTCTCCCATTCACACTGCTTACCATCTCACCAGCCCCCTCATGCCCTCCATCGCCACATAAAATAACGACTCGTTCCACCCTTCAGCACATGTGATAATGATTTTCTCCCTTCAATCTCTCTTCTATTAAGCGATCCTCGACCTCTCGAAGGAGGTCCTCATTAAAAACCCAAACCACCAACTTTTTTCCTCTTTGCCTTCTAAATGAAACTCATTTTTTTTTTTACAAATATTGACAATCCATAGTTTAAATCTCTATCACTGTTAGTGCTCATCGTGCTTGTAGTGGCAGCAGTGCAGTGTTGTCATGGTTGGCAACAAGGATTTGGCAGTGGCGGTCATCAGCAAATGGTTGTGGAGACGGTATTCAGTTGGTCAGTAGGATGTATTAGGCAAATTTTTGGGCTTGCGTTTTCTTGCTTCTTTCTTATTGGTCTGAAGGGTATCTTTTGGAATAATATATAAACTCTCATGAGAGGGCGGAAAACGCATCTCTGAACCATTCCGGCGTGATTCAAGAGCATAGGCACGAAGGAAATCGATAGAAAACATCGCTTTGGTTGTTGGAGATGGATTCGAGTGCTTGATACATTCCATTGAAGATCTCATAGCTTTCGTTTGGAGTTGGGAATTTGCCTTTGAGAAGAGTGGGTTTACAGTTGGTAGAGCTGGCCACATTTTTGTGGTACGAGGTGAAACTGTAAGCGACTGTGTGGTTTGCAAAAACGTTAAAAATTAAGGGAACTGATTCACACCCCCCTCCCCCAAATACAAATAAGTATGCTAAAACTTTTATCTCAACCTTCCTAAATATAAATGATTACATTTAACCTTTTATCTCAACTCTCACAATACAATGGTATGGGGAAAAAAAAGAATTACTATTAAATTACTTGCAAAAAATGATTAAACTTGTGCCTTTGAAGAAAAAAAAATGGAACAAATTTAATCACTTGCTTTTCTATATTCAATGGAAAATCACTCATTGCTTTCAAGAGGTGAACACAGTAGTTGACTTTCTTGCCAAGACGACTGCAACTTCACAAATGTCTCTTTCTTGGTCTTCTCATCCTCGTTTTGATTGTGAGGAGATTCTTTGGGATGCTTAGGAGAGATCCAGACTAATTTATTTCTGGAAGTTATTTAGTCATCTGTTTTGGATGTTAAATTGTTAATTGCCTAGTATTTACTGCTGATGGCAATTGCCAAAGGTGGACACTCTAGTCATTTAGTGGTGTATGATGCTTTATTGAAGGGAATGCCAAAGGGGGGGCATCAAGATTGTTTTTGTAATTTTGTCCGTTGAGGTACTACTGAATGTAAATCTTGTATGTCCTACTATTTCATTTAAGGGACAAACAACACTACGTGGTCGCGTGCAGCGTGGCTTTGCACCCAAACACAGGGTGGCGTGAAATGACCATCACCCTATGAAAAGGCGGAAATCCCTTAGGACGCGACGGTCATTTCGCATGGCCCTATGTCTTTCGCAGGGGTCACGCGTCGCACACGAATAGGTAGTGTTGTCTTTCCTTTATTTAATATTAATCTTTTGCTGACCTTAGCAAAAAGTAAAAATAAAAAGAGTTTATACAATGACAAGTATATAAGTGATGGGAAGGTCTACCTTATTGAAGAATCCCAAGTCTAGATCCTAGCTTTGGCCCTTCACTCCACCATGTTCCAAGGTCCACTCCTCCAAATCGAACTTTAATCTCTTCCAAATTTCTCATTGATTTGCACTTTCTTCCCTCTCTTTTCTCTCTTTTCTCTCTTCTCCACTCTCCTTTACTCCCTTGATCAAGAAACCAAGCAAAAATGGGAAAAACATCCTATGTATGAGAATAAAAGAGTTTCCTTGTTTCTTACTTTATTTGGTTTTATCTCCCATGAAATCTCATTTATGCCCTGTTAAAAAAGGAAAGATATTGAGTCAATATTAGATATTGGACTCAATATTGGATTCCTCTAGCAATAGGGATCTTTCTTTGGCTGGAAAGATTTGAGGGCTCGGTGATTAAGTCCCATTAGGAAACTCAATATTCCTTGATCATGTGTTCTACCAATTTAGGAGTGTGAGGGCATATCATATTTAATTATGAGATTGCCCAAACCTCATTCCAATTCACATCCTTTGGAGAAAACGTGGAACACTCCCCTCCCCTAGAAACCGTCCTCTCTTCCTATCATTCTCTTAGTGTTTGATCTTGGAGATAGTCTAGGGTTTTGAGAACACTAGAGTGTGGAGGAGTTGGCTTGACCAAGTGGGAACGCAAAGCTATGCGTGGTATGTGGAATGATTGCGAAAGGGCTATATTCGGTTGGAGGTTTTGCATCTGTGAACCTCAAGGTAACAATTGAACCCTTTATCGTTTATGTTATTGAATGACATCTCCCATCGATAATATTGATTATGTATCGCTTTCGCGGATCGCTCACTGGTTACCTACAGTGGCATCAGAGCCTCATTATTGTATGGGATCGAGTGTTTTCAATTTTTCCATTATCATATGTGATTCTCTTTGTTTTTTTATTCAATTAAAAAAATTTGGGGTTTGTTCATGGATGGTTGGGGAGGGATGCAAGCAAGGAAGGCCATGGGCATGCTGTGGCTGCAGGGTCTAGCCACGGGCATGTGCACCAGGTGGTTTCTACCATGGGTGTGCATGCGCCATGCGCAGAGGCCATAGCCTCTGTCGCCCGCTACCCCTGTCGCCGCGCGCCTCTGTAACCAGCAGCCCCGTCACCCCTGCCCCTTTCACCCGTGTGCCCCATGCGTACAATGGCCCTGTCGCCTGTCGACCCTACCTATGTCGCACCTTGAGTGCACTACGGGTGCCGGCTTGCTGCTGGTGCTATTTGCACACGTACGGTCTCCTTTTGTTTTTCCTATGTGCTGCCTTGTGTAGCAGAATGTTCAACAAAAAAAATTATATTTTCTGTTTAGGTTTTTAAAGGGAGATCATTTGGAGAACATGGGTGGAGGGATTCTTTCCTTCACCCACTTTCACCAACTTATGTTATGGCTTTTTTTTTTTTTTATGGTGAGCATGGGTGCAATGGATGCACATGACCATTGTGACATGGGCAGTCATGGTAATGGTATTTTTATGTATTTTTTACTTTTTTTAAATAAATTATAGAATATTTAACTTGAGCATCATGTGTGTAATGAGGATCATGGTTATGGGATTTTAAATCTACATGCATTAGATGGATGTATGTTCTAGACATGGCATGGATGTGATTTTGGATATAATTTTATTTTTTCTTCTTCTCACTATCTCTTTTGTAAAGGTTATGTAATCCCCTCAGGCAGTCCAAACTGGTGGACTGGTTTCCTGAGTTTTATCTTTCATTTAAAGGGGTTGTAATAATTTTTAAATTATTTGATGTAATCGTTTCAAGATCATGATGTGATCGTGATCGTAATGGGATCGTGATTGTGATCATGGATCAAGGGTCTTGACGGTTCGTTGGTGAGAAGATTGGAGGAGGGACTTGCTCACTTGGAGTGTTCAAGTTTTTTATAGTTTTAGATTTATTTCCCTATAATAGTTAGTTGCATATGTATTATCACATAATTATTGCTATGAGTGGGAGTGACATGTGAGGCTATGATTACTCCCATCCATCTTGTAACCAAAGTGAGCTTACATTGGATGTGAACTCATGTTAATTAAAGATGCTATCCCATAACCATTGGTATTTAGTTTTCCTGTGATGGATGTGTTTATGTGCTCATACATTGGATGTATGATTACGATTTTATGCGTTTCTGTTATCCCTTAATTGCAAAACAATTGTGGTATGGGAAACCCTGGTCGGTTGGTGAGCGTAGAAATCTTATCGATCTGTTCTTGTAGATACCAATAAGATAATACTTGGATAGGTTGATGAGATTTTCTATGTCCATCTCACATATGATAGGTAAAGAATACGGTCAGTGGTATGTGTATTATGATAGTAGGCATTAACCCACAACACCATAATTCCCTCCAAAATTAAGGTATGCACTTGACTTGAGTATGTGTCAGCCGATAGGAATGGGCATGACACTCAGATAGCTAAACTACAGTGGAAGTCTACATGATGAATAGAATAGTCCACTCAATCAAAATGAAAATGATGAACTCCGATAGGCTAAGTCATGAGCATAAGGGTTGATAAGTTCCAATTCATGCCTTATAAGTAAGAGGGAAGCTTAAGATATGATTAACCATTGATTGAATTTTACCCCAATTTTTTAATGGTTGTTGATCGTGTTGATCGTTAATTTTTGTACATCATGTAGATCTAATACTATGTCTACACAAACCAACTACGTTAACTTCATCAAAGACCATATTTTGACAGACCCAAACTATATTAACTGGAGGGGGAACATCAAGTTACTCCAGTCTGCAAAAGGTCTAATATCAGTCCTTGAGCAAGATGAACCTGAGTTCCCTAAAATCGAGGACCCTGAAACCAAAGCGGTCCATGAGTTATTCTGTCAAAATAACTCTAAGGCCATACTCCTGGGTTGAATTCTGTGGAAAAGACCATCGCTGATTCTATCAAAGATTTGTTCCTGATAAAGGACATGATGGAGGAGTTGAAGCAGATGTACGGGATAGAAGAATGGCATGCCCATCATAAACTGGTGACACTTCTCCAAAGCACGAAGATGACTCAAGGAACTCCAGTTATAGATCATGTGATGAAAATGCAAAACCTGTTCCAAGATCTGGAGAACCTAGGGACATCTTTTAAGCTGAATTATAAGATGGATGCTATCTACTACACTCTGCCTCAGGATATCTATGAATCTTTTATTGTTAATTATAAAATGAATAAAATCTTCGTCGAACTTCCTGAGTTGGGCAACATGTTACGAGAGGTAGAGGTTGCATCTAAAAAGCAGAAAGTGGAGGTCTTGACCATAGAGGATAAGCCTTTTTCCTCTATGCCTAAGGGTAAGAAGAAGAAGAAGAAGAAGAAGACTGACAAGGGGAAGACTGCTAAGGTCGAGTCGAAGGGAATTCAGAAAAACAAGAAGAAGGGAACTTATTTCTATTGCAAGAAGGATGGGCATTGGAAGAGAGAATGTCGAGCTTTCCTAGCATCTCAGAAGAAGAAGCTGGAAGAAGGTATTTCTAAAACCATAGTCCTTTATGAGTCTAATTTGTCGAAGTAACCTACTAATTCATGGTTGGTGGACTCCTAGTTTACTGCCCATATTTGCAACATGTTGCAGGGGTTCAAGCTGACAAGAAAGCTGAGTAAGGATGAAGTTCATCTGAGAACAGGTATAGGAGCTGAGGCCATTAGAGATTTTACTCTACATTTTACTAAGGATACTTTAATTTTAAGAGATTTTTTTATGTCCTCTCTTTCAGGAGAAACATTGTTTCTATTAGTAGGCTAGTTTTGGATGGTTACACTTTTCAAATGGTGTTAAGTTAACTATTCGATTTAATATTTCTTTTTCTACTACTGGCTTACTAGTTAATTGATTATATCATTTAAAACCGGTATTTGATGTGAATGAAATCTCCTATACATCTATTAAAAGAAAATCAGCTCAAGATAATTCAACGTATCTTTGGCACTTAAGGTTAGGACATATTGGAGTACAAAGGATAAATAGGTTGGTGAAGGATAGACCTTTGGATTCTCCAAAGGTAGAACCTTATACAACCTGTGAGTCATGTCAACAAGGAAAAATGACCAAGAAACCCTTCTCTAACAAAGGAATAAGAGCCGATAGTTTTGTTAGAACTGATACACTCTGATGTATGTGGACCCATTAATGTTCAAGCGGAGTATAGTTATAAATACTTCATAACTTTCACTGATGATTGCTCTCGTTATGGTTACATATACTTGATGCACCGCAAATTGAAAATTTTTAATAAATTTAAGGAGTTCTGAGCGAAAATTGAAACACAGTTAGGTAATTACTTCAAGTGCCTCCGATCTGATCGACGAGGAGAATATTTATCAAATGAGTTCAGAGACTATCTGAAAGAACCTAGGATAGTATCTTAGTTGACGGCCCAAAGGACACCTCAATAGAATGGAGTCTCAGAAAGACGAAACCGAACCTTGTTGGACATGGTTCGGTCCATGTTGAGTTATTCGGAATTACCATTGAATTTTTGGGGTTTTATGCTAGAAACTGCGATCTATATACTGAACAGCGTACCAATAAAATTTGTACCCAAAACACCTTTTGAATTGTATTATGGGCGCAAGCCCAGTCTCCAACATACTAGGGTGCGGGGTTGCATAGCACATGTGTAGAAGCAATAGACGAATAAGTTGAAATCTCGTACAGATAGATGTTATTTCCTAGGATACCCTAAGACTACTATAGGCTACTATTTTTGTGACCCAATGAATCAAAAATTCATAGTTAGTAAGCATACAACATTTCTAGAGGATGACATGATCTTACCCAATTCAGATCTAGTGGTCATAGAAGAAATATCTAATGATCAACTACCCTCTGCACCCACAGAATTTTTAGTTGATGTACCCATTGAGGAGCAACAACCTCTAGAGCCTAGACGAAGTGGGAGGTCTATTCGACTACTAACTCGTTTGAATCTCCTCATAGATGAAGATCAAAAGGTGGAAGAATTCCACATAGTGTTTGATTGTTCAGATGCAGATCCATATACTTATGTTGAGGCTCTAAAAGATGTTGACTCTGACAAATGGCAGGAACCGATGCTCAATGAGATAGATTCCACGCATTCTTACCATGTCTGGACTCTTGAGAATCTGCTATAAGGGGTAAAACCCATTGAATGCAAATGGATCCATAAGAGGAAGAGAGGTGTGGATGGAAAGATGGAACGTTTCAAGGCAAGATTGGTGGCGAAGGGATACACTCAGAAGGAGGGTATCGACTGTGATGAAACCTTCTCACCAGTAGCAATGATTAAATCCGTTCGGGTTCTATTATCGATTGTTGCATATCATGATTATGAGATCTGGCATATGGATGTACAGACCGCTTTTCTTAACGGATATCTTGATGAGGTCATATACATGGATTAGCCAGAGGGTTATGCTTCCCAGGGAAAGAAAATAAGGTATGCAAGTTGTTGAGGTCCATTTATGGGCTAAAACAAGCTTCCAAAAGCTGGAACATCCATTTTGATCAAACTATGAAGGATTTTGAGTTCAAACAAAACATTGATGAACCATGTGTGTATAAGAAAGTCAGTGAGGGTGCCATTTGTTTCTTTGTTTTATATGTGGATGATATACTGCTCATTAGGAATGATGTGGAGCTACTTTCATCTGTAGAGATGTGGTTATCCAAAACATTCTCAATGAAAGATCTGGGTGAGGCCAGCTACATTCTAGGAATTAAGCTTGTGAGAGATCACAAGAATAGGCTGTTGGGGCTATCACAGTCCACCTACATTGACAAAGTGCTTAATAGGTTCAATATACAGGATTCTAAGAGAGGGAATGTGTCTCTTAGACATAGAATCAGTCTTTCTAAGTCACAATGTTCTCAAAATCCCGAGGATGTTGAAACTATGAGGAGAGTTCCTTATGCTTCGGTAGTAGGAAGTCTGATGTATGTCATATTGTGTACCAGACCAAATATTTGTCATGTTTTAGGGATTGTGAGCCTATATTAATCCAATCTAGGACAAGAACTTTGAACAGGTGTCAAAGGGATCCTCACGTACCTAAGGAGGACCACGGATTGCTCCCTTGTTTATAGTTGTGATCAGTTGTTAGTGGTTGGATAATAAAGATTCGGATTTCAAAACTGACAAGGATGACAGAAAGTCTACCTCTAGGATGGTCTTTATGATTGGTGATGGTGGAGTGATTTGGAGGAGTGCCTAACAGAAGTCAACGGCCGATGAAGCAGCTTAGGAAGATGTCTGGCTTAAGAAATTCTTAACCGGCTTAGGGGTGATGCATGAGCTAGTGGATCAACCCATGCCATTGTTATGTGACAACAGGAAAGCTATAGCACAAGCAAAGGAACCAAGAGGTCACCAAAGGAATAAGCATGTGGAGCGGAAGTATCACTTGATTCGTTAGATCATTCAGCGTGGTGACATAACCATAGCTAAGGTTGACACTGCAAATAATTTATCTGACCCTATGACTAAAGCTTATCTCCTAGTGTTTTTGAGAAACATGTTGGGAATATGGGCACAAGGTTCATAGGAAATTGGCACTGATGTACAAACTCTTTTGAATTAATGAATGTAATTTTGATTAGCATAATTAGTTCTTGAGCTCAGTTATTTGCCCATAGGTATACCTACCTAAAATTGTTCACCACTAGGAATAAGATTGGACATCCTGTCTAATATGGTGGTTACACTGTGTGTGCTTAGGGATGTTTTTTTTCAACACACACTTGTGAGTGAACATACGGTGTGTACATTAGACTAGATCACTAGAGAATTTCACATGTGGTGTACAGTCAGTTTATAAGGAAAATGAAATTCTCTTAAGTAGTTCACAATTGGTCCCTTGACCTAAGGGGTCCTTATCGTTGCATTCAGATGTTGTGTGTTTTAGTGCACCAACGGTTGATGTCTTTCTGACTATATATCAGTGCAATGGATTCATAGTATTTGACTGTATTCAAAAGAGACACCCAATATAGAATCCACAGCCCACATGTTGGGAGTATGTTGAGGAGAGAATTCTATACTAGATTGAACATAAACCCGGATTCGGTAGCATTTTCTAAATGGTTTGAAATGTTTTGTTAAATATATATTTATAAAACCATTATCTATTTTCTTGAACCTTTTGTTTGAAAATTTATTTCCTCGGTCCAATCAAGGTAATAAAATCTCTCGTATGGTATACCGGTTCATTGAGGAGTGACAGTTTCAACACATGCTTTATATTGAATCATGCAACATTGTGTTTTTGTGGAGGACTAATGTGTGTCTTAACTACTTACCTTGGGTATTGATTGTTACATCTGCTTGGCATCTTCTATGTTGGACATTTTAGAAGCTGAGTAAAATCCCATTGCCATCCTACCCCTTTTCTTTCGGTTCCATTAAGTTGTGCAGCACAGTTGATCATGATTTCCTTTTCGTGATCCTCTTGTAAGATTAAATCTTATAGTAAGATGGAGGAGGAGAAAAGGAAAGATATTGAGTCAATATTAGATATTGAACTCATTATTGCATTCCTCTATCAATAAGGATCTTTCCTTGGCTGGAAAGATTTGAGGGCTTGGTGATTGAGTCTCATTAGGAAACTCAATATTCCTTGCTCATGTATTCTACCAATTTAGGAGTGTGAGGGCGTATCATATTTAATTATGAGATTTCCTAAACCTCATTCCAATTCACAGCCTTTAGAGAAAACGTGGAACACTCCCCTCCCCTAGAAACCATCCTCTCTTCCTCTCCTCTCTTGGTGTTTGATCTTGGAGATAGTCTAGTGTTTAGAGAACCCTAGAGTATGGAGGAATTGGCTTGAACGAGTGGGAACGCAAAGCTGTACGTGGTGTGTGGAACGACTACGAAAGAACTATATTAGGTTGGAGGTTTTGCATCTGTGAAACTCAAGGTAACAATCGAACCCTTTGTCGTTTACGTTATTGAATGACATCTCCCATCAATAATATTGATTTTGTATCGCTTCCACGGATTGCTCACCGGTTACCTACATACCCCTCTTAATTGGTAGTGTCTTACCTGTCCTATTAATCAAGAGACTCTCAAGCTATTATTTTTACCATGGTACCCCACTTTTTTTTTTTTTTTTCAAACATAGCATTCAAAATCATGGGTTAACTCTTATATAGGCAACTACCTCTCCCCCTTTCTCAAGACAAGCAACACTATTCTCCCCTTCCATGAACTATTCATGTCATATCCATCACTATGCAACACTATTCATCTCTCTTGGCTCTTCAAATGAGCAAAGAAAATCTTATTGAATAAGATCTCTCTCTCTCTCTCTCTCTCTCTCTCTCTCTCTCTCTCTCTTACTTAAAATTCAGCAAGTAAAAAAGAAAAGAAAAGATTTTTAATTGGTAGAAATCTATCCCATCAAATCCCCTAGGGAAAGTCCTTTATACCCTTACCTACCTCCCAACCAGACCAATAGTCTTCCATGCAATTTGTTGACCATGGTACCCTTATTTATTGAATTTACAATCTTAGCCTTTGACCTACCTCCTATTTACCATGCAGCCATTTGACCATTATGAAGTTACTTAAATACCCATGATTTGACCCTAGAATAACCATGCAATCCTTTGACCAAAGTGAGTTTACCTTAATGCCCTTGCTTTGACTCTAAATTCACCATGCAAACCAGCCCATGGTATCTCTCAATTTGAAATCTAGTTCTCCACATGGCTTCCATGCATTCCTTTTCCTCCATCATGTCCCCATCTCCTACGATGATAAGTGTCATCCTAGTCATCAAGTGGAGCTCACTCTTAACTTGTAATCAAAAATAGAAGAAAATTTCTCTTAAATGCTTCTAAGGATACTTGAACCTTAGATCAATTACAAGCCCATATAAAATATGAAAGTATAACATATCCATCTTATTCTTTCTTTCTTTGTGTCAAGGTTTATTAAATCACTTGAATACTTGTATGTCACATTATATACTCAAGATTATGATTTTAAAGAAAAATAGATCATGGCATTCTCTGATAATCATATCAGAAACCTTTAAATTTTATTTAAATACCTAGCTATAACTTAAAATTTCCTTATCTTAGCCTTAGGTGATGATGCCAATTCTCAATATCCGTCGAAGAATTCTCCGAAACATACCTGTTGACAATAAAATCAAAATAACATAAGTGCTTAGGAAAAACAAGGTGTTACAGGCTGGCTATATATGCTAACGGAGAGTGTCCTATCATCACTCTAACAAGGATTGGGGACATGTGTGTTTATGCGGTTGAGTGAATGTGTGTGTGTGCGTGTGTGTGTGTATGAGTGTGTATGTGTGTACATGTGTGTGTGCGTGTGTGAGAGAGAGTGAGTGAGCAAGTGAGTGAGTGAGAGAGAGAGAGAGAGTGGCAGTTACATTGTGATTAATAAAGCATGAACTTAAACAGGAAAAAGATTAAATATGGAAACAAACTATTAAGTTTTGACAGAATGACACAATATACTTGTCATTTGCATGCATTTTGTTCTTGATATTTAATAATAAAAAAAAAACTTCTTTCAACTGACAAAAAGAAGTAAAAGAAGACAAAGGAGAACAAGGAGGACGAGAAAGAGGAGAAGAGCGACGAGCAGGGAGACAGGAGAAAATTTCAACACAGAGAAGAAGAGGTAAACCTTTCAGTAATTTTTCGCTTTGATATCATGTTTTCCATATAGTGCTAAGCTAAATTTGGCCTCCTTTTATTCTATTGCCTAAGATTGTTTCCATTTAATATGTTGAGGGTTGCAAGGAACAGCCACAACTCCTGTATTTTCTTTTTTGTTGTCAATAAAAGTTCCTAAAATTGTGTCTTGACCCTAAGATCATTTTAGGCAAAGGGAAAAGCATGTCTGTATCCAACAATGGAAGTTCTCAAAATCCTCATCAAGATTTATGTTCTAATTGAAATGATAGAAATTTGAAAAGCTTCCTTTTGATTTTAACTCCAATAGGAACTTAGAATTTATATTATGAGCATATATTATGTGTAGAAGATTTAGTAAGAACCCCAAATAGAGTAGAAAACACTCATACTCCATATTAAGATCACATTTAATTAATAATAAAGTGAATATAAATGGGGATAGAAAATTTTTTAATATGATAATTTTGGAAGGAGTGAGCAGGCCGTTGGCACAACAATTAAGTTGCACTATTGCAACCTGTTGGCTGAGAGTTCAAAACTTGGAAACAGCCTCTCCTGTGAAGCAGGGGGTAAGGCTGCATATCTGCGTACATTTACCCCTCCCAGACCCTGCAATAGCGGGAGCCTCGTGCATTGGGATGCTCTTTATGATATCTCGGGAAGGGCCCTTCTTTGTTCATTGATGTATTTCTATTTGCCAAGACAAAAGGAAAAAAGATTAAGATATATCACGTTTTATTCTCTCAAGGAAGAAGACCCAAACCACCAACATTTTTCCACTTTGCCTTCTAAATGAAACTCTACTTGTTTTTCTTTTTCTTTTTTTTTTCTTTTTTTTTTTATAATTTTTTTTTTTTACAAATGTTAACAATCCATAGTTTAAATCTATATTTCAATCCCCCAAATACAAATAAGTACACTAAAATTTTTATTCCAACCTTCCAAAATATAAGTAAATACATTAAACCTTTTATCTCAACTCTCCTAATATACTGGTATGGGGGAAAAAAAGGAAAGGAATTACTAGTATATTACGTGTAGTACTAGCTAACGAACGATAAAACCAAACTTTCAATAAACTAAGCTAGATGAATGGAATAATTAAAATCTTTGATAAAATAAAGAAAAATACCCAATACAAACACTATGAGACCCTTAGATAATGCATCAGTTACTGTGTTTGCTTCCTCTATTGATGTAGCCTCATTGGAAGCTACGGATCGAGAGAGTCAAGAACACAATGAGTAAACAAGTAAGACGAACACAAGAGAGAAAGGAACCAAAAAGAGGAAAGCTACAATTCTTCTAGACTGTAGTGAAACTCTCCGTGGTTTCAAAAACTCAAGTAATTCCAATTTCAATATGCAATTCATTGTCTTATTTTCCTCCTAAGCAACATATTTATAGAGAAAAATAAGAACTTTAAATCTCAAGCCACTACCCTTAATAATCCTACGGCCAAGATTAAACAAAGGTGATAAAAAATGCAATGAAACTAGCTAGGTAACCCTAAACCTGTAGAGGGCTCCATAGCACACACAATAGCTAATAAAAATACAAAGAAAATAAGATGAAGACCCCAAAACCATTCCCCTTCCTATCCAAGTTTGGACGATTTTGATGGTCCTCGCTTAGGCGGCTAGATGATGATCTCCGCTTGATTTCCTTCTAGAATAAAATAAGATCAGTTTCCAAAGAAAATAGGAAAGTCTAATCTGTAGCAATTGGTTGAGGTTCCATAAAAATAGGAAAGTATTGATCTTGTAGAAACTAGTTGAGGGGGGAGAATCCTTGCTCAATGCTCACGACTTTGGGTTCTTCTAGAAGGCTGAGTCAGCCTGCATTGGAGCAGATGCAGCAGTCAACGCAGGGACTGCAGGTTGAGCTGCTTTTTTGGCCTTGATGCGGGCTGTTCTCCTAAGAATTTTGGGATGGTTGGGTTTCAATGGCTTGAGACATGATGTCTGGACCATTTGCCAGGCTGCCTCAACTTCATTGTTTTGATTTATGTCAGATTTGAAATCCATCATTTGTGCTACAGATACTGTATCGGTAGCACGGTATGGATAAGGGGTAAAATGGTCAAAAAACTTACTTTTAAGAAGATTTAGGGGTAATTTTATCCGATACAATCGATCCAGGCCGATACCGTAGTGGTATCATATCGGTTTTACAGGTAACTGACACCCGTTCTGATACCGTGCACTAAAACCATGCTTCTGACCATCTCTGTGTTTTTCTTGAGACCAAACTCAGAATCGATACGGTTGATGCTACCTTTTCTCACATGGTGCCAAGTTGGCCATTTTTCCATATTGGTTCCTTTTCTTCCACCATTCGGATTTGGGTAGGGTAGAACACTGGTTCTTTGGCTATAAATGTTCTTGGCATGGATCTTCAGTTTATCTAGATTTTTATCTTCATATATAGTTATTCCACTCCTTTCCTTTGTTCAATTGTTTATAGGGTTAATAAGCCTAAGGGTAGGAGAGGATTGTGGCAGGATTTAGCAACCATTTTTGCCAATGTGAAGGATCTATTGTCTCATTTAGGATTTCAGTGTTGTTCGGAATCAATTGGATAAGTCTGGAGAGGATGGCATAGAGACTTTGGTCCCAAGTCTTTAAAATTATTCAATAAATGAGTTTATAGGGAGGGATTGAAGGAGGTTGTATCTGAAAATCTCAATGCCTTATCTCGCTTTGCTGCCAAGTTGAAGAATGTTAAGAAGAGGTTGAAGGATTGGAATAGAACATTTTTTGGGAATGCCTTTGAAAGGGTACGTGAAGATTAATGAATCCCTTCTTATTTCTATCTATAGAGCAATCATCTTGGATCCATTGAATATCCAATTGGCTTCTGTTGAGAAAGAAGTCGAAAGAGAGTCTACGGCTGCCCTAAAGGAAGATGAGGCTAATCTTGATGCAGAGCATTCAAAGCCATCCAAGACCAGCCCATGCACAGCTGTGTTCCTTCCTTAGGTGGCGTCCCAATCTGTTAGTTAATTCCAAGATTTCCTCCTATCCGTTAAGGAAATCCAGTCATGATTGATTCCATTAAGGTAATCCAGTCATGATTCAATCATGATTGATTCCATTATGGTAAACTAGTCATAATTGATCCATGATTGATTCCTTTTGTCCTTTCTAGTAATCTTGTTCGCATAATATGTTGTCTGTCCTTCGTCAGCATGAACGAAATCAAGCATTGCTCTCTCCTTCTACATCAAGTGGTATTAGAACCAAGCTCGAGCCTTAGTATAGCTGGCGCAAACAAAGGTGGCCTACCTCAAGGCGGTGATCGTGAAGATCTCCAACAACCGTTGTTGAAAGGTGAATTCCTACGAACTTTAATAGAGTTTCGAACAACCCTGTAGGAAGAGATTCTAACACTTCTCACTCACTGGGACCACGCTGGAAGGGCGGACTCACGCAGTGGACGACATTCCATACCACCCCCCCCCCCCCCCCCCCTCGGCCAGCAACAACGCCATGTACAACCATGCCCCACCACTAAGAGGGAAACCTTTGAAGAAGGACCTGAAGAGAACTCCAACACCGACGAGGGCCCCTTTAGAGAACCTGGTCATTGTTCAAACAACTGTCCGTAAAGAAGACAGGTGAACCTATTCAAAGCAGAGGATTCCGACTCGGATGACGATGATGCAAAAGTCACCAAGGAAGATGGTTAGGGTGTTATATGCATTGTATAACTCCTCCTTCTCACTCCCAAGCAGCCAGAGATCTCCCAAAGGCGCCAGATCTTCCACTCCCACTGCTTGGTAAATTCTAAAGTTTGCAATGTTATCATCGACAGTCACAGTAGTGAGAATATTGTGCCGAAGGCCCTGGTCGAATACCTAAAACTAGAAACCGAGCCACATCTTTCAACCTATAAGGTCGGGTGGATCAAGAAGGGCCCAACCATACAGGTATCTTTGATATGCAAGGTCCCAATCAATTTTGGGAAGACATACAAAGATGATGTTCTTTGCAATATGGTCGACATGGATGCTTGCCATGTCTTATTGGGTCGGCCTTGGCAGTATGATGTGGAAGCTGAGCATCAAGGGAGGAAGAACGTCTATGTTTTTAAATGGAAGGGAGTAAAAGTCGCCTTGCATCCTCGACCACCTATTAATTCCTAAGACGGCAAGAAAAAAGATGACGAGCGACCATGGTTTCATCGGCACTCTCCGAGCCAAACTTTAGACGAGATGCCGGAGAAGCGGGAGAATGCTATGCCCTCGTAATCAAGGGTGGTTCCACCATAAACAGTAGGATTCCTAAGCCAGTCCGAGCCTTGTTGGGCGAATTCAATGATCACTTCTCCGAAAAAGGTTCCAATCAATTGCCCCCGATGAGAGACATCCAACATAGAATAGATCTAGTTCCCGGAGTAAGTCTTCTAAACCTCCCACATTACCGCGTGAACCCGTGAGAATAAGAAATTCTTTAAAAAGAGGTGGAGTAAATCGTCACGAACGGACATATCCAGTAATGCCTGAGTCCGTTCGCCGTTCCCACTCTTCTAGTACCCAAAAAGGATGGGAGTTGGTGGATGTGCGTCGATAGCCGCACCATCAATAAAATCACAGTTCGATATTAGTTTCCCATTCCCCGAATCGATGACATGTGAGATCAATTAGAAGGAGCTCATCTATTGTCCAAAATTGATCTTAGGAGCGGATACCATCAAATCTGAATCCCCCCAAGTGATGAATGGACAACGGCCTTCAAGACAAAAGAAGTACTAAACGAGTGGTTGGTAATGCCGTTCAGACTGTAAATTGTGCCAAGCACGTTCATGCGACTCATGAACCAAGTTCTCAAACCATTTATTGGTAAGTTCATCCTAGTCTACTTCGACGACATACTAATTTATAGTTGAGGCGTTGCCGAACACATGAAGCATCTAAGAGAAGTGTTGACTGTCCTACGCCAGAACCAACTCTATGCCAATCCCAAAAAGTGCACTTTCTTTGAAGATCGACTGTTGTTTCTGGGTTTTGTGGTAAGTAGCAACCGAATCCATATGGACAACGAGAAGGTCTGTACCATTAATGAATGGCCATCCTCAAAAACAGTAAGAGAAATTCAGAGTTTTCTTATGCTCGCTTCCTTCTACTGTCGATTCATCTGTAACTTTAGAAGCTTGGTTGCCCCCATCAGTGAGTGCTAAAAGAAGGGCAAATTTTCATGGACTAATGACTGTGAATGCTGTGGCATCTGATTTGGTGGTGTTCTATCTCAAGAGGGTCGATCGATATTTTATTTCAGTGAAAAACTCAATGAGGCACGGCAAAAATGGACAATCTATGAACATGATATGTTTGCTATCGTTCGATCGTTCCAAATGTGGGAACAAGATCAATTGCTCAAGGAATCTATTACACCAACCACAAAAGTTTGAAATATTTTAGGACTCAGAAGCATTTCAATAGGATGCACGCTCGATGGGCTATATACTTGGAGTGGTTTACATATACAATCCAACATAAGTGAAGGGCACAAAACAGAGTAGTTGTTGCTCTTAGCTGACGGGCTACCTACTCACAACCATGCAAAGCGAGGTAGTTGGTTTCGAATGTCTCAAGGAGCTCTACGAGGACGATGACGATTTTGGCCCGACTTGGGAGAAATGTATTGTACGGCAACCCATACCCAACTTCCACATCCATGAGGGGTATTTGTTTAAAGGGAATCGGTTATGCATTCCTTGGAGCTTCTTACGAGAGAAGCTAATCCGAGACTTGCACAGGGTGGCTTTAGTGGCAATTTGGGCCGACACAAGACCGTTGCTAGAAAGGAGGAGGTTTACTACTGGCCTCGATTAAAACGAGACATTGGAAACTTAGTTCGCAAATGCCTGCCAAGTAGCAAAGGGGCAAGCTCAAAATACAGGGCTCTACATGCCGCTTCCCTTCCCCAAAACCATATGGAAAGACTTGTTGATGGACTTTGTGCTCAGGCTACCGCGAACACAACGGGGAGAAGATTCGGTGATGGTGGTTATGGATCATTTTTCCAAGATGGTGCAGTTGTACCATGTCAGAAGAAGTCAGACGCATTCCATGTGGTGAAATTATATTTTTAAGAGAACGTGCGACTTCATAGAGTTCCCAAGTCGATTACTTCTGATCGTGATTCCAAATTTCTAGAACATGTTTTTGGAAATTCTGTGGAAACAATTTGACACCAGTCTTAACTATAGCAGCACGACTCACCCACAAACAAATGGTCAAATAGAGGTCGTTAACTGCACCTTGGGGAATCTCATTCGGAGCATCTGTAATGACAAACCCAAACAATGGGATACCACAGTGGCGTAGCCAGATTTTTCCTACAATTGTGTTGTTCATAGTTCCAAGGCCGATCACCATTCTCAGTCGTGTACCAAGCTATTCCAAAGCATGCCCTAGATTTAGTCACCTTGCCAAAACTACCGAGTACAAGTAAGGCCGCCGAGCATATGGCTGATCAAGTGAAGACTATCCAATCTGAAGTCAAACAGCGACTAAAAGCGATGACTGCCAAATATAAGGCCATTGCAGACAAGCATCGACGGACCAAGATGTTTAAGGTTGGTGATCAAGTAATGGTGTTCTTGTGTCAGGAACACATCCCTGTTGGAACTTACCATAAATTGAAGCAAAAAGAAGTACGGCTCCTTTCAGATAGTATGTAAAATCAACGACAATGCCTATGTGGTGGATCTCCTTAAGGACTAGACGATATCTCCTGCATTCAATGTTGTCGATCTATATGACAATCATCCTGATGTCCTGTGATATCCGGATGAAGTCTCAAGGATGATCCTTGTTCCTAGTGAGGGCAAATGATTCAGCGCATTCAAAGCCATCCAAGACCAGCCCATGCGCAGCTGTGTTCCTTCCTTAGGTGGCATCCCAATCTGTTAGCTAATTCCAAGATTTTCTCCTATCCGTTAAGGAAATCTAACCATGATTGATTCCATTCCATTAAGGTAATCCAATCATGATTCAATCATGATTGATTCCATTATGATAAACCAGTCATAATTGATCCATGATTGATTCCTTTTTTACTTTCTAGTAATAGCTATTCTAGTATCTATTAAATAAGATCTGTGTGACCAGAAGGTCAGATTTGAATAAAGAATGCTCTCAATTTAATCTTGTTCACACAATCTGTTGTTTCTCCTTCTTCAGCTTGAACAAAATCAAGCATTGTTCTCTCATTCTACATCAATTCCAAGACAAAAGGAAAGAATCAATTGATTAACATTGGGAGATGGGAATAATAGGTTCTTCCATAAGGCAGTATGTTGTAGGTAGAACCTCAACCATATATTGGAAGTGGTTAGGTATGATGGCACTTGAATTGGGGTTTCCTTCCTTATCAAAGCTGAACTTTTCTACTTCTTCTCCTGGCTATTTGGGTGATCCCCTAAGGAAGAGGTGCTCCCATCATCAATGGCATGTAGCTCTTTCTGGAGGATCATCATAGGGATTCTCTGATTGCAGTGGTTGCAGAGGAGCAGACAAGCCAGTTGTATTCTCTTGCCAAGACAATAAAGTTCTAGGGCCAGATGGTTTCAATGGCTTCTTCTTCATGAGCACTTGGGAAATCTTAGGTTAGGATCTTATAACTTATATACCATTACACTCAGCTTGTCTTACAATCATAATTGCATTAACTCTGGCTCAGCTAGAATCCAAGTGGGATGGGATCCTTCAGCGTTGAAGGTTATTATTATCATGAGCAACTCATAACTCATTCATTTCTTAATCTCGATGTTGGTACTTCTATAAACTTAATTTTTTCATTCGTATATGGCCTAACAATATGTAGAAAAGAGGTCTTTGAGCAATATCCTTGATATTTCTCAAAACACTACAAGTCCTTAGGCAATGATGAGAGAATTCAACATTGTGCGGACCAAATGGAAAAAAAAATGAGAGTCAATTCAATTAAGAAAGGAGATGTAGAGGAGTTCAATCAATGAGAATTTGATGTGAGTCTTCTTGACCTAAAGTGGAAGGTCAGTTGTTTCCATGTAGCAATGGTAAGTATGGAGACAAAAGGATCAAATATTGCAAGATGGATAAGGTATTGGACGAGTTTTTTTTAGTCAACTCCCTAGCAACATCATGACAAACTAGAATGTTGTCAACAATGGATCTACCTCTGATAAAGGATGATTGATTCACCATCTTCACTGGACCTCATTCAGGTCTAGGATCAGTTGAGCTCAATATCTAGAATAGGGGCTTTAGACTCAGACTTGATCATCTGGAAGCCTAATCCTTCTGGCCTATTCAGCTCTAAGTCTGCTTGGAAGATTATCCGCTCCCCCTCCACACCCATTGCTTGGGCTACATGTGTGTGGTTTCAGAATTGTATCCGTAGACAGTTAATCACAACATGGCGATGTATGGTCGATGGCCTTCTAACTAAAGATTAACTTCATAAGAGAAATGTTCAAGTGACTCCTTTTTGTTGTTTTTGCTGGGCCGAAATTGAGAGCAGAGACCACTTTTTTTTTTTTTAAGTGTCTTCACTTCTCAAATTTGGGGCGACATCCTTAAGCTCTTCACTCCATTAAGAATTACAAGTAATAGTTCCTTGATTGAGGCTAATTGGATGGCAAGACCTTCAAATGAGATGCTATTAGGGGCATAGGAAGCTTTTTGTAGCACCATCTCTCATATTTGGGTGGAGAGAAATTTCTATCTTTCGCAACAAGACTAGAATGTGTCCAAGCATCATCAGGGTCATTCATGTGGCAGTGGAGAATTGACTCAAGGTGGACCACTCTAAGGGGCCTAGAAGTCCTATGAATGAATCCCTTGTCCAGAAGTGGGAATCACCCCTGTTTGGTCCACCAATTGAGCACTTTCTAGTTGAGGGTTTGTGCATCATGTTAGCTATTTGAAGCTTTGATGGGTTGTTATGTAGTGGCTTCTGGGTCCTTGCTTACTCTTTTAGAGCTTATCCATTAGTTTCAGGTAGGGATACCTTTTTGTTTTGTATAGTTTTTCTCCTCCTTTCCAATAAATTTGATTTCCAATCAAAAAAAAAAATATGCTATTACCATGGAAGCTCTATCTGTTATAATGGGGAAGTTGGTTTAGGATAAGAAAATCTTGCCCCGGTGTAATCCTTTGCTCCTCTACCATTTTTGTAAATTATCACACGATTTTTGAAGGTTGACATACCCTTTATGTTAACTGTCATGGAAACTTTGGTGTTGTTCATTGCTTACTCTGATCTTCAACTTAACAAAGCTAAGTCTTCCATTATGTTGGGTGGAGTTGTTGGACAAGTGTGTGTCCATCAAACCCGGTTCGGTCCGGTTCAACCCGGTTCACCTTTGTATTGAACATTTATACATTTTAGTTTGATATTGTCACATGCGATATAAACTTTTTGAGCATTATGTGTCCCTAAGTTTTACTTAAAATGGTAGTCACGATTAGGGTTTGAGCTAGGCACCCTTATCATATGGTCGTCGCATTGGGTATACCGAGACATGCGATGTTAGGGTACGAATGCGAGTGCTCACATATTTGATGTGTGCATTGGCGAAGGATCTACTTTGTCGATTCCCTCATGTATTACTGCCAGATGTAGGAAGGGATAAACATGTGTCACCGACAACCTGTACTTGAGGAAACCCTGTAACTGCAAAGTGTGATCGCATTCTTTGGTTCACCAATGACTGAGACTCAAGCGAGTCAAAGCCGATGTTCTGGGAATGCGTGAACACTTTATGAGTGAAGGAGTTATCCAACATGGTCACCACTGCCCGATTGGGGAACACCAAGATAGAGACTGTCTGTGCATGGTCGGATCAGAATCTGGATCCAGTGCCGTTTTGAAAATGATTTTGCAAAATTTATTTTACATAAAATGATACATTATTTATAGTTATTTTAAATGAAGTGTTTAATCGAGTTTTGTGGGACCCGATCAGATGCACAAACGCTCGTTTATAGACATGTACTATGGATTGGGGTTTGGCAGTACATGTGTACATGCCCTAGATTCCATAATGATGGTGTTGATTAGTGGGGGGTTGTATATGATAAATAGTTATCATATAGGGAACTATTTGGAATTTTCTATTTTAATTAGTACTTTATTTAATTAATGGATATGGTGCTATTTGTAATTATCCATTAAATATTAAATAAAGTAATTAATTAGTATTTTCCCTATTAGATTATGCTTCTTCACCAAGCAAAGGACTCTAGACTCTAAGATAAATAGATAAAGCCAATCTGAGATAAACAGATAGAGCAAATCAGGAGAGAGAGTGTCAGACTCTCACTGGGATTCTTCCCATCTGGGTTTTGGAAATCCTCTATAAATAGAAGCCAAAACGCAGTAGGGGAGGCAGGCTTCCATGTTTTTCATAGCCACCCCCTCCCACGTTTTGGCTCTCCTTCTCTCTCTTGAGATTTCTTCTTCTTGCTCTCTAGTTTTGAGAGCTAGGGTTTTAGAAACCCAGATCTGGTTGGAGATATATTCGGATTGGCTTGGAGAACCTTGGTAGCACCATTGGAGGTTCAGATCTGTCTGCTTGGAATGCTTCTTGGAGGAAGAACCACTATCTATTGGAAGAGCAACACTTGAGGCTCACCAGGTTAGCAGTTCTTGATTAATTCCTTCAATTTTTATTATTTAATATTTATGGGATACGAAAGAAACTCGAATCGACTAATTTCCGCTGCGCATTCGAGTATGGGATGGATCCCTCTTGCCATGTGATGGACTAGAGATGAATTTCTCCGTCCCTATTGTGATATAAAATTTTATGGGCCGCAATAGGGAAGGAGAAACCCTAATTGGGACACCATGGGATAACCCAGGGCCTGCAAAATCCTAATTTTCAGTTAATTGGTTTCCCTAGGGAACCATGGTTTTATCCTTGGACCGTTGTTTGACCAACAGGAGTAACCTAAGATGTAGGCAATGTCTCCTAAACATGATTGGGTTCCCAAGACAAACCATCCCATCAGATATATGATTGTGCCCTATTGTTAGGGAAAGTGAAGGTGATTGATTGCTTCCCTCTTTTTAAGTTGGTCCAGAGAAGTTTATAAGTATATATAGAAATCTAGATTCTTATCCTACACTAGTAGATTGCAACTCTGAATTGAGTCCTACAAGGTGGCTATATCTATTGATTAGGTATCTTTGGTCATCTTGGGAAGGTCATCAAATTAGAATCCTTCTTTTCTAACTTCTTTTGGTTGGATCCTAAAATGGAAAGGAATATTCAATATGTTGCTAGGGATGTGGTGTGCAAACCAAAGGTGGAAGAAGATTTGGGTATCACAAGAATCAAGGATATGAATATCTATGGAAGAAAGTAATTCCACAACAGCTCACACTGTGGATTACAAATATGTTACATGAGTCTGAGGCAAGGGCCAGCTACAAAGAGAAAAACAGCTAGATGTTGCAGCCATTGACATATGGACTGACTGTCTATAAGAGGAAATGATTCAAACGAATTATTTCCTTCTTGAGCTCATACATTTGAAATCTTTCCTTCTCGATCTGAGTGGTTTCCTTCTTGGCGGATTCATTTGAATCGGTTCCCTCTTATACTGAGAATTTAGCCGGGGGAGATATTCTCAATCTTGTGGGATATTAGGAATTTAATCAAACTTTTTTCAGAATCCAGTTATATAAAACAATCTCAAGATAGAATTTCCTTAGCACATAACTTAGCATTTAGAGCTAGAACTGCCAAACTTAATCTGTGTTACAAACAATGTTTGTAACCTTCTTTTTGTTTAGTTTAATTTTCTATTTTCTCATATTTATAAAAAAAAAAAAAAAAAAAAAGAAGGTATGAATATGGAGGGAATTTTGAAACAAGTATGGTGGAAGGAATTTAAGGACAATCTTTGGGATAAAGTGATTCAGTATAATATCTCTGAAGACTGAATCTATATGGACGATAAAGGCGCTCAAGAACTGTTCTTGGTTGTGGAGGAGGAAAATCTGAAATATCAAGCCAAAGAGGAGTCTCTCAGTATTTGATTGGAGATGGAAAAGTAACTAGAGTTTGGTTGGATCATTGGCATCCAAATGGATTCCTCATTGACAGTTATGGTGACCGCATTTGGTACGAGGCGGGTTCAGGTAAGCTTTCTTGTTCGCTCCCTTAGTTTCCATTGATCTTTCCCCCGTGTGGGGCTGGGTTTTCTTGCGTCAGTAGACTAGAAAGTTGAGATGAAGATGAGATTGGCCAAAGCAGTGTAGTTCTTGTCAATGTCTTAGGCATTCCTTCACATCTGGCTCTAAATTTGCATTAGCAACTGTAGATCAGCTACTGAAAACGAGGATCCAGAAATCACTGCCCTAATTCTGTTGGGTTGACCTAGAAAGTAGAGACCATTTGTTTTTCATATTAAGCTTCCAACTTAAAACCAATTGGGGTGGCCTCTTGTGGCTTTTATACTTGATAGTTTGAGCACCCAAAGCCGTTGTGGGATTATTACCTCGATATTTCAGTACAGTTTCATGAATGAGATATGGAGAGAGATTCGGCATCTCTATTCTCTTATTCAAAGACAATCTCCCTTGATAAACTTCCCTTTTGCTCTACCATTAATCACATATGGAAAGAGAGAAACTTTAGATTCTTTTGAGATAAAACTAGAACCAATGGGGGGAGAGGAGAATCAAATATTTGATTCATCATTGCGGAGTTAATGTGCTGTGGTCTCATCAGTACTGCTGATGGAACCAACGGGGGAGGGAAGATGTAGTCCATGATATACTGTGCTTGTTTTTCTCTTATATTAGTTTCAAGACTGGGACTCATCCAATGAGTTGTCTTCATTGAGATGAGTTTCATTGGTTATCCAAACTTCTATTAGCTTTCTTCTGTATATTTATGGATTACCTTTGAATCTTTAATGTCTTATTTCTTCCTAAAAATGTGAAACACTAAATAATGAAGCTTGAAAGAACAAGGTTTTATTAACAATAATCATAAAAATGCCTTGGAAAAGGCATATGAAGCATGATTTCTATTCTTTTTAACCTCTCTTCATCTCATGGTTGTACAGTCATCCTATTTCAACTTCTTTGATGAGTTTTTCATTCCAAAGTACCCCCTTCCCTTGATCTATATCACTAATAATTAAGGTCTTTATTGAAATTTAAGTATTTTTACAAGAATAAATTTAATTTTTTTTATTTCAGAAGGTTAAAAAGAAGGTTGAGACTCTCTATCTTTATCTGTTGTCCAGATTATCTATGGTCATCTTCAATTGTATCTATCATTTAAATCTTTCTTCCATCGCATAGAGTATCTATTATCATCTCTACATTGTACATCACTGTTTACACCCTGTTTTTACAAGAATAAATTTAATTTTTTTTATTTCAGTAGGTTAAAAAGAAGGTTGAGACTCTCTATCTTTATCTGTTGTCCAGATTATCTATGGTCATCTTCAATTGTATCTATCATTTAAATCTTTCTTCCATCTCATAGAGTATCTATTATCATCTCTACATTGTACATCACTGTTTACACCCTACTTTTACAAATTTCACAGCCTACTTTCGGTCATTGACCGAAAACACTTTACATGCTTTAGGGCCTTGAATTGCACGTGCCATCAAAGGGGTTGTTTTTTTTTAATTTGAACAACAAAGTGGGAAGGTGGTGTAGGAGATTATGGACAATTACATAACCACCTAAAGATGTTCGAATTCAAATTCAAGATGAGATGTGGAAGTTGCTGGAACTATCCACAACTACCATGGGATCAACACAACACAACACTACAACTTTAGTCTTTATATAGAATTTTTATCTTTTACTTGGGGGAGATCAACATTCAGAAAAGGTATCATGTTCTTAGCATCATCAGGCTATTTGACATCATCTTGTTAACATCAACAGGCTAGAAACAAAGACATCATGTTATAGCATCAGCAGGCCATGGCAACCATGTGATCTACTAACAGCAGTAGGCCATTGGCACCATGTTATCAACATCAACAGGTTTGAAACGAAGGCATCATGTTCAATATTAGCAAGTCATTGGCACCATGTTATCAACATTAGCAAGCCAGGAATAGAATGTTGATTTTCTTTTTCTTTTGCTTTTAGATGTTTATCTTTTAGCTTTTAGTTTTGTTGGAGTATGATTCCAACCACTAATGTCTCATTGGCCCGTGTTTCAAGCGGCATTCATGTAGGTCTTGCTTGGAGAATAACTCCAGCAATGTGTCTTTTCGTCCGTGTTTCAAAAGACGTCTTCCTATCAATCAAGTACTCCTTTTGAGTTATATCATTATCTTTCTATCTTCGTCTTCGTCCATTGCGGTTTTCTTTTCCTTGAAGTCCTTGGAGCAATCAAGGCATGGGAAAGATCTCATTTTCATCCTGGTTAGAAATTGGATTTTATTCCATCACGATTCATTGAGTCGTAAGACTCTGGCACGCCCGCGCAACATAATCTACCACGTTGGTACCGAATTTGTGAATAAACTATCACCTTGCTAAAGATCAGCAAAATATATTGGAATAAAGAATAAAAATACATAATTATGTCCAGGCATTCCCAGATGACAAACAGAATTAATCATCTCTACATTGAACGTCATCTTTAAAATTTTATTTTTTACCTTTTTTTTTTTTAAGGGGGGGAGGGTGTATAATCCATGTTGTTGGATATCATAGTGCCCTTCCCCCAACATCTCAAAAGATTTTATTGTAGCTTCCTTAATTGGTCCCCATATAATCATTCCTCCTCATGAACAAAGATTATAATAATATCACCAGATGAATCCATAACCCATAAAAGAATTCTAAATGAGAAGCACTTTGAATATGTTTTGTCTTTCAGTCCATTGCGATCCTTCATCTATTGTCTTGAGTTTCTATGGTTAGCTTCACATCACACATAACAAAAATAACAGAGGGGCGGGGGAGGGGCTAAAAAAGCATTTATTTATTGCATGCCATAACCCTTGGCAGTGGCCCCTACAAGAAAAGGTCACAAAACCCATGCTTGTATGAGACATGTAGCAACGGTAATTTTCCGCTAAAAGCATGATTTTCAAAGCGGTAATTTAATACTACCGCTAAAGAATGAAAACTTACATTTATCATTTATTGAGAGTTTTTCCCATTTATTTTTGGACTGTATGGTGGTTGTCAAGGTATAGACATCATTTGTTACTTTTTTTATGTTGCCTAGCCACAACCATCTTCTGTGGTAGAGTTGGCTCATTGGTGGAAATCAAAATCCAATTTGGTCCCTCTAAAAGAGGTGTGGCTAGCTAGTTTCCTTCTTATTCCTTTTCATGTCTGGCATGAAAGAATTCTAGAAGATTTGAAGGAAAAAGGAGACCTTTTGAGTTCATCTTGAGGGTGGTTCTAAATGATATTAAAGAAGCATCTTAGATTAAAGCATTTTCTTCTAGAACAATGGAGGATTTTCTTTTGTCTAGGAATTTGCAACTCAAGGTCAACATACCTTCGGGGTTGTCAACAGTTCGTGAGCTTAGATCGGGTAAGTCGATCTCTGGATGGTGCATACTGAACGTTGATGGCTGCTCCCTTGGAAACCCAGAATGCTCCGGAGCGGGCAATGTAATTCGGAATGAGCTTAGCATTGTTATGAGATGTTTCACAGTTCCCCTTGGAATCATGATGGACTACTATGCAGAATTATTTGCCTTATTTATCGGTCTGAAGTTGATGGGCATTGATAAGCTCTGGATAGAATGTGACTCGCAAGCTGTGGTGGAAGCTATGCTTCAAAAATCAATCCCTTAGTGTTTCCAACAGCAATGGTATCATCTTCTTTCCTTCCTTTACTCTATATCTTGGCGGATAACACATTGCTTTCATGAATATGGTGGCTGATACGCTTTCCAAACATGGTTCCAGAATGCAAGGCCCTGCTTATTGGCTGTGTTGCCCAAGTTTCATCTCATCATACGAGAGTTGGGATTCCCAAAATCGACTAAGGTATAGGGTTACATAAGGCTTGGTTAGAGCTCCTGCTGATGGCAATGCCAAAGATGGGTCTCTGACAAGGCTGCGATTTTCTCTAACTCCATGTTGATGGCATCAACGAAGCTGGGGGGTTTTTGAGGCCGACTCTTTTCTTATATCTTTGTTCGTCTAGGTGTGCCTAGACGTGAATCCTATAACATATTTTTCTTTACTTAATACATACTTGTTGACTTCTAGCACACAAAAAAAAAGCTTACATATACCATAGCGGTTAAAAAAAATCCGTCTCTAATGAGTGACTTTGAGTGGTGGTATTTTCTACCACAACTAAAAGTTTCATTTTCTCTACAAAAATCACTGCGGTTAAAATAATACACTTCTATACATGACTTTGGGTAATAATATTTTATCGTCTCTAATGGTATATTTATTTAATTAAAAACATATTAATGTTTTAAATGTTATGTGGAAGTTAGATATTTTTTTGGGTGAATAAATTTGTATTCAATAAGCCCAGAATCACAAGAAATATCCCAAGTAGGGAAAAGGAAAGAGAGCGAAAGATAAAAACAATACAAGGCAGCCCCTTTAAGGAATGATAGAAAGGTTCTAAGGAGTGACAATGTGACGATTTCTTGGGAGTTCTACCCAAGGCCCCAAGGAGTGACAAACCTTGGTTCTAATCTTGAAAGAGATGGCTTCCTAAATCTGGGCAATAGTCCTAGATTTGGTGGCCCATCTTCTAAGATTGTGCTCTCTCCAGATGTAGTAGATCGTAGCGCAAAAGGCAAGTTTTCCCACCTTGTCACAACCTGATTTTCTATTAAATTTATTCTTGATCCACTCTCATTCCCTGTCAAAAGGGAGAAGTCTACACGGATAAGGGAAGCACTTTTGAATGATGCCTTTTCCATACAGTTGCAGAGACCAAACAGTCAAAAAAGAGATGTGGGACATCCTCCTAGGCATACCAACATAGACAACAAGTAAAAGACTAAAATCTTCCTTTGCTACAGTAAGGATTGTGTAGCGAGAGATAGAGTTAAGGCCTTCTAAATGATAAAACTGTGGCAAGGGATGTGGCCTGGAAAACAAGCGATGGTGTACCAAGGGACCTTAGGTGCATGGGCCTGCACCAGATTCCAAGCCGATGTAAATGTGAAAAATCCTGAGCTTGTAGCAGTCCATATGATTCTATCACAGCCCTCAGAGGTCTTCGGTTGACGTTGTGATGGCTGTCCCAACTATCAGAGAGGTAAGACAAAGAGAGGGGGCTCGGGTCCCAATCTCTTCCAAAAATGATCTCAGAGACAAGGGTCATTCTGTCTAATCTTGCATCATAACATATCATGTCTCCATATGTCTTTATCAAAACTCCATGGGGGTGCCAGTTATCCAGCCATAAAGAGGTGTTAAAGCCATTATCAATGTTGTAATGAATAACGTCTGATGCTAAGTGTCTAAGATTCAAAATGTGGCGCCATGCCCAGGATGAGTTCATGGGACAAGTGACTGACCATATAGAGTCTCTCTTCAGATACCGAGAATAGACCCAATCCACCCAAATGCTTCTTATCATGGAGGCAAGATTCCAAATTAGCTTGATAGTAGCCACCCTGTTCATATCTTTTATGAGACGTTGGCCCAAACCCCCTTCTTCCTTAGGAAATTACACAAACAACCAAGTACTGCAATGCAAGAATTTGTTATTATCCGTACCTTTCCAAAGAAAAGCACTCATCAGAGATTCCACCTTGTGGATGATTGACTTGGGAAGTCCAAACACTTTAATCCAGCAGATGTAGGAGCTCTGCATAATAGTTCTAATCAATTCCAACCTGCCTGCATAAGATAGAAGTTTAGCTTTCCATAACTGAAGACATTTGAGCAGCTTGTCCAAATATGGTGCAATGCTGAGTAATGGCACGGTTAGAAATCAACGGTACACCCAAGTATGGACTGGAAGAGCACCAATCTGAAAGCCTATAATACATGTGAGGGAGATCTTGAGTTCCTCAGAGACACCAGCCAAGAACATAAAAGAATTTGAATTGTTAATTTGAGATCAGACATGAAGTGGAAAAAATCTATAATTTCCTTGACTGCCTGGAGAGAGGACGTAGAGGCCTTGGAAAACACCATAAGATCGTCAGCAAAAGCAAGATGCGAGAGATTTATGGCCTTACACTTGGGAAGGAGCTCAATTTGCTTGTGATCTACTCTGATCTGAATGAGACAGGAGAGGACCTCCATAACAAGAATGAAGATGTACATAGACATAGGGCAGCCTTCTCTAATGCCCACTCTATAACGGAAAAATCCCACCGAGTTGCCATTGACTAGAATCGACAAGTGGGCAGTGGATATGTAGCTATGAATCCATCTAATGAAAATTAAGGGAAAGTTCATCAATTTCAAAATATCCAGAATGAATTCCCACCTCATAGAATCATAAGCTTTCCGGATGTCAATCTTCAAGAGAGCATCCGGAGCCTGAGATTTTCTGTCAAAACCATGAACAACGTCATGACAAAGCAAGATGTTATCAAAGGTTAGATATTGTTACCTTAACTATGGACGGGTGGTAATATTTTAAAACAACTAAATGCATATTTGTGAATTAAGAAAATATATTGTTTTAAATATTTAATGGAGATTATATATTAGTACCCCTAGATATTAACCTTCAGATGTGGTAAGTTGAAACCATCACTAAAGGTTATTTTTATCCACAGCATTTTTTTTTTTCACTACAAAATGTTAAACAATTAATCCGTTTTGCATTTGCTTTTTTATTGTCGCTAAAAGTAATTCATCAAATTTAAAAATTACCATCCTACCCCTATTGCACCCTCCCCTTCAACTCCAAATTTAAAAATGCCCGCCCTCTTTTTCATATTTTTTTCCTTCTTTCAAACTTCTCTTTCTCACTTTACCCTTCTCTCTTTAAGTCAACCTCAACTGGGATTGAACCTTCTTCTCAGGCAATAGCAGACCTCCTCTTAGGCATGTTCGTGACCATCTTGTTAAGAAACTCTCTCTCTCTCTCTCTCTCTCTCTCTCTCTATTTGATTTTTTCTCTGTGAATGGCATGCTCTAACCCTCAGAGCCAGGCCATGATTGACCATATTTCTCGCTCGGAGTTCACCCCAGTGGCATTATGAAGTGTCACTTGTGGGCTCGGGGCAACATGTGACATGTGGGGAAACACGCCCTAGGGGCTAGATCTGAGGCTAGGCAGTAGCGGCGGCGAGTGGGGTAGAGTGGCAGAGCATTAGAGGTAGGGGTAGCGGGTTGGGGGTAGAGCATGGGTTACATAGGGGTGAGGTGGGAAAGGGGTGGGATGGGGGGTTGCATGGAGAGGGGGTGGGACAGGAGTTGAGGTATGGTGGGGAAGGGGAGGGGAGGGAATGAAGAAGTGGGGGTGTTGCAGCAGGAGAAAGGGGAGGAGGGATAAGGAGAGGGATGGATAGGGTAGGGGAGAAGTTTCAAGGTTTGAGGAGGCAGGAGGAGGTGCAATGGCTAGGAGATATAGGCGTATGCCAACCATCTGCCTTTCAAGATGTTGCTGGAAGAGGCAAAACTAGAGTACAATTACAGCATCCATTAAGGTCCTCTTTCACTGTCGTGTGACGTAGATCTCTTTGTTCTTTTGTGTGAATGAAATATATATTTCACCGAAGCTCAGATTCTCCCCCCCCCCCCAAAAAATGGAGAATGAATTAGAAAAGAAAGAAAAACAAGGAGAAAACTCCACAACAAAACAACAACCAAACAAATAAAGTTCAAAGGGGGAACCAGGGAAATCCGAAGGGAAAACAAAAGAATAAAGAACAGTGACATCTCAAACCATCCAAGCACCAGCACCTACTCCGAGGAGCAAGTTGAATAAGAGGAGCCAACCACAAAATTGATCAAAGCAAAATTAACTAATAAAGTGTTGTCAGAAATTATTGCAAGGAGGCCTGCATGGTTGGAGCTTTTCCAAGAGTTATAATTCTTATCACCTTCTCAATCTATCTAGGAGTTTTACAGAGGGGGAGGGGTAGTGATAGATGTGGGGGTATGGTAGGGAGGGCGGGGGCACAAAGGGGAGGAGGTGCTAGAGGGTAGTGGCAGCGGAGGCTTGGATGGGGTGGCGCTAAGGGGTATCAAGGAGAGTCTCTCCCAACTCAAGCTGTCCTTCAACATAGACAAGTGCCCTTTCCATCTTCATATTATTTTTGTTGGAATGAAGCTGAAGATATATTGATAATTCTCTTTGAGACTCTAGAGTAGTGGAGGTGGACAAGAAATAACTTTAAAAGGAAGTCCATCCTAGATTCGATTGGCATGATTGCGTTTAGGGCTACCATATACCATATTTGGAGCATAATCTTAGGAATTGATCTCAACGATCTAGAACCGTCCACAAAATTTGGGAAATTCAGGCCAGGTAATCGGTGGATTAGGGATCTAAAGGTTGAGTGGAGGTGGATATGAAATAACTTTAAAAGGAAGTCCATCCCAGATTCAATTGGCGAGATTGCGTTTAGGGATACCATATACCGTATTTGGAGTAGAATAGGATTGATTTTGATGATCTAGAACCGTCTATAAAATTTGGGAACTGATTTCATTTAAGGTTAGGGGTAAGGTGCAAGGCACCCAAGGTTCTTGTATTGATAGTCCTCGCAATAGGTTCTTGGTTTCTTCTTGGGGTTTACCTACTCGGCTCGTGGCTCCCATTGCTTTTATTGATGTGTAAGTCTGAGCCGTGTGCTAAGCTAATCTGATAGTGTGATAATGTTATAGATTGACAGATTGAAAGTTTTACTATTGATTGTAAACCTTGAATCGTTTACATACAATGACAGATTATATAGATTACAAGGCATTGAGAGTCTTCTACTGCTATTTCTATACATAGAGTTACATTACAGAGGAAAGACTTGCTGCCTAAGTTGTGTCCTACATGCAATGGACTCTTGGAAAGGTAACCGAATATATATTTCCACTCAAGGGACAATGTATATTCGGCTGATATAGATAAACTAGGACTCTTCTATCTTATAATTTCTCTCTTATCTCTCTCTCTTCGCTCTTATCACAATATAGCAACATTATCTCTTGTAAGCTCTCTTCATATAATCCTTGTAATCTATCATGAATTTGACAATGAATGAAAATCATTTTGAGCTATCCTAATATGCTATCAAGAGCCATAAGCTCTAATGATTCGCACCTACCGTTCCCCTTCCAACCCACCTACTACCCATCCCACCTTCATACAATTGTACCCTTCCCACGGCTCATTATACCACCCTATCCCCCTATAGAACCACGAACCACGGAATAGTCCCACATCGCCTAGGGATGTGCAATGAAATGCGCATATATGTTGTGGCCTCCATACTTGGTATGATGCATTTTAAAACCGTGTAGGCCTTGTTTCAAAATGGGCAATATCGTGCCATCTATGGGGTCGGGTTTGTGGCACTTTACCCCCTACCCGCTACCTTCCCCACCCTCTCATTGTTCTCCACCGGTGGCCCGCTCCCCCAATCCCTCACACTACCCTTACACTACTTGGTTCCCCAATACCAGAGCCACCCACCAAGTCACTCCTGACCTGTCCTCCCTTTCCCAATATGAACCCTACACTGATGATGGTAGATAAACTAGGACTCTTCTATCTTATCACTTCTCTATTATCTCACTCTTCTCTCTCATCATGATACATCAACATTACCTTTTGCAACGTCTCTTCATATAATTCGTGTAATCTCTCATTAATTTGATAATGAATGACAATCAGTTTGAACTATCCTAATAGCTTTCCACCCCCTTCTTAGGGATGGTTTGATATTGATTGTACAATTCTTTTTCCTTTATTTTTTTTGCTTTCCCCGGCTTTCCTTGTAAGTAACCGTTTTGTTTCTTGGGATTTGTTGAATATATTGGTGATTCACCCAAAAACAAATATGATCTTTTCTTTGTATATTGTTCATTTAACAATCTGGTCAACTGCTTAAAAAGAAATGTAATTACTGTATTTAACAATTGGCATTCTGTTTCACCATTAGCCGAATTTGGTAGGAGAGAAATTTTAGGACTTTTCATAACAAAACAAGGCCTAGACTGAGTATTGTGAAAGATATCAATGTGATGTCCAAGACCAATGCAATGGTTTCACTCTTGTGGTTGAGGAATTTATCCAGAATGTACTTCTAGTTAGGAGTTGGGATGCCCAAGTATCTTGTCTGAGTTCAAGCTAAATGTAGCCTACAGTTTGGTGTCTTGGGGACTGGTTGTTTCAGATTGTGTTTGGCTCATTTTGCAGTTCTGCTTATAAGAGATAAGAATGACACAAGATATAATGGCTATGATCCAATCTCAAAAGGATAAGGAACTGATGATTTTACATGTTTGCTTTTGTATTTGTATTATAGTAGTTACCATGTACAATTATATCTCTTGCCATTATTCTCTCTAATCCTCCTCTTTAAAAGGAGAGAATGATGGCCATAGCAATATAGTGAAGAACAGCAACCCTTCTGTGGACGAGTTCTAAGGAACTGAACCACATTATATCTTGTGTCATTCTTATCTCTTATACTGCTCATCCCCTGAATTTTCTTCAATGAGATGTAGCTTGTAGCCTTGGTGGCTGTATCTTTACATTCCCCTCCCCCCCCCCCCTGCTTTTCCCCTTGTGCCAAAGAGTTTTTCGCAGTTTTTTGACATGTTTCTAATTCCCAGTTCTTGTCTTTTTCTTTTGATAATTCTCAATGGTCCATTTGTAGATTTGTAAAATATTAAGAATACTCTGTGGTGATGATGATGATGAGGATACTGTACATTTAGTTGTTAAAAGATTTCTCAGTCCTACTGGTTACAGAATTTAGATTTCATTCCCATCAGTAGCAACCTGGACAGCCATGCTGTTTGAGCTAATTACTACCTTCTCTTATTGTATTCAGTTTGTTGGTCTAAATATTGATCAAAATTTCTTCAGATTATGTAATTTCTCTACAATTTTTCAATTTTTTCCTTTGCCATGCATCTTATAATGTATAGTTCTCAGCAATGCTTTCTGTTACAGTATCTTCAATCTTTTATTAATTCAACTTTCTTAGTAAGAGATATTCTTGAACT
Source organism: Telopea speciosissima (assembly GCF_018873765.1). Taxonomy (NCBI): domain Eukaryota; kingdom Viridiplantae; phylum Streptophyta; class Magnoliopsida; order Proteales; family Proteaceae; genus Telopea; species Telopea speciosissima. Next base: position 35,263,639 of record NC_057926.1, on the reverse strand, counting down.
CATTCCCATTTTGATCTTCAGGCATTACCAGTCCACTGCCCTACCATGTATGCACCAGCTACACCAGATGAAAAGAGATTATTTTATTCACTTGATCAGGAGCTATTTTCCTGTATTGTTAAAAATCTCCATTGGGGTATTCCACAAACAAGGCAACTAATTGCTTTATGGCTTTGGATGGAAAGGATGGGATTCCCTAACATTATTGCAAAGCTGTTAGCATTATCAGATAAAGAAGAACTACGTTACCTGGTTGAAGAGGCAATCATTTGCTTGAATTGTGTTTTGACAGGTAACATGCCTCCCCCAGATTATTGTGATATTCCATGGACAGTGAAACTTTTGGGGGAGGATATTTCTCTTCAATTCTTTTGTGATCACAACAAGAATGCTGTGGAGGGGATGATAAGGATTATGCAGAATATTTACAAAGATGTATTTGAGGAGTTAGAGGAATCGTTGGCTCGTAAATACCGACCATTGTTGAGTACCGACGTCTACTCTACACCCATGATCAATACAACCGATTTTGACAGTGAAAAATCAACCCTACCGATGATCAGTTCTTACGGTGAAGGTAGTAGTAACAGTACAGAGGAGGATGGTAAAGAGACACAGATGAACCACCAAGACCAACTCATGATCAAACCTTACGGTGAAGGAAGTAGTAATAGTACGGCGGTTGATGATAGAGAGACAATGATGAACCTGCAGCAAGTCCTAACCATGATCAGGGCTTACCGTGAAGCTAGTAATACTGCGGTGGGGTATGGTAGAGAGACAGAGATGACACTGATGATGAAGGATCATCAAGCCCTACCCAAGATCAGGCCTTACGGTGAAGGTAGTAGTGATACTATGGTGGGTTATGATAGTGAGACAGAGATGGAGAACCATCAAGCCCAACTCATGATCAAACCGGCGGGTTATGATAGAGAGACAGAGATGGAGAACCACCAAGCCAAACCCATGATCAAGCCGGTGGGTTATGAGAGAGAGACAAAGATGAAGAACCACCAAGCCCAACCCATGATCAAGCCGGTGGGTTATGATAGAGAGACAGAGATGGAGAACCACCAAACCCCACTCATGATCAAACCGGTGGGTTATGACGGAGAGACAAAGATGAAGAACCACCAAGCCCAACCCATGATCAAGCCGGTGGGTTATGAAAGAGATATAAAGATGAAGAACAACCAAGCTCAACCCATGATCAAGCCAGTGGGTTATGAAAGAGAGATAAAGATGAAGAACCACCAAGCCCAAACCATGATCAAGCCAGTGGGTTATGAAAGAGAGATAAAGATGAAGAATCAACAAGCCCAAACCATGATCAAGCCAGTTGGTTACGAAAGAGAGATAAAGATGAAGAACCACCAAACCCAACTCATGATCAAGCCGGTGGGTTACGAAAGAGAGATAAAGATGAAGAACCACCAAGCCCAACTCATGATCAAGCCGGTGGGTTATGAAAGAGAGACACAGATGAAGAACCACCAAGCCCAACCTATGATCAGGCCAGCGGGTTATGGTAGAGAGACACAAATGGAGACACAGTTGAAGAACAACCAAGCCCTATCCATAATCAGGCCAGTGGGTTATGGTAGAGAGACCCAGATGAAGAACCACCAAGCCCTACCCATGATCAGGCCAGTGGGTTATGGTAGAGAGACCCAGATGAAGAACCACCAAGCCCTACCCATGATCAGGCCAGTGGGTTATGGTAGAGAGACAAAGATGAAGAACCACCAAGCCCTAACCACGATCAAGCCTTATACGGGTTATGGTACAGAGACACAGATGAAGAACCACCAAGCCCTACCAATGATCTGGCCTTACGATGAAGGTAGTAGTAATACTACAATGGGTTATGGTAGAGAGACACAGATGAAGAACTACCAAGCCCTACCCATGATCAAGCCTTACGGCGAAGGTGGTAGTAATACTATGGTGGTTTATGATAGAGAGACACAAATGAAGAACTACCAAGCTCAGGATTCCATCCCTCAATTAATGTTGAATGTTAATGCAGAGCCATGGAACGCAAATGTACCATCAATTGAAAGAACAATGTTTTTGACATTTTCAAGAGGATACCCACTTTCAGAGGAAGAATTACAAGACTTTCTTACTGGAATGTTTGGAGATGACTGCATAGAGTCTATTACCTTGCAAAAGGTAACTAGCCCTAATGAGGAACCATTATATGCACATGTGATCTTCAAGCTGGCTTCAACAGTTGCTTTAATTCTTGATGGAATGGGGACTGCAAAATTCATGTTCAATGGAAAACACATATGGGCAAGGCGCTGGGAGAGAAGGGATCAGTATCGTACCTAATCCACCATCCATGATAGATAAGTAGTACATTAATCTTTTAATTTACTGTTTTTATGGTTGCCTTGTGTGTAGGTGAACCCATGAACTCCAAAAACATATATTTGCTGTCTTTGAACTATTTGAGGTCTCCCCTACCCCCCCTTTCACAGCTAGTTTAAATCCCCACCCCCCCCCCTCTACCCTACCAGGCACTCTTTTAGTTGCCTTTTTGGGAAGAAGAATGGTTGATGGAACAAACTTAAGGATATATTATTGTTGATGTTTTAGATTTTTATTTTTAATTGTGGAAGTGATTTTTTTTTTTTTTTTTTTTTTTTTTTTTTTGATAAACTAACCTGTGGATGGGTTTGGTCTCCAAGGGTTTATTGGGACCATAGAATGGAAAATTACCCATTGTTTTGGTGAGGCTAATTTGCTGACTGATTTTCTTGCTAAATCAGCCACCAAGTTTAAAACTTCAGCTCCAATTGATTCTTGGTTGTCGTCGATTGATAAGGATCTCAGATTTAATGCTCAGGGAAGACCAAGTTTTGGTGGTGTTAGTTTGGCTTTTGTGTTCTGTTATTTATCTCTAGTCTGCTTTTGATCTCCTACTGATGGCAATGTCATAGATGGGGTTCTCATTTGACAGTCCTTGTTTGATGTTTCTGATTTTTTCTAGTTTTGATTGTACTCTTTTTTCTCTTTTATTATACATGATCTTTTAACGAAAAAATAATATATGAATTCATCGAAAATATATTTTTTTAAATATGCTCATGAAGATTGAAATTAAACTATGGATTTGAAGACTGAAATTTTGAGGTGATTACTAGTTGTTATTACAAATTTAAAAGGTTGGAAGCAATGGCTAAAATTACACTCTTTATTGATGAACCATTTCTGTTTCCTAAATTCTTAATTTTTCTTAATTTTGCCTAAAAGTTATCCATTCAAATCTGTATTGGGCTACCTACTGTAGATTTACTTCAAGATCGTCATATAAACATTGAACCTCTTTTAATTAGATGTTGTGGTTGTAGAGAGTTGATATCACATATTCTCTTAGGCTCCGTTTGGTTGCAAGGGAAATTAAAGGGAAGGGAAGTGAAATTTTCATACTTAAAAAAGAAACTTTTTTAATCATTACCCCATGTGACACCATGTGACAATACGTCTAACTCCAAATCATTCCATATTTGGTTATTAAATTTCACTTTACTTTGCATCCATTTCACTTTGGTTTAAAATGTAAAATAAATATTACATGTAAAATGTATCTTTACTAGCTATGGTAAGAAATTTAAGTAGTTTATACAATCACATGGGGTAATGATTACAAAAGTTTCTTTTTTAGATTTGAAAAGCTTCCCTTCCCTTTCCTTTGATTCCCCTTGCAACCAAACGGAGCCTTAGGATGCTTGTTCACCGGAGCAGTCTGGTTTGGTTGTGCTTTTATATGTTCAATGCTTTGGCTAGCATGCAAAGGATTATATTTTTGGAAAGGCATTTTAGACAAGTGTTGGCCTTCGCCCCTCGCAACATTCTTCCTTTTGATAGAGAATGGGTATAGATGCTAGTAAACTTTAAAGGGAAAATAGTTTGTGATATAACTGGAAGACTTGCTCTCTCAGCTACAATATAATTGGTGGAAAAGAAATAGAAGAAAAGTTCATCTTCTTCTCATTGGGAAATTTCTCACTGCTACAGAGAAGCAAATCCAATAACAGATTATTTAGCAAAGCTTGCGGTGAAATTGGGTGATTCCGCCTCTAACCTTGTATTCCCTAGATTCATCAATGATCAACTAGCTCATGATGCCTTGGGGTTGCCAAGATATAGATTTCGGTAGCCATTGGGCATGTTGTGTTAGGTGTTGTCTAGTCTGTGGGTTTTCGGTTGTGCTCTGGTCTTTTTGTTTGTTTTCTTTCCTTTTCTCTGATTAATTCAAGGGTCTTTTAGCAACAAAAAAAAAAACTTCTCATGGGGCTTTGATAACATTCCGATCACGATGCCTATTTCTTAAGAAATTTGGAGTGCTTGATTCTAATTTTTTCGGCTGATCGTTGTTTTTCAATTGTATGGTTTTTGTGTGCTTTTTGTTCGGCTTCGGCCATGGGTTGTGTGGTTGCTCTACTGTTTCTCTTGCTTGCATTGTAACTGGATTATTGGCTCTTTTCTCCTCTCCGGTTTAATATTTTTTTATTCACCCAAAAAAAAAATGACTTTCATATATCCAATAGTGCTAGGCAGGAGTTTCAATCTATAAACTGTGGAGGTAACATATTACCAATGTCAAAACCTACATCTACTCAAGAATTAGGGTGATGTCTTCGTCTTGAGTCCATGTGTAATCCAAGTTGCTCACAATTAAAAACTGTTTTCTACCTTAAAAAAAATTGTATTGGGTTCCATATAACATGGACCCACCCATATAGGGGGAGAATTTTCTTCCTTGGAGTGTGGCCCCTACGCCAGCTCGCGGACAATTGAGGAAGGACCCAACTGGTAATGGGCAATGGGTCATGGATCATTATCCTCTCCGGTTCCCTGCTCGGTACAGTTGTCCGGTTCCTCTCATAGGGGGCCGGAAATGATGACCTAACCCTTGCCTAAATACACTACCCGAGCAAGGTTAAGTCGTCATTTCTACATCCCTATGAGAGGAACAAGACAACCGTACCGACCAAGAAATCGGACAGGATAAAAATTCATGGGTCACCTTTTCATATACGGACACCATCCTCTTTTTAAAATGCTTGAGGGTAGACTTTTTTAGAATTTAGGTCGTCTCCAAAGAGGCATGTGCCCAGGGTGCTGTCAAGGGGCATCCAGCGGTTGAGCTGTGCCGCACACATCTCAGTGCACGCCTAGAGATGTGTGTGGCACAGCCCAACAACTGACAACGCCCTAACAGTTCCCTGCTCTCTGGAGACGATCCTGATCCATTTTTTTAGGTCCTTTACAACTTGAACATCTCGACCAAACGCACTCTATCCTCTTTAAAATCCGACTCCAGGACTATCCAGATTTCTCAAGTCTGGATCCTTAAGATCCTTTAGATTCTAAAACTCAATCTCTAATTGGTTGTAGTCTGCACACAGAAATGTGTTCATTACAACTATGACTAAACATAACTTGATGTGACTCCAAGGGTTTTGGTCAGTGTGCTCTCTTTACAAGCATTCTTTATCAAGTTTAAACTAGAAAGGCAAGAGTATCAGCGATAGGGTTGCATCATGGGCATGTTTAACTCTTGCAGAAGTGTGCAACCAAACCGTCATCCGGGAGTGTGGCCTACGCCAGCACTCCCATGTGTCTATCTCTCTCCTCCTTAAAACAAAGGGGCAGAGGTGTCTTTTCACATAGGAAAAAATGAGATAGACTCATGGGAGTGCTGGCGTAGGCCACACTCCCAGACAGAGATCTTTTTCTTTTTCCATATATATATATATATATATCACTCAAGCACACATATAGCAAAGGATGATATGTACTCTCTCTTCTTGCAAGATCTATTCGTTTGAGCTAAAACAAATTTATGAGTGGATTAGATGTGCAATTATGGGAGAGGGTTATTGAGACACCTAAGAAAAGTGACCACTATTTTCAGAAAATCAATTTGGATTTTATCTAGAAAAATTCATAACAGCTATCTACATATTTAAGAGACTCATGGAAAGATTTAGAGAGAACAAGAAGGATCTCTATAAGGCCTTTATTGATCTAAAAAAAGTTTATGATAGAGTTCCTAGAGATTTAATCTGACATATGGTAGGGAAGAAAAATGTTTCAAGTAAATATGCAAACATAATTAAATGTATGATGGTGTGGTGACTAATTTAATAACTGTCGGGGTCACGATAGTAAATTCCCAATTACAATTGGGTTACATCAAGGTTTAGCTTTAAGCTATTATTTATTTGCGCTTATCATGGATGAGTTAACCAGAGACATCCAAGATGAAGTTTCTTTGTGCATACTTTGTGTTGATGACATTGTTTTGTTGGATGAGATAAAAGCTAAAATTAAAATCAAACTGGAATTATGGAGATCAAACTTGAAATCAAAAGATTTTAAGATAAGTAGAACGAGAACGGAATATATGGTGTAACTTTATTAATTCCGGAACATTTAATTAGAGGGTGAGATTTGATGAGAAGGAGATTCCGCAAAGTGATCATTTTAGGCAAAAGACAAGATAATTAGGTATAAAATCTTGCTACTTTGATTAGAAATGCAGAATCAGATAATCCTGCTTGGGGGGGGGGGGAGATTCTAAGATTGTTCCCTGATCGTCTTATATTTGGAAAGATAATTACGTATATAAACAGCTAAAGTTTCACTTGGTGGACCGGGTTGGAATAAAGATATTGGGCTTCCATGAGACTGGCCCAACCCAACTTGACAATGATATGAGAGTTACAGGCTAGGCCTCTTGGACCCTTAGATGGGCCCATGTTGGGCATGGAAGTGCTAAAGGCCGGAAGCTACCCTTTTGGATTAAAATTGGAGAAAAATGACTATCCAGGAGTGTAGATCCTGCGCCGAAACACAGGATAGGGCAAAAAGACTGCCCTGCCCCTGTAGATGCTCCCATTGTCTCCATATTAGGCAGGGACACCTTAGGAAGTTGAACCCTCTTGAACTTATGTTGATAGGTCACAGTAGGTATGCTGCACACCAAAATTGACTGCCAAGTGAACTGCCCCCATGTGACAGATATATATAAACTGGCATAGCACACCAGCCATTTTGACCTATTAAAAATAATGGTCACCTTAATGTATGAGAAGGTAGAATTTTAAAAGGGAGGCACAGTTTGGGCAATTTTTCAACTTAGAGGCAAACTTTTGAGTAAAAAATTCAGAATTAGACAGCCAGACCTGGGTAATGTTCCTAATAAAATTACCCACTAGTTCTCCAGACCTTATAAGTATGTTTTGAATATTGGACCGGACGCCAAACCGTTTCAGTCTGGTTCTGGTTTAACTAACCACAATTACATAATCGAACACAAGTATTATGTGGTTAGGTAAGGTTGTTTATATCCACGGTAATATGAGATCTACTTTTCTATCAATGGAGAATAAGAGTTACAATCATTCGTCCTCATACCTCTCTTAGATTGGAAATTGCGAATAATAAACACACTTTACAAGGTTTGGTAAGATTATCTAAAGTCCACAGTAAGATGAGATTTGCTTCATTATCAATGGAGAATAGGAGTTACAATCGTTTGTCCTCGCACCTCGCATATTGGAAATCGCAAACAACAATCACAAAAGCGAACACAAGGATTTACGTACTTCGATCGACAAGATTATCTACATTACGGTGAGATGAGATCTACTTCACTATCAATGGAACGTGGGGTTACAATTAGGGATTTAAACGGATCGGATTCAGCTCCGATAGTGCTATATCCGCATCCGCATCCGATTAACTTGCGGACGGATTCGGATAGTGCTAAATGAATACGGACGCGGATACGGATCGGATATTTTATCCGTTTAATTGTAAATATAGCTTTTCGGATAGCTATAGCCTATCCGTATCTGTTTAGCTTTCGGACGGATTTGGATAGTGGTAAACGGATACGAACATGGATACGAAAACAGATTTCGACTATTCAATTACATCACTAGTTACAATCGTTTGTCCTCACACCTATCTCAGATTGCATTACAAAAAAAGAAAACCCCCGCTACACATTTATTGTGAAACTCTATATAGGAATTTTATTGAAATACCCATATAACCCTAAAAAAATTTCTCTAAATCTCGAATCCAAGCCACTGAATACAAGACATCGTATCCCAACACCATTTTGATGGATTATTCCAGTGTAGCCCGGTCAACTGGCTGATCTGATATATAGTTTGAAATCTATGGTTTGAAAAAACCATTCTCTCAACTGTTACAACGGTAAAACACGCAAGTGGTTGGATAATTGAAAATGGCCCTTTTCATAACAACTCCCGAACCCTTTTAAGATTCACAACATGTGCAGCTTATTCACTTTCAAATAAACAAAGCTACCAAATAAAGAGAATTAATTGGTCGTCATGATTATAAAGACAAAGGTAAAGGCATCAATTAGAGATCCCACCTTCTGTCCTCCTCTTTATATACTTGTTGTGTTACTTTTGTTTGGCTTTTTCATTCTCACAATTTTTAATAAGAGACAATGATGTCAAGACAATATTACCTTCTTTATTAGATTATATCTCCTTCATATCCTTTCGCTTTCAATAGAATTAACTCTCTTAATTAATTGAAGATTTCTCATAGGCAGGATAATAGTCTCTGCCCATGAAGGGTATTGGTATAACTGCCAAGACTTGAGCTTGAAGTCTTTAGAACAATGTTGACCAATTCACTGATGAAACTAACTTGGAAATTAATTGAATCCACTAGCCTAAGGCCTCAGATGTTATGATGACATTAAGAAATTTAAGAGCAATTTTGACCAATTCATTGGTGAAATTAGCTTTTTAAATTCATGAATCCACTAGCCTTATAGTTATTGGAAGTAGAGCAGGAGAGAGAAAAAGGTGGTGGGGGGGAAAGAATCAAGGTTGAAATTTTGGTAGGCAAACCTAACCCAATATTAGTTATGGAAGGAGTACCTAATCAAATAACTTAAATTTGAAACCTTACCAACAACAAATATAAAGGGTAAAAAAAATGGAAAAGCTGAGCCTCAAGATTAATTTCCTTTTAAAAGCTCAACTTTCTCTCAATGCTTTCCAGGGAGCTTTACATTTCCCGCAAACAATAAAATTTAACCCCAAAATATCATTCTTAATTGTTTTACTCATATAAGAGTCAGGACTCTGGCAGAAAAATCTGATTAGTTCATCAATTATGATTATGGCTAAGGTGTTTTTTGTTGAGTGTGTCCATCAAATCCAATGATTAAAGTGTTTAATTCATTTTATTATGTATGATATTAACGGGATATGATTGTCCTTAGGCTTTCATCGGGAAGTGTTGACAGATAAACTCATGGTGTTGTACTATGTACGAAACAGATGTTCAACATGAAATCCACTTTCTTCAATGGAGAATATTAGAAAGAGAAAGTGTGTGCATGATTGGACAAAATCAAATGGCATGTTTGTAAATAGTTTACAAAAGATTTGAAAAGTATTAATTAGTGTTAATATTTATTTTGTAAATAATATTGTAGCTGTCCAATCAACATATGCAGAATTATGTTAGTCTAAGGTGGTGACAATAATAGTTACCATACCTTGAGAACGGTTGCGTGATATTGTTAAAGTAGAGGAACGTTGTGAGAGCCAGGGGTTTTTAGGACTAGATCGGAGTTGATTGCGGTCTGAATGATCTCAATAGACAAAGAATTGCCACCTATATTAGGGTCTAGAACCCACATATATTAGCAAACAAGAAAAACTATTGACTCTATTTTAAACTGATCCAACCAAAGGTTAGGTTCGTGTCAGATTGCAGTTCGAGAAAAGGGTTAAGCATCTCAGTCGACTTGGTTAAACCAGACTTCACCTATAGGTATGTTAAATAAACCTAAGCCAATATATCATGAATAAAGAAAATCAAACTAAGGAGAAGGAAGAGATTGACTCATCTCTATACAACCACATTGCATTGTTAGTATACTAAATGTAAACAAATATACAAAATCCTAATATCTAAGCAAGACAGCAAACCTAGACTAAGGTAAAAATATGCTGGAAATTATGAAAATTCTACTATGCATGCAAACATGGAATATAGGCATCCAAAACATGAAGATAGGACCTAAAACATGTACTATAGGTATACAACATGATAATAAAATGAATGACATGATAAAAATCAAAACAAAGACCTAAGAAATTCGTGCATATAAAAAAAGAAACAAACAAACAAACAAAATACCCATAAGAATATAGGAATGGCCTAGAGAGAAGAAACTTAAGAAAACAAGGGGAAAGACCCTATACGGAAAATCAACAGAAAACAATGAAAACAAGGTAAAACTTCGAAGAAAACTCGTCAAAGACATAGATAAAAACAAAAGCTTGAAAACTATGAACATACAACATGAAATTTGTTGACTAAACGGAGAATCAAAATAAAAATAGCAAAAGGGTTTATAAAAATCTTGAAAAATCATTTTATAAAGATGAGAGATTGATCTAAACAATTATATAAAAACACCTACAAGAAATTAAGGAAACATGTTCTGAAACATGGCATGTCGCCATTGCCCATTGAGGGCAGCAACTGCAACGCATCCTCAGTAAACAATGGATATCTAACCGTATAATTAATGAAATTGGATGAAATAAATAGAAAAAATGGGAAAAAATAAATAAATAAGACTTGCTTGTCTTCAACTTCCATGAAGGATGTCAAAATGTTGGAACAGCCTAGGCTCAGGTTTGGAGAAGTTCAACTCGAGACTACTGTAAGTACTTGCGGAAAATCAAAGTTCTCTCTCTTGGAGGACTCTTTTGTGTTTCATAGACTTTCTCTAAGGTGAATTCTTGTATGTCTAAAAATGTGTGAGGGACCTCCTATTTATAGCCTAGGGTATTACTCACGTCTAAGACAAGCATTCCTTATCCCAACTCTTAGAGAACTCTATGATTTCAAGGGGATTACCTAGTTTTTGGGTACAGATGTATTCAAACTCTATCAAGTAACTTGTGCAAAAATTGTGATAGATTTCAACATTCATGGAACTCTCCGTCATGTCCTCTAGGAGGTCTCTATAAGTGTCTAGGTGAGTTTTAAGGTTAGTAAAAGTGAGATAAGTCATTGCAAAGACAGACTCGAAGAGTCCTCAATTTTGGAAAATCCAGAAAACAGCTTCAAAAGCATTATGGCAGGCACTCAATGAGGCTTGGCTAATGCCAACCAAAGGCATGAAGGTGCCAGTCTCAGTTAGTTATTGACTAGCACTAGAGGTTGGGCCCGTTCAAGTCTGTATCTAGATCGTCTACGGCCTGTCTGCCTGTAGCTGCCAGAGCGGTGCACTGATGAAGCGAGGTGCAATGACCGCCTTACCTCTGCCCGAGTGTCTTGCCCGAGCGGGGGTAAGGTGATCATTACGCCTCGCCTCATTAGTGTGCTGCTATGGCCGCTATAGGCAGCAGGCCCTAGACGATCACAATCCGTTCAAGTCTAAACCTTAATCGAAAGGGGATCTTGGTTCTTTGGGATTTGGGCTAAGCCTTTTCTATGCATGACAAAGTCATTTTCCTTGATTTTTAAACCACACTCTTACATATTTTAAGATTCTAAACCATATAAGGATTTGGGATGCTACCAAGGACCTAGGGAACCTCACAAGCTAATTCGACCCACGTTATTTTAGGACATATGAGTTTCATCATTGACTAGACTACCTTGGGGGTGACAAAATGAGGTCCAAAGATGTGGTCCTAATTAACTAATGATTTGGGAGAAATAAGAGTTAATTTTACCTAAGATATATGTATATATATATACATTGGTAAATATCTTTAATTGTGGATTAAATATATTTATCCAATATCATATGGTCGATATCTCAATGGAAACTTACTTCTTCCGTATGTATAGCAGCCTAAGAGTTCTATTTGTTGCATGTTTATCAAAAGGAGCAGTTGACTAGGGGTGTCAATTGATTGGTCCAGGCTGGTTTTGATTGGGCCTAATCGGTCCCCCTACTTTAGGATCTCGTATTGTGATTGGTCCATTTCAAGAATTGGTCATCATAGGCTAGGTAGGGTCCTATTTATAAATGGTTGTCGGATAACAGTCTATAATTGCTTGTACTGAACAAGCTATAAACAGGCTCAGACTAAATGGGCTATAATCAGGCTATGCAAGTTTGGTCCATATAGTTTCTAATGAGATCCAATTTTTTGGGATGAAACAAGAACTTACATTAGAGAATGTTCCTCACTGGGCTAATGGCTAAATAAGTAAATTTCAAATTTATTTTGAGCTCTACAGAGCCTCAATCTTAATGGACATACATATGATGTCATTTCGAAACAATATAAATGACCTGGATCATGTGCTCCATTTATTTTTTGCCCATCAACTTCATAGTACAATAATATTCAATTATCAATTCTATGTTTTTACTCGGCCTATAGTCCTCTATATATAGCCTACATAATGCAAGATGATAAATTAATCAAGGAGATCAAAAAAGGGTATATTTCGGATAAAATATAGAATTTATAAGGTAATTGGGGTAAAACAAATAGTCCATAAACGGGTTTAAATGTGTGAAGCTCGGTTGGACATCCATCGATCCATCCCTTTACATCATGAACAACATGTTTAACTAACATGCTAGGTCGGTTTTAGGCTTTCACCAATCTAGACAGATCGATCCTACCAGTGCGAGCTTAGAATTGGCACCCCTAAAGTTGACAAGGAAAATGATTCAATACAACTTATAAATAAGAGAGAGATTGCATAGACTATGATGCTATGTAATAATCCTTTTTGAGTTTGAAATAAGTTGGTTGCTTCTCTTAAATGGATTCTTATCCAACAAGAAGCAAGAGAGAGAGAGAGAGAGAGAGAGAGAGAGATTTTATTCATGTAAGGAAATCCAACTTGGATTTCCACTTTTAAAAGTAGAAAAATCATGGGCCGGGATGACGTAGGTGGTATTCTTGAATTTTTCTCCTCTTAGTTCCCTTGCCCGGTCAGGTTCGTAGGTTCCTCTCATAGGAAGGGCAGAAATGACGACCTCAACCCCACCCGGTTAGTGTGCTCAAGCAAGGGGTGAGGTTGTCATTTCTGGTCCCCTCTGAGAGGAACCTACGAACTTGACCGGGCAAGGAACCTGAGAGGAGTTAAGTCCAGTATTCTTCCATGCCTAGTGAGCTTATTATATTTCTAATGTAATTTATTAACCCCAGTTGATGTTGTTGTTATGCCCATATTACTATTGGTCTTCACATGTTCATGCATTGCATTGTTTTTATGTTTAGGTTTGTTTATTTCTTGTACATTGTGTTCTCTTCAATTCATGTTTGCATATATTTGTATTCTTTTACTTGTTACCTTCTATAATATGGCTTAAGGTTATTGTTTAGACATGATTGCACATTAAGAATGCTTTGCATCCATCTAGTTTAGGATTAATATGCATTCTGTTTTAGGTATTGTCGCATGTTTTGTCCATGTCTTAAGCCATGTGCAGATAGCTTAGGATTTGCATCTTCATATTGCATAGTGTCTCTTGCATAATTGCTTCTAACTTTGCAGTGCATGTCCAAAGGTAATGCTTAATTAATTTTCTTTTTTAATTTTCATTATTTTCACTATACATGATTATTCGGATGCTACCCAGACATGGTGTTGTGCATAATGTCTACCTTACCTCTGCCCAAGTGCCTTGCCCGAGTGGGGGCAAGGCGGTCATTGCACGTAACACCGTGTCTGGACAACACCATCCTGCTGAGCAGCTCGACAGTAGCGGATCCAAATTGTGATTATTCTTACATTCATATTATATCATAGCATCAATCATCTAGACCCACTAATAAGCCAAGCAAATCAGGGTAACACCTTCCTTGGACCATATCTTGACGCGTACCCAATCTATGATATGACCAAACCCTATTGGAATCATATTGATGGATCTGGAACCTAATCTAGGTGGTGACTCAATATCCTTATATTTTATCGCTCCTTTTTCAATGACAGAATAAGATCTTAAATCTTATTTCTGATGCGTATCAAACGATGTTTTTGTTGTCTCAAAATGTATTCTTGACCTAGAATACATTCTGAAAATGCATATCAAACAAAGTCTAAGTAAATTTTTTATGAGCTTCGTTTAACCATGTGGCCAACTCTATTTGGCTTAAAACTTGATATGTCAACAAGGGACTTGGTATACCTGTCCACACAAACTACCATGTAGCAAATATTAAGATCGTATAGAAAGGCTTTCCTAAGTGCACCATATAAAGGAAACAATTCCTATTTTTATGGTTGCTTAGAAGTTTTATATAAGGAAGATGGTTTTTCACGTTGCCAATGTGGGGAGTTATCTGCACACCATTTAATGGGTGTCATGAAATAGACATCATTCATAGAGACTCATATTCGAATCTTTACCTCCTTTAGTTCCTTGTCAGACCTAGTTCTCCAGTTCCTCTAACATGAGGGCTAAAATGATCACCCTACCCCTGCCCGAATGCCCAAGTAAAGTCCACCACCCCCCTATTAATGGAATTGAGGAATTGGGCCAGGAACTAGAGATAATTTTCCCCCATATTCTAGAATAGGTGAGAGAAAATAGAGAAAATAGAGAAAAAATCATGTGAAGGAAACTCGAAATGATTTTTTTGAAATTCTCGACAATGACTTTGTTCCTTTAGTTAGTAGACCAGTTCGACTTATTAAATATTGGGTTCAAGAAGTGGGTATTTTGGTCATTCGGTATAAAGAGATAAAAATCATTAAAAATTTGGTTGGAACCCTTCATTCTCTCATTTCCACCTGCATTCACGCCCTGACCAACGTCAAGTCCCATGTGCTGGCGGTGGTTGCACGTGCCTTATAATCCATTAGCCCATCCCATGGGGCCCACTGTCCACGCGTTCCTAAGCTCCAAATCAGTTTGTCCCTGGGCCCACATCAACCCTTTTACCGGACGTGATTGCACGACAAACGAACAGAATGTTCCTCTAAGATCCTTCCACGTGTCACGCGGTAATTGTTTCTTACACGCGACCTTTCTCCTTTCTCCGCCGAATTTGCTGAATTGGTCTCTATTGGCATGAAGTTCGACGGGCACTTATTATAATATTTACACTAAAATTTACTTTTAATTACGGAAATAGCCCTCATAGGACGATACGCGCCGTTTACACTGTGGACGCGAGCTAACTATGGTAAACTGGGAGTACACACTTTAAATCTACTCCCGGTTGACATCGTCAATTGCTTTTGTGGACCCCTTGATTTGACAGTTAGATCAGAATCTTTTACCATGGAGATTCTTATCCGCCGTTAGCGAATGAGATTCATTTTTAAGAATATTCACTCTGCGTCTTTATTTAGGTTGACTGGATCGTGCAAACATGGCCCCCAGGTTTGAAAAAAACAAATCTCCTGCGGTGATCGAAAGAGACTTTAGCTTTTTTCTGGTTAGATCAAAGATGTATGGCCGATCCAGTCCTTTGACCAGGAAAGGTCTATAGTGTTTGGTGCTGTTTTGGACCGGTTTCTTGCCATGAATTTATCATTAGGCTCAAATTCAGAAGTTTAGCTTAGCCATATTGAGATATCTATAAATAAAAATCCTTTTTTTTTCAAATTTTTCTTTTTTGTAGAAAGCAAGCCTATTCATTCATGCGCACCCAACGCCAAACAAAGAAAAATGAAATACATAAAACAGATAGAGAGCATGATAAACACAAGGTATAGGATAAACGGTATCCAAAACCAAGGAATAGAAATAGACTCGGTTATTACCAAAAAAACAAGGAAATAGACCTGGTCGCACATGCTATTGACTGGGTCATCCAGACTAGGGGTTGGGTTACAACCATTTCACTAGATAACCGATTGTAGCCATTGCTAAATTTAAGCGCATGCACATACGTAGTGATACGTGCCAATAGAAGGGGCCCCAAATGTGCCAAATAGTCCAACGCCACACTGCCCACGCGTGCCGACACGCTGCCACATCCTACGTTCAAACAAACTTGTCGGATCGGCAATGGTCCGCTGGATCGATGTGGAGCTTGCCCCAAAATCTTTTTTTTTCAATCTATTTGCTTTCCTTTATGTCATGTATATTTTTTGAAAATTTTGTATCGTTGCTTGGTCGTGTAGCCCTTACACCGATGCGAGGGCTAATGAGAGTGAGTGCAAGGGCATTGACGTATGTCTTTTTGATTTTACAATAGGCAAGGCAGTAAATTTGCACACTCCTATGTTTGGGTGTAGGAACCACACGACCAAGCAACGTTCTTTTTCACACACACACAATTGTAATCTTACTATTTTAGCCTTTTATTGTCACACATCTTCTTTTATTTCAATTGAGGGTAAATCTTATCATTTCACATAACAACTGCATTAAATGTCTGGAAAAATGTTCTCTACACTAAGGGGCACAGGTGCTCCCGGGTATAGAACATAGCCGCTAAATGTTTTATTAAATAACTTTCAAACTTTTGAAAACCATTTTTATCTTTGCTTTAAATAACTTTTGGGAGTATAAGACAAGGAGCAATTAAAAGAATGTTATTTCACCACTTTGGTGAAGGGTTCATACAAAAGGACACCTCTATTTGTTAAGAAAACAACACCCAGAAGTGGCGATTTGTAGAAGAAATACAAAAACAGAGAATAACAAAATACAAACAACGCACGACACAAAAGGATTTACGTGGTTCATCCCCAAGATGGGAAGCTATATCCACGGCGAGCAACAGAACAAGTTTTCACTATCTCTGAAAATGTTACAAACCCTCCTTCGGCCCTCCTAGAGAAAAGAACAATATATAGAGAAACCCTAACCTAGAAAGTATAGAAATGCCCTTATAACCCAAAAATAACACTATTGGTGTATTTAGAACTTGACACCTTATTTTATTTGCCCCTTGTTTTATTTTTGAAAGTTCTTTAAATTGGGGGTTTAAAAGAGTTTTCAAAAATAATTTGAAATTGGGGCTGAGAGTTTAGCTCAGATGGCGCTGCCAGCTTTAGGTCTAGCCGTAAGACGCTGGAGGTCAGGTGTTCGACTCTTCAAGTTTCCACTTTCTTCCAACCAAAATAAATAAATAAATAAATAATTTAAAATTGATTCACCACTATAGCATTATCAAAAGCTCTCATTGTTATGCACATTTTTCGAGTACACATGCTAAAGTATAATATTTACCCTCATTGAAAGAAAAAAAATGTGTTACACTAAAAGGGTAAAAAAAGTAATGTTATAAATTATTTGACACCTTAAGGTTATGTTTGGATTCCAAAAAAATAACAGAGTAAACGAGAAAAAAAAATTATGATGATGCATATGATTGAAATATGTATTTATCACTCTCCTTAAATTCAATTTTTTTTTGAATTTTTTTCTTTTCTTTTCTTGGCATCCAAACATAACCTAAGGGGTTGTCAATAAGAAAATCTAATATATATATATGAGAAAAATAATGTTACATGGTCACGTGGCATCTACGCCCAAACACAAAAGCGTGTGTACCATTGTATTGCCACGCATCTCGGGATAAAGGAAGGTGCAACCCTCACAAGTGGACCATAAGATCTTACAATAATCCTACTCAAATACAATTACAACTTAAATAAGCTTTGTTAGCTGATACCAAATAAAAAGATTCCATTAATCTGTGCCACACGACAATGTATAAGTCTAGAATATCACTAATTTAAATTCCCCTCTCAATGGCATTTGCAAAAATAATAACCCACCCATACATACAGAAATCTCCCCTTGTGTGTACACAACCGAATCACCCCAAAATATTTCTTTCGCCACTTCTATGTCAGCAAACACTCCATCTCTCTGTCCAGAAGGCTTTGAAAAATATTATCCACAGAGGGATGAGCAACAACAACCCAGTGAGTAAAAACTAGTTTAAAACACACTCGCCATTACAATATCAATATACATAGCTATCTCTGATTTCTACTCTATCATAATCTCATAGTTATGCAATTTACATGATAATATCCATTTCATATTATTCATTTTCAGTTCAATGCCTCAACCCCAAATTGAGATCATTCCTACTCATTGCGGAATGGACTCACTATGATGTCACACATACTTTCCCCCTTTTACCATTATTACATACACATGTACACTAGGTGAAATGGTCTCATAATTATATCATGCAACTTCACATTTCAATTAATACCATGACCCAATTAAATATCGTATTCACAATCATGGTGGATGGACTCACAATAATATCATACTCACATTCCATATTACCATATTCACACACACAAGGTGGAGTGGACTCATGATAATATCACACATAAACCTCTATCATTACCATACCCATACACTCATGGTAGAATGGACTCGATCACTTCACTTCTCTTCATATCCCATCACACGCCCACATTGGCCTTCATGTTGAATTTCTACTCCTTCACCCTAAGTAAAATCAACTACGTCACTATACACTGTACTCCGTCCCCTTGCTAAGTAAGGTATACTATAACTTCTCACTCCTTCCCCTCCCCCCACGCTAAGTAAGGTACATCATAACCAAATTCATACTCACTCTTTCTCCCCCGTTAAATGAGGCACCACTATACATCTCGTACACTCACTCCTTCTTCCCCCCACTAAATGAGGTACTCCATACACAGTTCACACAAACAAACACGTACACATGTTTCACATTCACATCTTATAACACATAACACATCATTATCAATCATCATCATTCAATGTTTTCAATGTCAAACCGTTCACACATTAGTAGTCATCTCCGCGCCATGTCACATAGATAAATACGCTAGACTCACATTTCACATTTCACATTTCACCCAATTACTAATCACTCCATGTATACCAATCATCACAATTCCATATCTAATACCAATACATTCATCATCTCACAAGATCATAGTATTCTGCAGAAATAGTAGCTGTTGCGTCAAGAAATCGTCGAGCAGTCCTGCGAGTGTCGTCACCTGCAAGTGGACCAAGGGGTCAACAGAGAGAACCGGTGTGGTTCCGGCCTAGGGCTCTCCGATGCCAAAGTTAGATCTCCTGAGCAAAGAGATGAATAGTGATTATTCAGTATGAGTTTAGATGTCCCCTATGGGGTTGTGTACCTTGCCTTTTATAGTAGTGTATGGCGGTGTGGAGAGTCCCAGTTTGATGGCGATTGTGCCGTTAAGTGGATAGGCCCTGGGTAATGGGGTTCTATCCTAATTGGCCATCTCCCCACGGGAGGGAGTGTCCTGGTGGTATCAAGATCCTTGGTGAATAGATACCCGCGTGTGGTGATAACGTCATTGGTGCTTGAATCCGTCTAGGTGACGTGACTTCTAAGTGGTGGCCTAGAGTCCTGGTGGTGACATGAGTCTGTAGTGATACGATCGGGTCATAGATGAGTAACCCCGATGTCCGTGCACCTCACGTCTGCGTCCACGATGCCGTGCCTGGGTGCAGGCCGCACCTGGGTGAGAGGCCGCGCCTGGGTGTGGCCACGCCTAGGTGAGGCCGCGCCTGAGTTGTGGCTGCGCCTGGGTGAGAGGCCGCTTGGGTGTGGCCACACCTAGGTGAGGTCACGCCTGAGTGGTGGCCGCTGGGTGTAGGCCGCGCCCGGGTGGTGCGACCCCGGTTCGTTCCCCTTGGTTCTGGAGCGGGTCACCCTGTGACACGTGGCGGCCGCTGATTGGTCCGGTGAATCTTGGATGTATCATTTGCCCCCCACTCTCTTGGGATAGGATGTCCAAGAGAGTAGATGCATTTACATAGTGAGGGGTCCGCTGCGAATAGACTTTCTTTGCGGGGCTTGCCTATAAATCTAGTAATGAGGTAGGAGAGGTTGGAGGTTCAAACCTTTCCTCCTGCACTTTTTCTTCTTTTGTTTTTTGTAGATAGATGTTCCTCTCCTTCACTTTCTCTTCTTTCACTTCTCATTTCTCTTTCTTACTTTTTGTCTCCCATTTTGCTCTTCTTTAATTTTTCCTTTGCATTCCACTTTTTGCCTTTTGTCCTCTTTTTGGTGCCCACCATGTGTTTGTCTTTGAGTCACCTAGACTAGTATCCATTTTTCTTGATTTTGGGTCCTTGTGTTTGCTTTGTGTTCACTTGGTGTCTTGTTTGCTTGGAGGGCTTGAGTGCTTTGTCTCTGGTGGTCTCTGTCACTTGATCGTGCTAGTGGTGTGGTGGCGTCGTCTTGTGCCTGCCTCCCCGTGCGATCGCCTTCCCCTTGAGGTAAGTTCGATCCCTTTTCTTTCTTTTTCTTTTTTTTTTGTAGGGCTGCGCCTAGGTGAGGCCGCGCCTGCGGATGTGGCCGCTCCTGGGTGACCGTGCCTATGGGTGTGAGGCCGCGCCTGGGGTGGCCGCGCCTAGGTCGCAGCTCTTATGGGGCGTGAGGCCGCGCCTAGGTGGCCGTGCCTGCGGGCATGGGATAGCACTTGGGATGGCCACGCCTGTGGGCGTGAGGTCGCCTGGTCGCCGCGCCTGCATGAGGCAGCGCCCGGGTGGCCGCCGCCTGCGGGTGTGAGGCCGCCCCTATGGTGGCCGCGGCGTGGGTTTGATGGACCTTCATATTTCTTCACTTTTCTTATTCTTGTCTGTGATGGATCTGCTGTTTATACTTTGCAGGTGGCCTTCATTTCATTTTTCTTGCTAGCTTCTGGGAGATCACTTTCTCGAGTAAGTAGTCCATTCCTCTCTTGTCGTTCATGTCATTTTCTGGTGACCTTGGCCCTGCTTCAGTCAGGGTTGGATCTTCAGAGGAGCATTCCCCAG
This sequence comes from Telopea speciosissima, assembly GCF_018873765.1. Lineage (NCBI taxonomy): Eukaryota > Viridiplantae > Streptophyta > Magnoliopsida > Proteales > Proteaceae > Telopea > Telopea speciosissima. The sequence goes on along the minus strand of NC_057926.1, from coordinate 35,242,851 downwards.
GATCACCTTCTTCTGTGGGTACTCCATCCTCTATACCCTCCCCCAGTGCTATTGATGGAGGTGTGGGACCTTCTAGTGTCTCTGGTCCCAGTAGGGATTGTAGGCCTTCTGGGGCGGCATCCTCAGTCGCCGGCCCTGCTGATAGGTTGGGCCATGTTGCTAGCATCTTGTCACATTCTGACTTGGTCTCCCTCCGTGAGGAGTTCCATATTCCCGCTGAGGTCATGTTGCGTACTCCTGGGCCTGGCGAGTATGCCTTCTCTCACCGTGCGGATGAGATCTGTCTCTACCGTTCCTTTTTCTCCAGGGCCTTCGCCTTCCTATCCCTCGCTTTGTCGAGTTGGTGTTAGAGCATTGGCACCTCACCCCTGGGCAGGTGTTGCCCAATTCTTAGAGGGTGATCTTGGGTTTCTATGTCTTTTTCGCCCGCCTGGGGCGTGCCACCACTGTTCCCCTGTTCTCCCACTTTTATCTATTAAAGAAGGGGAACCATGGATGTTATCACTTTGCTTGCCGCGTGCTCAAGGGGCCCTATGCCTCTGTGGAGCTTCTCACGGGGATCACTAGCAACGTGAAGTATTGGAGGGATTGCTTCTTTTTTGCCACGGTCCCTCGATGCCCACTACGGACTGTTAGGGAAGTCATTGACCTCAAGAGGGTCAATCAGGGGCTTGAGCTGAGTGATTTTGAGGGTGACTCCCTCAAGCTGTGCCTGGGTCGCGATCCGTTCCACGTCCAGGAGTTGGACTCGGAGGCCTTCCTATCCCTCTGGAAGCTGAGTCCTGGTAAGAGCACTGTCTTTTGTACTTGATTGGCATGTTGGTATTTGAATGTATATGCCATCTGACTAGTTGGGCGGTCTATGCAGTGGATATGCGTCCAGACTTCAGTTTGCTCCGTGGCAATCTAGAGTGACCGATGTTGGTGGTGCTTCTGCGCCTGTGGCTGTCGGAGCGAAGCGGAAGGGTGGTCCAGGACATGCCCACGTGGCGAGCTCTGGTGTGCGTGTCCTCCTTCCCCATACTTCTCCTGATGATGATGGTGTTTAGGGCTCTGTGCCTCTACCTTCCTCTGTCGCCCCTTCCGGGTCTTCTGTATTACCCCTCTCCAAGGGGAAAGGTGTGAGTTCCTCTGGTGGTACTGCCACTGATCTTCCCGCGCTGGATGAGTCCCTGGTGATCACCTTGGGCATGTCGGAGGGCTCGACCTTGGCTGGAGCCGACGTGTCGCGGGAGTGGGTGGACAGGGGTAGGCTCCCTACCGCGAGGGTGGCCTTGCAGAGGCTTAGCGATGCTTATCTGGCCCAGACTCTCTACCATGATATGGCTTCGGTGAGTTATCTATTTTTTGTCTCTTCATGTTCGTTGCTCCATTTATTCTTAGAGTGTTTTATCGCTTACCATGTTGATTGTAGGTCCATCACCGTGTTGCTGAAGCGGTGCTTCGATTGGAGAGTCACGCTTCTCGTGAGGTGCAGATATGGGGCACCTTGCGTGATATGGAGAGGGAGCTCCAGGGACAGATCGATGCCAGTGAGAGGGCAGAGGCCGACACACTGAGGGCATCAGGGGAGCTCATGGTGGCGTCCGGGAAGCTCCAGGAGGTGTCTGAGGAGCTGCGTGTGACCTCTGCTGGTGCGATCGAGAGCTTGGCTAGGGTTCTTGCCTTGGAGGAGGAGCTTCATTCGTTGAGGGGAAGGCATGAGGCTGAGCTGGCCTATGCAGGTGAGTGAGCTGTGGCTGAGTACCAGGCGTCCTTGGCGTTCTCGATGCTGCATCAGGCGCAGCTTCAGCCTACCTATGAGGGAGGGGTCTGGGACTTAGCAGCTTGCGTCCTGGAAGGGACCCCCGATTATGACTTCTCTGAGTTTGTTGCTGTGCTTTCGGGTGTAGCGGTGGTGGAGAGTGTTCCAGTGTCAGAGGTGGAGGTTGCCCTGCCTGAGGAGGGTGCTGTTGCGCGTCTTCTTGAGGTGGACATGATGTCTCCTGCTGGGTCGGAGGTGACCCACCCCTCTATGGTCCCTTGACCCTACGGCCATACCGATCCTGTAGACGTCTCAACCTTTTTCCTTTTTGAACTTGAGTTATAACTATTATGACTTTTCAATGTGATCGCTTTTGCTTTTCTTTGATTGCATTGTCTCTTGGTGATTGTTTGCGCATTGATGCTCTCTGACCCTTGATAGTCATGGGATTTTGGTAGTGGCGTTACGCCTTGGTGATCATCGGACCTTGGTGGGTTAACGTCTTAGGCGTAGAGCCTCAATGGTGGCATGATGCCTTAGGCATAAAGTCTCGGTGGTGGCATGACGCCTTAGGCATAGAGCCTCAGTGGTGGCATAATGCCTTAGGCATAAAGCCTCGATGGTGGCATGACGCCTTAGGCTTAAAGCCTCAGTGGTGGCATGAAGCCTCAGGGGTGGCATAACGCCTTAGGCATGCAGCCTCAGGGGTGGCATAACGCCTTAGGCATAGAGCCTCAGTGGTGGCATGTTGCCTTAGGCATGAAGCCTCTGTGGTGGCATGACGCCTTAGGCATAGAGCCTCAGTGGTGGCATGTTGCCTTAGGCATAAAGCCTCAGTGGTGGCATGACGCCTTAGGCATGAAGCCTCAGTGGTGGCATGTTGCCTTAGGCATGAAGCCTCAGTGGTGGCATGTTGCCTTAGGCATAAAGCCTCCGTGGTGGTGTGTTGCCTTAGGCCTAAAGCCTCCAGGGTGGCATGACGCCTTGGTGTAGTGGCAGTGATTCGATTGAGTGGTAGAAGAAGACAAGTATTCCTGAAACATCTCTTTATTTTGAATGAAAGATTTCAAATTGCCCTTGAAACAGTGATGTCGTCTACTGCTACTGCTACTGCTACTACTGCTGTTACCACTACCACTACTGCTACTACTTGACTGCTACTATTGATGGAGCTGTTTGCTTCTACTGGTAATACTTCTTCAGGTGTTCTGAGTTCCAGGTACGGTCTACCTTCTTGCCCCCCGGAGTCTTTAAGCGGTAGGTCCCTGGACGTATCTACTTGGAGACTATGTAGGGTCCTTCCCAGTTGGCTGATAGCTTCCCTGCCTTCTGTGGCTGTGATGTACTTGCCCTCCGTAGGACTAGATCTCCCTGGTGGAATAGCCTTTCCTTGACCCTGGCATTATAGTACCTAGCAGTACGTTGCTGGTAGGCGACGTTCCTTAATAGTGCTCTCTCACGGACCTCATCTATAAAGTCTAGGTTCGCCCGTAGTCCGTCGATATAGGTACGTTCGTTGAAGTGCAGAACCCTATGGGACATGGCGCAGACCTCTACTGGCGCCAATGCTTCAGTGCCATATACTAGGCAGAATGGGCTCTCTCCTGTGGGTGTCCATACTGTAGTTCGGTATGCCCACAGGATGCTTGGTAGCTCTTCGACCCATTTTCCTTTGGCTCCCTCTAGCCTTTTCTTGACTCCTTCCAGTAGTGTTCTGTTGGTGACCTCCACCTGACCATTGGCCTGTGGGTATGCTATCGATACAGGCGGATAGTCGATGTTGTAGCTGTGACAGAATGCTTGGAATTTGGGGTTGTTGAATAGTTTGCCATTGTCTGAGACGAGGATCTGTGGTACCCCAAACCTGTAGATGACGTCGTCGCGGATGAACTTCTCCATCTCTGTCTCTGTTATCTTGGCCAAGGGTTTAGCTTCGACCCACTTGGTGAAGTAGTCAATCGCAACGACCAGGTACTTTTCTTTTCGGTCTTGCGCGTGAAGTTGCCTAAGATGTCCAGTCCCCACATGGCAAAAGGTATGGGGTTGAGGATTGATGTCGCTTGGTGGAGGGTAGATGGGAGTCTGGGCGAACAAGCTCGACATTGCTCGCACTTCTTGGCATATTGGATGGCCTCCTCTTGTATTCGTGGCCAGTATAGTCCCTGGTGGAGGATTTTGTAGGCTAGGGCTCGTCCCCCCATGTGGCTTCCACATATCCCCTCATGGACTTCGACTAGGGCGTACTCTGTCCCCTTGGGTCCTAAGCACCGGAGTAGTGGTGCTGTTGCCCCCCGCTTGTATAGTACCCCATCTAGGACGGTGTACTTTACAGCTCTCATCCTGATCTTCCTTGCCTCGGCCTTGTCTTCTGGTAAGACGTCGTTCTGGAGGTAGTTGAGTAGAGGGTCCGTCCATCCAGCTAGGTCCCTCCTCGATTTCGTTAACCTATTTTTCCTTATACGTTGGCTCATGCAGGATCTCAACATAGACTACGCTAGCCAAATTTCAGAGTTCCTCATTGGCTAGCCTGGATAGGGCGTCAGCGGCGGTGTTCTCATCCCTAGGAACTCGAACCATCTCGAACTTCACAAAACCCTCGATCAATGCTTGAGCACGTGCTAGGTATGATGCCATCCTATCATCTTTAGCCTCATACTCTCCATTCACCTGATTCACCACGAGCTGGGAGTCGCTCCGGGTGGATAGGTGTGTGACTTGGATGGCTCTGGGTACCCGGAGTCCAGCTAGTAGTGCCTCGGAGAGCATATTGGATGCTTGGAAGGTGAATCGGAGAGCATATTGGATACGAAATCCTTCGGGGCTGGTTAATATGAGACCAGCGTCGCTTCCCGCAGCATTACTCGACCCGTCCACGAACATATCCCACGATCCGTGATCCTTCTCCTCGAGCTCCCCTATTTTTTATTCGATCTCAGATAAGGTACACTCTGCAATAAAATCTGCAAGAGCCTGGCCTTTGATGGCTGTCCTTGGTTGGAACCTGATGTCATGCTCACTTAACTCCACCGCCCATGCTATCAATCGTCCGGAGACGCTGGCTTGTGAAATATCTTCTTCAGAGGTAGGTCTATGAGGACTATGATGGTATGGGCTTGGAATTATGGTCGTAGCTTCCTAGCTGCTATTACCAATGGATAGGCTACCTTCTCGATCCTAGTGTACCTGGTCTCTGCATCGATCGAACATGGTGACGTAGTAGATAGGCCTCTGGACTTTGTCTTCTTCCTTCGCGATCTTGCCTGACCGCGACGGGGTGGCGGCCAGGTAGAGTTGCAACTCTTCGTTAGGTTCTGGTCGCCCAAGCAGTGGTGGGCTCTCTAGGTACTCCTTCAATTCTTCGAACGCCTTCTGGCACTCTTCCGCCCATATGAAATCTTTAGGGCTTCGGAGTTTCTTCAACGTTTTGAAGAATGGTAAGAACTTATCACCTGATCGTGACATGAACCTGGAATGGGCGGCGACCCTTCCATTCAACCTCTGCACTTCCCTGATCGTCCGAGGAGGTGCCATCTCTTGGATGGCCTTGATCTTGGATGGGTTGGTTTCTATTCCACGGACTGAGACCATGAACCCCAGGAATTTTCCTGACGTTACACCGAAGGCGCACTTTGTAGGGTTTAGCTTCATCTGGTTCCTCCTCAGTACTGTGAATGCTTCCTCTAGGTCGGTTAGGTGTTGGTTGGCGTGGATGCTTTTCACGAGCATGTCATCCACATATACCTCCATGTTCGCCCGATCTGCTCCTCGAACATCTTGTTGACCATCCTCTGATAGGTGGCCCCTGCATTCTTCAACCCGAACGGCATGACGTTGTAGCAGTAGTTCTCTTTGTCCGTCCGAAACGCGGTGTAGGACTCATCACCCTCATGCATGAGGATCTGGTTGTATCCGGAGTAGGCATCCATGAAACTCAGCATCTCATGGCCGGCGATGGCGTCGATCAGTAGGTCGATCCTGGGCAGTGGGTACTCATCTTTTGGGCATGCCTTGTTTAGGTCGGTGTAGTCGACGCACATCCTCCACTTCCCACTTGGCTTTGGTACCATGACCACGTTTGCAAGCCAGGTTGGGAACTTCTCCTTTCTGATGAACCCTAATTGGCTTAACTTCTCGACCTCTTCCTTGATTGCTGCTTGTCGGTCGAGGGCAAAGTTACGCCGCTTTTGTTGAATGGGCTCCCTGGTTGGGTCGACATGTAGTCGGTGTTTCGCTATGGAACGTGGTATTCCCGGCATGTCAGAGGTCGACCATGCGAAGACATCCATGTTCGTTTGGAGGAGGTGTCCAAACCCTTCTTTCTATTCCTTGCTTAGCAGCGAGCCGACCTGAACGACCTTGGAGGGGTCATCCCAGCTGAGGGGCCATGGGATGAGGTCTTCCATTGGCCTTCCCCTTCTCTCGGTCAGTTCATCTCTCTGGTCACTGACCATGCTCTCTAGGCAGAGTGCCATTCCACGGGTGTTACCATTGTTCTTTTTCATGAAGGTGGCGTAGCACTCCCTTGCTTTCTTCTGATCTCCTCGGACTTCGCCTACCCCATTCTCGGTGGGGAACTTCATCTTTAGGTGAAGTGGCGATATGACTCCTCTAAGGGTTGTCAATGATGGTCGCCCTAAGAGGCCGTTGAAGGATACCACGGACTTGACTACCATGAAATTCACCATGATGGTTACTTGTTGAGGGTGTTCCCCGAAGGTGACGGGTAGTTCTATGGTACCTCTGATGGAGGTGGTGGCACCTGAGAATCCATGGAGGTAAGTGGGCTCTGGTTTGAGCTAGTCGTCCCCGAACCTGAACTGTCAATAGGCGTCCAAGGAGAGTATGTCAACAGACGCCCCTGTGTCTATCAGTACCCTGTGTACAGGCCGGTTGGCTACCTCCACCTATACTACCAGGGCATCTTCATGTGGGAAGTTTAGTCCTTCCAGGTCTTCATCTGAGAAGGAGATCACCGCCTCGGTCTTGGCTATCTTGCTTGGCTTCTCTGCCACTCCCACGAACCTGGCATGAGCTTTAGCTTTTCTGGTGGACTCTTGCCCCGGTCCTCCAAGTATGGTGAGATAGAAGGTCCCTTGGTGCCACTAGGTTCTGTTGCATCTCTCCGCTCTTCTGGGCGGTCTCTCTCTCGATCTGTTCTTCTTTCTTCTCGTCTCAATTCCACTCTGTCTCCGTCGTGACCTCTATCTCCTTGGCCTGAGCGGTTGTCACGTCTCCCCTTCACATACTTGTTCAAGCTTCCTGCTCTTACCAGTTGTTCTATCTCTCTCTTCAATTGATAGTACTCCTCTGTGTCGTGCCCATTCTCGTTGTGGAAGAGATAATATTTGTTAGGGTTTCGCTTCTCTGATCCTGCTAGCATGGGTCGTGGCCAATGGAGTAGGTCACGGTCTTGGATCTGCATAAGTATCTGGGGCCTGGTGGTGTTCAGTGGTGTGAACTCAGGGGTGCTTGCCCTCTCACTTCTCTTTGGGCGACGGTCTGTCCTCCTAGATGGGCGGTCACTCTTCTCTTATCGACGCTCTGTCCTCGACCTCTTACCCTCTTTGCGGTCATCAGGTGCTGACCTCTTGTTGTCCTATGGCTTGGCCTCGATTATTTTTGTTCTAGCTTATAGTACCTCGGCCATATTTACAAACTCATTGCACCGCTCAAGGAGCTCTTTCATAGTCCTGGTCTCATGACGTGCCTGGTCCTTGATCAGGTCCAGATCCCTGATGCCTCCTGCTAGGGCTGCATGTTGTGTCTGGTCATCCAAGTCTCGAACCTCCAGGGACTCCTTGGTGAACCTGCTAACGTACTCCCTGAGAGATTCCCCAGGATTTTGTGCCACGTTCAGTAGATTGACGGTGGTCTTCTTCTGCTTGACACTGCTTTGGAAGCGGGTGACGAACTGTTCGCATAGCTCTACGAATGGGCATATAGATCTCGGTAGTAGCCTGGAGAACCATGATGTGGCTGCTCCCTTGAGGGATGCAGGGAATGCCCAACAGGAGACCACGTCCGACCCACCATACATCGTCATCATGCCATTAAAGTAGTTGTTGTGGTCATTAGGGTCAGTGGTACCGCTGTAAAGTTCAAAGGTGGGTAGTCGAAACCTGGAAGGTAGCGTGGCTGACATGATCACTGCTAAGAATGGGTGTTGTCCAGGTATGGAATGTGTCTCGCCTTTGGTCTGCTTCTTCAACCCTTCCAGCTTCTCATCCAGGTCGCGGAGTCTTCGATCGAGCTCCTTGTCCCTTGTCTGCCCCTCACGCCTGGCCGGACGTTCGCTGCGACCCCGTCACGCTCTCTCCTGGATGTCCCCTCCCGCCTTGAGTGTTGGCGGGATGGTGAATGGTCACGCCGTGATGATCCCTGTCGTGAAGGTGAGGGGCTTTCCTCTCTGTAGGTCCGGCTTCGTCGTGGTATGTGACCTTCTTCAAGTCGTCCGTCGAACACAGACCTCCGGACCGATCTCTGTGGGCTAGACACCCTCGCCCTAGGTGTTGGCGTCCTCCCATGTTCTGACCTTGGCGAGAGGTCTCTTGTTCTCCTGGGATGCTGGGAAGGCTCCCCCCGCTGCAGAGTGGGGGTTGCCCGTTGTGCTATTCTCTCTGATCTCACGCCCCTGGGAGATGATCTCCTAGGGTTCGGCTCTTGTCGAGGTACGGACTCCACCCTTGCTGATGGTGACGTCCTTCGATGGTGAGACATCGCACGCTGTGTCAAGTATTCTCGAAAGAGTCGTTGTTCATCGAGGATCTGTCGTTGCAGGTCGTTGATCTGACCCACAGTGGCTGGAGCATTGGGGTCAGGTATCACCTCCACCACCACATCGTCTGCCTCGTCATTGCGTCAAGAAATCGTCGAGCGGTCCCGCGAGTGCTGTCACCTGCAAGTGGACCAAGGGGTCAACAGAGAGAATCGGTGTGGTTCCGACCTAGGGCTCTCCGATGCCAAAGTTAGATCTCCTGAGCAAATAGATGAATAGTGATTATTCAATATGAGTTTAGATGTCCCCTATGGGGTTGTGTACCTTGCCTTTTATAGTAGTGTATGGCGGTGTGGAGAGTTCTAGTTTGACGGCGATTGTGCCGTTGAGTGGATAGAGGCCCTGGGTAACGGGGCTCTATCCTGATTGGCCATCTCCCCGCGGGAGGGAGTGTCCTGGTGGTATCAAGATCCTTGGTGGATAGATACCCGCGTGTGGTGATAACGTCATTGGTGCTTGAATCCATCTGGGTGACGTGACTTCTAAGCGGTGGCCTAGAGTCCTGGTGGTGACATGAGTCTGTAGTGATACGATCGGGTCATAGATGAGTAGCCCCGATGTCCGTGCACCTCACGTCTGCGTCCACGATGCCATGCCTGGGTTCAGGCCGCGCCTGGGTGTGGCCACGCCTAGGTGAGGCCGCGCCTGGGTGTGGCCGCGCCTGGGTGGGGCCGCGCCTGGGTGGGGCCGCGCCTAGGTGAGGCCGTGCCTGAGTGGTGGCCGCTGGGTGCAGACCGCGCCTGGGTGAGGCCGCGCCTGGGTGTTGGCAGTGCCCGGGTGGTGGGACCTCGGTTCGTTCCCCTTGGTTCTGGAGCGGGTCGTCCTGTGACATGTGGCGGCCGCTAATTGGTCCGGTGAATCTTGGATGTATCAGTAACCACACTCGTATACCAATATACATATTTTCACACATTGATAAGAATACTTGCATTTTTGAATCACCTAAAAGTAATCTCAATCATTTCAATACAACAATCAATAAACATGAATTCACACCACTTGAAAAAATGTTTTATAGTAGAATCCACTGATAGAGCTATGCAACTCAAAAAGATTATCCACACTTGAACACTAGGGTTTTTTCAACCCACTAGCTAGCTGTAGTCAAAAGTCATCAAAAGTGTGTCAATGCACGCAAATAAGCCATTGGTTCCATTCCCATTGGACCTAACCTAAAAGAATAAGTAAAATCCCATACAGGAGTGATCCAGGTTCACCGGATCACAACCGAGCTCCCTGCCATCCTTGTCGGCATCCAAGTCGGTTGATTTTGTGAGTGAAAACCTAGACAGAAAAAAGATTCTATTAAAAAATGGGCTTGTTGGCTAGCAAACGGCACACCGGATGATTTTTACCGCTCGTCGGATGCAGCCCAGAAACTGCCCGAACGTAATTTAGCTAGGAAAAACTTAGGGCTTTAAAACTATAGTGCATCAAAGATATCAGAATTTTGCAACGGAAACTATATTCACTATATCAACAACTTTGTACATAACTATGATAAAACATCTGATAAACAAAATATTGTATATCAACTACTCTATTACATCACTATATCTCCTATCAAATACATTAACAGCATACTTCTATATTTACATCCCATAATGTAACTATTATAAGTATGAAAATGTTTATCTATACTCCAAAATGTCCATCTGTAATCTCTAACTCTGTCTCTGTCTCTGCCTCTCTACTTGGAGGGGGCTACACCATTTCTTCTCGCTTTCCTCACACAATCGGTGCACGGGCACTCGACATGTGCATGCTTTGTAAAATATTCATAATATGTGGGGTGAACTATTCTACCCCAATGAGAAAAAAGACATTTCATATCATGCTAATGAATGTAAACAATCTTACTATGTTATGCAAATCACTTTATGACATGCTACTATGATAACTATCAATCTGTAATACTATGTCTACTCATACTATCGTTGTAATGCATGAGTATGTACAATGAAAACATTGGTTCTGTGTTAGTCTCTGTCTTTACTTTGTTTTATCTATTATTCTTTACCTGTGGTTTACTTTTTCTATTCTCTAGGTGATATGCCGCTTAGCTTGTATGGGATACATAGAACTCTACTATGGGGATCAGAGAGGATCCATACTCTATGTATATGAAAGAGCCAGTACCACAACTGAACTCAAAACATATACTTATAGGAATCACTAAAGATACGATTGACTGCTATGGGAATCAATGAAAATTCAACTATATGAATCATTTAAGATTCGACTGTGTTTGTGTAACTCAACCAATACCTACACCCTTAGGTAGAAGGGTGAGCAGTCGCAAGTTTTTTACTATGCTTTACTGTATCTTATATTTGCTTTATCTTTATTTATCTCCGTATCCAATCCTCATAGTGCTTTATTGTGTCTAGGATGAGCAGGACATTAATGGAATCCCAAAAAAAAATGAGGACCCTAGTACCCCTTTGACTTCTCTTGTTGAACTAGACACTAAACCTTTAACTTCAACTTTGTTTCTATCTTTTACTGTTCTTTACATTACTTCTGTTATATCATGCCTCACATTACTAGTAAACAATCATAAAATATCATCCTTTTTTATTTTTAAAACTTACATTCATAGAAGCAATGATACTATGTATTAAAAAGGGAAAACATGCAAGATATGATAGAATTTCCCTCACTTGTCTATGTTTTTGGCTAATAAATTCTATCTCTGGTTCTCAACAGTATTTTTAATAATCCTTTGTCGTTCTTCGGATCCAAATAAACCCATACACAATATTTCATAAACATTAGGCTTTTCTTTTATACTATTGGGATAGTGGGAATGATCTCCCACCATCCAAACTTAACTGAGGCATCTAGGAAACGATAGACGACAACCAATGGCCAAAACGATAAATCCCAAATCCAAAACTAAGGCTTTCACTGCTCTTTTCTATATAACTATGTGGAAACATGACCTCTTTCTATGAAATTCATTCCTATAGCATAGCAAAAGCACTATGCATCTTTCTAATGGATCAAAACATCCAAAAATACTCAATAGATCGGGGGAAAAAAAAAAAAAAAAACCTTAGGGTTTACCTTTTCTAGACTTGAAACCTACTAAAAACTCAAATATTCCGTCCTCTCAACGCAAGCAACAATTCTCTCTTGTTTGCTAATCGATTCAACAGCCTAAATCCACTCTTCCTTCGTTCTCTTTTAGTTTCCCTTTCTTTCCTCTTTCTTCTCTCTCTGTTTTGGTTAAAAAATGACAAGAAAAGATCTAAAAATCATACATAAAGTGTTGATTTCACGGCAACCGGTCGACGGGTTTGTCAAGTGATCCAGAAGTGTTGATCAGCCAACCCAATTGTTGTCCAATCGTTCAATCCTGTCAGACCATTTGGCTACTAGAGGGCTAACCGGTTGGACCAGTTCCCCTATTTTGCTTGACATCTGCTCATTGTTTTGGTTGTAACTCGGCCAATACACCTCAGAATAACTTGACTCGGCAACCGGTCAACAGGACTGTCAACCGATCCAGATGTGTTGACTAGCCTACCTAGTTGTTGTCCAACTGGTCGATCACCTGTTAGACCGATTGACTACTAGAGCTAACCGGTTGGACCAGTTCCTCTATTTTGATTGACATCTGCTCATTATTTTGACTGTAACTCAGCCAATACACCTCATAATAATCTGATTCTTTTTGTTCTTGAAAGCTAACTCAATTGCCTACATTTTTCGTGTTTTAAAAATTTTCAAATTCTAACTCTAAGGCCCTCTAAAATCCACGTGAAGTCAATATTTCACTTAAAATAATATAATATATGTTTATCATTTTTATCTTTGGTGTGAAACATCAATAGGATCCACAATCACATAGTGTCATTTTAACTTGTTTAATACTTGTAAATGACGAAAAGTCACATTTACCTTTATTGTCAAATCTCCTCTATTGAGCTGAATCGAACGGAAATCTGTCAAAACAAACTCGTCTATGCCTGATCACCAATAAAACTAAAAATTAAATGCTTTTCTTGGAACGGGATAATACACATCCCATATATAACTCTTTTCATTTGAACCTTGTTGAACCAAGTGGAATGAACCCATAGTCCAATCTAAGTGAACCAATGATAGGAATAGATCCTTAAATATAATCTACCTCTAAATCAAAATGCATTAATAATCTTAGGACCTTAAGTTACAATCTTTTTTTTTTTGGTAAATGACCTTAAGTTATTATCACTATTCCTATTATGCGTAAGTGTGTATCTTAATATACTAACAAGACCATAGTATATTTATTTTATTATAATCCCATCAAGGAGTCAAAATGAATAACATTACCTATAGTACCATTAAATTCAAACAAATAAAATTTTAGGGTATTAACCGCTCTAGAACTCTAAACGATCATGTAGCCCTTGCACCAGCGTGGTAGCCAATGAAAGTGTGCACAGGCATTGGTTTGGAAGCAATTTTTTATTTTACTGGGGGCTGACCAGTCTTTTCGAACACGAAGGCATTGGTTTGTTTCTAGGCGCAAGAACCACGTTAACCACACGACCGGTTAGCATTCTTTTTTCTTATATGTATATATATATATATATATATAAATTATTTTAGTCATGGGTAAAAAAATGTTTTCAAAATAATTTGAAAGTGACTTATCATTATGTCATTTTCAAAAACTGTTAAGTTCATGTGAAATGACAAGATTATTCCTACATTAAATAGCTTTTGAGAATATGACAAGGGACAAAAAAATAAGGTTACAACTTTTTAGTCACCTCCTTGATGACAATAAGATGCATACATTGCGCCTCATCACATGTAATATTAAATTAATATTTTTAAGAGAGAGAACCAATGAATTAAAAAATATAATGTGTGGAGGTATACTGTACCCTACTTCTCAGAGAACCCTCTCCCATATATATAATGTTGAAATTTGTGGTTAAATTTGGGTTTTTTTTTGGGATTATATGTTTATTTGAATGGTTCTTGGATTGAAAAAAAGAGTATTTGATTCAAAATATCAAAAGAAATTAAAAAGAAAAGATTTTTTTAAATGCCAAAAGAATTTAGAAAGAAATGGATTTGTTATGCAGAATTTGAATATGAGGTATATTCTTTATTGATCAATACTAAAACACTTAATTTGTTTATTTATTAGGGAAAAAGAATGTTGCCTTATTGCGTGGCTTCTGCACCCAGACATAGGAGGGTGCAAGATTACCACTCCACCCTCTGAAATAAATCATCCCATATATGTTGATGCCCATGTGTACGCTCTCATTAGCCCCCACACTAGTGCAAACCACACGACTAGGCAACAATGTTTTTCCCATTTATTTATTTCTCTTTTAATGGAAGAGGAAACTAGGTTTATAGACAACTAAACGCGCAAAGAGAAAGAAATCATTTTTTTGTTTTGGGTTTATGAAATTTTCTTGGTCAAACATTTGTTGTGTAGGAAAAAACAAGCGGAAAAGTAATTACATCAATATTAAGACTAATTAAGTAGGTCATGTTCCAACTAATAATTTTTATGTATAGCTGATGGGGAACTATTTTCTTCGCATTCATGCATGAATAATGCCCAATAAGGCAAATTCATTTGAAAAATGCTTTGGCCCATTATGTTTCCCAATAAAAATCATGTGAAAAGGACTTTTAAATTATAACAAATTGCTGATTCTATGAGCATATGATATAGAACTTATTATTGATACTAGTTGACAATTGGAAATCTATTGCTTATAATTTAAACTTTTCATAAATCTACAAGTATTATGCAAATCCTAGCATAATTAAGTCTTTTTCTATGATAGGCCAATCAACACTCAATTAAAATATATGTGTTAGAAAAAACACTAACAATGCTTTTAGGATTATTGACTTCTTAATCACAATATGGATATGGTACCTGTTTTACTTAATCCATTCACTATTATGTAAGTGATTTTTTATTTTATTTTTATTTTTTTTTTGGTAAAAGGTGATTTTTAATTTTCACCCACTTAAATTACCTTAAATTATGGAGAAAGTTTTCCTTCACCACATGGTGAAGGTTTACCACACCATCCTAGGGTCCACATGCAAACCCCTATAGGATTTTAGTATTTTTCCTCCTACGTGCATCTGAAGCCTCGCGGTGAATAGATTCTCATTCACCGTGGCTTAAGGAAAACCGAGTCCATAAATTATTGTATCATTGTTGATATTCATGTTATACACTGTATTTATGTCGAAGATCATCTTTTTTGTAAGTTCAAATGTACCTTCACCGTCCAAAAAATAATAATAATAATAAAATAGTTTAAAATCGAAATTAACATATTAAAAGAAAACAATGTACTACAATAATTAGACCAATGATTTAGGGAAGATATATTTTTAGTTTCATACCATGTAAAATCTTGCACAACTATACACAACATGCAAATAATGTATTTTTTAAATCAACCACATGTACACATGTTTATGTTATTTACCACATTTTTTTTTTGTTAATGTAGAAAGGTCACACTTTTGTAAGTCCAAATACACCTCCACAACCTAAAATTTTAGAATATAAAAATAATTCAAAATTAAAATTAATTTATTGAAAAACAATGTACAATTAGCTAACCAATGCTTTGTGGACCTATTGCAATTACATTGCCTTGAGGCTGTATTGATGGACCTTCCCTTATGGATAGTATTAACTAACTTGACAAAGGTTTCCTACAAGGGTAGTGTAAAAAGGAATTTACACAGTATAAGATGGGAACCACATGATCAGAATAGGAGAGAGAAATGTTGGTGTGGATCCCACTGTTTTTTATATGAGGAAGATAAAAAGGAATCTGTACAAAGGCAATGTAGCAATCTTTTCTTTAACTAATAAAAAGGAAAAGGAACTTTGTACCTACGTCAACACTCCCATGAGTCTATATCTCTCCTCCCCATATGTAAAGACACCTCTACCCCCTTGTTTTGAGGAGGAGAGAGATAGACACATGGGAATGGTGGCGTAGACCACACTCCCAGGTAGAAAACTGCCTCCCCTAATAAAAAGATTGAGTATCAAGACTTTATTGATGTATTTTCCATGTCAATCTATACAAACATGGCAATATTCAGTCCGGAACATATATCATAATTCAGAAATATAATACATGATGGTTATACCATTGAGATGAGCTATAAAATTGAAGGATTTCCAACAATCCAGCTATTAACAACTTAGAAATTTAGAATGATTAATTTTTTTTATTTATTTATTTATTTATTGTTTACAAAGAAGAAACCATTACCAATGGAAACAAAATTTCTTTAAGGTGAAAGGGACAACCTAAGAGAATTTTTGGTCAAGTTACTGATGTCATCAACCGAGTTAGAGAAGTCAATAATATAACAGGGTGGAGTCCTCTAGATATCTTGTAGGTTTAGGAAACTAATAAGGTGAATCATCTGCTTTTATTATTTTATTTTCAATTAATATAATTTGAAAAATGTAAATTTATCACAATACCCTTAATTATACGTTCTCCCCTAAACAATACATGCATGCAAGAGTATCACTTCATCATAGGGTTTCACATAGAATTTGAACTCATTACCAATCATTGGTTGTAGGGAATAGTGTGGTTTGGTAGGATCTGACTCCTTTCCAGGGAGCTCAGCGCTCAGGGGGCATCAAGGGTTGGGTTGTGCTGCACAAATCTCGGTGCACTCTTACGGATGTGTGTGGCACAATCCAACGACTGAATACCCCCTGGGCGTGCTAGGCTCCTTGGAGAGGAGCTCAATCCTGGTTTAGTATCAGTTGTGTTGGTTAATAATCGACATTGATATCAATCTAATTTCGGTCACTGACACATGTATGAAATCTTGGAATTATGTTTAGTCCAAAGGGTATGGTAACATATCTTTGAGGGCAAAATCATTTGTCATGTCAATATAAATCGATACTGGTCACTGATACATGTATGAAATCTTAAAAGTATCTTTACTCTCTTTTATAAGTGAAAACTCTCTCATATATGTCCATTCATCCTTGTAGTGCCAACAACTACTAGGACTTACGCTAGCAACTGGCAGCCACCACCATGCTAAAAGGTGCTTTCTCACTTGGAAATTTCTATTTTGCCGCAACTTGTCATGTAAGTATAGGACATAGGTAAGTTTGACACGGTAAAGGTGTTTATACAAATACATCAAGAAAATCAAAATCCTAAAAAAACAAGGATCCAATTTTTATAGCCAATGTGTATCAATCACAATTTTAGGGATCAATATTAGATGATCGGAATTGCCCGATTCATTACCAGTCAGTACAGACCAGATAAAAATATGAGGCGATTTGGATCAATATCAAATTATTAGGTCGAGATTAATCAATATCTAAAGTAGTGGTACTAACAGTGGGTGAATCTTGGTGCAACAGTTAAATTGCATTATTGCACCTATAAAGTTATCAATTTGGAATATGAAAACAGGCTCTTCACTTCGAGAGTATAAAGCTATGTACATTTGCAAAGTTTTATCCTATGCAGTTATTGCACGGTGCAGTGCTGCATCGTGCGGCAACTGCAGAGGCCATGTGCACCATGTGGGGGCCACTGTGCCACATGGCTTCTGCTACGCCGCAGAATGCAGTACTGCACCATGCAGTTACAGGAGAGGAATATGATTTGTATATTTGCTCCTCCTAAACCCTATAGTAGTGGGACCCTGCAATGAGACACTCCCATCCGAAAGAGATCATTATCTCTGTTCCATTTCCCGGCCAGGACCATTTCTCCAAGTTCCTCAAATAGAAGGAAAAAATGACCACTCTACCCTTGCCCGATCGTACTGCCCGAGTGGGATCCACCCCACTATTAGAGGGAAAATTATCGCCCCCAGTATTGGGGGCAATCCAATACGCATCGTGCGGCTGGGCACTACCCATGTGTGCACAGTGGGTGGTGCCCAACGATAAATGTCCCTATTAGAGGCACTTGGAGAAATGAAATGGACAAAAAATGGAGCAGATAATTTTCCCATTCAAAAAGGCCTCGGTGTTCACACGGACTCTTCGTTTAAAAACAAGACAAAAAAAGAAAATTATCAAATGACGTCCTTCTCCTCCCAATTATATGAAAGTCCTTGTTTACCCCTATAATCACATCTGACGGCGATAGACTGGGAAAACTTGGTCCTCTCGACAATGGCCCTCGTTGTCGATATTGTCTAGACAATAGAACATAGACGCCGTCTATGATATTCCAAATCATACTTTTGGTCTTCTCTTCTGGCCGTTTCACTATAAAAGCCAAGTCAAACGGTCTCATATATTGCTCCACGCGCCATTAGGAACACGCGCAGATTCGTTCCCATCATAAATTAGAAACTACAAAGTTTTTACTGTTTCAAACACCCGTTGCAGGCCACGCGCGCGTGACCTTGGACTTCCCAAAAATTCAGACGAACACGGTATCCATTTTTGCAAATTTCAAGAAAACCCAAGGGTAAAATCGAAAAATGAACGCGGAACGTTCAACTTAGCATTCGATAAATTAAAAAAAAATCAACTTGAGCAAACAGCGGTACAGCCATGAGACAGCAACACTGACACGTCAGCATACATAGAATCATCTAATCCGCGTGTTATATGGTGTTTCCTATAAATCCGCCCTTACTCGATGTCTGCCTTTTCACACTCTCATCACACCTTCCTCTCGTGTGTGAGAGAGAGAAAAATTCCGAAAAAGAAAATAAACAGAGAGGAAAAAACGGAACAAGGAGCAGAAATCTCTCATCTCTACTTCGGCTTTGTCTGGAAAAAAATCTCTGCAACTATTGTCGGAAAAATACTGAATTTGAGGGGTGAAGCACGATCACTAAGAAGGAGAGTTAGGGTTTGTCAACAGCCGTGGACTTCTGAAGCTGCTTTAATTTGAATTCTGTTGGAGGGTTTTAGGCTTTTTAGTTCATAAACAGTTCCATTATTAGTAGAAGACAAAGTCTCATTTCGAGTGAGATAAGATAATCGGTCTTGAAAATTACTTGTTAAGGTTGGTGCTTTGGAGACGACTTGGACCCTATCGATCTTTCTTCATGAATGCTTCTGACGGTTGGTGTGCATCTCATTCCAGTTGAAGGTTTCAGAGCTGCAAAACTTTTTTCTTCAAAACTTTTAAGGTTGGACTGGATCTGGTTTTGCAAGAGGTATGTTTCAGAACTGTAGTTTTTTGGGGATTGGTTATGATGCAAATATGTAAACTGATCTTTTTTTTTTTTGGGTAGACATTTTAGGAAAGTCGATGAATTGTTGCTATAGTGTAAGTCTGTTTTGGTTTGTCCTTTCGGAAGTTTTATATTTCGCCAGTTTCGTCGGAGTTTTTGGAGATCGAGTTAAGAATCTGATCTTCTCTTTTAGCATAAAACTCTTCTGCTTCGATCTCCATTGAAGCTCGAAGTTGCTGAAAGGTGTGGTTTTGCTGCCGCTGTTTATGCTTTACATTTTTCTTGTGCTCTTAACTTTTGCAGAATCTTCTGTTTCTTTTTGCTCCAAAGTGACGTTTGAAGCTTTTTTTTTACCGTTTGCTACTTTCCTTTGAAATACTTGTCCAAAAGCTTCAAATCGGTGCTTCAAGGATGATTTTAATGTTGATCTACTAGACTTTCGTATCTTCCTTCTTTTGTCAAGATTTCCTCTAATCTAAGGTTCTAAGCGCTTTCATATTTTTTTCGCAACACAAACATTGCTCAAAGAGTTCGTCTTTTGTGAGATTTCAGGATCTGGTAGGATTTTGGTATGGCGTCAAAAAACTTTCAGCCTAGCCGGTCGAATGTATCGACGACATCTGATGGTTCTGAAGCACTACAGGGGAGGCCTCCTATTCCTCAACATGTGACGTTTGCTCGGAGGACTTCATCCGGTCGCTATGTTAGCTACTCGAGGGAGTCGAATGACCTTGATAGTGAAGTTGGTAATCCTGAATACATGAACTACACGGTGCACATACCACCAACTCCTGATAATCAGCCCATGGATCCAACCATCTCACAGAAGGTTGAAGAACAGTATGTGTCAAATTCTCTTTTCACTGGTGGGTTCAACAGTGTCACTCGAGCTCATCTCATGGATAAGGTGATTGAATCTGAAGCAAATCATCCCCAGATGGCTGGTGCCAAGGGATCTTCGTGTGCTGTACCTGGGTGTGATGGGAAAGTCATGAGTGATGAGCGAGGACAAGACATCCTTCCTTGTGAATGTGATTTTAAGATCTGCAGGGATTGCTATTTTGATGCTGTTAAGACTGGTAGTGCAATATGCCCTGGGTGCAAGGAGTCATATAGGACTGCAGATTTAGATGAGATGGCTGCTGATGATGGACAGCCACTGTCGCTGCCACCGGCAGCAGGGGTGTCCAAGATGGAAAGGAGGTTGTCTTTGATGAAATCAACCAAATCGGTGTTAATGAGGAGTGAGACTCGGGACTTCGATCATAACCGATGGCTGTTTGAAACCAAGGGGACATATGGGTATGGGAATGCTATATGGCCTCAGGAGGGGACTTTTTCGGATGACAAGGATGATGGGATTCATGAGTCTGCAGAACTAGTGAGTAAACCTTGGAGGCCGCTTACACGCAAACTAAAGATCCCTGCTGCGGTTATTAGCCCGTATAGGTAACAGCACTATTTTTTTCCTGAAAAAATAATATATAGCCAAAGGAGACATTTGTTATCTTTCTTAGTTGTTTTTTCAATTGCAAAATGATTCTCTGCTTCTGGATCAATTTTGGTAATTGGCATCATTCCTTCACCTTGTATTGTTTTTTGATTGGATGATGGTTTATGTTTTTAAAAGATCAATACAAAATCAAATGAGTGATAAAAGTGAAAAGCAAAAGCCTTCTGTAAGTCATAATTGATTCATCGGTATTACAGAGCAGATTCATGTGGATCTTGCTAAAATTAGCTTGAGACTGTAGTTGTTTATAAAGTTGATAATTATCTGACTAATATGTTTTTAAAAGTTAGCAATGTCTCATGATTATGAGTTGTTGTTGAAAACCTGTTTTAAATGCATTACAATTTGGAATCATGTTGGCCCAATCATTGGAACCTTTGGAAAATATGGTGTGCAGGTTGAAGGGGTCATCATACCAGTATATATAGATGTATAACAAATGGAAGGTCTACCAATGACTGATATGTTATAATTTTTTTAAAGCACTTATGTCGATACCATGATAATGATATTCTTATAATCAATGGTACAGATGTTTATTCAGGTGTTGCGACCATCTAAACGATAGGTGGTTTAAGGTTCTCTGCGGGGCTCTTTGGCTTATCATTTGAAATAATCATGACTCTGAATACTGGTTTCTTGGGGCCATTCCTGGTTTCTATTTTAATTCTTCTTTCAACTTTTGTTATTGTTTGCATTTTACTTTTCCATCTGAAATCAAATATTTGATTGGATGGTTTGACCACTAAGGGTGATCTGTGAAAGGGGATTTTGTTATTGGTACTCATTTTTTTGCTCTGTTGAAATGATGAGTCTGCAAACCATATGTAAGGGATATCATAATGCAAGTACTCTTGATGCATTATTAACTCTAGACCCTTTTTATTTGATGACATTCTTTCTAGATTTTGGCATAATTGTATGTACTTGATTTCTAACTTTGTCATTCTTGGGATTCAGCCATGTTATACAAAATAAAGTACAAGATTAAATTTCATAGTAGTGCTTCTGTAATAATGTGTCGTGACACTTCTTTGCTGCCTAACTTATTTTTTCCCTCTCCTTTCCTCACAGGCTTCTAATATTTATTCGAATGATTGCTCTTGTTCTGTTCCTGATGTGGAGAGTTATGAACGTAAACACGCAGGCAGTCTGGCTGTGGGGTATGTCTGTGGTCTGCGAGATCTGGTTTGCGTTTTCTTGGCTGCTTGATCAGCTGCCAAAGCTCAATCCTGTTAACCGTTCCACTGATCTTGCTGTGCTGAAAGAGAAATTTGAAACTTCTGGACCCCATAATCCCACTGGAAAATCTGATCTTCCAGGCATAGATATCTTTGTCTCTACTGCAGATCCTGAGAAGGAGCCACCTCTAGTCACTTCAAACACCATCCTTTCAATCCTTGCAGCTGATTATCCTGTTGAAAAGCTTGCTTGCTATGTTTCAGATGATGGTGGTGCTCTTCTTACCTTTGAGGCCATGGCCGAAGCAGCAAGTTTTGCCAATTTGTGGGTTCCTTTCTGCCGGAAACATGCCATTGAACCCAGGAACCCAGAGACTTACTTTAATCTGAAGAGAGATCCTTATAAGAACAAGGTGCGCCCTGATTTTGTCAAGGACCGTAGACGAGTGAAACGTGAGTATGATGAGTTCAAGGTACGGATTAATGGCCTACCTGATGCTATTCGTCGCCGTTCTGATGCCTATCATGCTCGGGAGGAGATCAAAGCTATGAAGCTGCAGAGACAAAATGCAAGAGAAGATGAACTTGCGGAGGTTGTGAAAGTTCCAAAAGCTACTTGGATGGCTGATGGAACGCACTGGCCTGGCACTTGGTTGCATCCTGGGGTGGAGCACTCAAAAGGTGATCATGCTGGTATCATACAGGTAAACATTTCATTAAAACTTGGAGTTATGGTTGTTCTTGACTATAATGTTTTGGAACAAATTATACGGTTGCCTGCACATTGATTTTTGTGGACATTATCTCCTAGATTTGATCCACTTATTTCTAATAGGTATGGAGAGTTGTTCCCTCCAGTTGTCCCTTTTTTTTTTTTTTTTTACAAAGAATAGCTAAACATGCTTTTATCAACTGCAGGTGATGTTGAAGCCTCCCAGTGATGAACCATTACAAGGCACTGCTGATGAGACAAAGCTCATTGATCTCACTGAAGTGGATATCCGCCTTCCCTTGCTTGTCTATGTTTCCCGTGAGAAACGGCCAGGATATGATCACAACAAGAAGGCAGGGGCCATGAATGCCCTTGTTCGGGCCTCTGCAATTATGTCCAATGGCCCCTTCATCCTCAACCTGGATTGTGACCACTACATCTACAATTCCCAGGCAATGAGAGAAGGCATGTGCTTCATGATGGACCGTGGTGGTGATCGCCTTTGTTATATCCAATTCCCTCAGAGGTTTGAGGGTATTGACCCCTCTGATCGCTATGCGAACCACAATACTGTCTTCTTTGATGGTAACATGAGGGCCCTTGATGGTCTTCAGGGTCCTGTATATGTGGGAACTGGATGCCTTTTCCGCAGGATAGCCCTCTATGGCTTTGACCCACCTCGATCAAAAGATCACAGCTCTGGTTGCTGTAGCTGCTGTTTGGGCCCTCGCAAACGTAAGGCATCAGTTGCCAATACCCCTGAAGAGAACCGGGCCCTTCGAATGGGAGATGATGATGATGATGAAATGAACCTTGCTCTGTTTCCCAAAAAGTTTGGCAACTCATCGATCCTTGTGGATTCAATCCCTGTGGCAGAATACCAAGGCCGCCCCCTTGCTGATCACCCATCTGTGAAGAATGGACGTCCACCAGGTGCTCTGACAATTCCTCGTGATCTTCTTGATGCTTCTACAGTTGCAGAGGCAATCAGTGTCATCTCTTGCTGGTATGAGGATAAGACCGAGTGGGGTCAACGTGTTGGATGGATTTATGGGTCTGTGACGGAAGATGTTGTGACAGGATATCGGATGCACAACAGAGGATGGAAATCTGTTTATTGTGTGACCAAGCGTGATGCCTTCCGAGGGACAGCCCCAATCAATCTCACCGATCGGCTTCACCAGGTCCTCCGGTGGGCCACTGGCTCTGTTGAGATATTCTTCTCTCGTAATAATGCCCTTCTGGCCAGCTCAAAAATGCAGTTTCTGCAGAGGATTGCCTACCTCAATGTCGGACTCTATCCCTTCACCTCTATCTTTCTCATTGTTTATTGTTTCCTTCCAGCACTCTCCCTCTTCTCTGGCCAGTTCATTGTGCAGACCCTCAATGTCCAATTCCTTGTTTACCTACTGGCCATCACTGTGACCCTTTGCATGCTTGCCATACTGGAGGTCAGGTGGTCAGGTATTGAGCTAGAGGAATGGTGGAGGAATGAGCAGTTCTGGCTTATTGGAGGCACAAGTGCTCACCTTGCTGCTGTTCTTCAGGGTCTACTGAAAGTAGTTGCTGGGATTGAGATTTCATTCACATTGACATCCAAATCGGGTGGTGATGACTTGGACGACGAATTTGCTGATCTCTATGTTGTCAAGTGGACATCTCTTATGATTCCACCCATCACAATCATTATGGTGAACTTGATTGCAATTGCTGTTGCATTCAGCAGGACCATTTATAGTACTATACCACAATGGAGCCAATTGATTGGTGGGGTTTTCTTCAGCTTCTGGGTCCTGGCACATCTTTACCCTTTCGCCAAAGGTTTGATGGGAAGAAGAGGTAGAACACCCACAATTGTGTATGTGTGGTCAGGTCTCATTGCAATCACCATATCCCTCCTCTGGGTGGCAATCAGCCCCCCTTCGGGCAGTACTACTATCGGGTCTGGGTTCCAATTCCCTTGACTCATTATTTAAAGGTAGACCTGTGTTCTTTATTGTATCCTTGAAATTCTTTTCTTGGCCATTAGGGTGCCCCAAACCCGTTTGACTCTCCTGTTCATCTTGAATTCTTACATATCCGGAAATGATTTGTCCCCCTACTGGGATGGGGGGTGTGGATACTGCATATTACTGAAATTTTGCTGAATTTATTTATTTTCTGTGTTTTCCCCCCTTCATTAGTATTGATTTATACATGGAGGGGGGATGGGTGGGGGAGTAGTTACAGTTCATTATGCCATTCATATGTAATTTCAGAAAGAATGACAATTAAAACTAAAGTTGAATGCTACTCCCTCAGATTCGGATTCTTCATGAACTTGTTCGATGGTGTATAATAGCTACTTGAGCCTTGTGCTCTAGCCATACAGGTCAAGAGGTGAAGCTGTAATTCACCATCTAAACTATAGGCATGTTAAATTCGAAGCAGAAGATTTTGACCCATCTGCTAATTGTGTTACTATATGCTTAATTATAAAATTGAACCTAAAAATTTGGCAGCAATGCAACAATAACCCATAATTTTGTGAGGTCCGAGTTTCTCTCCAGGCACCTGAATGGGATCCTATTCACCGAGGGCCAAGAGAGGGTGGGAATTGGTATCGGGAGAGTATTTTGGAACATACTAAGACCCTAAGAGGGATTTGGGAACCCTAAGATGGTGGGTGTAACATCCTCTATGGGTGGAGGAAAACTCTATCCATTTTGTAAACAATATCTTGCTCCGATTCCTTGACAGCCTTTGCCCCAAATGTATCAAATACCTTTTGGGCCATGCCCAACCAATCGGAATTATAACGACTGAAAATTTGAAGCTTATTTATTGGGAGTGTCTAAATGATACATTCATACGAGTAATTAGAACTTGACATTTTCTTTTAATTGTCCTTTGTTTTATTCTCATAAGTTATTTAAGATAGGAATATAAATGTGTTTTCAGAAATAATTTGAAAGTAACTTAGCATTATGTCATTATCAAAAGGTGTTAGTATAATATATGTTTTTGTAATATAAATGAAATGACATTATTATCCTCATAAGAAAATAATTGTATATTACTAAAAGGATAAAAAAATAAAGTTACAAATTATTTTACACCTTGAGAGGTGTCAATAAGAAAGTCTCATATTATTTGCTTACAATTATTAGCAAATAGTTTTCTATTCTATTTACTTTTAGTTGTTCACATGGAAGGATAATGTCTGACCATTAGATATTTAGAAAAGACATTATCCATATGACATTTTTCTATTGGCATATTTAGAATTTTTTAATTTCTTTTGATTGCTTGTTGTCTTATTCTCAAAAGTTTTTAAAATTAAACATAAAAATCCCATAAAAAAATTTAAGCATAAAAATAGATCTTTAAAATAACTTGAAAGTGATTCTTAAAAGTTTTTTAAGTTTAAACGTAAAAATCCCATAAAAAAAAAGGTTGCGCATAAAAATAGATATTCCAAATAATTTGAAAGTGATTGTCAAAAGTTGTCATTATCTTTACATTTTTTTCAAGTATATATGTGAAATGGCATGATTTTACCTTCATTATATAAAAGTATTAATCTAAAAGGGCAAAAAAGTAAAGGTATAATCATTTGACATCTTAAAAGGTGTCAATAAAAAAAAAATCCCTTTAAAAAATATCATAAATTAATCATATGTCAAAATTTATTATTTATCATATACCATCAGATCTTTGTTTATGCATCTATGTATTCAGCCATCCATGTATTGGTGTGCATCTTGCTAGATTTTTCAGAGCTTTCCACTTGGCCAATTCCATTCCTCTTGAAACTTAACAAGCAAGCAAGGGGCCTTGGATATAACTATGAACAAATGAGAAAAAAGGTTTTTTAAGCCATCGGGATAGGATATGTTAGCACCTCTACATCTATCTCTCTTTTCGTTTGAAATGACCTCATTACCCTCCAATATACGATACTATTTTATTGCACATCCTTGGTGCATTCCCATATGTCGCTTGCTTAAAGAACTCTCTCCCATACAAAATAGTTAAAATGAGAAACAGCTATCGTCCTCATTTTCAAATCCATTTCAAGATTTCAGCTATTGAGTATAATAGGCTCCTCTTTGTCCTCCATTGAAATAGCTGAAGAAGGTGAGGCTAATGCATTCATTGTCTCCAAGACTCAATTAAACTCCTTCCAAATGTAAACTTGGGAAATCAATGTAGGGACTTTGGTGGACTAGCCATGGATCCTCCTTTGATTTTGTTTGATCTTATTGGACAAGTTCCTGAAGATGAAGAAGAAGAGGTAGGGGACAGCCCCTATTTCTAGGCCATCATATTCAAAGATGATGAACATCAATTAAGAATAGAGAGAGAGAGAGAGAGAGAGAGAGAGAGAGAGAGAGACCCTGTTCTCCTTCAGAGATAGAGAGAGCCTTGAGGAACATAAATCACTGTACCAGATCACAGTTTTGAATGGTTTTGTTAAATGTGCAAGTTCAAGATTGATCTTTTTTAATTAAAATTTTTTTTTATTTACATCAGAACATCTATATTATTTGTTACATCACCCTGCATAAGCTGCCGTCTTGTTAGTTGTGTTAGGTTATGAGCAATGGAAATAAAATGTCTAGGCATTTTCTTAATATAGAACAAATTAAAATTATTAAAAGAAGTTTTTATGTCTAAGAGAATGGAGAATAATTCCTAAGGCCGTGGATTCTCTTGGTGGTTCTGCAATCAATTCACCATTTGAGTTGAGTCAGTCCACATTTCTCTACTCTCTATTTTCCCATTGGAATTGCAATGAAGATTCCTTGTTGGATCCTAGCTTCTGTTTCTTGTGCTGAACTTGAACAACCAAATCCAATGTTGCAGAGATAATTTTATAATTAGATGAGATGACTGTGTTACGTACTCGGCCAGAGGTTCTAGTGCAACGTCAGGAAGACCCACGATGGTCAAGGATGCTTTCCCAAACCAACTACCTTAACCCCTGCTTCCCCCCCCGCCCCCCACCCCCCAATTTTTCTTTTTGCAGGTAAGAGAAAGAGATATGCAAGTTAGATATTGGGTTCTTCGAGGGAACCGGCCACCGATAAACAAGCCAAAGCTTAATAGATAATTTTGCATATCTTCCATTACAAACTCAATATCAATAAATAACCCAATGCCACAAAATATCTAACTGACCCCACCTAAAAACACTCCTACCATTAAACAACTACTACCCATACTCTAGATGAATGCCACCTCATTATAACAGTAGCATTGGATAAACGACCATTTCACCCACGATGATAACCACCCCCCATTTCTGCCCAGACTTGGACTCACAATCTAATACAAAGACTTATTCAAATAATAACCACCCCACTAGCCGTAAGGCTTACAATTCCTAAATTAACTCCAACGTATTAAACTCCAAGCTATTTTAATGCTGAGTATGTAACATTCTTTCCTCTAAAAATCAAACTTGTCCTCAAGGGTCGGAACCGCATTTATAATTCTTCATCCGTGATCAATATCTTTTTCACCATCTTCCTCGTTTTTTTCACAAGCCTCAATTAAAAATTATTTTTTACACCGATGTCTAAAATCGAATTTCTCGTTGCAATTGAAATACAATCCCTTCACATGCCTTTCCTGCAACTCAGCTGGTGACAACCTTTTAACTGGGATTGTCGAGTGGTTAACTGCATATTCATTCTTAGTTGAGTTATTCTTGTCGTCCGATGTTACTACTTGGTTTAGGGAAGAATTTTGAGCCTCGTACAATCGGTCCAACCAGATTACTGCCGACAGTGTAACGGGCTTGCAAGCTTATACATCAACCTTTATGTTATCCTTGAGCCCACTTGTTGCACTTGCATCATCCGATCTGCATGAATTAACAATTTTTCAAACGTACTGGATTTAATATACTCCCTCACAGTCCCTGTTTGATGCAACTTTGTTAGATCCCCAAAAAAATCTTGAAATTGGGTTAGACCATACCTTATGGGAAATGTTTCTTTGAAAGCTTGCCATGTGAGGGTCTCTTGCTCATCTTTAATTAATTGAAACCATATTTGAGCATCACTTTCCAAATTGAAGGATGTCATACTCTGGATGTTATGATTGTGACCTCCATTTCTCTGTGGTTAGTTGTGAGAAGACTCATCCCGCGTCACATTATCCAACCTCATATTGACAGCTGCAAATAGTTGTTGCATCGATTCCATCATTTGCGTAAATTTCTTATCTTGCGCAGTTGCAAGACTCCCCAACTGGGTCTCCAAACGATCCAGGCATTATTTAGCCATGTTTGGCTCCGATACCAAACTGTTACGTACTCGGCTAGGGGTCCTAGTGCAACGTCGGGAAGACTCACGATGGTCGAGGATGATTTCCCGAACCAATTGTCTTAACTCCCTACTTCCCCCTTTTCTTTAGTTCTTCCCAATTTTAGCAGGTAAGAGAACGAGATATGCAAGGTAGATATTCGGTTCTTCGAGGGAACCGGCATCCGATAAAAAAGCCAAAGCTTCAGAGATAATTTTGCATATCTTCTATTACAAACTCAACACCAATAAATAATCCAATGTCACAACACATCTAACTAATCCCGCCTACAAACACTTCTACCATTTAAACAACTACTAGTCATACACTTTTTTTTTTTTTTTTTTTTTCAAGAGCAATAAAGTATTCAAGTTTTTTCTTACACCAAATCCATCCAGATTATAATCAACTGAGTTAAAATTGAAAACACAAACTAAATAAAACCTATCTCACATTCAAGGAATGCCAAATACATTCATTTTCGACTCATATTTTTTCTTTTTTGCTTCAAGGATCTCTTGAATCTCCTCATACTTGAGCAAACCTTTTTTCTCCCTAGTCTTCTTAGTGAAGAGTTAGTTCTCATGTTGAGCCATGTTCGGAAGATGAATTCGTGACTACCCGACCATATGAAGAAAATCGTACAAAAAACCGACCAAACTACAGACATATGTGAAGCCATTTTAATCCTGATAATGAAATAATAATCAAATATGAATAAACCAAGCAAGCCCCATATCTCTCTCAGGGCTACTCTCCGTGCTTAAGCATCAGGGATGTTCATCCTAGGCTTCAATGCCTCTAACTCTTCTTTGAGACTCTCAACCTCATTGAACTCAATAAGTCTCTCCTTCACCTTATCTGCATTCAAATAAACTAGGTCCCTGTGAACTAGCGCTACGTCCGGCGTTTGTAAGAACCTATTCAGTTGAAAAGCCTCTTTACGTACCCTTGGAACACAACTTGCACAACTTACAACACAATTGAACGAAGTTTTCAAATGTACTCTGCTTAATCTGCTTGTCATTCATCGCTTCCAATTCTTCAAATACAATAATCTTGTTCCTAAACTCCCCATCAACAACAACAAACATCATACCGGCCGAGAAATACGGAAGTCTAATGGGGAATCTAGACTTGACTAAAAATGGAAGTAGGTCTATCTTTGGAAGGGTGGTTCTATGAAGGATGGGTGGGATCACAAGTGGGATTTCAAGTCGGAAGAGAGAAAAAATGAACTACTACTCATACTCTATGGATGAACGTCATTTCATTATAACAGTAGCATTGGATAAATGACTATCTCACTCACGATGATAACCATCCCCCATTTCTACCCAGACTTGGACTCACAATCAAATACAAAGACTTATTCAAATCATTACCACCCCACTAGCCATAAGGCTTACAATTCCTAAATTAATTCATGTATTAAACTCCAAGCTACTTTAATGTTTGAGTACATAACAGACTGTTATCCATCCTCCTATTTTGATTTTTGGATCAAAGCTTCCATCGGTGATGATGATAGGCTGGTCAAATGATGGTATTTGAAGATAGAAATTGATGGTGGGTACAGTTTGTTCATCTTGCTTAATCAAAATGTTAGTTTTCATAGCTAAATTGAAAATTTTTAACTCTCTTTCCCATCGATTGATTTTTATTTTTATTTTTGTGTGATGTTTCTGAATCTATGGTACATCATTCATCCTTTGGTGAGGGCTTTGTAGATGTAATTGATGGTTCATTGATGATAGGACGATGGATGATCTTTATTACTTGTATTGGAAAATATAGCAAAGTACTTGAGCGATGGACTTCTCTATGTGGTTCTGCAAAAGAATTGTAATGTGACTTCATTGTCAAAGAGCTCTCTACAGCCATGAAATTGTAAATGCATACTGCGCAACCAAAATTTTCAACTTGTTAGAGAAGATAGTGGGGTTGAGTCGTGCCCACCAATCACTGTCTTTAAGAATGTAGATGCCACCCATAGTGCAACCAGAAATATGTGAACTGACTTCTTAAGATAAAATAATAATGTTCAACAATCGTATACTCTTTTATTGGGCCTTTTTCAGATATTTTGGAGTCGTGCTCAACTAAAGAAAATGATTTTGGAGACTTGAGAAACTAAAAATCTTTAAACAGAAGAGAACCCCAAGGGGGTAGCTCAGTAGGCAAAGACCACCTTAAAATTAAGAGGTGGTGAGTTCAACTCTCCTAATTGGAGTTTATCTATCAAAAAAAAAGGTACAAAATTAACAGAGAGGAGGAGAAGCCAATCTGCTTGGGATTTGAAAGACCTGGATACATAGAGATATGTCCCTTGAAGACAACTCCATGTAGGTTATAAATATGTGAGGTCAAAGAACTAGGAATGAAAAAAAAAAAAAAAAAAAAAAAATCCACACGCACGACATGATATGTTTGGCTCATGTGCATGCGTCTGTTAAAGACAATCCTGAACCCCTAACAAAAAAGTAGTATACAGTGACCCTCTTTCCATGGGTAATGTCCACTTCTTTATTTGAGTCATTCTCTTTTTCCTTTATAAGTAATGTATGATTAAAATAATTCTATTACTTTATTTTGCACAAGTACATGGAGGTTATGGATTCAATTCTTGTGAGAAACAAAACTTGAAAAAAATATTTA
Organism: Telopea speciosissima; assembly: GCF_018873765.1. Lineage (NCBI taxonomy): Eukaryota > Viridiplantae > Streptophyta > Magnoliopsida > Proteales > Proteaceae > Telopea > Telopea speciosissima. The sequence continues at coordinate 35,211,780 of NC_057926.1, read as the reverse complement.
AAATAAAAAAAAGTGCATGTGTGGCCTATCATATAATGAGATGTGGGACCCATATTGACACACTATATCGTATTCTAACCCATGTGGGTTCCATACCATATGGATGATATCATTCTCTGCACTGCTATTAGTGTGACATATAGATTCATATCTACACTATTGTCATGAGGAACCCTTTCTCTTTTAAAAATATTACTTTTTTTTTACAGAAAATATACTTAGATAGCTGAATTAGGAATGTTTATAGATTGGGGGACGAAAATCCCACTAGCATCCATAGCTAAAAGAGGAATAAAGAGGGGGGATATAATGCCAGATAGCAAAAAGACAATTAATAAAGCCAAAAGAAGCCAATGCATTTGTCACGTGGTTGCCTTGTCGATACGCATGTGTGAAGATAACTATTTGAAGTTAGGAAGCTTCTACTACTATCATCAATGACATTTGCTATTCTCAATGGAAGGATGGAAGAGGTGGAACTCAAGAAGGATATAACTCCTAAATTGTCGCCTTTAACAATAAAATTTGAATAGCATTGAGAAACATCGATAATAAGAGCTTGTCAAATTACCAACGCTTCTACTACGTATGAAAATGAGATGCCAATGAATTCTAAGAAGCAAGATATTAACAGCTCATGATAGTCTTTGAAGATACCACCTATTCATGTTGGTCTAGGAGAATTAAGACACGAACCTTTAACATTTACTTTGATAAAGTTTTCTGGATGAAACTCTATGAGATGTGCTTAGTGCAGCTAGAATAACCAGTCTGAATATAAGAATACAAATAAGAATCCACAAATGATATAAACCTTCTCATTAAGGAGGAAGCATTAGAAATAGTATGACGAACCGATGCGTCAATATAGGCTATCCATATCGCCATCCAAAGAGCTTATACTAAGGGACAATATAGAATTTAATGATAAAAGAAAACCATATGATTAGATGAACACAAGGGATAAAGACTATTTATTTGATAGTCCCATCTGATAAGAAGACTAAAGTAAGGAACTATGTCGAGCATTAATTTTTCAGATAAAAAATATGACTTTAGGAGCTATCTTGATATATCATATATTCTGTTAAATATGGTTGCTACTAGAAGAATGACTTGAAAGAGCAAGACAATAAGCCGAAGAAACAATGAAATTCCCCTTAGCCATAGGATCCCATATGATCTTATCTTTTGGGGGAGTGTTCTCTGCGAGGAACGCAGGAGCCACACTGCACGCGACAGCCAATGAGAGCCTGCGTGCTGACACATTGGGGGCAAATTTTTTACCATTCTTGTGGGGCGTGCCGATCATTTATGCCCTCATGTGACTAGTGATGGCCCCTGTGTCCCACGTAGAGAACATTTGCCCTTATCTTTTATAAAGGAAAAGCATGTGAGAAATAGATAGAATTGCTTTAACCACTTATTGAGGTCATTCTTACCATGACACTTCATGCACACTTACATTCTTATCTTCTTGATTGTACATACCATATAGATAGATTTTTTTACTGTACATACCATGTAGATAGGATTAGACAATTATACAATATTGTATATATATTGCCTTCTCCATTCAATGAAATCAAGGTGTTATTGCATCTCCAAACACAATCTTAATATGGTTTCAACCTAATACCAATCCTTGCACTTTCTCACCATGGTTTCGGAGGATTTTACTCCTCCGCCCATCCCTGTCTCTTTTCCTTATTTTCTTTATTCGAATGATCAGCCTAGTGAATCTCTTGTCACTCTTCTTCTTGATGATGATAATTATCCTACATGACATCGTGCCATACTTATGGCTCTTGAAGCAAAAAAAAAAAAAACTTGTCTTCATCAATGGTTATTTGGTGAAGCTGAACTCCAACTCTGTCGATCTTCCTAAATGTAACGGTATAGTATGCTCCTGGATTGTGCACTCTACTGTTACTTTCATCTCTCACAATATATTATGGCTCGATTTGGCACGTGATGTTTGTATTGATTTGTGTGAGCGTTTCTCCCTAAAGAATGCTCTATGCATATTTGAGATTCATCGCGCCCTTTCCACCCATGTCCAAAGAAATGATTCTATTTCTGCCTATTATACCCATGTCCAAGGAAATGATTCTATTTCTTCCTATTCCTCCACTCCACATTTTTCTTGACAACTATTATCTTCTGGATTTCCTATAAGGATTAAATGATTCTTATGCGGCTGTTTGCAGCAAGATGCTCTTGATGAAACCATTACCATCGGTGAACAAGGCTTATTCCCTATTGCTTCAAGAAGGTCAGCGATCACTCTGTGATGTTTGATCTATTCTTCTTGACCAGGCAGCCATAACCACCACCCATCCACCTCTTGCTCAATCCAAAGGTTTTGGGTTCTTTGTCCAAGGCCTCCTATCACTGCATTTTTTGCATGAACGATGGCCATTTTGACTCTCGTTGCTTCAAGAAGAATGGATTCCCTGATTGGTGGAAAACTCATCCGAATTTCAAGCGCAACTCAGATTCATCTACGGGTTCTCGCTTCTCTGGTTCTAGGCCGATTGTTGTTGCTGCCACTGCTGCACCACCTGAATCATTTGCACCTTCTCTTACTATGGATTAGATCCAGTATCTCCTCATGCTCATTCTGCCTAGAAATCATCCTTTGGTGATCTTGGTAGGTACTTCTTTTTGCTTCACATCCATCAAAACTTGGATTTTGGATTCAAGTGCTACCGATCACATTGCCTTTGATTCATCACTGTTTTCCTCCATTAATCATACCACTGCTTATAATCGCATCACTCTCCTTGATGGTTCCCTTAAATCTGTGATACATGGATAATATCTCTCTTTTTTCCAAGGTTGATTTTAGATCATGTGCTTTGTGTTCTTTCTTTTCGCTTTAGTCTTCTTTATCAATAAATTAACTGACTCTTCTAATTGTTCTATTGTTTTTTACTATTGATTCTTGTGTACTATACGACCCATAATCGAAGAGAATTTTTACGACGGGTAATAGATATGGTGGCCTCTATTTTCTTGAGGTTGGCCCTCCCATTCCATTTGTTTCTGCAATTTCTGCAAATGATCATTTCGACCTTTGGCATTGGCGCTTAGGTCATCCTGACAACAATTCTAAGTCTCAATTTAAAGTTTTAGATCCTATTATTTCTTTTTCCAATAAATGTTCTTGTACTATTTGTCCGTTAGTTAAGCAAACACGATTGCCATTATCTTCAAGTTTCATTTTTACTACTTCTTGGTTTGAAATGATACATTTGGATGTCTGGGGGCCTTACCGCACTACTTCTTTATCTGGTGCACGCTATTTTCTTATTGTGGTAGATGACTATTCTCATAGCACATGACTTTACTTAATGTCCACTAAATCTGATGTGAATCATTTCATTCTTCATTTTTTTACAATGGTCAAAACATAAATTGACACTACCATATATTGTGTTCGTTCGGATAATGAGACTGAATTTTTTAATGAACAAACTACTTCCTATTTTCAATCTTTGGGTGACCTCCTTCAGTCTAGTTGTGTTTCCACCCCTCAACAAAATGGAGTCGTGGAACGCAAACTCTGCCATTTTCTCAACATTGTTCGGTCATTACTTTTTCAGTCGAACTTACCACTTCATTTTTGGGTTGAATGCGTTCTCACTGTTGTTTATTTAATCAACCACTTGACCACACCACTTCATAATGGCCACATTCCCTTTAAAATCCTCCATGGCATACACCTTACCCTTTTGCATGTTCGTGTGCTTGGATGCTTATGTTTTGATCGCAATACTTCTGTTCAACAGAAGTTTGACAAACACACATCTCCAGATGTTTTTATTGGTTACCCTCATGGTCAAAAGGAGTACAGGTTTTTTTATTTTTTTTAATCTCATCTCTAAACGTATTTGTGTCGTTCGGGATGTCGTTTTTCATGAAAACATTTTCCCTTACTCTCTCCTACAGGATCCAACTTATGTTGGCTCTCATGTTTTACCATTACCACCTATTGATAGTGATGATGATTTTCCAAACGAACCCACTCTCATGGACCCAACTTCTATTGACCCGCCTCCTTCCCCCACTCTTACACCTACCGTCCCTTCTCTTGCTCCGTCTTGATCTCAACGCTCTTGTCAATCGCCTCGCTATTTGCAGGACTATCAATGTTCTCTTGCCCTATTGCAACCATCTTCAACGATTATGGGTTCAGGTACATCTCATTCTTTGACGAATTTCTTAAGTTATGATTGTTTCAATCCCCCCCCCCCATTTGGCTTTTATAACATCTTTATCCAGTGTTTCTGAACCTACCTCTTTCATTGAGGCTATGAAACACCAGGAATGATGTGATGCAATGTAGGCTGAGATACAGACGTTATCTCTCAACAACAGACGTTATCCCATTACCACCTCGCAAGAAACCTATCGGTTCCAAATGGGCCTACATGATCAAACAAAAATGTGATGGCTCGATTAAGCGTTATAAAAATCATTTGATCGCAAAAGGCTACACTCAAGTTGAAGGGGTTGATTATCATGATAATTTCGCCCCCGTAGCAAAGCTGGTCACTGTGCATGTTCTCTTGGTTATCACTGCTACTCGTGATTGGCCTTTTGACCAAATGGATGCGAATAATGTTTTTCTTCATGGTGATCTCCATGAAGAAGTTACATGACTCCACCCCCTGGTTATCGTCGTAAGGGGGAGCAATTGGTTTGCCGTCTGCATAAATCATTATATGGTCTAAAGAAGACTTCAAGATAATGATATTTCAAATTTTCTTCAACTTTATGTGACTTCGGTTTTTCACATTCCTAGGCCGATCACTCTTTATTTATTCTACGCCGAGAGCATGTTCATATTTTTATGCTTCTCTATGTTGACGACATCATCATCACAGGATCTGACCCTCGTTGATTCAATCTGTCAAAACTATGCTTTATCATCAGTTCAACATCAAAGATCTTTGTCAACTTAAATATTTCCTCAGCATTGAGGTGACCCGAAACACGACATGTCTCTATCTTTGTCAGCGCAAATATGTGTTTGACATTCTTAGAGATTTCGATTTTAGTGGTGTCCGTCCAATCGATACTCCAATGGAAAAGAATCTCAAATTAACAGATAAAATATGTGACATTCTTCCTGACCCCTTGTCTTATCGACGGTTGCTTGGTCGATTGATTTATTTAATAGTAACTTGCCCTGACATTGCTCATGTTGTTAACATTTTTTATTCAATTCATACACAGCTTGCGGCAGCCCCATCTCGATGTTGCTCATCGTCTTCTCATTATCTCAAGTGCAATGTCGGTCAGGAGCTTCATTTTTAGATGGATACAAGTCTTACTTTCCGTGCATATTGTGATTCTGACTAGGCCAGACGTTCTACCACATGTTATTGCACCTTCCTTGGTGCCAGCCCCATTTATTGGAAAACAAAGAAATTTTTTATTTCTAAAAGGATCATATGTATTAAAAAGAATGGAAAGAATGTACAAAAGGAAAAACTTAAGAAGTAGCAGGCAAGGAAACTAGGATCAACCCAAAGAAAAACTAAAACAACCCAACTAGCCCCTCCCACTTTCGGCGATGCCATCAGCAGGGGGGACTAGCCCGCTACATCAGGAAAGATGAAGAAACTAAAAATTAGCAACCACGAAACCTCAGTCTTCCTAGAACATCCATATGAAGGTCTTGCAAAACCAACAAGAGAATATGATCATTGTGGATGACACCTCCAGTTTTGCTGTAGATTTTGCTAAATAGTCCGCAACAGGGTTTGCTTCCCTATAGCAATGCGAGATTTTCCATACAATAGTAGAGAGGAACGACTGAATAGATAACCATTCTTATTGGACAAATCAGGGAACTAGGCCTTTGGACAGAAGAAGGAAAACCAAATTGGAATCACATTCCACCCAAAGATGCTAAATACTAAAATCCTTGGCAAACACGTACTAATCTTTGAATAACCGCTAAGGACTCAGCTTCGAAGTTGGATTTAACACACAGAAATTTCCTGAAAGAAATAACATGCCATCTCACGTTCCTCTACGGAGGTAGAGTATCATGCCATGCCAGTTACGACTTGTGAGCTCACTTGGTTATCATACCTTCTCAAGGATATTGGTCTCCCAATTTCTCTACCAGTTTTGCTATATTGTGATAATCAGACTGCCTTACACATAGCAACGAATCCTGTTTTTCATGAATGGATGAAATACATTGAAATAGATTGTCACCTCATTCCTGAAAAGCTTCAACATGGCCTCATTCAACCCACTAAAATTTCGATGACTTCCCAATTGGCCGACTTGTTCACCAAAGCACTTGGCCGGGACCAGTTCCGTCTACTTACATCCAAGTTGGGCATTCGCAATCTCCATGCTCCAACTTGAAGGGACGTCTTACCATGGCACTTTATGCACAACTACATTCTTATCTTCTTTATTGTACATACCTTATATAATTGATTGTACATACCATATAAGTGATTTTCTTGACTGTACATACCATGTAGATAGGATTAAACTTTTTTATGAAAAAATAAAATATATTAGAAAATTAAACACAATATACATCATCTTCCATTGTGTGAGTGTTAGACGACTCTCCAATGGATTTAAGGGCCAATTTTGAAAGGAAGGTGAAGAGGAAATTATTAATACACACATTAAAGTAAACTGATGTAAAATTTGCAGTTAACTCAATAAGATCCAAAAAGCTAGTAGCAATGTTCCAGGGGATTGATGTGCTATCTGTAGGGTGAAGATAGGAATAGACAATTATACAATAATGTATATAGTCTTCTCCAGTCAATGAAATCAAGGTACGATTGCATCTCTAAACACAATCTTAATAGCCATCAATAGGTTATAACATCAACTTTTCGACTTCCACTGATGGAGCCTATAAGCTCAACTACATTAATACGTGCACCATAAGGAAGTGGAAATGGAGAGCTTGAAGGAGGAATGGCCAAAAGTGAGAAGGAAGCCCCTTCAGAGATAATCTTTTGAGAGGGTAGGAAAGCGAATTTGGAAGTTACCGAGTGGTGGGCAAGGTTGTAGTAATCGGTATCGGTCTCAGCCAATACTGATCCGATACTGATTTGGATCGGTCTTGTTTCCTTAGAAAAATACTTTTTATTTTTGCATTTTTACCACTATTCGTATCGATGGAGGAATCAATCAGCAATCAATATTAGTCTCCACCGATGCCAATATGAATTGACTGATCCAATCGATCCGATACCGATTCCTCAAACCATGGTGGTGGGTGAATGGGTTGGACCAGATGCCGAAGATGAGTTGGTCTGATTTGAATATGAACCACTGCATGAAAGGTATCGACTGTCCAGCTGAATCTTTCATTATCCGGATGTTTCCTTTTGATGTTCCAGAAGATTCTGTTTGTGTTTGTGCGTCATTCTACCGACAGAGCCAACTATTTGATCCGGTCGGGCCGTTGTGTTGACAATTAGTTTGACCCGGTCGGTAAGCTTCTAATTGCGCTTTATTTTCGCTAATTTTCCAATTGTGCCCAATCATACGTTTCGCGTTGGTCTGAAGCTCTATTTATATCTAGAATTTGAACTCACTCGCTCTCTCTCTCTCTCTCTCTGTACTTAGACTCTACTTTGTCACGAAATGTCTATTATTGTGGGACTTTCAAATCCAAATCCCAATAAATCATTTGAGGTATTTGGGTTCTTCATCTTGAACCTTATTTAATGTCAGAATTTCTGCAGTGTTGAGGTTAACTACCGTGAAATCAAGTGAATTATAGCTCTGGTAAATTTTTGCTTGTTGCAGGTTGTTCAACCTCCTACTGATTCCGTTTCTAGCCTTAGCTTCAGTCCCAAGGGAAATTACCTAGTCGCTACTTCTTGGGATAACCAGGTTTCTTTGATTATATCCCTCTTCTTGCCTTCCAAATTATTTTCTTACCCTTTTTAGTTCTCATTCTGAATTGTGCTAGTTTGAATTTGAGATGATAAGAACCCAATCATGTTTCTTCTTCACCATTCATCTTTTTTAGTTATTTCCCATTTTAGTTGAAGTATAATCTCAAGTACCCATTTGGTTTTAATGTGTATAATTTGATAGGTTAGATGCTGGGAGATAGTCGGTTCAGGGGCCCAAGTTGGTAGTGTGCCAAAAGCATCTACCAGTCATGAACACCCGGTAAATACTTAACGATGTATGGAATTTGAAGACCTAATTTTGTGTTCTTGATATTAGAAGTGTTGGTATTGTTTATTTGTAGGTTTTGTGCTCGGCTTGGAAGGATGATGGAATGACAGTGTTTACTGGGGGATGCGATAAACAAGTTAAGATGTGGCAATTGATGGCTGGTGGGCAACCCATGCCTGTGGCTATGCATGATGCACCTATCAAAGAGGTTGCTTGGATTCCAGAGATGAATTTGTTAGTTACAGGAAGCTGGGACATAACTCTGAGGTCTGAATTGATTTCTCCATTTATTGTCTAGAGAACCATGGACTTTGTTTTGATTTAGTTGTTACGACTTACAAGTGGCAGATTTATCAGAATGAGTAATTGTCATTGTGAATTTTGTGTAAATTTGAAGGAATGTGTATTGATTGTGTTAACCTTTCTAGGTATTGGGATACACGACAACCCAATCCAGTTCACACTCAGCAACTCCCTGAGTGCTGTTATGCACTATCAGTTTGTCATCCTCTGATGGTTGTTGGCACTGCTGATCGAAATCTGATTGTTTTTAACTTGCAGAGTCCTCAGGTACTGGTTTTTAATTTTCCTAGCATTCGTTAAATTTTCTATTCTTATATGTTGGAGTACTTAATAGTCCATGATTGGCAGGTTACTCTTACGCATATGTAAAATTTTGAAGAGTTAAATAGTTTTGTATTACGTTATGGACATAAAAATCGTGTGTGTAGAAGTCTTTATATTGCTCAGCAACATGTATCTATGCAATTTACTTATTTATCTAAGTGTCATTTCTGGAAACTACTGGAAGTTTTTGCAAAAATTCAGGTATATTTGTGCAAGTCTCTGGACATGCCAGGTATGGATTTGTTCCTCACGATGAGGTAGAGCTTTAGACAATCATTTGGCTAGTAGCATAACATGTAACTATGTAGTTTTGATCTAACTAAACTTCGTTGTTGATTGTCTACTTGTTTCACAATTCAAATGGGAATTTTTGTTGGATACCTCGGTTACTCCACCAATCCTCATTCATGCAAGGCGATAATATTATACATAGACTTCTATGTCTTAAATCAGAAAAAACCAACTTTCGGAGTACATGTATTCTTCCAAGTCCATCCTGCATTCTAAGACAGAACTTTATTGTATGCATTGGACTTAAACACAATAATGGCAACAAATTGAATAAAGGGAGGAACAAAATGAAAGATACATGGTGAATATGGGCATAAATGTCTAAAAATAGGTGCAATAGTACAGACAAGATTTATCTACTTTGAACTACGAGGTGCGAGGATAGATACTGAGGTAGATTATATTGTTATTATGGTTCTATTCCCCGTAGTTCAATTGGATAATGAATACCATAGCTTAAGGTTCACCACCATATTGGCAAAGAATTGTGAACAGTACAAGCGATTTTGTTCAAAGAAGGATAATTTAAGTGTATCGTTCATTGGTTGCTCATTATGGCTTCAGCACAGCTCAAACACTGGATAATAGCATCTAGAAAGTGGGACACCAAGACGTCCACTCCGTTTATGTGTTCTAATGTCTTATCCTCAATAATACTACATATTGTTTTAGTAATTTAATTGTCCTTACATCCTTCAGTCCAATAATTGTTTGCATAATAGCAGTTTGAATATAAGAGAATCAGTTCACTAATGAAGTATCAGGCAAGTCATCTGTTTATGTGTTTATATCTTATCCTTCATCCTACAACAAATTGCTTCAGTGCTTCATTTTTTCTTACATCTTTCAGTCTAATAATTGTTTACATGACAACAGGCCGAGTTTAAGAGAATCAGTTCACCCCTGACGTATCAAACAAGGTGTGTGGCTGCCTTTCCAGATCATCAAGGTTTCTTGGTAAGTAATTTAGTTTGTACACTTGATTTAAGTTCATTCAACTTTTCTTGTTTTCATTTTTCATTGTTAGAGCTTGGCTAGGCAATAAGACCAAAACCTTAATGTTCGATTATGGCAATTTATAGCTGTGACAGTGTTAGACAAGGTAAGATCAGTGCCTATATGAGAGAAGAAGGAAGAAGAAGGAGAAAAACAAGAGAAGAAGGAGAAAAAGAGAGACAGAACCATAGGAGAGCTAAAAACCCAACCCACGACTTGCTAGTGTTTTATGTCATGGGTAGGGCTGGTCTTTATTAATAAGGGTTATGACTCTATAGAGTCATATCAAAATACAACTACAAGTCACTTAATGTTAAACCCCCACAGTTCACCGACAATAATATACATCGCCAAATATGGTGAAGGTGACCATACATACTAAATGTCACTACATACATAATTAAAGTCTTAACACTCCCCGTCAAGTTGGAGCATAGACATCACCCATGTCCAGCTTGGAACAACCTGCAAGAAAAGTTGGATGAAACAATGCTTTAGTAAACATATCACCGAGCTGATTCATAGAGGACACAAGTGGAGTAGAAATCAGTTCCCTCATTACTGCATCCCTCACAATGTGACTGTCGACTTCAATATGCAATGTAAATGGCCACTTGATTATCACAAAATATATTTATAGGTTTAGTAGCCGGAAAACCAAGTTCTTGAAGAAATGATTTCAATTACATTAACTCAGTTGTAAGATGAGCAATAGCTCTATACTCAGCCTCAATACTGGACCTTGCTATAGTAGTCTGCGTTTTTACTTCTCCACTTAACAAGGTTACCACCAATGAAAGTACAATAACCTGTGGTAGATCTTCTATTACCTTCAGCACTAGCTAAGTTAGCATCAAAGTATCCAACCAAATCAGCATGATTATTAGGTCTATAAATAAGACCCTTTCCTTGAGCACCCTTAAGGTACCACAAAATCCTATTAGTAGCCTCCCTGTGAACCTTCTTAGGTGATTCCATAAATTGACTTGTGACGCCAACAACAAAAGATATGTCAGGTCGGGTAACAGTAAGATAAATAAATTTACCCATAAATATCCTGTAGTGATGCCTATCTGCAAGTTCCTCACCATCATTTGCCCCACCAAACTTCTGATGTGGATCCATATTAGTATCGATAGGCTTGGATTGGAGCATACCAGTTAGTCTCAAATAAAAGATCCAACACATACTTTTTGAGAAAGGCTAATACCTGTCCTAGTCCGGAGCATTTCAATTCCAAGCACGTACCTGAGAGCACCTTAATCTTTCATTTGAAAATTATGATGCAAATAAGACTTCACCTCTGCAATACCAAATGAGTCGTTACCAACAACAACAACTCAGCCTTATCCCGTCTAAATGGGGACGACTACATGGATCCTTTCAAAATAAAGTAGAAAAAACTGAGGTCCTCACAAAGGGGAAGGAAAGTAAGACGAATGAAGAATAAAAACGAAGAAATGAGACAAGAAAAGTGAGAAATGGAAAATAAAAGAGGAAAGAGGATAGCCCAAGAGATCAGGAAAATCTCAGCAACATGGTGTTGACACTGTGGATCTTTGCCCTCCAATAAGCGCTATCTGAGGTCATACTTGGCACAAGACCCAGACTATACATGTCATTCTTCACAACCTCACCTATGGTTATTTTAGGCTTGTCCCTAGCTCTTTTAGCTCCTTCAATCAGAATCAGATCACTCCTCCTTACCGGGGCATCCCTGGGCCTTCGTTGCACATGGCCAAACCAATTATAACAATATCATCAACGTAAACAATCAACACAATCACCCTGGAATCCTGACGACGAACAAAAATTGAATGATCATAATAACACTATGTAATTCCACATCGGGTAATAATAGAACTAAACTTATCAAACTAAGCTTTGGGCTACTGTTTCAACCCATAAATCGCCTTATGTAATTTCCAGACTTTCCCAACAATCTCCCCATGAGCAACATTCCCAAGAGGTTTCTCCATGCACATTTTCTCATGCAAATCACTATATAGAAAGGCATTTTTAATATTTAACTGATATAATGACCAATCAAAATTAACTGCCAAACAAATAGAATCCAGATGAGCTATCGGCGGAAGTCTCAAAATAATCAACGCCATAAGTCTGATTGTACCCTTTAACAACAAAACGGGCCTTGAGCCTTTCAACACAGCCATCAAGATTATGCTTAATAGTATACACCCAATGACACTTCACCAGATCCTTACCTGGAGATAAATCAACCAGGGACTATGTTTGGTGAGAAATTAATGTATCCATTTCTACATCCATAGTAGACTTCCACCTAGAATGAAACAATGCCTCATGATAAGCACTGGGAATGGTATTAGTTGACCAAGGTAGGGTAAAACTATGTAAAGAAGATGGTAAGTGAGAAATAGATGCAAGCTTGTCAATAAGAAATGCAAACATAGACTTTGGAGTATAAGAGTGGATACTTTTGCGAAGTGCTACTAGTAAGTCTGTAGGAGAAGATGAAGAACCAGGACTGTCAAGCACAAAATAGACCATGTGGAAGACTGTAGAGGAGTTGCTGCTGGCAGTGATGGGTTCTGTCAGCGTTAAGGGTGTCAATTCGGTACTGAAACCCTTTAACCAAACCGGTATCGTATCGAATTTCCTGTATTGTATCGTACTGAATTGTATATACAATTCGGTATGGCAATTCGGCATGGTATTGGTATGGAGGTTGATACTGACGGTACATACCGATACTGTACCAAATTACCGAATGCCGGTACCTAATTTGGTATGGTAATGGTATGTAAAATGGTACCGTACTCGATACGGTACGGTATTGGTATGGAGGTTGATACTGACGGTACATACCGATACTGTACCAAATTACCAAATACCGGTACTGTACTGTATTAGCTTAATATATATATAATAAATAATATATATAAGTATACATGTATAATAATTTATATATGTATTAAATGTGTATAATAATTTATATATATAAGAATCTATCATACTAAATATAATATATTTCTTACTATATATATATATATATATATATATATATAATATGATATATATATAAGAAACCGTATAACAAATACCATATACAGTATCGTTTACATACCAAATAAAACCGTATACCGAACTGATACCATACGGTATCGGTATGGGGTGTTTGGCTTCAGTACCGTACTGAATACCGGATACCGTATCGATTGACACCCTTAGTTAGTGTTCATAAACTTTTAGTGGTGCTAGTTGAGAAGTAGTCGGAGTGTCAACAAGAGGAATCAATGTAGAAATAGGAGGGGATTGGAAAATGTCAGATGCAAAATCTTGACACTTGCCAAAATAATATGATGCGTTTTCAAAGAAAGTGACATCAACACTCAACAAATGTTGGTGGGTAACAGGGTTATAATAACAATAACCCTTTTGAGAGCGAGAATAGCCAAGGAAAATACATTTTAATGCACAAGGAGATAATTTATCAACACCTGGGCATAAAACATTAACAAAATAAATACACCCAAACACACAGGGTGGTAAAGGAAAATAAGGGTGAGTTAGGAAAACCAATACCAATAGGAGATTTATCATTTAAAATAAATGAAGGCAAGCGGTTAATGAAATAACATACAGTTAAAAGATCCCCCAAAAATTCTTTGGAACATTCATGTGAAATAATAAAGAATGAGAAACCTCTAATACTTGTCTATCCTTTTTTAGCAACATTATTCTGTTGAGGTGTATGCTTGTAACTAGTTTAATGTATCATACCATGATTAAAACAAAAGGAAGAAATAGCAGTTTGAGTAAATTCGAAAGCATGATCTGAACGAAGAATTTTAATAGAAGCATCAAATTGAGTTTTTATTTCATTATACAAGGATTTAAAGGCAGATAAGAATTCTGAATGATCTTTCAATAAGTACAGCCAAGTCAGGCGAGAGTGATCGTCAACAAAGGTAATAAAATACCTAAAACCATTCCGACTCTAAACAGGACAATGACCTCAAATATCAAAGTGCACCAAAGAAAATAATGACGGACTCCTAGACTCACTATGAGGAGGAAAAGACAAATGCTGATGCTTCCCAAACTCACAAGCTTCACATTCAAGGCGAGACACTGACTTGCAACCAGGAAGCATTTGTTGAAGCTTGGACTAAATGACCCAAATGAGAAATGCCATTGAAGAGGGGAAACACCACTAGAAGTAGTAGTAACAGAACGATTTAGTGAATTTGTGAGCTGACTAACAGACAAAAGGTTTAGAGGTAACTAGGGTACATGTAGAATAGAGGATAAAGGCATGGAAGTAGTATGTGAGACTACACCATGGCCAGTCACTTGGGTAGAGGACCCATTAGCAAGGTTAACTTATGATGGATAAGGAGTCATATAGAAGGAAGGAAAAAAAAGTAGATTTACCAGTCATATGGTTAGATGCATTGGAATCAATGACCCAAGAGATGGGGGATAAGGTGGTAAGAAGCGCAGTTGTACCTGGAGGGCCAGTGTAGCAGTAGATATGGAGGCGGGTGACTCAAGCTGTTGGACATGCTCATTAACTAAGTGACCATGTCATCACAAGATGAGGAACCGGAAGAACTAGCTCCAGAAAAAGTAGACTGATTAGTGTCACTAGATGACTCCACATTAGTATTCTCATCAGACACTGTTGTATTGGGGAACTGTTTGGCCCACTCCGGCTTACCATGTTTTGCCCAGCAAGTGTCAACTGTATGATTAGGCTTGCCACAATATGTGCACTGCTGTATAATCTGATTGGTCTGCTGTCTACCACAACCACCTCTACCACATCCATACTGTCCCTTTGAACCATAACCTTTTCCAAAAATGCCACCATGGCCACGACCATGAGCACGATCGCTACTATCAGTAAGACAGTAACAAATGCAGAGCTTTACTTAGAAGAGGAAGAAGAGGCAACTCTGGTATGAGAGGGAGAGACAGCACGTTGGATACGACAAAAGCCCTCATTCATAGAAAACTTTCTCCCCAGCAATTGACTGACTTTTCAGATTGTGAATCAGAATTTAACCCAGATAAGAATTTAGCTACCTGAAACTCAACTCTCTGTGTCTTCAATAGTTCTAGAACAGTAGTGAGAGGTTGATAGACATTGAGTTCCTCTCACATCCCCTTAAGGGCATTATAATATTAACCAACAGATTTTTCTCCCTGCTGAAGTTGAAGATATTTTCATATCATAAATCCGAGACATTCTTGCTTTGGGAAAAACTCTCCTTTAAATCATCCCACACACCCTCAGCAGTGGTGTGAAACATAAACTTTGCTGCTACTAAAGGCTCCTTATTATTCCACAACTATACTAAGAGATTGTCGATTTCACACATCCGTTCATTATACTCTTTTGAGTCAGAGGGAGGAGGTGCAGATAAATGATATTTAAGCTTGTGTTTAGCATTAGTATAGACCTTAACAATCAGAGCCCACCAGTAATTAGAAGCTCCACTAAGCTTAATGGACGTAATTGTTGAGCTATGGTTGTCATTGTTATCAATGCTGTCTGTTGATGTGCAGTGCGGTGGTAGATATGGCAGCTAGGGAGCATAGTTGTCACGGCGTCACGGCGATCCAAGTCGGTGGAGGGGTGTCACGTTGATATATCGACATGTCGCCCGCCATGGCGAGCATGTTGACCATGTTTTATTTTTTATTTTTTATATTTTTAATGTTTTAATAGATGTATACTCAAGCCATGTTTTATTTTTTCTCTATTGTTTCTCAAGTTTTAAGAAGAAAATTCAGAAATCGAAGAAGAAATCGAAGAGGGAAAGAAGAAATCGAAGACAGGAAGAAGAAATCGAAGAGGGAAAGAGAGACAGGAAGAAGAAATCAAAGAGGGACGCCATGGCGTAGGTCGCCATGCAACCTTCTCCAGCACTAGGACGCCATGGCAGCACCATGACAACTATGCTAGGGAGTCAATGAGTCATGGTTGCGAGCAGCAGAGAAGAGAGCAGCATGAGAAGCCAACATGTGTATCTTGTGTTCTGGCAAAAGCCGACGCGAAGAAGGCTCTGTCCAACTCAAAATGAAGTTCTGCCGGTGTCAGAACACAGTTAGCCGACGTCGGGTTTCCAATACAGCAGACGCCGGTTGATAATAGAGGATACATCCTCTCGGGTTTGACAAATGCTGACACAAAGGAGTCTCTTTCCGGCACGAAATGGAGTTCAGCCGACGCCATTGTGTGTTCTACAAGCATCGTCATATGGTCTGCCAATGCCGTTGAATGTTGTGTCAATGCTGGAATCTGGGTAGCAAACCGGAGAGGAAGCTCAAAACATGGAAGTTATAGAGCTTTGAGTCTTCTTTCCAATGCCTCTAGAATCAAGTTAATCCGACACCGGCCGAGTACAGTATGGCCGTTTTGGTGACGGTATGCAGAATATGATCGAACCGCGGATGGTTCAACCTGGTCTGTGTTTGGCTGTGGGTTAGGGATCCTTATAATTGATTTTTGACTCTTGTCAACACTTGACCTCCTAAGAGAAAAGAGAAAAAGCCCTAGAGAGAGAGAGAGAGAGAGAGAGAGAGAGAGAGAGAGAGAGAGAGATTTAAGGGTTTCCACTTTGTTGCTTGTTTCATTTGTATTCGAGTACTCATTATGTGGTAGACCTAGGTTGTGTATTGTTGAATACCTAGGCTAGCTTGTGCTTGTATTGTAGGGCAAATTTACAAGCCCATCTGTTATTGTACTGGGGGAGGGGTTCAGTGGGTGTTGGACATGGAGGTTGTAGCTATACCTAAAACTTGGCGTTGTAGCTCCCTCCTAGTTGATGCTGGGTAAACCAGGTGTAGTAGCTCCTTGTTAGTTGTAGCTGACTAATCCTAATGGGTTGGCTAGGTACCTAAAATACCAAAGCAAACCAACGATAGGGTTAGAAGAAACAAGCAAGAACAGAAAATAGAAACTAAAACAAATAGTGACTAAGGAAGCTTGTAAGAAGTCCACATGTGGCAGCAACATGGGTCCACATAATCGGCCAAAATAGAAACTCCAAAGACTGTTGGTCAATGGCTTAAGTTATAACCGTCAATGGGCCCAAATACTGCATCACTAAGATTAGAAACTTAAGCTACTTTTCAACTCTTCAATTCCAGTGATGCTTGAAGAGCTTGACACTTGGCTTCCTTGTCACTTGAGCTTTTTGATGATCTCCGCAAGTCTTGAATCTTCAATTCAATTGTGTTTGGAGATGTTCCATTGATGCTGACCCATTTGGCTTTGCTTGGCTTGTTGGTGCTTGACGTGTTGATACTTTGGAAGGATCAACTTGAAGTCCTAGGTTTTTCATCACTCAGTGCACATATTAAAATCACCAAAACAATATATGCAGTATGCAATATTCCAACAAGCTACATCACTTATTTATGTAGAAAGAGTGGCTTCTGCAAGCCTGCTTCTGGGGCTTATGCAGGTTAAAAAACTTGTGGCCAACCAATGATTTTGTTGAAATCTTGATTGCGGAAGCTAAAGAAGCCACCTCCCTCTTGGAGTTTGGGCATCTCCAGCTGCTGCCTGTAAAGATTCCAAACAAAACAATTCTATTGCATCTACTCTTTTTAACGCTAGAAGGTGGGTTTAGAATCCCAGAAGCGGAAGGCCAAGAAGCTTAGCCAAATATGCCTTTAATGATGGCTGGCTTGCATTAACCAGTGCCCTTTTTTAATTCTAGCTTTAAACTTTTATCTCTATTTAGTAGTTATAATTATGTTCTTTGATTATCATGTTGATTGACTTAATGTTGGTTTCTCCAGCAATATATTTATTATTTTTTAGTTTTTGGTGTGATGATTATATCATCATAATTGATATATTCCTTAAAATTCCTGAATTTGGCTCCTCTCCTCTTTCAGGTTGGCTCAATAGAGGGACGGGTAGGTGTTCATCATTTGGATGATTCACAACAAAACAAAAACTTTACTTTCAAATGCCACAGAGATGGGAATGAGATTTACTCAGTCAATGCTTTGAATTTCCGTCCTGTAAGATTCTTCCAGTGCATTCTTTTCTTGACTTTTTTTTTACTAGAAAAATCTTAAGTGAATTTATGGTTATCCCTGGGCTTTGATAATGGTTTCACTTTAGAACCTTCTGCCTTAGCAGTTGGTTGCTACTATTTATACTCTGCCTCAATTCTGACATTCGTGGTTCCATTCTCAACTATAAGTAATTTGTTTGAATTTAGGTGGATTTTTTTTTTTGTTTTGTTCATCAAGCTAAAAGACAACTTAATCTATGTAGTAATTAGAAAAACTATCAGAACTTTTGTTTGTTTTTTTCCCTATGCTCACAGCTTATTCCATTACTTGCACCATGGAAATGTTTCCTGATAGTCATGATATTAGGTCTTGATTTTAAATATAGTGCATGTGCCAGGAAATAAAACTGAATCCATGATAATAAATTTGTGGTTCACAGGACTTAGATTTTCCTGCGGCTTGATATACTATTTGGAAGCTTACGTGGTATTTTTTTCCAGGTACACCATGCTTTTGCAACAGCAGGCTCTGACGGTGGTTTCAATTTTTTGCTTAAGGTAATCTTCCTATTCTACAATACTTATCGTTCTTTGTTCCACTTTTTGTGGTAGTTATCTTAGATAATGTCTCCAACTCTAATCTAATTACCAGTTTCATTGGAGGATAAGTATAGTTGAACGAGAGGAGAATGCTTTCTGACTTGTTATTGCACATATTGCTCCACAATAAGACAAATCATAAGAGACTCGCCTCAGGGACATGCACCGAAGTAGGTCAATATATTTAGAAACTAACCATGAACTTGTCTCAGTTTAACTCACTTTGCTCTCTAACAATTTGAAGAAATAGGAGAATGGAATGAATGGAATGACTTGTCAATGTGACATAGCCCTCCACGATTTATTTATAATAATTCTGGACAGAATTCCAGAATATACAACTTACAATAATACCCCTAATATGATAGGGTAAAATAACTAAAACATAAATAGAACTCAAACTCCCCCATGGGTCGACCATATAACATGGGTCGACCCATGTTACAATAATACCCATATTCCAACACTCCCCCTCAAGTTGGTGCATAGATATCAGTCATGCCCAACTTGCACACTAGAGGTTGAAACACCTTTTCACTCAATCCTTTGGTGAACACATTAGCCAACTGGTCACCAGATTGAACATAGGGAACACAAACAGTCCCATTATCCAGATTCTCCTTGATAAAATGACGATCAATTTCAATATGTTTCGTCCTATCATACTGCACTGGATTATGGGCAATACTTATTGCTGATTTACTGTCGCAGTAGAGTCGCATAGGCAAAGTAATAGGAATGCTTAAATCTTGTAACAAGGTTTTAAGCCACAGCAGTTCACAAATGCCAAGAGCCATAGCTCTAAATTCAGCTTCTGCACTAGAACGGACTACCACAGTTTGCTTCTTGCTGCGCCATGTAACACAATTTCCACCTACAAATGTACAGTAACCCGTGGTGGATTTTTGATCATGAGAGCCAGCCCAATCTGAGTCAGTGTAGGCCTCATTCTGGAGATGATTATGACAAGATAATAAGACTCCTTTACTAGGGGCAGACTTCAAGTATCTCAAAATTCGGAACACTGCTTCCAGATGGTTAGACCGAGGGTTATGCATAAATTGACTAATAAGGCTCACAGCATAGGCAATGTCAGGCCTAGTGTGAGATAAATAAATGAGACAGCCCAACTAACCGCTGATATCTACCCTTGTCCACTGGTTCCCCATCAGTGTCTCGAAAACGAGCATTATGCTCTATAGGAGTATCCACAGGAGCACAGCCTAGCATGCCAGTTTCTGAAAGAAGATCTAGAGTATACTTGCGTTGAGCTAAGAATAGCCCTTAGGAAGAATGGGCTACTTCAATCCCGAGAAAATAGCGAAGTATGTCTAGATCCTTAATCTCAAATTCCTTGGCCAAATAAGTCTTCAACTTGGAAATTTCAGCAGGGGTTATTGCCAATGACAACTATATCATCAACATATACGATGAGAAGAGTAATAATGCTACCCGTCTTCTTGATAAACAAGGTGTGATCTGCATTGCTTTGTTTATACCCAAAAGTCACCATGGCCTTCTGAAAGCGACCAAACCATGCACGTGGTGATTGTTTCAGACCATACAGAGCCCATTTAAGTTTACACACCTTGCCTTGAGTCGCAGCAAATGAGAATCCAGGAGGAATATCCATATATACCTCTTCCTCTAATTCACCATGGAGGAAAGCATTTTTAACATCAAGTTGCTGTAGACTCCACCCCAGATTCACAGCACAAGAGAGAATAACCCTGATAGTGTTCATTTTGGCAACCGGCGCAAACGTCTCCAAATAGTCTATCCCATATGTTTGTGTAAACTCGCGAGCAACCAGCCTTGCTTTAAAGCGGTCAACAGTGCCATCAGCTTTTTGTTTAATCACAAAGACCCACTTGCAGCCCACAGTCTTCTTTTGTGGTGGAAGAGTAACCAGATCCCATGTACCATTCTTCTTAAGAGCTTGCATTTCTTCGACCATGGCCTCTTTCCACCTAACATCTGCAAATGCTTCCTGCCAAGTCTGTGGTATGGAAATAGAAGATAAAGAGGAAACAAAAGCATGAAATGAGGGGGATAAAGATTCATACAAAACAACCTGAGAGATTGGATGTTGCGTACAAGATCTTTTTCCCTTTCTAAGGGCAATGGGTAAATCAAGTGATGGATCAGAAATAATAGGTGTAGAATGTGAATGTGGAGGATCAGAAATATTACCAAAGGAAGTCTCATTCAGTCCTGGTTCAGAGGACAACTCTTGGTTTAGTAATGCTGCAGTGGTGGGCTATATTTGCCCTTTTTTCTTTCGATAATACTGCTGCTTAAAGTCTTTCTCTGGCTGAACCTGCTGCTGCTCTCCCTGGACAGCATCATCTTCTAAAGGTACATGATAATCATCAATGGGCTCATGGAGGGAAGGAGGAATATGGATCGGCACATCTTCTAGAGGTGTAGACTCCTCCTGAAGAGGTGCCGAAGAAGGAAAGAAAGCCACAGCCTCATGAAAAACAACATCCATGGAAACAAAAAAACGACGAGAGGAGGGATGATAACACTTATATCCTTTTTGGGTAGGAGAATAACCAAGAAAAATACAGCAGAGACCGCGAGGATCAAGCTTACCATGGGCATAGTGGTTACGCACAAAACACACACATCCAAAAACCTTAGGGGGAATGATGTAAGAAGAAGAACCCCTTAAAAGATCAAGAGGAGATTTATATTCAAGGATCTGAGAGGGCATTCTATTAATAAGATAAGCTGCTGTTAAAACAGCCTTGCCCCAAAAATGAGAGGGAACATGCATTTCAAACATAATTGAGCGAGCAACATCAAGGAGATGCCTATTCTTGCACTCAGCCACTCCATTCTGAGGCGGAGTGTCGACGCAACTAGTCTAATGAATAATACCTTGAGTTGCAAGAAATAATTGTAATGCCCCATCTAAATATTCACGACCATTGTCACTCCGAAGAGTTTGAATGGTGGCCTGAAACTGAGTTTTAACCATGCTATAAAAGACCTTAAAGCAAGAAAACACTTCACTTTTGTGCCGCATTAAATAAACCCAAGTGGTGCGTGTGTGACAATCAGTAAATGTGACAAACCACTTAAAACCAGAAATGGAATAGGTGCGTGAGGGCCCCTAAACATCAGAATGAATCATAGAAAAAGGTTTGGAACATCTTTTATTGGAACTAGAATACATAGAACGAGTTTGTTTTGCAAAAACACAAGCCTCACATAATAAAGTTTGAGGATTACAATGCTGAAATAAATCAGGAAAAATCTTATCTAATGTTTCTAAAGGTGGATGACCCAATCGACGATGCCAACGATGTAATTCAGAGAGATGATGGTCAGCGGAAGTAGTAGTAAGAGCCTGTCCGGTCTTGGCGCAGTACGATACTAGAGATAAGATCATCGTCGAGCAAATAAAGTCCACCACGCATTCTACCGCTCAATCATTCTCCCTGTCCCAAGTCCTGAAAGACACAATGAGAAGGATAAAAAACAGCTTTACAATTGAGGTCGGATGTTAAACTGCGATAGAAAGCAAATTGGAAGTTAATTTAGGAACATGCAAGACAGAGGACAAAGATAAAGAAGGAGAACAATGGACAACTCCCTTCCCGGAGACAGAGGAAAGAGAGCCATCTGCGATTTTAATTTTATCTTTGCCTGAAGAAGGAGAATAACGAAAAAATAAATTGGATGTACCAGTCATGTGATCAGTGTTCCGGAATCGATTATCCAAGGATGAGATAATGCCGAAGCACACTGACCGGCAAAAGAAATACCTGGTTGAGAGAAAACAAAGTTGGATTCAGAAGAGGGAACCACATTCGAGGTAGAGGCAGATGTAGATGGAGATGTGAGAGACCCAAGATTGGTCATCATACGATGAAATATAGCAAGTTCCTTTGCAGAAAGAGTGGCATTAAGGGCTGGTTCAGCAGCTTCAGAAATGTTGGCCTGTGTACCACCACGATTACTACGACCACGGCCACGGCCATGACCACGGCCACTACAACGACCATCAAAAGAATCAGATGGCCGACCATGCAATTTCCAGCAAAAATCCACAGTATGTCATTCTTTTCCACAATGGGTACATTTAAAAGGTTCCTTCTCAGATGAGGAACGTGTACCAGTAGTAGAAGAACCACTCCCAGAAGTTGTTAAAGTTGATCTCTCTGGCTGGGCAGGTGGTAACATAGTGGAACGACGAGTATCCTCCAGCTGAATCATAGAGTAGGCTTGCTTCAAATTGGGAAAAGGGGAACGATTCAAAAATTGAGACCGAAACTGATCATACTCCACATTAAGTCCAGTCAAAAAAGTAGACTCTGAATTTATCCTCCCTTTGTTGAAATTTGGTAATATCGGAGGGGCAATCAAGTTGAAAATTGTCATAGTAATCAAGTTCTTGCCATAGACTGTGGAGTTCAGAGTAGTATTGGGACAAAGTAAGTTCACCCTGTTTAGTTGCATGAATTTTTCTTTGAATATCATAAACCTGTGCATCATTCCCATCATGGGAATATGTATCTTTAGCAGCCTTCTAGATTTTTGCAGCTGTATCAAGCAGTACATAGCCACGGGCAATGGATGGAGTCATAGCACTGAGGATTTTTGGGCATCTTCTCCTCTTATTGATTTCAGGTTCAAAACCCTGAAAAAAAAATCAATCTCAAGGTTCTACTTATCTATTGTTGCTGATTTTTGGAGGCATTCATTCCTTCATTACTAGAAGGTTCTCATCCTTTTTTCAGCCCTTAACTTGAAGGTTTTGTTGGGTTTCTCTTCACTATAGCCCCATTCTGCGATTTGGGGTTCTCTCCTGTCTTCATGGGTAACTCGTGGATTTGATCTACTGTGTTGGTGATGGAAACAGCAAACCAGTTATCATACTTTTTCCCCAAATCCAATCAAGTTGGATGGCATTAATTACTTGCTTTGGTCTAGGTCCGCCTCCTTTGCCATTCTTGCGTGGCCTTAATGGTCATATTAGGGGAACCACTACTATGCCTACCGAGGTTGGAGCTGCTCGGGACAAGCGGCTTGCCAACAATGGAGTTCTTATGTCCTACCGATCGGTTCTATGACTACGTCTGCGGCACAATTTTCTTCTCCTTGACACGACCTCGGAAATTTGGGCGCTTGCAAGGAGACTTATGGACAGACTTGGCAATAATGCCCAAGTATATGAACTCAGGAAGAAGGTCCTTCACACTACTCAGGGAGAGTTGATAGTCTCCAAATACTATGCTACCTTGCGCAACTTTTGGCAGCAACTGGACCATTTTTCTGACTTTCACCCGAGTACAGCTGCCGATATTACTTCTTATAAGCAACATGTGGACAAGATTAGAGTTTATGATTTTTTGGCAAGATTAAATGTGGAGTATGATCAGATTCGGGTTCAAGTGTTGGGTCACAAGCCTTTTCCCACACTTGAACAGTCATATGCCCTGGTCTCCTCTAAAGAAAACCGTAGGGCTGCCATGTTGCACCCTCCTATTACTGACAGGTCAGCTTTATAGGCTGCTGCCCCTGCCACTCCTGCACCTAGTAGCACTGCTTCTCTTGGTGATTCAACTACAGGGTCTATTGTCTGTGAGTACTGTCACAAACCTTACCACACCAAGGAGAAGTACTGGAAACTTCATGGGAAACCGGCTGACTTTGAGGCAAAGAGGGCTACCAAGGCCAAGACGAAG
The DNA here is from genome assembly GCF_018873765.1 of Telopea speciosissima. NCBI lineage: Eukaryota > Viridiplantae > Streptophyta > Magnoliopsida > Proteales > Proteaceae > Telopea > Telopea speciosissima. The sequence goes on along the minus strand of NC_057926.1, from coordinate 35,187,356 downwards.
ACAAAGACCAAGGCCCATCAGACTGAGACTATTACTACAGCCCCTGCTACTGACCCTGGTCTATCCCAGGATGATCTACAGGCACTCCTACGTGTGCTGAGGTCTTCCGCTGCTGCTGCCTCTACTACATCAGCTACTGCCAATTCTTCTGCTCCTTCAGGTTCACACTTTTCCCAGTCAGGTATTCCTTTTGGAGGTCATTGTGCTTCTGTAGCTTCACATCCTTGGATCATAGACTCTGGAGCTACAGATCATATAACCGGTTCCTCTAGCCTGTTTCACAGATATCCTCCTACTTCTGGGAAAGACAAGGTTAAAGTGGCTGATGGTTCCCTTTCTTCCATATCTTGAAAAGGACTCATCAACTGCACTTCCTCTCTTCCCTTGTCCTCTGTTTTTCACATTCTAATTTTACTACTAACCTTCTTTCCATTAGTTGTATTACCTGTGATCTTAACTGCAAAGTCACTTTTTTTCCTTCTCATTGTGTGTTTCAGGATCTGGACTCTGGGAAGATGATTGGATTGGGTAAAGTGCACGGTGGGTTGTACCTGCTTGATGACGGTCGCTTCTCTCCACCACCATTACCTTCTCCGCTACACCAGAACTCCATGGTCTCTTCTGAACTTTACCAGTGGCACTCTAGGTTAGGTCACCCACCTTTAGAAATTTTAGCTCATTTATTTCCTAGTTTGGTCGCCCTTCGTACTAAGGATGACTTTTTTTGTGAGGCTTGTGTTCTGGCCAAACAGACACGTTCAACTTATCCAATTTCAAATAAAAGGAGTTGTTCTTGTTTTCAATTGGTGCATTCTGATGTTTGGGGCCCTAGGCGTAAACCATCTATTTCTGGTCATCGTTGGTTTGTCTCTTTCATTGATTGTCATTCTAGGAACACCTGGGTGTACCTTTTGCACACAAAAAATCAAGTTTTTTCATGTTTTCAGCACTATCATAAAATGGTCCAAACCCAGTTCCAGGCTACTCTCAAAGTATTGAGAAGTGATAATGGAACAGAGTATACAGAATCACAATTTCAAAAATATTTGGCTGATCATGGAATTATTCATCAAACTAGTTGTGTTGATACACCTGCCCAGAATGGTGTGGCGGAAAGGAAAAATCGCCACTTGTTGGAAATGGCTAGGGCTTTGATGTTTGCGAGGAATGTCCCGTCTCAATATTGGGGGTATGCGGTTCTCACTGCAGCCTATCTCATCAATAGGCTACCCTCTCGGGTTCTTAACTCCCGCAGCCCCTCTGATATTTTACTGGGTAATTCCTCCTTTATTGTGCCTCCCAAAGTGTTTGGTTGTGTATGTTATGCTAGAGATACCAAATCTCCAGGCAAACTTGAACCTGGGGGGCTTTGTTGTATTTTCTTGGGTTATTCCCCAACCCAGAAAGGTTATAAATGCTACCATCCCCCTTCCCACCATACCATGGTGTGTATGGATGTTATTTTCTATGAGTCCCTTTCTTATTATTCTTCGCCACCTCTTCAGGGGGAGGGTTCTAGTGAAGATGTGTCCTTTGAGATTCCTCTACCTGAGGTTCCTCTGGTTGCTGCCCAGCCTTCCTTACCACCCACGGCTGCTGCCCGGCTTCTTTTGGATGCTTCCCATCTTACTTTGGAGATTGCCCAACACCCTCTGGCTGTTCCTCCCTCACCTAATGGGATTCCTTTACAGGGGGAGACCATAGAAAATAGTGTTGTTAATGTTCCTATCCAGGGGGAGCTGACTCCAGTCCAGAGAACTATTGGTGAATTTCATAATAGAATTGACAACTCCAACATAATCACCTATACAAGGGGTAGATCCAATAGAGGGCAGCTGCAACCCACTATATCACCAGTACCCATCCAATTGCCGGTTCTAGACATGGATCCTACACCTCCTGGTAATCCCTCTTCTTCCGACCTACCTATTGCACTTCGCAAAGGTACTAGGACTTGCACTTTACATCCCATATCTCATTTTGTTTCTTATAACTCTCTTTCTCCCTCTTTTTGTGCCTTTGTATCTTCTCTTTCCTCTATCTCGATTCCTAGAAATTGGCAGGAAGCATCTACAGATGGAAAGTGGAAGGCAGCAATGTTGGAAGAAATGAGAGCACTACACAAAAATAATACGTGGGATCTTGTGGCTTTTCCTCCAAGGAAAAAACTAGTGGGATGTAAATGGGTCTTCGTGGTTAAACAGAAGGCTGATGGTTCGGTGGATAGGTATAAGGCACGACTGGTTGCAAAGGGGTTCACTCAGATTTATGGAGTTGACTATCAGGAGACCTTTGCACCAGTGGCAAAGCTCTACACCGTCAGGGTGTTATTATCTTGTGCTGCAAATCTTGGGTGGGATCTTCAGCAGTTAGATGTAAAGAATGCCTTCCTCTATAGGGAGCTTGAGGAGGAGGTATATATGGACATTTCACCAACCTTTTCTGATGACAGGACTAGGGGCAGGGTTTGTAAATTGAAGCGCGCCCTTTATGGTTTAACACAGTCACCTAGAGCTTGGTTTGGCAGATTTCATAAGGCTATGATTTCAGTAGATTACAAGCAGATCAATGCTGATCACACTTTATTTATCAGACGGCTGGGTGACAAGGTCACTCTTCTTATAGTCTATGTGGATGATATTGTGGTCACTGGTAATGATGATGCTGTAATCAGGGATTTGAAACTTTTTCTTAGCCGTGAGTTTGAGGTCAAAGATCTTGGTCCTCTAAAATATTTTCTAGGGATAGAAGTTACTCGATCTTCTAAGGGCATCTTTCTTTCTCAAAGAAAATATGTTCTTGATCTATTGACTGAGACAGGGCTGCTGGGTTGTCATCCTTCAGATACTCCTATGGAAGCTACTACAAAACTTAGGGAGAAAGAGGGTGAGTCTGTTGACAAGGGTGGTTATCAGCGGTTAGTGGGCAAACTAATCTACCTTTCCCACACACGACTTGACATAGTTGTTGCTGTAAGCATAGTTCGAGAACTCGTTTCATTTCGGTATTTCGAGCTGACCGAAATATCCGAAATATTCGAAATTTCGGATATTTCGGTTGAAATATTGTATTTTTTCTGGTATGTTTTGATAGGTCATTTCGGTGGGTTTTAGGCCAAGTTAAGGCCTGAAACTTCATGGAAACCCTATTTTAGGCTATATAAACACATTTAAATGTTCAAATTGCAAAAATAGTCACCCAAAATGGTGTTTTAGATGTGCACCATTGATTGGCAACGTACGGTCAAACCCTAATGTATAAGTGTATAACTTAGTTAATTACACATTTGCACATACACATTGTACATTAAACAAGTAAATTGACTTGGAACTAAGTTGGAAACATAATGACTCGTAAGTTAAGTCATAAATCATAATATTAAGTACATAAGACATCAAGTCAATAACAAATTAACAAATAACAACTTAAGAGTTAAGATTTAAGAAGATGATATCAAACATTCCAAATCACAATATATCAATATCCCTAATTGTCCCCTACAAGGCTACAAGTCAAGTAGTCAAGTAGTCATCATTCATCTCAAATGTTTACAAATTTGCTAATAATAACTACTCCGCCGTCCAGGATCAACCCCACTCATGGTCCGCTGGAGCCGACGTGTATTGCTCTCCGACTGTAGGATAAATGCATGCCACATCATAGTCTGGGAGAAGAAGCGAGTGTAGTCATCCACAGTGGCCATGTAAACTGCATCATCAACATGTTGAAGGTAACCTATCCTAGGATATAGGTCACCAAACTGTGAAGAAGTACTACCCACTGATCCACTATGATATGAGTCATATGATGGCTCTAGGAGCATGTACGGGTTGTAAGGCTGCGGCTGGTGGGTTGGGTAGCCAGTGTAGGAAAAGAAGTCATGCACAAAAGACGATCCACTATATCCTTGTGAGTGGGAGTCATACTCAAAACTGGGAATGGATGGAGAAGATATAGGCTACTGCCCCCAAGGGTATTGCCTAGAATGCCCTTCGCCACATGGATGTGAATGAGATAAACCATGCTCTGATTGTGCTGGAGATGGACTGCTGTCTACATGAAAAGATGGGGCACGAAAATGCCCACTCGATCTACTGTCTCTATCGCCAATACTCAGTCCACCAACAGAGCCAGATAGGGCATCAATGTCCATAAGCTCAGCCTACCTACTAGTACCACTACCACGAGCACCAGGACGAGACTAGCCACGCTGCTTTCTCGAGTAGGTCAAGGTGGACGATGTGTGCCGTGTGGCTGGTGTGGGGCCGGTGGGGGCACGGATTGCCTCTTACTGCTCTTGTACCACAAACGGGACTCGAGTTCCCTCATATGCTTGACCACCATCACCATCATCATCACGTCCATCATTACCTTCATCATCACCTCCATCATCACCATCTCCACCAGGACCACCACCACCATCTCCACCAGATGACATAGACCAATCTTCATCCTCCTCATCAACACCACCAGTAGACTGGAACGGTATGGGTGACGCGTCCCGTGCATGTACCTCACCCTCTGTAGCCATGAAGTCATCCACATCAGCTTCTATGTGTTCAGCTATCATGGGGTCAGGTCTACCTCCAGGCTGATCTAACACTGGCTCACCTCTATCCCTTACCCAATCAACAATAGGATCTTCATCATCTGACTCTACCTGAAAAATGTCGGCGAGATCGATATTTTCCCTGATACCCTCGTGTCCCATGCGTATGTGTTGCATCTTCAACCTCAAATTATAATGCACATACACTAAGTCAGAGAGACGTTCAGAACCCAATCTATTTCTCCTCTTGGAATGGATGAGAGAAAATGTACTCCAATTCCGTTCACAGCCAGATGCTGAACATTTCTGGGAGAGAACCTTAATTGCTATTTTTCTTAAATTGTTTGCCGAACCCCCATACAACACCCACCATTCAGCTGCATTACAACAAAAGAAACATGTCACCTTCATTTCAAAAGAATAAGATATTGAATTGAGTAATGACGAATGAAGTAACGACTAATGAGTACCGGCATCACCACGTGTCCGGCCTTGCTGTGCAGCTTCGGTTCCAAAACTTCCCAATGCATCCCTAAAAGTCTTCAACTATAATCATTTGGAAAATATTTAAAATTAGTAATGACTCGTTACTATTTAGTATTGAATTGAGTAATTCCAAATGAATTATAACTTATAAGACTCACCTCATTGTTGCATATCGCCTGTAATTTATTATTCGGCTCCAACTTGGCAACTACTTCTTTGACTGCGTCAGTAAGACTATTATTCAACCCAAGCCTATGACTGTATTGGTACTTGGGGTTCAAATAATATGCTGAAATTGACATTACATATTGACTAGTTAGTAATATATCCTTTAAATTAACTTTAAAAGATGTAATTGCATAAAAAACAAAGAGTGTACACTCACCAGCCTTATACAGTGGATGCATAAGTTGATTTTCCCAGTTTTTCTTGTTAATTTTGAGAAAGTGTTTGCTACCTCGTGGATTTGCGTTGTAAACACCTTCATTCATCAAGTCTATAGTAGCATATAGATGTGGCATGGTTGGTCCCTTGATAGCAGAATCAACTATATGCAAAACCTTGACCACTGGGTTCAGAAGTTGTACCACTTTATGCAACTTAGACCAAAAGTCATCTGATGAAATTGTAGCTTGTGCTTCCCTACCACCATGGGTATTGGACCCATTCCAGTTGAACCAGTCTTCAGAAGCAAACATTGATCTCAGTCCAGACTTCTTGGCTTCTATACTTTTGAGTGCAATGTAGTTGGTGGCGAATCTAGTTATGCCTGGCCTCACTAAGTCACCCCCACACTTCTCCCTCAAGAGGTTTAGTGCAAACCCATGGTTGTAGACAAAGTTGGTCATTTGCCTGCCTTTTCCACAACATGTTGTACCAATTTGATCTTTCCCATGTCCTTCAACATGAGGTCTATACAATGGGCAGCACATGGAGTCCAAAACAACCGGTACTTATTGTTTTGCATCAACCTCTCACCGGCACTCTTGTAGTTGCTTCCATTGTCCGTTACAATTTGGACAACGTTCCCCACTCCTACATCTTCTACCACTTCCTTCAGCAATTTGTAGATATACTTTGCATCCTTTTTCTCCTTGGATGCATCAACAGACTTCAGAAAGACTATCCTCCCATTACAATGCACCATAAAGTTGATGATGGACTTTCTTGTAGGACCAGTCCAACCATCACACATTATGGTCACCCCATAGTTCTCCCACAGCCCCCTCATTTCATTGATGTAGTCTTCAAGCTCTCTCTTCTGTTAGGGCAAATACACATTCATAATCTCATATGGGGTAGGCCCCTTTTACCTTGGGCCAGCCTCAGCAATGGAATTTATCATAGTCTGATAAAAGGAGCCTTGTGTTGTGTTTGCTGGGATGGTATGGTATAACATCCACTTAGCTATAGATTCCTTCACCATCCCCTTCAGATTTTTCCATGCCCCCTTGATTTTTGGTTGTTTGTTGCCTTTCTTTCTATAAACACCAGGTGCTTGGTGAAGTGCTGGGTCATCTTGTGGTGGTGGAGGCGGAGGGGGAGTTGCCTTCGTACTCTGTGATCTCCTAAAGGGATTAGGCAACCCACCTCCTCCACTTGTACCTGCTCCTCCACTACCACTAGCACCAGCTCTAGAGGTACTAGCTCCTCCACTACCACCTACTCTCTGTCTCTCGACTCTCTCCTGATCCTCATGATAACTGGCTCTACTCATCATCTGTGCTCGTCTCCAATCCCTAGCCTCTTGCTCAGTCTCTATATCATCAGGAACATAGACATCATCACTGTCATCATCATCATCATCACGATGGCTTGATTGGCCTCCCGCTGTACACCTCACTGCTTCCTCAAGATCTACTTTTGCCTTCTCCCTCTGAGCCTTCCTCTTATTCCCTCCCTTCATGTAATCAATGACAGCCCTAGATATCTCCACAGGGACCATATGACATGCGACCACTTCAGGAGAATTCCCAGCTAGATGTTGTTTGAGTCTAGTGGCACCACCTCCCAAAAACTGCATGTGATAATAGTTGCATTGGGATTTTCTTTTATCCCCATCAATTGGAGTGCCATGCAACCATGCAATGTCACCCCTAGTGCGCCTGGGTGTGCTCCCCTCCCCCTGGGTCTGGGCCGGCTGCTTCTGCCCCTCTTGCCTCTGGCTCTATCGTTTACCACGGTTCGTCATAATCAAACTAGTTTACTGTTGCATAAATAAAAGACAATTCATTAATCACTGAAGCACATCAATTCTTTTAGTTTAAAATTTTAAATGTTTAAGTATTAAGATTTAAGAGCATTAACACAAGTATATAAGTATATAACTATTTAGTATTTTTCCCCTAACCCTCATATTTTTCTCATATTTAAAAACAATTTTTAAAAATATTTTTCAAATAAATATTGGCCTAGCACAACAAAATCTAAAAGATATGTAAATGGGCAGCAAATAAGAAGTATGTACAATTTACTTTTATATTTTTCAGTAATTTTAAAACAAAAACCTCATATTATTTCTTATTTTTTGCTTATTTTTTGAATTTTTTTAATATTTTTATAATTTTCAAAAATTAAAATAATTAATTATTGGCAGAAAAATATTTTTGACACCATGAGACCATAGATCGGCCAATGGTGTCTAACATATATTTAATTCATCACCATACAATATACATAACCCCTATTATTTTTTTATTTTTGTTGTAAATAAATCCAATTTTTGAAGTAGAAAAATAAATAAATAATATATATACCAAAAAAAAATTTCGACACCATGAAGTCGTAGATCGGCTTCCGGTGTCTAACATATATTTATTTCATCACAAACAAACATGTTGATCAAGCATTTCCCTAAAAAAAATCAAATTTGAGAATATGGTTTTACCTGAAATAGTGGAAAGGCTTCACAGATGTGCTAAGAAGTTTGTTCTCCAAGTGATTCCGGCATAGATGCGGCAAGGATTCAAGTGGGAAGTGGAAGATTGAAGAAGAAATAAGCAAAAACCTTCAAGAACTAAGCAAAAGCGGAAAAATGCTCTGTTTCTCAGTCTCGGTCAAAATTTCGACCAAGACTATCGAAACATGGTATTTTATATAAAGCATTTTCTCGAGATTTTCGAAATCTCGAAATATCTCGAAATCTCAAGAATTTCGATTGAAATTTAGTATTTTTTTTATTCGAGGGGTCATTTCGTTTCGAGGGGGTCGAAATCTCGATCGAGATTTTGCGAGATTTTGAACTATGGCTGTAAGTTTGGTGAGCCAGTTCATGCATGATCCCTATTCCTCTCATATGGATGCGGTCCGTCGCATTTTGCGGTATTTGAAGTCTGCTCCAGGAAAGGGAATCCTTCTATCTCCCAATGGTCACCTTAAGGTTGAAGCTTATACTGATGCCGATTGGGCTGGTTCTACTGACAGGAAGTCTATCTCTGGCTATTGTTCCTTTGTAGGTGGGAACCTTGTCACATGGCGTAGCAAAAAACAGAATGTTGTGGCAAGGTCCAGTGCTGAAGCCGAGTTTCGTGCCATGGCCCACGGCATCTGTGAACTTTTGTGGCTTAGAGGATTATTGCAGGATATCGGTGTTGCTGTCCATCTTCCTATGATGCTTTATTGTGACAATAAAGTAGCCATTAGCATTGCTCATAACCCTGTCCAGCATGATCGCACTAAACACGTGGAGGTTGACAGACATTTCATCAAGGAGAAGCTTGACGCCGGCCTCATTTGTGTTCCCTTTGTGAAGTCTACTGAGTGGCAAGCTGTTTCATCCTATCGTAGTCAAGTTGGGCATGCATGATATATATGCTCCAACTTGAGGGGGAGTGTTCGATATGGGCCAGAATACCGTGGGGGTATTCTGGACTTTTTCCCTTTATTATTTTGTGAGTTCCTTGTGTGTGGTTTAGTCCCACATTGCTCATGTACTTTTGATCATTCTTTCATTATAGTTATAAATACATATGTGCTTGGGATGAATTAAATCATCCAAGCATTAAGTTCTAATTCTGATCCTCTTAACAGAATATTAAAGGACACTTTAAGAAAATTAAACTCCGGTCTGATGGCTCTTTGGAGTTGACTTCATGGGCTCCACCAACAATAATGTCACAGGGACTAACCCTAGCGAGCTTAACCCACGGCTGGGCTTAATTGTGGCTGGTTTTAGCCAGCAGATGATCCACGCATATAGGGTAGCTGGTACTTGGCTGGTCCACGCAAAGACTGGTTGGTGCGTGGTTGGTTGTGTCTGGGCCTGGGTTACCACATTGGGTCAGTCCGGTCTAGCCAATCAATGGCTCCTCATCAGTTTTGGCCTCTTCTTCTTCATGTCTTGTCCTACATCATAGACTGTAGTTGGCATCTAAGATGCTCATTTTTAGATTTACATTTTTTTCTGGATCCTGTTAGGCTGCTTAAATGCTTATTGCAACACTTGCTGGCCTCCCTATACACGTCATGAGCCAGTCCACCTAGCAATAAACTGGTTCCAGATGTCAACATAATCTTTTGATACAGTGGCTTTTCACTGCCCTGACTTGTGACTGTTGTGAAACATAGAAATTGGCATGATAAAATGAATGGAGGGTGGTTAGTTTTGGTTTTCCTGACACTGATAGTTTGAGTTTGTCATCATCCTACATATATTATCTTACAATCAGGAACAGGAATGATATATTATCTAGTCACACTATATTGCTTATAGATTGTAGAAGCTATTATGCATTTTAGTTTTTTCTTACCCTTTATGAAGTCCTACATTATTTGTTTGCTGCCCATTCTCCAAAATGACCATCTCAAAACCATTGAAGTTTGTGGGGACTATGTTGTTGCGTTTTATGCTAATACAACCTTCTCTGGTTTTCCAGGCCATGTCTAGATGCAGTCAACCTATTCCGTGCAGCACTTTCAACAATGATGGTTCAATATTTGCATACTCGGTATGTCTCATTCTCCATGTAACTCAAACTTATCCAGTCGAAGAAGGATAAATGAAAATGGAATTACAGTCCGATACTATACATACTGTATGATAAGTGTTCAAGCACACTCAACACTATCCTTCAGTGTTTTAGACATTCTTACCAGGCCATGTTTACTCTCTTTTCCCCCCTTTGAGGATGTCTTTTTCAAAGATGCATGCCATAGGATATTAGGATGTAATCTAAGCACTGAAGTGAAGTTCTATCATTTTGTTAAACCTCTTATTATTGGGAATTGTTGAGATAGGCTACTAACCCGATTGGGGTAATTAGTCCTAGTTATATTAGGTTTTGTCTTTCCTTTATTTTTCTCTTTTTATTGTTTTTTCCCTCAGCCGATCTCTATTTTGGTATTCCTAGTTGGATTAGGAATTCCTAATAGGATTAGGCTGAGGTGGCATTCCTATTCCTACTTTGATTATTTGTAATTCAGTTTATTATAAATAAAGGGCCTGTGTGATCGATTTTGATCACTCAAGCATTCAGATCTCACAGCTGTTTACATGGTATCAGAGCCTGTTCTGATCTAATTAACAGCCTTCTCAGTTTTTTTGGTTTTTTTTCTTCATTCCCCTCCACGGTTTCTAGCTCTCTCTTCTCTCTCACTCTCGGCTCTTCTCTCTCATTCAGGGCAGCATCTATGAGGTGAATCTGCAAAGGATTTAGATGCTGCTCTCCATATCACCTCATTGAAGACTTCAGATCATTGGTGTGCCCTAATTCTGTCGGCAGAACTTCTCCAACCTTGAAGATCGATTTCTGAATACAATTGCAGATCGATTCCTCCTTTTGTTTTGGGTTTTTTTCTGCTAATCCTTGGTGCACACCTCCTTTATTTGAAGATTGCAGGAGTGGATCACAATCAATTCAGATCCAGTCCTGCAATTTCTCCAAACCCAGGTTTTCCTAATTTTTTCCAAATTAGGGTTTCTCATTGGCTCATCCAACAGTGCTGTTTTTTTGGAGGATTTATTCCCCACTTCCAGAGGAGTACTCGACCTGTTTTTTCAGCCTATTCTGACAGCTGAAAGTGCTGCAATTTCAAAACCCTAATTGGAGTCGATCTGTTGGAGGTTGATCTTCTGTTTGCTAACTGATTTAAGATAACCTTCTTCATCTCCAATGCATATCAAGCACCATGCCTGATTCTGATGTATCTACTGGTTCAGATGATCAAGTCACTTTTGGACCTGATGCACAAACTCGACAAGAGTATCTTCCCTTTGCTGCTTCCATCAAACTCGATGGAATTAACTATCTCATGTGGTCCAGATCGACCTATCTCATCATTGCTGGCCGAGGTCTCACTGGCCACATTCGGTACTTCAAGAAAACCTTCTACTACGGGTCCTCTAGACTCGATGGATCTCTAATGACTCTCGGTCATGGCCTTTCTTCTGAATTCTATGCAACAAGATCTTGCCAATGGCTATTTACTTCTAGAGACTGCTGCCCAGATATGGATGGCTGCCAAAGAAACTTATGGACAGATTAGTAACGATGCTCAGGTTTATGAATTACGAAAAAAAATTCATGAAACCACTTAGACGGACCTCTCTATTTCCAAGTATTATGCTCTCCTACGAAGTCTATGGCAACAACTGGATCATTACACTGATTACCAGCCCACTAATCCTACTGATATTGCTGCCTATCGCAAGCATGTTGACAAAATCAGAGCATATGATTTCCTCGCTAGATTAAATGTGGAATATGATCAGATTCGGGTCCAGGTACTCAGCAGGATCCCTTTTCCTACTTTGGAATAGTCCTATGCCTTAGTACATACTGAAGAAAGCAGGCGGACTGCTATCTTACACACTCCCACCAGTGATTGATCAGCTCTAAAAACTGCTGCCATTGCTGTTCCTATACCTGATGGGCTTTCTACTACTAGTGACTCTTCTAAAGTAACCGTGAAGTGTGAACATTGTAATAAGCCATATCATACCAAGGCCACTTATTGGAAACTCCATGGTAAACAGGCTGACTTTGAAGCTAAACGTGTTGCCCGGAAGTTGAAAAACAAAGCCAATCATACTGAGGCTGTCACTACTACTCCTACTACTGACATTGGTCTATCCAAGGAAGAACTTCAAGCATTCCATCGTATGTTACAGGCTTCCGCTGCTTCTACTACATCGACTCCTGTTAGTTCTTCCACCAATCCAGGTTCAAATTTTGTCCATTCAGGTATTTCTTTTGCTGGTCATTGTGCATCGGTAGTCTCCTCTCCCTGGATCATAGACTCCGGTGCCACTAATCATATGACTGGATCCTCCAGCCTCTTTACTCGTTGCTCTCCTACATCTGGTAAAGATAAAGTACGGGTGGCTGATGGTTCTCTCTCTTTTATCTCTGGGAAGGGCTCTATCAGTTGCACTCCTTCCTTAACTTTATCCTTTGTTTTACATATTCCTAAATTTAGCACTAATCTTCTTTCCATCAGTAGTCTTACCCGTGATTTAAATTGCAAAGTAACTTTTTTTCCTTCTCACTGTGTGTTTCAGGATCTGGCACCGGGGGCGACGATTGGATGTGGTAAGATGCATGGTGGATTGTACCTGCTTGATAATGGGAGTCCTACTTCACCACCATCTTTGGCTTCTCCTATACATCAAAGCTCGTTAGTTTCTTCTGAACTTCAACAATGGCATAACAAACTAGGTCACCCCCCTTTAAGAACATTATCCCTTTAATTTCCAGCAATAGCTAAAGACTGTCATAGAAACGAATTTTTTTTGTGAAGCCTATGTTTTGGCTAAACAACATTGTTCTACTTATTCCATTTCTAATAAAAGAAGTTCTCCTTTTAATCTTATTCATTCTGATGTTTGGGGTCCTAGCCGAAAACCATCTCTCAAAGGCCATCGTTGGTTTGTTTCCTTTATTGATTATTATTCTAGGAGTACGTGGATCTATTTAATGCATAATAAAAATGATGTTTTTTCTTCTTTTCAAAATTTTCATAAGATGATTCAGACCCAATACAATGCCACTCTCAAGATATTGAGGAGTGATAATGGTAAATAATACATGGATGGTCAATTCCAACACTACCTTTCTGCCCATGGTATACTCCATCAAACCAGTTGTGCCAATACCCCAGCTCAAAATGGTGTGGCTAAAAGGAAAAATTGCCACCTCCTTGAGGTGACTCGGGCTATTATGTTTGCCCATTTTGTCCCTTCCCAATATTGGGGAGATGTTGTCCTGACTGCTGCCTATCTCATCAATAGGCTCCCTACCCGAGTCCTTGACTCTGACACCCCTGCCTCTTTACTGTTGGGTTCTTCCTCCTTTGTCGTCCCACCAGAGGTTTTTGGTTGTGCCTGTTATGATCAGGATACCCGCTCCCTTGGCAAGCTCGAACTCCGTGGGGTCCGTTGTATTTTCTTGGGATATTCTCCATCCCAAAAGGGATATAAGTGTCACCATCCTCCTACACGTTGTACCTTCACCAGTATGGATGTTGTCTTTCATGAAACTCTCTCCTATTATCAATCCACACCTCTTCAGGGGGAGACTTTTAGTGAAGATGTGATGGTTGACCTTCCGGTACAGACCCAGACCCGGGTCCAACTACCTGTTGATCCCACCCCTCAACCGACTATTGCTTCCTCCCCTCTTCCCTCTGATGGTCTCCCACCAGATTTTCCCCAAGGGGAGAACTTAGAAGATGCTGAAAATCCTATTGGTGACAATTCCCTTTAGGGGGAGATGACTCCAGTCCAACAAACCATTAGGGAATTTCAGAAGAAAATTAACGACTCTAATCTCAAAACCTATCATAGGGGACATTCCAAACACAAGCAGCTCCCATCCACTGTAGCACCAGTACCACCACAGTTGTCGGCCTTGGAACCAGATCAATCTCCAGGTAACATATCTTCTCCTTCGTCTCCTGATTTACCTATTGCTCATCGTAAAGGTATTCGGGCCTGTACCCAACACCCCATTTCTCATGTTGTCTCTTATGACTCTCTTTCTTCATCATTTCGTACATTTGTCTCTTCTCTTTCTTCTGTACGTATTCCCCAAAATTGGTAGGAAGCTTTTACAGATGGAAACTGGAAAGCAGCAATGATGGAAGAAATGCAAGCCTTAAAAAAGAATGATACATGGGAACTTATGGTTCTTCCTCCAGGAAAGAAACCAGTTGGATGTAAGTGGGTGTTTGTGGTGAAACAGAAGGTAGATGGCACTGTGGATCAATACAAAGCACGTTTGGTTGCAAAGGGATTTATTCAGACTTATGGGATCGATTATCAGGAGACTTTGGCACCAGTTGCGAAATTAAACACCGTCAGAGTGCTACTTTCTTGTGCAGTGAATCTTGGCTGGGAGTTACAACAATTAGATGTGAAGAATGCCTTCCTCCATGGAGAACTTGACGAGGAAGTGAATATGGACATTCCACCTAGTTTCTCTTGTGATAAAACCAGCGGGAAAGTTTGTAAATTGAAGCGTGTTTTATATGGGCTGAAACAGTCCCCCCGTGCTTGGTTTAGACAATTTCGCAAGGCAATGGTATCTGCAGGTTGTAAGCAGAGCAATGCTGATCATACCTTGTATATCAAGAAAACTGGTGAAAAGGTAACCCTCCTAATAGTTTATGTGGGTGATATTGTGGTGACTGGGAATGACGATCATGAAATCACCCAGTTGAAGACTTACCTTGGGCGAGAATTTGAAATAAAGGATCTGGGAAAACTAAAGTACTTTCTAGGGATAGAAGTTGCTTGGTCTTCTAAAGGCATCTTTCTTTCTCAAAGAAAGTACATCCTAGATTTATTGACCGAGACTGGGATGCTAGGGTATCATCCTTCTGATACACCTATGGATGCTACTGCCAGACTTAAAGAAAAGGAGGGAACTCTTGTCGACAAAGGTCGTTATCAGAGATTGGGTTGGTAAGCTCATTTATCTGTCTCATACAACACCTGACATAGCAGTATCTGTGATTATGGTTAGTCAGTTCATGCATGATCCGCATTCCTCTCACATAGATGTTGTTATCCGGATCCTTCGATATTTAAAATCAACACCGGGTAAAGGTATTCTTTTGTCTTCGAATGGTCATCTGTGTGTCGAAGCATATACTGATGCAGATTGGGCTGGTTCCTCTGACAAAAAGTCTATTTCTGGATATTGCTCATTCGTTGGTGGCAATCTTGTTACGTAGCGTAGTAAAAAGCAGAACGTAGTGGCAAGGTCTAGTGTTGAAGCCGAGTTTCGTGCAATGGCACAAGGTATTTGTGAGATGTTATGGCTCAAAGGTTTATTACAAGATATTGGTACTCTGGTTCATCTTCCCATGATGTTATATTGTGACAACAAGGCTGCTATTAGCATTGCTCACAACCCTGTTCAGCATGATCGTACCAAGCATGTGGAGGTTGACAGGCATTTTATTAAAGAAAAGTTGGAAGGAGGGCTGGTGTGTGTTCCTTTTGTGCAATCTGCTGACCAGCTTGCTGATGTGTTCACTAAAGGTTTAAGTGGAAAGGTTTTTCATCCTATTCTGGTCAAGGTGGGCATGGTTGATATTTATGCTCCAACTTGAGGGGGAGTGTTGAGATAGGCTACTTACCCGATTGGGGTAATTAGTCCTAGTTATATTAGGTTTTGTCTTTCCTTTATTTCTCTCTTTTTATTGTTTTTTCCCTCAACCGATCTCTATTTTGGTATTCCTAGTTGGATTAGGAATTCCTAATAGGATTAGGCTGAGGTGGCATCCCTATTCCTACTTTGATTATTTGTAATTCAGTTTATTATAAATAAAGGGCCTGTGTGATCGATTTTGATCACTTAAGCATTCAGATCTCACAGCTGTTTACAGGAATCATCCATTACCTGAGATTTATAGCTTTATAGACAACTTTGTGGATATCAGTTTCTAGTCTATGCAAAGAGAAACAAATCACGAGGTTTACATTTCAGCAGGATCCTCTGACTTTCCAATAAGCATCTGTTTTTGTTAAGGATGGTATGGGAAGTGATGCAGTGGCATTCCCGTGTACCGAGTACAATCACTAAACATAAATAATCTTAATACTCTAATGCAGGTGAATGGTGGGTGCTCTATGTGAGTGATGTACTAACTTGACAAAGATAGCAATAAAAGTGCTCTCCCAGACATATTCCACCCCCGGATGCAAGTGCAACTGGAGTACATTCTCACTTATCCACTCCAAGAGGTTGGAGCAGTTGGTGTATGTGCATTATAACATGAGACAGAAGATGCAACACATACATATGGGCATGGATGGTGACGAAGATCTGTTAGAAGTGTTGTGTGGACCCACTTATGGGTCAGGCGCTAATCCCGATATCCCATATGGGTCTAGGTTTTGTGTGCCCTTTTATTTTTGTTATTCCAGATCTGCCCCTAGCCCCTCTTTTATATGTTTTTCCCTCATTAATGATAGTAACACATTACGGCTACAACTCTTCTTCTTCTATTACATGGTATCAAAGTTGTAGGCCTGCACAAACCTTTTTCGTATTCTTCCTTTCCTTTTGCTTCTCTTTTGCGATTTCTGGTTAGCTTTCACAGAGGGTTACGAACAGGGAGAAGGGGGTGATCTTTTCACCCCTACGATTTTATTTGTGATTGATTTATTGGGGATTGAGCATGTAAGATGTGAATCTGCTTTCCTTCAAATTACAGTAGATTCATGGTGATACTTGGTGTATTTGCGATGATGCTTGTGGATGAATGATGGGCAATCGAGTGCCATATTGCTGGTATGCTATATGCTGTTTTGATAGAAGTATCATCGATTTTGGTGGTATTCTTGCTTCCGTTGGAGATTTGTGGGTTGGTGGTTTGATTGGTAACAACATATATTGAGATGAGACTCCTATACGCTTTTCTCTAGTGATTTACTGAAATCTGTTTGTCAATTTTGGTTGCTATCTTCGAAGTGTCATTATGGGTGATGAGGATAAAAGTAGTGCCGTGGTCACGGAGGTGGTGTCTTCCTCCTCCAATCGAATCACAGAGAAGAAATGTGAAGGTGTTACCAATTTTCAGCAACGGAGGAAAATTGTGAAATTAGTTTTGACTGGCTGGAATCAGCAGTTACACTTGACAGGCCCTAGATCACAGGATGATGCAACATGGGAAATGGTTGATGCAAGGATTCTTGGGCAGATGTTGAACTCGATGGAGAACCATATTGTGGACTTGGTTACTCACATCGATACTGTGAAAGAGTCATGGGATTCTTTGGACGTACTCTATTCTGGCCAAAATAATCTATCAAGAATTTATGATCTCTCACAGGATTTTTATAGAACTGAAAGGAAGGGGTATTCCATCACCCAGTACTTTGCTGATTTCAAGCGTATGTATGAAGACTTGAATGCCCTTCTCCCTATGTACTCGGATATGAAGCAAATGCAAATCCAAAGAGAACAATTGGCTGTTATGGCATTTTTGGGAGGACTCGGACAGGAGTACGAATCCGTCCGATCTCAGATTCTTGGTAGTGAGAACATTGCCTCTCTAACGGATATGTTTGTCAAGGTCCTTTGCGTATCTCAGGAGAGTTCTCATGACTCTACACTTGCAATTGACAGTTCCGCTCTTGTTGCACAAACAGGGGCTGGTAATGGTGGCCGTGGAGATGGCGGCTACCATAGGGGCACTCGTGGTCGTGGGGCTGGTTGTGGAGGTGGTTGTGGTACAGGGAGAAGACCAATTCAGCAAGGAAACAGCCAAGGTTATGGGCAGTCTCATGCCTCTTCTGATGGATCGAGCACTGTCCGCACTTGTCATCATTGTGGTCAACCTGGCCACATTCAGAGATTTTGTTGGAAGCTTCATGAGAAGTCTGGACAGCAGCAGTTTGCAAACTCTGCTGCTAGTAGTGATTCAGTACCTCAGTCTCAACCTTCTGAGGGAAAGGTGATTGTTATGTCTGATGAAGAGTATGCACGGTACAACCAGTTCTAGATTTCACAGCCTACTTCTTCCACTACTGCTTTGGTTAAGACAGGTAATGCCATTGCATGTCTCTCCACTACATCTCGTCCTTGGATCATTGATTCAAGGGCATCCAATCACATGTCGAGAGTGTCAGGTATTTTCTCTTCTTTATTCCCATCCTCGTCTAGTGTCACTTTAGCCGATGGATCCTTAGCAAAGGTTAAAGGCACTGGTACTGTTTGTCCTAGCTCATCTATGTCCTTGCCTTCTGTTCTTTACATTCCTAACTTTCCTTTCAATCTCATGTCTGTTGGTAAGTTAATCAAAGCCTTGAGTTGTTCAGTGACCTTTTACCCTGATTTTTGTGTTTTTCAGGATCTTGCTACGAAGAGGATGATTGGTAGAGGACGAGAGTTAGGGGGGCTGTATTTACTTGATGGTTCGGGTCCGGTTGCATGTTCTAGTGTGGTTTCTCATCACCAAATTCATTGTCGGCTTGGTCATCCATCGTTGGAAAGTCTTAAAAGATTAGATCCTAGTTTTACTTATGTTTCTAGTATTGAGTGTGAATCGTGGCAGTTTGGGAAACTCCATCGTGTGAGTTATCCTCCTAGAGTCTCTAAGCGTTCAACTAGTCCTTTTTCTTTAGCCCATTCTGATGTATGGGGTCCATGTCCTGTTACTTCCGACTTGGGATTTAAATATTTTGGTACTTTTGTTGATGACCACTCCAGAGTTACTTGGTTATATTTAATGAAAAATCGTTCAGAGTTATTTTCCATTTTTTGTGCCTTTGTTTCTAAAATTCGTACTCAATTTGGTGTTTGTGTGAAATTTTTGAGTAGTGATAATGCCAAAGAGTATTTTTCTTCACCCTTGTCTACCTTCATGGTGCAACATGGTATGATTCGTCAATCTTCATGTTCAGACACACCTCAACAAAATGGTGTAGCTGAAAGGAAGAATCGACATTTACTTTAAGTAACTCGCTCCATGTTATTTGAAATGCATGTTCCAAAGGTTTTCTAGGCAAGTGCTATGATGACAGCTAATTATCTTATTAATCGTATGCCCTCCTCTGTTTTAAAGGGTGGCATCCCTCATTCCTTGTTGTTTCCCCAAGAGCCTTTGTTTTCATTACGTTGCATTTTTGGGTGTTTTTATTACATCCGTGACCATCGGCCTGGTTTATCAAAGCTGGATCCCAAAGCCATTAAATGTCTCTTTCTCGGTTATTCTCATACCCAAAAGGGGTATCTATGTTACTCTCCTGTTTTGCATAAGTATTTCATCACGGCTAATGTGTCCTTTTTTGAGTCCACACCTTATCATGCTGACAGGTACATGCTTCTGAGTTGGATGATAATTTCCTTATTCATTTTATTCAGCCCCCTTTGTCACAGGGTCCTGCTCTGGCAATTGTTGTTCCTCGTCCTCCTGTTATTCGGGTTTATACCCGTCACCCAAAGGTAGTTGCTGCCCCCTGTGCTCGCAGATTCTGCCCCATCTTCTTCTAAAGCAGATCTTGCTAAAAGCTCTCCTCCGTCTGCACCTGTTGTTTCTGATCTTGATCTTCCCATTGCTAAATGGAAAGGTACCCGTAGTTGTACTCAACATTCTATTTCCAATTGTGTCTTATTCTGGTTTATCTTCTCCTTTTCGTTCCTTTTTGTCTACGGTTGATGCTCATCCCCTTCCCAAGTCTATGAAAGAGGTAATATCTAGTCCTGGCTAGAGGACAGCTATGGAAGAAGAATTATTGTCTTTAAAGGTCAATCAAACTTGGGACCTTGTACCATTGCCATCAGGCAAGACTACTATTGGCTGTCGGTGGGTGTATGCTATAAAGTTGAATCCTGGTGGTTCTCTTGCTCGTTTGAAAGCAAGATTTGTGGCGAAGGGGTATGCTCAGGTGTATGGTGTTGATTATTCGGATACTTTCTCCCTTGTTGCCAAACTTAATTCAATTTGTATTTTGATATCTCTTGCTGCATCCAATCACTGGCCTTTGTTTCAGCTCGATGTCAAGAATGCATTTTTGCATGGTACTTTGCAGGAGGAGGTGTATATGGAGCAACCTCCTGGTTTTGTTGCTCAAGGGGAGTCTGGTATGGTTTGTAGTTTGAAAAAGTCTTTATATAGGCTGAAACAATCCCCTCGTGCATGGTATGCTCGATTTACTAAAGTTGTTCTCGAGTTTGGTGTATCTAGATGTGGGGGTGACCATTCCTTCTTTTATAGACATTCAAGTGATGGTAAAAAATTTCTGATTGTGTATGTGGATAATATTATCCTTACGAGTGATGATTCAGCAGGTGTTGTGGGGTTGAAGTCATATCTTCAACAAAAATTTCAGACTAAAGATTTGGGGAAATTGAAGTGGCTCAATCCAAGAAGGGAGTTTTTCTCTCACAATGGAAATATGTGCTGGATTTACTTACTGAGACAGGTATGCTTGGGTCCAAACCTATTGACTCTTCTATGGATCACAATGTGAAGCTCACTGCTGAAAGGGAAGATGCTCTTGATGATCTGGAAAGATATAGAAGACTGGTGGGTAAGTTGAACTATTTGATAGTTACCCGACCAGAAATTGCTTTTCCTATTAATGTGATGAGTCAATATCTTTCTTCCCCCCGGAATACTCGTTGGGATGTTGTTATCCATGTGCTACAATACCTCAAGAAGGCACCAAGTAGAGTAGTGTATCAAATTCATGGCCATAACAGAGTAGAGGGATTTCTGATGCTGATTGGGCAGGGTCTCCGGTGGACAGGAGATCTACTACAGGATATTGTACTTCTGTTGGAGGAAATCTGGTGTCTTGGAAAAGGAAACAAAGTGTTGTAGCCCCCTCCAGTGCTGAATCAGAATATAGAGCTATAGCACATTTGACTTGTGAGCTGATGTGGATACAACAATTGTTATCTGAGTTAGGTTTTAAACCCTCGATTCCCATGCAGCTGTGGTGTGATAATCAGGCAACAGTTCATATTGCTTCAGATCCTGTGTTTCATGAGAGGACGAAGCATATTGAAATTGATTGTCATTTTGTTCGTGAGAAGATGCAAAGTGGTCTTATCCTTCCAAGTCATGTCAGAACCTGAGAACAGCTTGCAGATGTGTTTACTAAGCCTTTGGGTAGTGGACGGATCGATTATATTTGTTACAAGCTCAACATGATTGACATATATGCTCCAGCTTGAGGGGGAGTGTTAGAAGTGTTGTGTGGACCCATTTATGGGTCTCGGGATTAGCGTTTGGCGCTAATCCCAATATCCCATATGGGTCTAGGTTTTGTGTGCCCTTTTATTTGTGTTATACCAGATCTGCCCCTAGCCCCTCTTTTATATGTTTTTCCCTCATTAATGAAAGTAACACATTACGGCTGCAACTCTTCTTCTTCTTCTTTTATTACAAGATCCCATCGAGCTTGCCAACATTTTCCAAGTAGATTCAAATGATGAGGATCCCCTATACGAGTGTGTGAGGGATTGAGGTGACCCTGTCATGGATTGGCCTGGGGGTAGGCCTGGCCTTGAGATAGCTAGTTGGATGAGTATTAATGTCGACAAGTTTATGGCGTCTTGGGAGGGCTGTATTCACTCATAGACAACCAACCTTTTGAGTCTCAGTTTGCCGGGGATGATGATAAGGACATTGATTGATCATAGTTTAGTGGTCATACTCGCACACCATCCCCATCTGATGGTGATGATGGGGTTGATAGATTTGCATCCATGCGTGAGGGGTACCACTAGGTGGAGTTTGAACCGAAGCCCATCCGCTTCACAGGCTAGAGTTAGTTCAATTATGCTACACATGATGTTGACCACAGTACACGTGCCCCCATATGTGTAGGCTACTCGAGAGGTGCGCGCCACAAATTCATACCACCGCATGAGGAGGATGATAGCATGAAGTCCATGGACATTGATGTTATGAGCTTGATAGGCACTCTCGGAGGCCTGAGCCTAAAGGAGAATAGTGTTCTTAGGCAATGGCATGCACAATCATATGCCACAAAGAGCACCAGTTACGATTATGCTAGGTATAGTAGCTATGGGTAGTTAGCTCTTCATTATCATTGCCCTCTGAGTATGAGGGTCAGTCATACATTGGGTCATCATTTGTGGACAACATCTTCTCATTCGTGGCCCCCCACCCATACATGCCGGTGCCGGTTCCACAGCCATGATCCAGTAGAAATGGCTCTCGATCGAGTTCCTCACTGTTTAGAGATCCATACCCCAAGTTAGGGGACCTCCAATATGTTAACGATTCCATTTATAGGGCCGATGTGGAAGACATCAAGTGTTTCATGACCAAATGTTGTGACATGTAGCGGCTAACCTGCTTCTGCAGCAGCAGGACCATTCTAGTGATGTTGATCTTACCCATAATTCGATGTGGTACTAGGACTCTAGGATGAGCGGACTTGCTTGTATTCTTAACTCCCATATCTTTGACTCTTTGTAATGAATCATGTATGATGTATGATATATGAAATGATTTATAATTTTATGTCTATTAGTCCTATTGCATATTTAAGTTGTTTTAATTGAATTAAGTGTGTTCTAGCACTTAACTTTGTATGGAATAGGCCATATTAGACCCAGTGTACAACGTATACTACCAAACTAGGCTTCGAAGTCGAACCACCATTTTAGGTGTGGTTTTTAAAAGGGTTCATTATGTTTAGAGGGCACAAAATAGGGTTTCCTAGAAGTTTCATGGTCTAATTTGGCCATTTGGGCCTCAAAACCCTTCACCAAAACTGAAACCATCTAGGTTTCGACCGAATTTTCAGTTTCGAGTTGGTTTCCGACATCTTGAACCTTGCTCTTCGACGCGATCCCTTTTCTCCCTTTGTTTGTTTTCTTCTTCTCTTCCTTTATTCTTCTCATTCCATCGTCTCTTCTTCTATTTGTAGGCATCCATAAAAGGAATTTTGTCTTTTAAAAGAAGACAAGAAACCATAACCATATTCAAACTAGAATCTTTGAATTCAAGAACATGTATCTCATACACAATAATTACTTCTACAATTAATTATGTGATATCCATGGGTGAGAAAAGAGGCTCTGATACCAAACTGTAGGCACAAGTCATGGGATCATCTTGGGTTCACAAGTATTGGAAAGTCTAGGTCACCCCATGGTTGCCCATGGGAACTCTATACAAAAAACTAGGTTTCCCATGGTCGTGCATGGGAACCCTATTGAATCCCAATTGGGGTTTGGTATAAAAATTTTGCACAACCATCTCTTTTCTTGTCCCATAAAATTATTGGATCCACAAAACGAGAAGGTCATCGCCTTTCCATCCCATGGAAAGAGGGATCCATCCCATACCTGAATGTGCAGCGGAAAATCGATTCGGGTTTTTTTCACAGCCCATGATTATCAAATAATTTAAAACTCTTAATGCATAAAAATAAACATCAAGATCTGCTAACTTGTAGAGCCTCAAATATTGTTCCTCCAAATAATGGTTCTTCCCCTAACGAGCCCTTCAAGAAAGCCCCAGCTTGAATCTCCTTGATGCAATAGAAGATCCTCAAGCCAAACCAGAATTTCTTCTCCAAAAATCACTGGATCCAATCCAAAAACCTAGGGTTTCCAAAACCCTAATCAATCTCTCAATTCAAGAGAACAAGAGAGCAATGGAGAAGAGAGAGGCAGTGGGCGAATTTTCCTGTTGGGGGAGCAGAAAGTTCGTCCAAGGTGCATTGTGTTCTGCGCCCCCCTTTGGTGATCTAATTATATAGGCCTTACTCCCAGTGATAGTCTATACTCTCTCTGCTGTTTGACTTAAAACCCTGATGGGCTTCTAATTAGTAAAGAAGCAGAATCTAGAAGGGAGAAATAAAATAGTTAAAATTTTAATCTATAATGGGCCTTTAATTAAATATTGCATCAAACCCATTTAAGATTAAACAAATTAATTATTAATTAGCAAATCTCAAAAATACTCCTACATAACACTTATGCACTAACCCTCCACTAAACAACATCATTGTCATGGAATCTAGGGCATTGTACACTAGTACTGCCAAACCCCATTCCATGGTACATGTCCGTATCAAAGCGTCCGTGTACGTGATCGGAATCCGCAAAACACGATTAAACAATTTAATCAAATATATAATTATAATTTATCATTTTATGTGAAAATACGTTTTGCAAAACCATTTACAAAAAGGGTATAGGATCTTGATTCTTATCTGACCATCCATAGACTAACTCCCCTTGATGTTCCTCAATCCAGCAGTAGAGACCATGTTGAGTGACTCTTTCACTCACATAATATTTATGCATTCCCAGAACACTAACTTTAGTTCTCTTGAACCACAATCATTAGTGAACCAAAGAATACGTTCACATCATGCAGTGACAAGGCCCTCTCAAGTACAGGGTTTCAGTGACGCATGTCTATCCCAAACCTACATCTGGCAGTAATAATGAGGGAATTGACAAAATAAGATTCTTCGCCAATACACACCCATGTGTGCACTTGCATTCGTATCCTGACATTAACATGTGTAGGCATACCCGATGCAACGACCATATGATAAGGGTTGCCCAGCCCAAACCCTAGCTGTGACTACCAATTTAAAGTTTAACTTATGGACATACATTGCTCAAAAAGGTTATATCACATGTGATCATATTAAAAAAAATGTATGAAAAATTAAATACATAATAAACCGAGTCGAACTGGATTGAACCGGGTTTGATGGACACATATATCCAACATAAAAAACCTAGCTTAAATCATTTCTTACCGTTGGACTTTAACACCAGCACACACAACCCTTGCATCTTGCATTGGAGCTTCTCTCCATCAAGTCTTTCCGGCCATTGTAAGTTATTCTCTACTCTCCAATTTATCTCTCTTCTAACATACACACTGTAATTCCCTTCCCCTACACTTTGGACACACACCACACACTCATCCCACCCCTTCCCCTACTACCTGAGCACACACACTCTACGGCTGTGTACACAACACTACACACTCCCCTTCCCCTTGCTGTAACCATGAGCACACACTCACACTCTCCTTCCCCTTGCTGTAAACGTGAGCACACACTCACACTCACCCCACCTCTTGGTGCTCCTACACCTGAGCACACACTCACCCCCCCCCTTGCTACCGCTACATGTGAGCATACACTCACCCCCACCCCTTGTGATTGTAAGGCACTAGACTAGACCTTACAGGATAAATTTTAATTATTCTTTGGTTCCCATGAAGTTTAAGACAACTCCAAGGTCAGCAAGATAAAGGTTTCAACTGAACCAATTTTACAAATTATTTGGCATCGAATTTAATGGTTTGAACAGGACAGTACGAGAATTAAAAGTATTTAGTCATTTGAAAGAAATAAGATTTGGAAGATGCTTTAAAGATTAATGGTATGAGGAACAAACAGTGGTCTCTGAAAACAAGAAATGCGCTTGAGGTTTTGAGAACAGATTCAGATGAAAAATGAAGCCTTTAATCTTCAGCCTTCATCTATTTCTCATAAGAAGGCAAGAAATAAAACTGAACTGAGGAATACCATGTATCATCCATACCACCATACTATAGCTTAATAAATTTTATGTACCTTCTGCCAGTGAAGTTACATACAGCTTTAGAGCTGCTCCGTTGATAGGACCCAATATGAGCTCAACAGCTTCAAAATCAGGGGTAAGATATTTAGTGATGCCCGTTTTCCCACATTCCTTTGTTTAAGAGCATGGAAATCATCCTCTCCCTTAAGTGGGTGAGCTCCATTGAGGAAGGTGGACTTAGTACAGTGATTAGATGGCTTAGTTCTTCTACTGGTGGTTTTTTGGAGATACATGCACTTGGTTGGGGGCATCTACTGTACTCGCCGGAGTGAGGAAGATGGTTGTCGGGGCCTTATAGAGTTTTGTTGGTTGACGTCGGGCTGCTTTGGTCGCCGGAGTAGGTCTCTTCTTCAGAAGACGGTAGGTTGCGGTGGATGTTCTCCAAGGTTGTCGGATGAGTGTGAGGAGAAGGGTTTGTGGGTGTTTTAATTGAAAGGGTAGATTAGGTACTTTGCCGACTAAGAAGGGCAGAATTGTCTTTTAAAAAATATTAAGCTGCTGACATCACCATTTAACAGCTCTTAACTAACGGTAGGGGGTCTGTGTGTAATTAGTTTGATAGCGCAGGGGAGGCAGTTGATTTCATGGTAGTTAGTGGGTGTGCTTTAAAATATAGGCAAATGGAGTGGCGCTGATAATTTCCCATTTTTTAATTAGATTTAGTTTCTATTTTAGTTACTTTCTAATTTATGTAATTCCTTGTAACTCAATTCTCAGCCCTATGAAATTCTTTCTAATTTTAATTTCTATTATTGAGGCTCTACAGTAGAGCATATATTTATAACTGTCCATAGAGGCATCTCACGATTATGTTGATGACTGAGAATATGCTTTGAGCATTACTATTGTCCTGGTGAAAGGATGAAGGGCTGAGAGAGCTGAAACCCGATCCCCCTCCTATCTTCTTTGTTGTCTCCTTCCCCATCAATTGAGCTACACCTCTGCTGCTACTTTGTGACTGCGATTGTGTGCTGCTGCTAAAACTGTGAGGACCCAGAAGATAATCCAATCATCAGCTTCCTTGTTTCTGCTGCTGAAGTCGAAGGCCCTAATCTCAGCACCCTTTCTTCCAACCAGGGTAAGATTTAAGGGATTGTTTCAGGCTCTCAAGGGGTCCATTCGATAATGTTTGGCTTCCCCAACTGCTGGCCAGATTGTTCTCTGCACTAACCTCCTATTTTTGAGTCCTCTTCATATCCCAGCCTTCAGTCATCAGAACTGACTGAATTTTGGAGCATAGAGCCTGTTCAACATCACCACCACTCGACCTTGGTTTGGTGACATTCTACTGGCTGGTTTGGTTCTTATTCTCTTCATAGTTCTGATTTTGTTGCTATTTTGATGTTCTACTGCAACCTATCATCGATCGTACTGTAGAGTGGTTCTTAGTTGAACCCCTTCTACATTATTGAGAAACAGCCAGAACAACTAAGATCTACGTACTCAAGCTTCTTCTTCTTCGTTTATTCTTATCCTCCTTCCGTTGTCTTTTCTCCTATCCTATTCTATTATGATACCTGTTCTGGTAAGAGCACTACCATCTCCTACAGGTTGATGTCGATCTCTTTCCTCTTAATTGTCTTTTGACCGGATGTTTTGGGCAAAGGTTGCCCTCCTATAGGTGACCCAAATCCCAGAGATTCAACTCCCAAGTCTTGTTCAGTTGTGACATATAAATCAGAACTCACTTCTGGTTCAGTTTCTACAGATTAAACCAATCACAGAATACAATAGTAGCCTACCTTGTGTTTGGTTGAGATTGTTATCCCCCCGTGCTCCTTAGGCTTTAGGATTGTGATTCTATACCTGAAGTTTCAGGTCAGTCGGAGATTCCTTTAGTGAGATCTCCCATCCACAAACACTCCATTTTCTGTTGGTTGTTCTGGTTTTACCAAAGGTTGAAGAAGACTAAGTGAATGTATTTTAAATGTCATCATAACAAGCATAGTTATCACGTCGTCACGGCAATCCAAGTCGGTGGAGGAGTGTCATGTCGATATATCGACATGTCGCCCGCCATAACGTTGCCATGGCGATCATATCGACCATGTTTTATTTTTTATTTTCTCAATTTTTAATGTCATTTAGTATGCTATAATATATACCCTATAACATAAAAAATTAACATGAAAGTGTACTACTAATCTACTATGGTTTAATTCATGAAAGTGTAACATCCATTAGTGTATATGAAATCATGGATTATTAAATAATGGATAGCAATAGTCTTGCTGATAATAAAGTTGAAAAATCATGAGAGTTGAGATATGATTCATATGAAAGTGACTACAAAAGTAACAAAACAAAAAAGCAATTACAAGAACGTAATTTATATTGAGTGAATAAAGCTAATAAACAACCCATCTAAATTAAAAAAAATATTGCTGATGCGAATATGTGATTGTGTATTAGTCAATAGTGCATTAGTGTTTTTTGTTTGATGTTTTTTTAATTTTTTTTATGTTAAGGAAAAAACATTAAAATAAAAAATGGTTAAAAAAAATTATTGTTAAAAAATTAAGTTTTATAATTTGAAACAACCATGTCGCTCGATATGGCTATATGTCGTGGTATGGTGTCCATGGTGGCACCATGGCGACGATATGGAGGCCATATCGGTCGATATTCTTACACATCCATATCGGTGGTCGATATGCCCACTTCTCCAGCGATATGCCGCCATGGCGACGCCATGACAACTATGATAACAAGTTCTTTCCCATTTTACCCCTCTCTTCTTTATTTATTCTATCTAGGCCTTATTTTATCTTTCATTCCAAGTTTATCCCTAAGTAGAACAACGACAACTCAGCCTTATCCCAACTAAATGGGGTTGGCTACATGGATCGTTGCCCTCCAAACAGTCCTATTCGAGATCATATTTGATACAAGGCCTAAGCATGTCTTTCCTTACCACTTCTCCTAAGATCATTTTAGGTCTGCCCCTGGCTCTTTTAGTTCCTTCCATCTAAAATCAAATCATTCCTCCATACTGGAGCATCCAAAGGCCTCTGTTGAACCTGGCCATGCCACCTCAAATGATTTTCTCGTAACTTATCATGTATCGGATCTACTCTCAAACCACCTCTAATATTATCATTCCTTACTTTATCCTTCCTAGTTTTGCCACTCATCCATCTCAACATCCTCATCTCTACTACACTGAGTTTATCGATATGCTGCTTCTTAACTGCCCAACATTCCGCACCATACATCATAGACTGTCATATTGCTGTCCTATAAAATTTTCATTTAAGTTTTAAAGGAATACTTCGTTCACACAACACTCCAAATACACCTTTCTACTTCATCCATCCTATTTAAATTCTCTATAAAACATCATCCTCTATATCATCTTCTTTATTTATGATTGAGCCAAGATACCTAAAATAATCACTTTGTGAATCTCCCTCTCATCAATTTTCACCACTTCATTATCCATCCTAGTATAACCAAAGTTACACACCATATACTCCATCTTCAGTCTACTTATCTTAAAACCTTTTGATTCCAAGGTTGATCTCCATAACTCTAACTTGGCGTTAATCCCTGCTTTTGTCTCATCCACCAAAATTTTATCGTCAGCAAAATGCATACACTAAGGAACCTCATCTTGAATGTCTCTTGTTAAATCATTCATGATAAGTGTCAACAGATAAGGGCTTTAAGTTGATCCTTGATGTAACCCAATGGTAATTGGGAATTCACTACCTTGACCCCGCACAATTCTTACACTTGTCACTGCAACCATCATACATATCTTTAATTATGTCCATATATTTACTTGAAATACTTCTCTTCTTTAATACTTGCCAAATTAACTCTATAGGGACTCTGTCATAAGCTTTTTCTAGGTCAATAAAGACAATATAGAGATCCTTTTTACGCTCTCTAAATCTTTCCACAAGTCTCCTAACTAGGTAAATAGATTCCGTCATGGATCTTCCTTGCATAAAACCAAATTAGTTCTCCGTAATAGTAGTTTCTTGTCTTAAGTGGGTTTCAATAATCCTCTCCCATAATTTCACAGTATGACTCATTAGTTTTATGCCTCTATAGTTAATGCACCTCTGAATATTACCTTTATTTTTGTATATCGGAACCATGATGCTTCATCTAGCATTTTCTTTGTGCTCATATTCTTATTAAACAACTTGGTTGGCTAAGATAAACCACAGATTCCTAAGCTCTTCCACACTTTTATTCGGATCTCATCCGAGTCTTGTGTCTTGTCTACTTTCATCCTCCTTAAAGCTTCTTTTATTTTAGACACCCTAATTCTTCGTATATATCTACGACATGTGGTGTCTTGATGGATAATGCAGTCTTCCAATACATTATTACTCGAAGTGCCTTCATTTAGTAGGTTATAGAAATAACCTTCCCATCTTTTCTTAATGTCCTCATCCCGTATTAGTACTTTACCAACTTCACTTTTAATACATCTAACATGGCCAAGATCTCTACTCTTCCTTTCCCTCACTTTAGCTATCTTATAAATAGCGTTTTCCCCTTCCTTTGTGCTCAGATTGTTATAAAGATCTTCATATTTCTTCGCCTTTGCTTTTCCCACAATCTTTTTAGCTTTATTTCTGGCAAATTTATACCGTTGTAGATCCTCTACATTCTTAGTCATTTGCTATGTCTTAAAATTAGCTTTCTTAGTCTTAATGGCTATTTAAACCGCATCATCCCACCACCAAGTCTTTCTAGAGGAATGATGTTTCCCATTTGATTCCCCTAGGACATCTTTGGCAACCTTCTTAATACAAGTAGTTATCTCATTCAACATCGTATTAGTGTCTCCCTTCAAGTCCCACTTTCCTTGTTTGACCAGCACTTCATTAGTTATTGATTTCAATATATCTCCTTTAAGCTCCACCACCTTATCCTAGGGCAAATAAAAGCTCACATTTCTTATGATTCTGTGTAGTGAGGCACATAATCTATGTAGTGTGGTTAGGCTCTCCCCCGGAATAACCTTCCAGTCCTTATATAATAATCTATCTGACCTTTTAGTTAGGAAGAAATCTATTTGGCTACTATGATGTCTACTTTTGAAGGTAACTAAATGCTCCTCTCTCTTTTCAAAGTGTTGACAATGGATAAATCATAAGCCGAAACAAAATCTAAAATTGAGATCCCCTCCTCATTCCTCTCTCCTGAACCATATCCTCCACGTACACCTTCATAGCCTCTACGATATTTCCCAACATGTGCATTCAGATCACCCCCTATAATAATCTTTTCTCCTTAACGAAAACCTTACACTAATCCGTCCATGTGTTCCCAAAATTGTAATTTAGTACTTTCATCCAATCCTGCTCGAGGTGCATAGGCGCTAATTATATTGACAACCTCTTTCTCCAACACAAGCTTGATCGATATAATCCTATCTCTGAATCTTTTAACAACCACCACATCATTCGTTAAATGTTTATCCACTACTATGCCCGCTCCACTTCTATTAGTTTTATCCCCCATATACCAAAGCTTATAGTCGTCCAACTCCTTAGCTTTTCTTTACCCTTCCATCTAGTCTCTTGAGTACATGCTATGTTAATCCTTCTCCTCATAACATCTATCAAGTCTAGACTCTTACCTATTAAAGATTTCAATGTTCCAAGATGCTAATCTAATCCTACGCTTTTGAACTAGCTTCTTTACCAACACTTATCCATGGTGCGAGATTCCTTACCTACTTGTCACTGCATCTGGGCGCTGATGCAGTGCGTCACTTAGACGGGATGCCCTAGCTAACCCTTGCTCACTTTTCACTATACCTGCGTCAGAGTGTAATGCGTCGCTTATTCTATCGGGGAACGCCCTAGTATAACGTTTATAATATAAGGTTGTAGAATCCATATAAAAGGGTCTGGCTGGGACCGGCAGCAAACACTAGTGGAGTTCAAGTTTATCCTTGATTAATAAATACAAATCCTTTTTTGTATCATTTTCCTATTTAGCTACCAAACATTCCCTTTCAATTTCTTCTTTGTTACATAATTTTGCTCCCCTTATAAACTTAGACATTTTTACATAATTGCCACTATCTTTTGTTGTTGATCCGATTAGAGCTTAGGTAGGCCCATGAGTGATCCAAACCAGGTTTGTTGGAATCTTTGATTGCATCAAGAAGATTTGCACAGCCTCCAATTTAAGGCTTTTTTTTCCTGCTCGAAAAATGAAAAGGAGAAGAGAGTTTTCTCATCAGTATCTTTTTTATACCAGGGGGGCAATATGATCTATTAATCCAGAAATTTATTTAGTTTCAGTGGCTCGTGTTTGACATGTTAACCTGTCAGAAAATTATCTTGAGTGTCCTATAATGACGATGTTTGGCACTGATACCTGTACATTGGAATTTCCTTGCCTGTCTATAGGTGTGTTATGACTGGAGTAAGGGTGCAGAGAATCATAACCCAGCGGCAGCAAAGAACTACATTTTCCTCCATGTCCCACAGGTATGTTTTATAGTTGGTTCGGGCAGGCCTTGGGGCAATGGTAAAGGTTGCTCCATTGTGACCAAGTGGTCACGGGTTCGAGTCTGGAAACAGTCTCTCTGCGAAAGCATGCGAAAGCAGGGGTAAGGCTGCGTACATTATGACCCTCCCAGACCCCACAGTGGCAGGAGCCTTGTGCATTGGGTACCCCCTTTTTTCTGATATCTGATCCTAAGTTTTATTGCCTTCTTTTAGCATTTCCTAGCTTTCTATAATTGCTTAGCCAAAAGAAAAGAAAAGAAAAAGACACAAAACATTAGGTTTAAATGCAGGAGCAGAAACTTCATCCTTTCTGGGAGATTGATTGCATCAGCGTCCCAATGCATTAGGCTCTTTCTACTGCAGGGTCTGGGAGGGGCAAAATGTACGCAGCCTTACCCCCTCTTCAAGGAGAGGCTGTTTCCATGTTTCAAACCCACAACCTTACGGTTCCAATAGCACAACTTAACCATTGTGCCAAGGCTCGCCTACTTTTGGGTGATTGATTGTATATATAGTACTATTTCCTTGACGACCCACATTTACTACAAGCTTTCTTCTTGGTGTTGCCTGCTTGATGTTTTGGCATGTTCAGGAATCTGAAGTGAAAGGAAAGCCGCGTCTTGGAACCTCTGGTCGAAAGTGAACTTGCTTAACTGCAATAGTCCTGATCAGAGTGTTAAAAGCTGGCTGAGGAACCAATATGTGATCAGTTTCCCCTTGTAAATGGTGTCTCTTTCATTTTCCAGTCATGTTGGAAATAGGAATTTTCAAAGTTAGTCATTTTATGAAATTTCTTTATAGGATAGAAATGGGGTTACTCTGGTTTCTGGGTGTCAATAATGTGGTGTTGTGTAAGTATTTTTTTTTTGTTTTTTTTTTTTTTTGTGATGGAAGTGTAATCACACAAACCACACACCAATCCCAAAAGGTTAACTGAATTTTTCAAAAACTGTATGTAATGGGAAAAAGATTCCCACAACAACAGTATGCGCATTACTTTTGCACACCCCCCACATTTTCATCCAGAACAATGAAATGTCTAAAATAGCCGCTCTTTTGGATGCTGGATTGGGCTCCTATATGGCGTTGGGATGCGCCGAACATCTTGTGGCATGGCACCAGAGCTCGCCATGTGGACGAACTCCCCTTTGGATGGCTTGGATCAAGTTGGAAATCCGATTCGAACTCCAGAAATCTTCCTGAACATCGCATGTGCACCACGCGCAGCTGTCCCAACTTGATCTAGGATGTCCCGAGGGGATCTCGTCCACATGTCGAGCTGTGGTGCCGCGCCATAGGATGTCCGGTACCCTTGCATCGTAGAGGAGCCCAATCCCCTCCCTCCCCAGTGAAAGATTTGAAAGGGAACCCTTTCCCTTATGTAATTTTTACCCAAATAAAAAAAATCTCTTAGCTTCTAGACATCAAAAAAAGACTTGAATATCATGTGATAATACTACGGAATTGTGATAAAAATAAAAATAAAAAAAGGTTGGGGGGTGGGGGGGGGGGGAAAGGGAAGTGTTTCCTGTCCGGCCAGGAGTGTATGCTATGTTGACAGGAAACAGCCACTCATACCCTCACATTTGGTACATTTAAAGGAGGCAGGGAGGTCATTACACAGGGGGAGGAGAGGTAGTCACAATGGTTGGGCATAGGGTACACTCCCAGACAGAGTTATTTTTCCCTAATTAAGGCTCTATTTGTTTTGGTGTAAAATTTTACTCGAAAAATTATACATAAAAACAATTTATATGTAAAATTTTACATGTTGAAAATTTTTTCATGAACATTGAAACAAACAGAGCCATGTAGGAAGAAATTGTTAGTATTGGGCTTTGGGTCTATTCCATCACCACCAACCCAGAAGCCAGAAGGTCGCTGGATGCCAACACTATACGTCAAACAAAATAAAATAATTAAAGAGGACGGCCCACTGCCTTTGTCCCAAACCAGATGGAATCAAAGACTCTCAATCGTTATTTTGGAGAATTATCATTAATCTCACAAACTACCCCATAAGAAGTTAATCAACACAGATGTATATATATTCCCAATCAAGTCATCTTCAAACTTTTCCTTTTCTCCTCTAAAAGAATTCTCAAATCCACAAAACAGTTGGCAACAGCTATGCCCCCACAACCTAACAAAACCATTATATACACTCATGGGGCTTCTCTACAGCGCAACACAGCGTATAGCACATATCCAACGGTCTGTAGGGCATGAGCATGTAGCCCAATAATCCATCTATGTGTTGGGTTGCGTGCTTATGTGCTGCAGACCGTCGGATGATGCGCTACACGCTGTGTTGCACTACAGAGGACCCAAATCCCTCAACCTCTGCAAATTTAGAAAACCCACAGAAGGAATCACTTTTTATAGAAGGAAAGTTAATAGTGGAATACTTATTAGTCATCCAACAAAATCATTTAGGCATGTGAAATTTTCATTTAAGATAACAATTTTCAACTCTAACTTCTCTTTCTTCTTCAAGACATTATTAATGAAACAATGACAGCTACCTAAAGCTTAATTCCAATTATCCAAAGAACCCATCATCTCTTGAAAATTTAATTAAACTCCAAGGACAAATTTACGATTAATATGGTTAAATAATTTATATGGAGAGGGACAAATTTTTTATTTCTTTCCTTTTTCTTTTTGAGTACAGCTTTGAGGGTGAACAAAATTGTGGTAATTGATATTACCGACAGAGCCCTCCAAGCCAGGGAGTCAGTCACACTATTAATCTCATTTGGAACAAAGTTATAATTACAAACAACAAAGTATGAAGATAAAAACTGAATGTCTTCAATTTGCGCTACGATAGTTGCTGTCAAATCATCAGAGTTCTTGTCATCAGTTCAATCGTCAATAACTAACATGATAAGGTAGCGGTTGAGAACCCATACGTGGATAGACATTATGGGAAACATGTGATGCAGCATTAAGATCATCTTGACAATTTAAAAATGTTTGTGTGATTTGTCTAAATTTATATACTTTTACTATAAAGTACACAAAAATCCCATAATTGAAATAACATTTTTTTTTTATTGTTTTGGGTACAAAAAAAAAAATTGAAATTAACTAAAGAAAGGGTAAATCAAGAACCACTCCCTAAACAACACTCTCATGTACATATAAACCGTATTACATATCTACCGAGTTATGGGAAGAAGGAATCCGATTCTTCTTGGAGTGACGATGGTGTCGACCACCGAACTTAACCCTCCCGGAGTTCTTGAACTTCCGCTTTAACAACGGATCCACGACACACTCCGGTAGAGCGACCGGGTACCGGAGAGTATCATAGCAATAAGAGTAATACATATAATTCTGCCGGAATTTCCTCATAGCCGACCGGCGTGCCGGGGTAATGATCGCATAGTCGGTTTTCTCTAATTCATCGTTCTTCTCGGAGCAACCAGCATTGGGAACCTGTTGGATCGGGTCGACGGGGCAACCTTGTAGGGTAAGATCTTTGAACTCTGCAACAAAAGGGGCATACTTGTAATTCACCTTGTACTTGCCACCCGAAGTGGCCCAATTCGATGCATCCCATATCGTCGCGTATAGTGCCATGGGCTTTGACGGGTAGTCGCTGCCCATGGCGTCGCTGCGCACCACCTCCCTGATTGGGACCTCATCAACGTAGAAGCTGCAGCCCATGAAAAGAAAACTTAATTAACAATCGGGGCAATCAATGACCCGCTTAACCCGGTTGGACCCAAGTTGGGCATTTGTCATGAAGGATTAGAAATACCATAAATTTATGAGTTTTGCTAACCATAGTTGGTTGCATTAAGTTTATCACCATAACAAAATGAGTAAATTACTCAGACCTCCCCTAGATTTTGCCCTATTTTCAACCGTGTCCCTGTAGTTTCAACAATTACAGTAAGGGTGTGATTGACAATTAGGAAAGGGTAATGTAATTATTATAAACTCAAGGATGCTAATTGTAACTAATACATAATTTTGGGTGGGTCTAAGTAATTTACTCTATCAAAATTGATCTCCTTCATACAATAGTGGTCTTCTTTTTTTATGGTAGTATAAAATAATAATAATGTCAATTTTCATAATTATCTATTGTTTTGTAGGATCCACATGAGATAATGATTTTAATCCTCTTCAGTGTCCTCATCTGCCAGTGAGGTGAAGTGAGGGGCTGACAGAATGACATCTGGATTATTCCAAATCCAACGGCTAGCTGGGTTTTTTTAATATGGTAGTATAGAATAATAATAATAATGTCAATTTTCATAATTATCTATTGTCTTGTATGATTCACATCAGATAATGATTTTAATCTTCTTTAACGCCCTCATCCCTTCATCTGACAGTGAGGAGAAGTGAGAGGCTGATAGAATGACATCTAGATTATTCCAAATCCAACGACTAGCTGGTTTTTTTTAATATGGTAGTATAGAATAATAATAATGTCAATTTTCATAATTATCTATTGTCTTGTATGATCCATATCAAATAATGATTTTAATCTCCTTCAGCACCCTCATCTGACAGTGAGGGGAAGTGAGGGGCTGGGAGAATGACATTTGGATTATTCCAAATCCAACAGCTAGCTGGTTTTTTTGTTTTTTTTTTTTTTTTCTTTCTCCTTTTGAACCAGAAGTTGGATTTGGAATAATCCACGTGTCATGCAGCCAGTCCCTCACTATACCTCACTAGCAAATGAAGGCATTGGAAAGAATTAAAATCCAACTCAGTATAACTAGTTGTCTTGTATATTTAAGATGGTGACAGCTCAGTGTAGCATAATTAAAAAACAACATCCTAACACACGAGGCTCTCACTATTACAAGGTCTGAGAGGGTCAAATCTACACACTCTTACCCCCACTTCACCGAGAGACTGTTTCCATTGCTTTGGAACCCACAACCTGATGGACCAGGATCCTCTGCAGTACTGGTGGGGCGTCGATGCACATCCGATGGCACAGCAGAGGTCAGGTGGCACACATGGCCTCTGCTATGCCACCAGATGTGCACCGCTGCCCCACCGGTATTGCAGAGAATTTTAATACCATGCCACATGGCCTCTGCTATGCCACCAGATGTGCGACGCCCCACCGCTCCTGCAGAGAATTTTAATACCAACCTGATGGTTGCAATAATTATATTGCAAAATATCTAATAGGTGCATAACCTTATCCTCTGTTTACCAGGTCATAACAAACCTAGTAGTTCTAATCTTTTGGTTTTCCAATAATTCAGGCGAATTTCCAACTGGGTAACCTTTAACACATCCAAGCTACAAAGCTATTTCATGATTGAAATTACCAAATGCCATTATAGAATCGATGTGTGATGATTGCATGGAGAATGGCAATTTGGTAATTTCAAGGAGTGATAAAGAAGAATAACGGCTCAAGGTGTAAAGTCCAATTTGCCGAACTAATGGAAACACGGTTTCTGTTTCAATTTTAGAGGAGAGAGAAAGAGAGGGTTGCGTACATACATGATGTTTTGATTGGTCCAGAGAATGCTGTAACGGTGGTAATCCTTTGTTGGGTCGAACCATAGGTAGTACCGTTCTTCCCGTCCTCTGTTGGTGCTTCCATTTCCATACACGTTCGTTTGAAACCTCCACTCTTTCCCATCTATGTTCCCCAAGAACTCAATATCTAGCTCATCATGTGTCTTCGCAAACACGTCTCCGTTCGATGTCTACGTCCATTCAAAATCACCAGACGGTGACGAAATCAGAAATAATTCCGTCAACACAAAATAGAGATAACGGTGTTTAATTACTTACATAGAAAGCGACAACAACGCCGGCGGTGTAATCAGCCGGAAGTTTGATATTGGCACTGAAGAATCCATGGTTGTAGAGATTTGAGGAAATAAAACCCGACCCTGAAGGGAAAAAAAAAAGGTAACGGTTTTAACGGTCTAAATAACTGTAAAACTTATCGGAAACACTACCGGAAATTGTAAAATACCGCTGTATCGGTTGAGGTGTAGGTCGACGTTCTTGCCGTCCGGCGAAAGGTGGAGATTGAAATCACCAAAAAGAGGACTGTAACCTTCTTGGAATGGAATAGTAGTAACGTTGAAAGCTGCTGTAGCGATGGAAGTGAAAGCAAGGGATAGAAGGATTGAGATAGAACAACGTAAACCCATCTCTCTTTTTTTGTGCTTCTCTTCTCTTCTCTCTCTGGAGAAATTCTTTGATTGATAGATATAGCACACAGAGAGAACACGGTGAGGCTATTGTCATGGGCAATTTCGTCATTTCATGACCATGGATCCGTGTTAAGGTTGATTGCGTCTTTGATGGCGATAGGTGTATGGGAGTTCTAGACTTCTAGTGGGTTTCGTGTCAAAATTTTTGACATTTTGACGCGTACTTTGTTGACTGGAATATCCTCAACGTCAATAAGAGTGTGATGCTTTGAGGCATTGGCAGGTAAAGGGTATTATTGTCATTTGATATATGAAAGACGGTTTTGTTCAGAGATGGAGGTTATTTGTACCTACTACCGATTCTTTACTGCGTAAGATAGACGGTTTAAAAGTTGAAAATTTCTTCAATTTTGGCGCGAAATTACTGTTGGCTTCACATACATGCCAGGTTGGCTATAATAACAGCAAGACTCCTAACTGACACGTGGCAGTGAGAAATTAACGTTGGCGTCAGATAGATGCCGAGTTGGCTATTGAGAGTAACAAGTACAGTACATTGTGAACTGTATTTTTGCCACGTGTAACATTAAGTAACGTAAGACCGTTGGAGTTGTCATCAGTTTTCACTTCTCTTTAAGAATGTAAAATGGTTCGGTGTTAGGATTTTGGATTAGGATTGTCTTCAGGGAGCAAGGAACAGGGAACGCCCAGGGCGCTGCCAGCTATTGGGTTGTGTCGCACACATTCCTAGGCGTACGTCGAGATCTATGCGGTATAGCTCAACCGTTGGATGCCCCTTGACAGCATCCTGGGTACACGCCTCCCTCAAGACAAGCTAAATTCAAGGATTTTTAGGTGAAACCAAAACCAAATATTTTATTAAAAAGTTTCAATTGTTGAAATAAAATTCATTTAGTAAACATTTTTAGTTTCTTGGTTTTTAAACAGTTTCGACCATGGTTTTAGATACTTGGTTTTTAAACGGTTTGTTTGTTTTACACCAAATTTAAAGCTTGTTGGATGTACTCAACAAGTCACATTGAAAAAAAATGTGATTCTAATCATAGAAAAACCAAAATATTCATAGAAATATTGAATACTATCATACTAATGTATTTAAATGAATCGAATCCAATTATTTTATTTGAAGACACTGATGGTTAATTATTCTCATTATATATTACTAATATTTGTTTCAATTTAAACGATTTTTTAAACGATTTATCTATGGTTTAAATGATTCGTTCAATTTAAATTATTTAACTAAACGGTCTTAATTTTTAAAATCAAAATCAAACCATTTATTAGATAATTTCACGGTTCGATGTAAACAGCTCGGTTCAATTTCGATAAACGGTTTGGATTTGATTTTAACACCATTACTACTCTTGCCCACATAGAAGCTTGAGGATGACAGGTTGACAGCTCCGTTTACGTGCATGTGAAGTTACAAATCACTAATAAAGGATTTGGTTGGGTGAGCCATTCAAGACAGCTGCATAGGATAGGTATCGGTAATTATTTGATTATTCTTCTAATTTTAATTTAATGATTAAAAAATTGGTGTTTAATAATTTAATTATAAAATAGTGGTTAGTTATTTTGGGTTGGAAGAATGGTTATACCTAAGCACATCAACCTTCAACATAAGAACGCCCCACGTGGGGTCCACATGAAAAACATGACAAAAAAAAAATATATTAAAATATGCCCTTTTCTATTTTCAAGATTTTGTTTATTCCTATTGCCTTGGTGGGTCCCATACTCCGAAGAATCTATATTACCTTCCGGCAATGTTTGGAAGGTTTTGCTTTTTAGCCGCCGTCTATTGATGATGATGACGTGGAGAGCTATCTATAATTTGGAAAAGGGTGCAAAGTATGATGACACGTGGCTGGTCAAGTAAACTGGTTAC
Organism: Telopea speciosissima; assembly: GCF_018873765.1. Lineage (NCBI taxonomy): Eukaryota > Viridiplantae > Streptophyta > Magnoliopsida > Proteales > Proteaceae > Telopea > Telopea speciosissima. The sequence continues at coordinate 35,147,220 of NC_057926.1, read as the reverse complement.
AGTGATTCACCTATCACCCATGTGTTGGGTACAAAAGGAATATTTGTGATGTATTGTGGATAAGGGTTTTATTTATTTATTTATTTATTTTTGGGGGTTAAATTTTTAATTATTTTTTTTGGGGTGCTCGATAAGGCTCGTGATTAGGTGGTATTTTGAGATTATTTCATAGAATTCAATGCCAGCTACTGGCTCTGTAAAGATATTATAGTGCTACCTAATAAGCTTGATTAGGAAGGATTCTTGGAATTGCATGGCAACGAACACAGTTGTCAAGCTCATAATTGAATTAGGTTTCCACACCTGATACGTAATTGTTAGTTGATAGATTTGTAGGATAGCTATTGAATTCGAATACTTGAATTGAACTCAAAATATCTATTCATTTAAAAGTTTGAAAAAAGTTGAATTTTTTTTATTATTTTTTTTGTGTGTGTGTGGGGGAGGGGGGGAAGGGGGAGGATTCTCAAGTGGACTAAAAGTGCATGAGAGATGGTTTATTTGTTTGTGTTCATGATCTTGATCTTTACACATCACAAAAAAATGTATTTATTTATGAGAAAAAGAACACTACCTGGTCAGTGTAGTCCTTGCACTTCACACGGGAAACACAAAATGACCACCCTACCCCCATGGAAAGGCTAAAATCCCCCCCCCCTTGATGCTTGCGCTCATGCTCCCATGCCCTGTGTATGAGAATTGAAATTCTAAAATGTTGGGGGACAAATGAGTAACCACAAGGAAACCAAAGATTTTTCACTATTTTTTTAAAAAACTCCCTAGACCACTCTCCACCTTACAAAGTGTTCCCTTTTGCTTGTGACTAAGATTTTTCACACAGAAACAATATTTAGGGAACCTCAAAACCCTAATCGCCACACAATTATAATTTTACCCACGTACATGTAATGGACCCACCAAAACCCGTCACAGTTACAAATACAAAGTCAATCATAATTATGTGAACCTATAGAATACAAGATACACTCAACCCCAACAATCTCCACCTTGGCTTGGATTCTGCAAGGTACGCTGAAGAGACCGATGTTGTTATCGACTCTACAAACTTGCTAGTCTCTGACTATCTACCATAACCAAATTGAAATGGCCTACACCCCCGCCTAAGTATCCTTGCCTGTCTGCCATACCCAACTTGGCATGGCCCACACCCCCACCCGTGGTGTCCCGTACAGATTAAGAAGAAAAGGAAAAGCTATTCTTCTCTCTTTGTGCACCATCTTTTTTTTCAAATCCCTGTGCACACCCTACAATGATCTATCGAACCTCGCTCTGAATCCACTTGTTGGGGACAAATACGCAACTATAAGGAAGAACTCAAGTAAACAATCACACAACACAAAGAATTTACCATGGTTCGACAAGATTGCCTACACCAACTCGGGAGAACTAGAGATTTTTCACTATTTCTTGAACAAACTCTCTATGCCACTCTCCACCTCACAAAGTGTTCCTCTGTGCTTGTGACTAGGATTTTGCACACAGACAATATATAGGGAATCCTAAAACCCTAATCCTTATACAATTACAATTTTACTCCAATACATCTAATGGACCCTAATAAACCACGTCCAACCCTCCTAACCGTCTCTATCTCCTCCCTATTTTATCTCCTGTAAATTCTGTTTACACCTTATCACTTGTATTTTGAATTTATCTTTTGTACCCAATACTAAGTGGTTATAAATATACAACAAAAACTCTACACAAATATGCGAGTCATTCCTTCAAATTCCAACTCTTACATGGTATCGAGAGCTGCTTGAATTTTTTTTTTCGCTGCCTTATCACTCCTCTTTAATTACTAATTGCGACTTCTCCTTCACTCTCCATTGAAACGTCTCTTACTTCTCTAACACCAGTCGGCACTACCCATCAATCTTCCACGCCTTTTACCCTTGGCAATATTTCCCATATCCTACAAATCAAACTAGATCGTGGGAATTATCTTCTATGGTGTGCACAGTTTCTTCCGCTCTTTCGTCTTCATGGCTACCTTTGATTCATCGACGGTTCATATAAATGCCCTGCACCCACCATCTCCACTGCTGAAAACATCGTTGTTGCCAACCCAGATTATTCTACCTGGCAATACCAGGATCAACTCATTCTATGTTATCTTCTATCTTCATTAACAGAATCTATCTTTGCTCATATTGTTGGACTCGATACTTCTCATGCCGTTTGGCACATGCTCGAGAAATTATTTTCACCCCAATCACAAGCTTGCATTATGCAGCTTGAGTTCCAACTTCGATCTCTCAAAAAAGGAGGTCTCTCTATGGCTGACTTTGTTCAAAATGCCAAAACCCTCGCTGACCATCTCGTCGTCGCTGCTTAGCCCGTCTCTGACAACCAGCTCGTCCTTAGCGTCCTTGGTGGTTTGGGTTCTGACTATGATACCTTTGTTGCTTCGATTACTTCACATCTCAAGCCCATTCCCTTGGATGATCTCATTGGACTTCTCTTCAATTAGGAAATCATTGTTCAAAGTCAAACTCTGGACACCATGGCTGAATCTCAACCTGCTGCTAATGTTGTAATGAAGACCACAAAAGGTTCTAGTTGCACTCGTGGTCGCGGCAATAACCGTGGCAGAGTTCATGGATGCCACACTAATGGCTCATCAGACTCTCGACCACGTGTTACTTGCCAAATTTGCAATCATATTGGTCATAGAGCCCTTCAGTGTTACCAGAGCTTCAACCCGACCTACAAACCACCCTCCCAACATGCACCTTCTGCTCCTCAACAGCAGTATTATCATGGCTCCAACTCTACTGCTCCACATGCTGCTCTGTATGCTCCATCGTCTGCTTCTCAGGCAGACTAGTACTGGTACCCTAACTCAAGCGCAACTCATCATCTTACTTCTGATATGGCAAATTTGAATATCCGGTCAAACTACAATGGTTCTGATCATGTTCGTGTCGCCAACGGGACAGGTTTGCCTATATCACATGTTGGGTCATTCATATTGCATACCCCAACTACATCATTTAATCTTCGTAATATTTATCATGTTCTAAATATTCAGAAGAATCTTCTATCTGTATTAAAGTTTACTAGAGATAATGATGTGGTGTTTGAGTTTCACCCAACTTTCTGTTGTGTAAAGAATCGATTCTATGGGAACCTCCTACTGCGCGGCCAGAGTAAGGGCGGTCTATATTGTTTTCCAAATGCATCGGTCCAAAATAAGTGGGTATCTGCCCCTCCCTCTATTGCAGGTCACTGTCCATCCACTACATCTTCTTCGGCTTCACCATCCGTACATATTGGGGAACGTGTTTCTTCCTCAGTTTGGCATGAGCGCTTGGGACTTCCTACACGGCGCATTGTCTCTTCCATTGTTGCAGCCCACAACTTACCATTATCTTCTTTCCATACTACTGAATTTTGTGAATCGTGTCAGCTAGGCAAGTCTCATCGCCTACCTTTTTTCAAATCTTCAAGTTTATGTACTGCTCCATTAGAGCTTATTTATTCAGATCTGTGGGGACCATCATCATTGCCATCTGTTAATGGATTTTGATATTACATAAGCTTTGTTGATGCATTTACACGATACACTTGGCTTTTTCCACTAAATCTCAAATCTGAGGCTCTTACACAGTTTATTAAATTCAGGACTCAAGTTGAAAAATATTTTGGGAAGAAGATTAAGAGTATCCAAACTGATGGGGGTAAAGAGTTTTATGTGTTTCACCATTTCTTGGCACAGGAAGGCATTTTACATCACTTTTCATGTCCTCATACTCAGGCGCAGAATGGGTGTGTCAAATGCAAACATCGACATATAGTTGAAATGGGTATCACTCTACTTTCCCTAGCCTTTATACCAAAGAACTATTGGGATGACGCTTTTCTCCCAGTTATGTTTCTTATCAACCGGATGTCTACAACCACTTTGAATAATCGATCTCCATATGAGGTTCTGTTTGGGCATCTCCTTGACTCTCTTCAAATGCATGTATTCGGTTGTGCATGCTACCCGTGGCTTAGACCTTACAGTGATCACAAGCTGGATGATCGTTCCCATCCATGTGTTTTTATTGCCTATTCAAACCAACACCGTGGCTACAAATGTCTAAACCGGGCTACTGGCAAGGTACACATTTCCCGTCATGTGGTTTTTAATGAAACTAGTTTTCCTTTTGCAAATAAAATCCCAAGTTCCACTTCAGCCTCACCCACACAATCACCAGTTATTATTGGGCATAGCATCCTTCACCCTCCCTCCACTAGAGTAGCAATTTCTGCTCCACTACCGCCTCCACAGTCCCCATTACCAAGGGAACCCTACCCATTAATGTTACCTAGTGTACCCTCATCCCCATTACCATTACCTAGTGTACCCACATCACCTTCCTTTGGGGCTCCAATAGAATTAACCCAACAAGTGGTCACCCAACAACCTATGGCTCCCACTCACCCAATGATAACCAGATCCAAAAATAATATCCACAAACCCAGAGCTCTTAATGTCACCAAGTATCCTATATGCTCTTGCTTCACTGCCCTCATAACCCAATCGAAACCCACCTGTTTCACTAATGCCAATAAAGACCCAAACTGACATCTTGCCATGGCGGATGAGTTCAATGCTCTAATTCGGAATGAAACTTGGGAACTAGTACCTCATAATCTTTCCATGAATGTAGTCAATTGTAAATGGATTTACAGAATTAAAACCAAGGTTGAAGGCACAATCGATAGGTACAAGGGGTGGCTTGTCGCCAAAGGATTCACTCAACAAGCCTGCCTGAACTATGATGAAACATTTAGTCCTGTAATTAAGCCTGCTACAATAAGTGTTGTACTCACTCTAGCGATTACTTACGATTGGCAAATTCGACAACTTGATGTGCAAAATGTCTTTTTGCATGGCACGCTTACTGAACAAGTGTACATGTGCCAGCCCCAAGGTTACATTGATTCACGGTATCCTAATCATGTGTGTCGCCTTCGAAAGGCACTGTATGGCTTGAAGCAAGCCCCACGTGCATGGTACCATCGCCTTAGCTCTTATCTCATTTGGATTGGGTTTATAGCCTCCTAGGCTGATACATCGTTATTTGTGCATCGCACGACTAATAGCATGTTGCTTCTTGTCATTTATGTCGATGACATACTATAACAGGAGCCAGTCCTATTGATATTTCAATACTTATTATAAGGCTTAGTAAGGAGTTTGCACTCAAAGATCTTGGATCCCTGAATTATTTTTTGGGTATTGAGGCTCAGCGGTCTACAACTGGTCTTCACCTAACTCAAACCAATTATGCCTCCAATCTTCTTCATAAGATCGCCATGATGGATGCCAAGCCATGTTCCACTTCAATGGCTTCCTCATCCTCCAAACTATCCAAGATCACTGGTCTCCCATTTTCGGATGTAACCACTTATCGCAGCACAGTGGGTGCTTTGTAATATCTTACTTTGACTCGGCCTGATCTCTCTTATTCAATCAACAAGGTGTGCCAATTTCTGCATAGTCCCACGACTGAACATTGGATGGCCGTCAAACGCATATTGCGTTATGTAAAGGCTACTCTTCATTTTGGGATTCACCTCACACCAATGACTCGAGTTACTCGTACTACCTTCACTGATGCTAATTGGGTTGGCTGCCCAGATGATTGCAAATCCACGAGTGGGTACTACATGTATCTTGGACCAAATGTGGTTTCTTTGAGCTCTAAGAAGCAACCAACAGTGGCACGCTCCAGCACCAGGCTGAGTATAAAGGAATTGCAAACTCGGCTTCTGAATTACTATGGTTGCAATATCTACTTCGCGATCTAGGGTGCAATCTTTCATGTTCCCCTGTAATTTTGTGTGACAACATTGGTGCAACCTACCTCGCAGCGAATCCGGTGTTTCAAGCTCGCACCAAACACGTTGAGATTGACTATCATTTTGTGCGCGATCAAGTCACCAAGAAGCAGTTGGATGTTCGATATGTTCCTACCCAAGAACAAACTGCTGATGTAATGACCAAGCCCCTTGCTATCGCGCATTTTCATTCTATACGGTCTAAGCTCACCGTACTTCCACCACGGCTTCGCTTGCGGGGGTGTGATAAACCACGTCCAACACAAGAGTCCACACGACTCAAAGAGATAGAGCAGGACCATGTCCAACCCTCCTAACTGTCTCTATCTCCTCCCTATTTTATCTCCTGTAAATTCTGTTTACACCTTATCACTTATATTTTGAATTTATCTTTTGTACCCAATACTAAGTGGTTATAAATATACAACAAAAACTCCACACAAGTGTGCGAGTCATTCCTTCAAATTCCAACTCTTAAATACCCAAAAGCCGTCCCCATTACAAATACAAATCCGATTATAATTATGTGAACCCACAAAATACAACACACTCAATACAACATGAAAAACAAGAAGTTTCCATCAAGAAGATGGGATGGGGGAAAAACAAAGAGAACAAAGGATGATACTCTTGAAGTGGAACTGGAAAGCTGGAACAAGTCTTTAGCAGATTATTTCACCTAAAGATTTGGTAATGAAACTTCTCCAACTTTAGTACGTTGTAGGTTCTTTGAACCTATTTTTAACGATTTGCCAACAATTTTAATCAATGATTGAAAGAAAACCATCAGTTTTTGTTTTCCAAAAATTGAAGTTGATTTTTGTTGAATGTTGGTGAACGAGATGCAAAATGGCTTTCATATTTTCAAAATACATCTAGGATGTCATCTCACTCTTCAAGTTGTTTATATCCTAGTAAAGAGAACTAAGCTCTCATTGGGCATCCCAAGAGGGGGTGAATTGGGTTTCTAAAAAATAGAATCTAAAAGTTAAAGTTCAAAAACTTTTAACAAAATGATTGTAGAAGATATTAAGATTTGGGGGAAATTTTCATACACGGCCGTGTAAGCATGCATGGTCGTGTCCCCTCTCACAAAGAGTTTTAAAAGTCATAAACCCCTACCCATTAATTAATATCTTGAAACTCCCACCCTCTCACATACACGGCTTACACAACCATGTATGAAAACTTTCCCCTTTAGATTTTACAAAAAAAAAAAAGAGGGAATTAATAAAATGAGAAAGAGAGAGAGAGAGAGAGAGTTACACTGATTCAGGAACTCGGCCTACATCCACACTCAAGTGCTCCTCACATTTTGGCTTTTCACTCTCAATGGATACCCTTACAGTAGCTTTCCTTAGCTCACTACAAACCTTTAGGTGTTTTTTAATGGTTCAACACCAAACCAAGTGTTCTCCCAATAGTCCGTCACCAAGTGACTCTTCTTGTGTCTTACACAAAATAACAACACTCTTAAATTGTAAGAGAAACAAAAAAAAAAAAAAAAAAAAAAAAAAAAACACCTCTAAGAATGTAGATAAATAGGTTAAGAACTCTCACAACCTTTAAATCCTAAAGAAAAGGTTCTCAATTAAAACATAAAGAATATTGGTGTTGTTAGCTCAAAAGTTGTTCTAAAGATAGAATATAGAATTATAAGATATTACAAATCAAATATGAAATCCTCTGCTATAGATGTCTTATTCTGTATTGATGCTTGTAAGACATTATATGTTCATTCTTTGCTGAGCTTGAGTCTTGAAAAAGTTTTTCCATCTGATCTAGAAGACTTCCTTGAATTTTGCCCCTTTTGATGTTTCTCACTTGATGATATATCTCTTTGATGCTTCTTTAAATTCAAGGGATTGTTTAGACCTTTCACATGTATATACATATTAGTAATCCCAACTATCATCATCCAAAATGTTGTTTCATCACCAAAACATGAGGTATGGACTCCTATGGTTCAACATATATTATTGTTGACTCTTTCACAAAAAGACGTCCACTAAAGAAATTTGAAGATTAAGTATGGCATATGCAAATGAAGTATTTATGTTATTTATTTGATTTGCACAAATATAGTTTTGAAATGGCAGTACCCATAAGGACAAAAAGACAATAAAAGTTGGATCTAGAATTGACCATGAGATTGATTCTATAAAGTTGAAACATATGACATAAGGGTTGATTTTGAAAATGGATAGCTCATTGTAATGGAAGGAAGGAGTGTTTTTGAAATTAGACATGTACCACCTTAATTCATGGCTAAAATTTTTATTTTGAAAATTGAGTAGTCCTTAGGATTAACTAGTTGTTAAAGTATCTTCTTGACATGGGGCAATATGGACTAAGTAGGAGAATATTGGTTGATGTGACCCAATTAATACATCAGCATAAGTGAGGTTGCAACGGCTGGCAATTTTCAGCATCTAGAGAGAGAGAGAGAGAGGATCTATTAGAAGGTGAGATACCAAAGTAGCAAATAGAGACAGCAAGATGCCAGAGTAACGTTGGACAGCATGGCAAGATTACGATCCTATTAAGAGGTAAATCCACTCCCACCTGTCTTCAGTTTGTGTTATTTACATCATTAAGGCCAGATTTGGTACGTTTTCTATTTCAATTTTGGATTGATTTAATGAAGTAGTCAACAAATAGATTTTTGATCAAGAAATTGAAATTATTCTGGCTGCATCAATCTGAAATATTTAAAAAATAAGAAATCCATTTGATAGTTTAATTCTGACAATAAATTCTCTTTTATTTCTTTAGGAGAGATTGGTGGTGGGGGGAGGCGGGGGTGCAAAGGTGGGGCCAAGGTGGGAAGAGGGTGATGCCGGAGGTGGCGGAGTTGTGGTGGCAAAGAGTTGGTGGCAATGGCGGTGGTCACCATCAGGAAAAGTTTGGTTTTATATGCTTCAATTTAACAGTTAAACTTAGAAGTATCCATGGTGTTTTTCGTCGAGCCCTTTTCTGATACATCACTGTGAAAAAGAGAGTCAAGAGGTAGAAGAAGAAGACAAAGAAAGAAAAAGAAGAAGAAGAAGAAGAAGAAGAAAAAGAGAGAGAGAGAGAGGGTTGAGAATTAACTTTTCATATCTTTCATAAAGCTGAGCTACAGTTATTTATAGACTGATCCAACGGTCATAATTCCTTATAGTACCTCATATTACTCTCCTTATCCATACTTGACACCTATGCTCCCTCATTCCTGACAACTAGTAGAATTACCTGAGTACCCTAATTCCAGGGGTGTCAACCAGTCGGTCTCAGCCAGTTTCGGTCGGGCCTTCATCGGTCTTACAAAATTGAGACCCCAGCCTGTGACCACCCGATTAAAGAATCGGTCTCAAAATCTTTCCACCGTGACCAAAGGTAAATAGTAGGTTGGTTGCCCGATTCTATGCCAACACGTACAATTGGTCTCTGCCTAGAAGATGAGACCTAAAAGAGGAATACCAAGAGTTGCAGGTGGATTATCCCTTTAGCCTGAAACAGATGGGGAACAACCCCCAGCTCTTTGAGGGTGAAAACATGGTTACGAAATTGCAGAATTCATTCCATTATTATGTCTACCGCTAATTCTCGATCCCTGTTGAAACAAAGCCCAAAGCAACTCTGAAAGGCTGAACGAGGGATAGGAAGAGATTGCTGCAAATTTCAATTTCAAATCTATATGGGGCAAGTTTGTCTGCATCTTTCATGGGAAGGAAAAAGAGGTAAATTCTAAATCTAAAACCAGAGGTTGCCGACGATGTGGTGCTCACTGCTTAGGCTTTAGCGGTTTCAGTGGTTTTTCAAGTTTCTTGTCTAGCCACAAAGAGTTACCATGGAAAGTTTTTCAGATCTCGCCTCGGTGCCTCACGGAGTTGGTGAAAAGCTGGTATGCAGAGAGAGAGAAAAGAAGAAGTAGGAGGAGAGATGGAGACGAGATAGGATGGAGCACATTTTAGTACTGTAATAATTGTGGACTTCAGACTTCTGTCAGTGGATATAATATAACATAAATATAATCACATCAATATATGTCACAATCTGTATTTTGTCATTCTTGTGCATTAATATATTATAATTACCATGCCAATTGCCAAGTTCCAACGTCCAACGGTGTTTAATAATTTAATGGTTAAATCACATTCATTAAAAAAACTATTTATTGATATTTGGTCGGGTCGGTCGGTGTCTCATGCTACACTGGGAACGACCGATTATAAATCGGTCGGCCCTTAAGCCCGGCACAATTATAGTCGATCGTGTCAGTCTCGATTTTTGATTGGTCGACTTCGATCGGCCCAGCCGGTGCGGGTCTGTAATTGATACCCCTACGTAATTGCCCCTTACACTCTACTCATACAAAATCATCCAAATGGGTGGGACGTTTCCTCATTCTAGCCGTTTATCGTGGAGCACCATCCATTTGACGTGGAGTTTCTCCAGCCTCCTCCATGCTTGCTGCCACATCTTCTGCCAGAGGATTCATGTGGGCTCCAGGTGTCATTGTAGGCGTAACATTACCCACCACTAGAAACTTTATCCTCGAGGTTGATATTAGGGAACGTGTCCTGAAGAACAGAGAGATCCACCCAAGAGGCTCCAGAGGAAACCCCTGCCATTGCATCAAAGCCTGCTTGACGATTGAGCTACCACGAATAATATTGCCAACTTGTAAAATGGCTACAGGAGTAGGGGTGGATGTTTCTACTGCAGAGAGTGGTGGGAGAGCTTGAAGTTGAGTTGCAGCGTCCCCAACACAAGGTTTAAGAACCGAAACGTGAAACACAGGGTGTATTTGGGTAGAAGATGGGAGGTTCAATTTGTACGCCACCTTGCCAATAAGCTCCAGGACTTAAAAGGGGCCAAAGAAACGCCATGAGAGCTTTTGGTTGGAGCAAAAAGCCACAAATTATTGTCGGTAAGGGCGCAAGCAAACAAAAACCCAATCTCCTATAGAGAACTCCTGATCAGTGTGTTTCCTATCAGGCTTTCATCCTAGCCTGGGCACGAACCAAATTGGATTTGAGTTCACGAAGGATTTGATCTCGTGTCTGCATTTCCTGGTCGACGGCCAAGTTACTCGAGCTATCCGGTATATAGCGGAGCAGTGTGGGGGGTGAGCGACCATAAAGGGCATGGAAAGGGGTAGTGCCCATAGCAGAGTGATAAGCCATGTTGTACCAAAATTCCGCCCATGGAAGGTGCTTCGCCCACTATTTTGGGTCGTCAAAAATGAAGTTGCGCAAGTACATCTCCAGGCAGCGATTGAGAACTTCAGTTTGGCCGTCGGTTTGTGGATGGTAAGACGTACTCATAGACAATGTTGTCCCCTGGAGCTTGAAGAGATCATGCCAAAAAGAACTGAGGAAGAGGGGTTCCCGATCACTTACGATGGAACGGGGGAGGCCATGAAGTTTGATAACCTCTATCGTGAACACCTCGGCTACTTTGTGACTTGTAAAATTGGGAGGTAGGGGGCAAAAGTGCGCATACTTCATCAACCTATCGACCACAACCATAATGGCCGTCTTCCCCGTTGATGGAGGTAAGCCAGTAATAAAATCCATCGAAACATCCTCCCACACCAGCTCCGAAATGGGTAGTGGCTGTAGGAGTCTAGCCGGTGAGCAATTAGAAGTTTTCATTTGCTGGCAGATGGCGCATTCTGATACAAAACGTTTAACATCCGTCCTCAATCCCTTCCAATATAAGTTGTTGGCCATTCGTTTATACGTTCGTAAATAACCAGCATGTCCTTGTGGGGAAGAGTGGAATTCATGTAGGAATTTCCCACGAAGACTGGAGACAGAAGGAATTATCAGACGATGCCAGTAATATAGAAGCCCATCACGAAAGGTATATTCAGGAAATAACCATGGGGCAGTACCCAATCCTTCACGTATACGCTGAACTTCAGGTGAAGAGGCTATAGCCGATTGCAATTCCTGAAGGAAATCAAAGGTAGGGACTGAAATGGAAAATAGAGTAAGGTCAACATCTAGCATGCGTGACAAGGAATCAGCAGCTCTGTTCTCGCGGCCTAGTTTATACGTGATCTCAAAGATGTAGCCTAACAACTTGGAAAGCCATTGTTGTTGCTCAGGAGTCTGGATGACCTGGTTGGTGAGCTCACAAAGGCTCTTTTGATCGGTTTTGATAAGGAACTTTCGACCCAATAGGTATTGCCGCCAACGTGCTACTGCCTGGGTGATAGCGAACATTTCGTGGATATAAGTTGAAGAACCCTGCATCTTTGGTGACAATTTCTTGCTGAAATAGGCCAATGGGTGCCCCTTTTGAGACAATACCACCCCTATCCCCACTCCAGAGGCATCAATTTCGATGGTAAAGGGCAAGGAGAAATCCGACAAGGTGAGCACTGGAGCCTGTGTCATGGCTGTCTAGAGTGTGGAGAAAGCATGTTGGTCTGCAATAGATCACTGATAAGCGCCCTTCTTTAGTAGCTCAGTTAGAGGTGTTGCGAGGTGTGCATATCCTCGGATAAACCTCCTGTAGTACCCCGTGAAGCCCAAGAATCCTCGAAGATCTCTAATGTTGCGAGGTATGGTCCAGGAGACTATGGCCTCAATTTTGTTGGGATCTACTGCCAGCCTCTGAGCCGAGACCACATAGCCCAAATAGTCAATGCTCTGCTACCTAAACACACATTTGGACCGTTTAGCAAATAATGTATGGTCCCTAAGTGTTTGTAGCACTAACTGGAGATACTGCATATGGGCCTGCCAAGTGCGACTGTAAATTAGTAAATCATCAAAGAATGCTAAAACGAATTTCCGTAGGAACAGACGAAAAATAGAATTCATCATAGCTTGAAATGTCGATGGGGCATTGGTAAGCCCAAAGGGCATCACCACGAACTCATAATGCCCCTCATGAGTCCGGAAAGCGGTCTTGTGAATATCTTCGCATCGGACACGTATTTGATGATACCCGGACCGCAAATCCAACTTGGAATAATAGCATGCTCCATGTAGCTCGTCAAACAGCTCATCTATGGTGGGTATGGGGAACCGATCCTTGATTGTGATGGCATTCAAGGCCCGGTAATCGACACAAAATCGCCATGTACCATCTCTTTTTTTCACCAATAGGACCAGTGATGAGAAGGGGCTGGTACTAGGGCGTATGATGCCGATGGAGAGCATCTCGGCCACCTGGTTCTCAATTTCCCCCTTCTGGAAGTGGGGATACCAACAGGGCCGAACATTAACGGGCTGGGCTCCTGGCTGCAGATGAATAGCATGATCTTGTTCCCATTCAGGAGGCAGCTGCTTGGGTTCTTCAAAAACTGTCGAATAGGCCTCAAAAAGTGTTTGCAATTCTGCTTGGTCACAACTGGGTGGTGAGGCAACAACTGGCTGTATCTCAAGCCTGAACAATGTCACATAAGTTTCCACAAGTCTACATAGGTTATGGTACTGTAGCTGGGCTGGCACCTGCGAAACTCACCTATCAACTTGGCCGATGTACCTTCAACCTGGAATTCAACTGTTAGTTGGCCATAATCAAACACTACAGGGCCCAATCGAGCCAGCCATTGTACCCCCAAAATTAAATCTGCCCCAAAGAGGGGTAACACATAGGCATCGACTGATACAGTATAGTTTTGTAATTTCAATGGAATTTATTTGATGAGTCCCTCCCTCACAGACCAATCGACTTCCACTCCCTACCATTACGGTAATATTAGGTGTTGCCTCTACAGTTAAACCCAAATGTTGAGCCACCCTGCTCTGTATGAAGTTGTGTGTACTTCCTCCATCAATTAAGACTTTTATTGGGTTTCCAGTTATGTAACCAGTAAACCTAAGAGTTGTTGGAGAGATCATACCGGTCATGGAGTGGTACGACAGCTCAATTGTTACCATCATGGTTTCTAAAACCGGCTCTGCAAGCTCAAGTAGTGTGAGATCCTCAGTTGGCTCAGCTTCATGGGCTTCTTCCTCATCGTATTCCAACAAGAACAGCTGTCGAGTTTTGCAACGGTGGCCTGGCGTAAACCTCTCCTTGCAGTTGTAACAGAGGTCGCGTTCTCAACTCTGCTGCATCTCCACAGGTGTAAGTCTCTTAATGGGTATTGTCGTGGAAGGTTTGGTTGCCAGTGAGAACTGAGATATGGGAGTAGGCGAATTGGATGGCCTTGTAAATGATGGCGCGGATTTTGCTGGAGGGTAGAAAGACCTGGAATAAGATCGACGCATTTCTACTAATTTGGTCTCTTGGAGACGAGCCAAACCAACCGTGTGTGCCATGGTTGTCGGCTTAAAGGCCATGACCTCGTTTTTTATTTTTTGGGCGAAGCCCTGAAATAAAACAACTCACAAGGAAGGTAGATGAAAGGTCATTGATGTGGTTTGCTAATGATTCAAACTTGGATTGATAGTCTGCTACTGTGGAGCTTTGCGTCAGCTTGGCCAGAGACGCTTGAGGGTCATCATACTCTGAGGGTCCGAAGCAAATTTCCAATGCTCTAGTGAAGGTATCCCATGTGGTGAACTCCCCGGTCCGGTGCATCCACTAGAACCACTGAAGGGCTTATCCATCCATATGGAACGATGAGACTAGCAGGCGCTACTCGTTGGGGGTGGCGTGGAAATCAAAAAATCTCTCCGCCTTGAAGATCCAACCCACGGGATCGACACCGTCAAACCGGGGAAACTCCAAACAGATCGTCCTTGTCTGGATCGGGTTGTTGGGTGGCGGTGGATTGTTGGGTGGAGGTCCCAGTATTCCCAGTTGGCCACCATCGTTTCCGGGACGTTGCTCCGGAGTTGGTGGTGTAAACCTTAGCACTTGTTCCAGTCTGCCATCCATCGCGGTTATCTGGCAACCAAGTCGGATAGAGCCTACCTCTGGTCGTTGATTGATTCATGTAGAGCATTCAGACCTTCGCCTTGCTCCGTCGAAGTTGTTCCCAGTTGTCTGATCGATTCATCGATTTGTCTTAGTCGCGTGCCGTCAGCCATATCCGGCAGGTCAGACCAGATGATACGTCACTGTGAGAAAGAGAGTCAAGAGGTAGAAGAAGAAGAAAAAGAGAAAGAGAGAGAGAGAAAGAGAGAAAGGATTGAGAATTAACTTTTCATATCTTTCATAAGACTGAGTTGCAGTTATTTATAGACTGACCCAATGGTCATGATTCCTGACAGTACCTCATGTTACTCTCCCTATCCATACTTGACACCTACGCTCCCTCATTCCTGATAACTAACAGAATTCCCTGAGTACCTTAATTCCCCCTTACACTCTACTCCTCATACAAAATCATCCAAATGGATGGGACGTTTCCTCATTCTAGCCGTTCATCGTGGAGCACCATCCATTTGACGTAGAGTTTCTCCAGCCTCCTCCATGCTTGCTGCCACGTCTTCTGCTAGAGGATTCATGTGGGCTCCAGGTGTCATTGTAGGCATAACATTTTCCCTTCTCTATTTTTCTCTAGCGTATCCTCTACATTTCATGCGACCTCTTCTCCAGAAGAACAAAAATAAATGGCTTAAATATAATAGAAAAAATATTCTATGTTGAGGAGGCCACGCCCAGACACAGTGGAGGACAAAATGACCACCCTAACCCCCCATGAAAGGCAGAAATCCCACCCACAAGATGCCAACGTATACACTCTCATTGGCTGTCACACGCAAATAGCCCCTACGCTCCCCCCTATATAATATCACCAGGATTTGATGGCTACTAATATGGAATTAGGACATTACACCGTCCCGGGCAGATGAACAATTGCTCTACTGCTCACAGATCTCTTCACACTCCAGATTATTCATGAATTATATGCAAATTTTACTTATTTGTCGCCTGAACAAATGGCTTGGATCAACCTCTCTTGCTGATGTCTGCACTGGGTGATTTATAAATGGATCAGCCCATCGAAACAGTAAATTATAGACCCATCAAATAACTGCATAGATTAAAAAACATTGCCAGCTCCTTTCTTAAGAATATAATAAATCAACCATGTCTTAATCAGTTTTAAATTGATTCATGAGAAGTGGCTTAGTATGATGGGAATTTCAGAATTAACTCTCCAAACCCAACACCCACACCCCCCCCCCTCCCAAAAACACTTACACACACACCCTGAACCGTAAGACTTGGAAGCCTGCACTTCCCTTATTAGACATAAGTTGCGTTCTGTAATTGGAATCCAAAAATGTCATCTAACCTGAGTTAAATCTCAACATGTTAATCATCCATCCCAAAATCTCTACTCAAATCTCACCATGCAAAGTGGAGTTTCTTCAAGTTGGGCCTTGCGAGTGTTCCAACCCCCCCCCCCCTTTTTCCCAATTTCTACAGGTGGTGGAAGAGGTGGGGCTACGATCCCAAGCATGTCTAATACCATTGCTGTTCGCAATGATGCTGCAAAAAAAACAAAAATCAGAACTGTCCTTGTTTTTCAATCCCGCAACTTGTTTGTTGCAATAGCACAACTAAACCATTGTGCCAAGGCTCACCCACTAACTTTTTTACTGTATAATTAATTAATTATTGAAAGAAATCATAGTGTGACACTGTAGAAATCAGCATACTTGCATTTATATATTACCAATAGAAATCTACACCATGCAGAAGGCATGAAACCCAGTAGTTGAAGCAGCAGAGAAGCATGCCCAAGCTGAAGCTGCCCTACAAAGCACCAACCCTATAGTTGAAAAGCATAATAAGCCAGAGACAGTACAATAGCATTAGCACCCACTCATGGCAACTTACCTGGTCCTGTTGATCCTGCTAATTGATCTGATTTTACCTGCCAGTGCTGCAGATGGAAATCCCCGAAATGAGAACCTCCTTGTTGCAATTCAAGAGATGCAGAAGGCCAACTACTTCACTTTTGTCATGCTCATTAACATGTCCCCACCAGATACAATACCAGGGAACATCACCTTCCTGATGCCCAATGACCGGATGCTATCAAAGATTATGCTGCCGGAGCATGCGGTTGCCGAATTCCTGTTGAGGCATTCGATCCCTTCTCCCCTACTCTTTGATGATATGAAACATTTCCCAAGTGGGTCCACTATTCCAACCTCCGAGCCAGATTTCATGCTCAAAGTCTCCAACAATGGAAGAAGAAGCTTTTACCTCAATGATGTACAGCTCATTAGCCCAAATATCTGCACAACAGGGTCTTCAATCAGATGCCATGGCATTAATGGGGTATTTTCAGTAACAGAATCGCAGCACAACTCCACGCCGCCTTCACCTACCTGCTCTTCTGCAACTCCTCAGCTTGAAGTTACACCTGCAACTCCCTCAAGGGCATCGCCGCCTCCAGCTCCAGGAAATCCAACAACTCTAACAGAGGCCACATCACCTACTGGTTTGGGCGATGGTGAACAGAAATCAGGCTCTGGTTGTCCCTTGCCTTCTGGAGCATTCCTCCACTTGATAACAACCTGCATGATACTATCATTGGTGGCTGGTGGATTTTCAAATATAGTGTTCAGTACATAGGAAATTTTTTTACTTGTAACCATATGAAAGTAATGGGAATCCCTCATGTGGCCAATGATCAGATAACGTACCTAACCATCGAACTGAGTCAAACTCACCAGCAAACATCAACCAGTTTGTCTATTTGAATTTATTGTGCAGAAAGCTTGTAACAGCCTAGATTTAGACCAGGAGAAATATGCATGAGGCAAACAGTAAAATATAAAGATATTTCCTGGTCTCACTTCCATTTTGGTAACATGAATACATGGCAGCAATTCTAAACACCCAAACAGTTCTTTTCAATTTGAAGCATTTGATCTTTTTATGCTCAATCAATACAACAGATGTATATTTAAAGTCTTGAAGGTTCCCAATGCACATTCATAAGATCTACAAAATAACATCCACTGCCAGATCTACAGGGCTCTTTCTCAAATTCTCTAGATTTCTCTCATTTGTCAAATATATTGATGGAATAGAAAAAAGTCCTTGGCACATATTTAACTATAATACCCCACAAAGAGTACATCATATTTGTTGTTTATTAAATCAGTCTCATTGGATACACATTGCGTCGACTATAATAATACACAAAGGTAGGTAAGATGATCTAGCTGCTACCCTTCCTTAAACAGAAAGTGTAATACAAGGTTCCAAGCCCTTGGAACATATACTGCTCCATAAAGAGTACATCATATTTGTTATTTATTAAATCAGTCTCTTTGGTTACACATTGCATAGACTTTAATAATACAGGTAGGTAAGATGATCTAGCTGCTACCCTTCCTCTAACATAGAAATGTAATATAAGGTTCCCGGTTCCCACCCTCTACGTGTCCTACTAGGGCTTCAACTATTAAAGATACTTTCAAACGACAATGAGGGATTATACAATTCTGGTATAAACAGATCCCCAAGTTTGGAAAGGTCAGCTATGATGAATTTTTGAAAACAATAAAACGTAAATGACAAGTTTCTGCTAATGGGTTAGGTTATGCTCCAGGAAAATGGGTTGGAAGCAGTGCTGCTGGTCTTATTGACCACTCTGCACAAGTTCTGTTTGCTCAGCATGTTGATCATCATTGCCAGATTGTTGTTCATTCCTGCCAGTTATTGGATCTTCATGATCTCCAGGGATTTCCCCGAGTCTCTCCTGCACAATCCCAGTTTGCAAAGGTATCAAACAATATATTTCTTCAGAAAAAGAATACATGCAGTTTTGAGTGTTAGAGGTGGTACAGCTATATCATGTGGACACACAGGCAGCTGGAACCACAACTGGTTCAGAAATCGTTACGTGAACTTGGAGATTAGACTTTCTGCTCACGAATAGCCAATTCTGCACCCCAATTTGGATAACTAGGGTTTGATTCATTACTTGAGTTAATAGAACATTGGATTGAATGCTTAATCAGCTTTAGGCATAAGAATTTTTTATTATTCTGTATTCAATTATTTGTTAATTAACTCCAAGTCCACCGACCTCAATTACTGATGCACCAGCATAAGGGATCCTACATGAGTGATGTTTGTGTTATAGAAAACTTGTTAGAATAAATGCAGCCACCTAGAAGATCCTGTAAGCAAAATCAAACCTCATCACCTGATCCCTAACATATGCCGAATTGCTGATAGACTTCTTGCTTTGGGATTCACCCACTCAGTTGACTAATATATTACAGATCAGAAAGTGCAATCACCTAATCAGATTAGTATGATCTCCTAAGGGGGACCAGTCAAAGATCAAACACACTGGGTCCTACGGCAGCCAGGTCCTGTGTGTGTACCACATGTTCTGAGATTCTGTTTAGAGATTGTAAATAGTCTCACACCATAGATTTGACCTTCCAGAAGAAGTGGAGGAAGAAGAGAAGAAGCAGAAGCTAATCTATTTGGTTTGCAATTATCACCTTCAGGGAAATATTCTGTGAGAGAAGCTGCTCATACTCGCTGCGGATACGACCGACTTCAGATCTGAGAGTGGTGTTCTCTTCTTTCAAAATTTCAACACGTTGGGCCAGCTCCTCACATTCAGCCTAAAACTCACAAGCAACAATGAATAATCAAAACATGTACACATACCCAACAGATTTCCTTGTCAAAACTACACATTGTAAGGGACAATGCACCTGCTTGCGCAACCTGGATCGACGGGCAGATTCCCTGTTTGACTGTTTTCTTCTCTGCCTTTTTATTTCTCTCTCATCCTGAATTCAGGATACAAGTTGCATCAGCCAACATAGGGAAGAAAAAAATAATTGCAACAAAGAATATGCCAATCAGAGTACAATATCAAGAAATACAGCCCCACAATCACAAATACCTCAATGGAGACTAGAAAACAAATAAGAGATAAATCATGTGAAACTTCTAGGGCTTTGCTAACCTCACAGAATATGAGGCAGGTCACTCCAAACCCATACGAACACATCAGACCTGATCATTTGCCATCAGGAACCCAATGAGGCCGTGAATAAGGGGAATGGAAAATGAAAATTTATTTTTCCAACAGCTGATTGGCTGTAAGCCTGTAACTTTCGTGAGGCTCAGGCTCATACAATCCATTAGGTAAGCTTTTCCAAAACTTCTACAATGAATGGGGGAGTTTAAAACCCCAAAGGCAATGCTCATCTATTATAGCAAAATAATAATAATAATAATAATAATAACCCTGAATTAAGAGAACTCCACATACACCCATGATACTGAATGATTATGTCTTGACTTTTTGTAATTGGTGAATAAAAAAATCTGTGAAGCAAATAGAAAAACATGAAATTTCAGCAAAATGTAGCAGACTTCAAACATGAAGCTTGTCTAAATGATTGTGATGCAGTTGATCTAGCCTGGCTAGACAAACATGACTCACTTTGGAGTCCCAAACCATGGATTGGTCCTAAACCAGCTTTCTGGTCTGGCAAGGGTTGGTAGACTACATAAAATGAAATATTTAGTTTATTTTATTCTCTTTATTTTAGGAGGTTGGGTAGATACTTAGGGATTTTCCTTGGGATCATTAGTTTCTATTTCAGTTGATTTCCATTAATATGTTTTGCTTTCTCTTTATATTGGCATGTAATAGGATTGAAGAGATTAGACTTGAAAATGAAATTTTGGGTTGATTGAAGGTTTTAGCAGAGTTGCTGTTGGCGTACATCTTCTCCCCTCTTCCCTTCCATTATTCCGTCTCTCTTCTTCTCTCTTCCTCCTTTGTTCTTCTCTTATATGCGACCCATCCTTCTCCTAATTTTCATTGAGTCCCTTGGTCACGCAGAGTACCCTGTTCCAGCAGTACCATAGTTTTCCCAAATCAGATTTGAACCCTCCCATCTCTTTCTATGTTTTCCTTTACCTCTTTGGAGTGGTTTATCCTACTCCAGGCAACACTAAACCAATGGGTTCAGTTTCGAAACTCTGTTCTGATCGACCGATATGTACCAGCAATCATACCTGAGCCTGCAACCTTAAATTGGCTTGCTTTCAGAGGAATTAGTTCAGCTTCTTGGTCGCTGGTTCAACTGTTCAACTCGATAGTGAGTAAATACGACATAACCGTCTTATGATACCTCAGTTGGGAGATTCGAAGCCATCTAAGGCCATACCCAGAGCTCCAATCGAGGTTTTCCTCTCTCGTTGGCGCTGGTTCAAAAGCTGGAGGTAGGAGATGACCG
Source organism: Telopea speciosissima (assembly GCF_018873765.1). Taxonomy (NCBI): domain Eukaryota; kingdom Viridiplantae; phylum Streptophyta; class Magnoliopsida; order Proteales; family Proteaceae; genus Telopea; species Telopea speciosissima. The sequence goes on along the minus strand of NC_057926.1, from coordinate 35,126,221 downwards.
ATTGCTTTTGTTTTTAAAACCCTTAATCTGGTTTTTCCATTATTAGCCTTCCTTTGTTTCATTATTACTTCCTACCCCTATTTTGTATCCCATTCCAAGCATACCCCTCCCATTAACACGTTATAGTCCATTCACTTGTTTCTTTTTTTATCTAGTTGATTACATTAAATTATGATCCTGCCAGTCCCTTGTGAACTCCAACTTATTTACAGAATTGACCCCATTGGTAGACATTGATTTATTTACTGTTTTGCCACTTAACTTTGGACTTGATTGTTTGCTTGTAATGGGTGGACTCACAAGCGATCTAATAAGGGTTAACCCGACCCGGATTGCACCAGAGTGCCAATGTGGCTCACACTTTTAGTTCAGATTAAGTGAAGACTTGTGTAGTTTACACCTCGAGGCACAGCTTAAAGCAAGTGTTAAGGAAATTCCTCAATGCTATTATCCCATGCCACAGGTGACAGTGGGCTTCAGTCATGCATTCACTGTTTTTTATCACTTCAGCATTCACTTTTTTTTTATAACTATCATGTCAGTCAGCATTCACTTTTTTTATTCACTATCATCTCTCTCTCTCCTTTTTGATGAATACATTTTTTGAAACAAGTATTCATTTCCCTTTCATAGAATTTATCCTTTTTTTATGTATTAATGTAATGGAGGCAGTTTTATGGTCAACAACTCCCAAGTAAAATTGGTGGACAAGCACCTAGTTTTGCCGCGTGGCAGCCTACATGGGGCTGAAAGTTTATGGACAACTAAACCCCAAGGTTCCTTGCTCACATATCAAGTTTAAGCAGAATCGGAGTTGGCCAAGTCGCAAAATAAAGCATTGAAAAATCTGGGACTAGCAAGAGGATGGATATGACTACCAAGGGGGTGCATGGACATACATTAATGCAACCAGTAACCCCAGGTCACAAACCCTGCTTTCGGGTCACTATGGGCCCCAGTGATGAAATTATCAAATAGAAGAATGAGTGGCAATTTCATAATTTGAAACAGTTCACAGTAAAATGGAATTTGAAAAAGAGGGCTTTCTGTCAATTAATGTGAAATGGGGGATAAAATATATGGACACCAAAGATATGAAGAGATTTTATGGAAATAACAAACGATATATCTTTAATAGCAAATAAGAAGAAGATTTCTTCTTCTTCTTCTTCACAATATGAGCAGTATCCCAGCAGTATACTAATCTGGTTGCAAACGAGAAATCCCATCCAATCGTAGACCTATCAAGTTGAAACTTGGGATGGAGATCCGTAAAACTTGAAGACCTTCCGTTTTCAACCAACACACACTTCAGCACAGCAAGTGATTCAATGAGATTTAAGGACTGATACTGACTCATAGCAGAACCAAATTTCAGGTTGAAATCTTCCAACAGGTTGAATCTCAGGGACAACAATTTAGTGTTCGAGTCGCCCAGAGGTAAGGTACTACTCCCCAGAATTTCAGGCCCAAAGGTTTAGAATCCAAGGAGTTCTAACAGCTTTTGCTTAACTCAAGAACACCGCACCCAGCAAGGAAAGAAATATGAAAGCAGAATATGACAGGAAGAGGGAAGACAATAGGAGAAATAAAGGAAGGAGGGACTGCCCTGAAGTACGAAGAGGTTGGAGAAGGAGAGGGAAACCAGGAGCACCGATCAGCTCTTGTAGACAGGCCACGCAGGCAACAACTCAAACGAAGATTCAATATCAATCTCTAAATAATCGATCGGTACAGTAGCGTATAAATAGAGACTAACAGAACCACTCTATACGTATCTAAAACAGAATTGGAAAGCAAAATGGTCTCAATCTTCTACTCAACCAATGCTACCTAACCCCCATATAAAAAAAAAATGCAAAGTACAAAAAATAACCCCAAGTAAATAACAGATCCATACCCACCCCTATTAGACCAGAATCCCCATGGTTTGGATTTGATTCGTCTGAGTCTGGATTTCCAAATCGAGTCATGACGGTCCAGACATGCACATGCAATTAAATTCATTGGGAGGGTAAATGATTGAAATCGAGACAAAATTTGGCACATGGTCAATTTAGACCATTGCCTAGATATTCAATGATCGGAATTACCACATCACTGTTCCACATGGTAGAAAAAGGTGTGCCCGCCCACAGATTCTGCTTGTGGGTTGCCGACCAATAAAACTTTCCCCTTAATTTAATAACTAAAAACCCCTTACTTATAAACTTAAAACTCCAACCTCAAGATGCCTTGTGTCAAACACACTTCAGTTTTACGAAATTGTTTCAGCTTGTCCTTTTTTTTTTAAAATAGATATCTTGGTCTTCATTCAGTTCTTTTCTCCCTAGGTCCTCTGAACAGTATAACTACTAACCACCTAACCATCAACAACTAAAAGTACCAATGTTGTGCAAAAGAAAAGAACTCCAGTCAAGTCAGCGCTGCAAAAGAGGCAGAGTCTAAATGTGTCATTACAGAGGTTTTTTTTTTTCAACCCAACATCTCACGATGTGAAGTTGTTTGGGAGAGTTCAGGCCAAATTATGAATAGGGTATAGTCCACCCCAAAAAAGAGTGGGTGGTAAAGGAATCATAAATTAATTAAGAGACTACAAAACTAACTACTCCATTCCTCTTCAAACAAAGCTGAAAAATCTCTTACCAGAGCTGGTGTCACTACCCCTATTAGGTGTGGCTCCTAGAAGACTCGTGCATGTGAAGCTCAATCCTTCTAAATATTTTTTATTTAATTTTTTTTTATATGCTGCAACTTCCCTAAATCTACTTTCAAGACCCAGTGTCCAACCATAGCTTCATAAGCCTCTAGAGTTTGCAAGGTGTGCCAAAAAATTACCTCAGGATTTGTTTGGTTCTAATGAAGAAAAGATTAACTGAATATATATACATTCACCAGAGGGCAAAATGGGTATGGGTGAATAAGGAAAAACGTCATGTTGTCAATCCAGTTAACAATCTTAACATGATCTGAATACAAAGAAAATTCTAGATGATTGGAGGAGAAGCACTGTACTTCCAATTTATAAGAACAAAGGTGATATCCAGAACTATAATCACTATAGAGGCATTAAACTAATGAGTCATACCATGAAACTCTGGGAGAAAATCAATGAAGCCCACCTTTGAAGATGTTGAATAATGTACACCAGAATACCCTATTCTGGTCATTTTTATGTTTTATTTTTATTATTGTGTACTGCCTAAGTCGGCTATGGTAGGGTCATTATTGTCACTATGATGTAAATTTTCAGATTATAAATATATGGCTTGGCTGATCACATTGATCATTCAAACAATTCCATTATTTATGTTTTGTTAACAGGTATCAAAACTACTGCCCTCTACATACCTCAATTAATGACATACAAGTTTGGTTTTCATCTGCGATAGCTACTGTCCTGTTCTCTTCTGCGATTTTTTGGAAGCCTTCCCCTTGAAGATCAGATCTACTTATTCCTGGAGTTTGATTGTTCACCTTTGGAGGTTCCTCTCTTGCAACATTGGACAGCACCTACTGCAGCCCTACATCCACCATTGAAGCCATCTTCCCTCAATCGATCTCTATTTCAGGGTTTTTCAAAACCTGACTATTATCAATTTTGGGGTTTCAGGTTTCAGATCTTGCTGATTTTTGGAGGGTGTGTTTCTCCAACCACAAAGAGCACTCGACAGTATTCTCAGCCCCTTTTCAGAATTTTTTGAAGACCCCTAACCCTAATCGATCACCACTTTCAGGTTTTTTTCAAAACCCTGCACCTTATCGATTTTTGGGGTTAGGGTTGTTTGTGTTGCTGCTACCAAGAGGGTCTTAATACCCCATATTCAGCTTCTTCTTCTGGTATTTCTGCCCTATATTTATCATCATTATGCCGGACTCTGATGTCACCACGGCTACTTCTGACGGCAATGGTCAGACTAGGACTGACCTTCTTCCATATGCTGCTGCCATTAAACTTGATGGTACGAACCATTTAATATGGGCCAGATCTCTCTCCTTGAGCGTAGCTGGTAGGGGACTTACTGGTCATCTTACTAGCACTACCAAACAGCAGTATTACTAAAAATCTGAATTGTAAAGTGACTTTTTTTCCTACCCATTGTGTTTTTCAGGAACTGGACTCAGGGAAGACGATTGGATCGGGTAAAGTGCATGGCGGATTGTACCTGCTTGATGGCGAACCTACATCTACCAAGGCATCACCTTCTCAACTCTGTCACTCGGCATCTTTCTCCTCTGAATTACACAAATGGCATTCTAGACTAGGACATCCCCCTTTAGGGACCTTATCCCTTTTATTTCCAGTATTAGTTAAAGATTGTGATAAGGAAGATATTTTTTGTGAGCCTTGTGTCTTGGCCAAACAGACACGTTCCCATTATCCAATTTCTAATACAAAGTCTTCTTTCTTATTTCATATTGTTCATACTGATGTGTGGGGTCCTAGTAGAAAAGTTTCTCTTTCCGGTCATCGGTGGTATGTCACTTTTATTGATTGCTACTCTAGATTCACTTGGGTCTACCTCATGCACACAAAAAATGAAGTCTTTTCTTGTTTTCAGCATTTTCACAAGTTGGTTCAGACCCAGTTCCATACCACTCTTCAAATTTTGAGGAATGACAATGGGACAGAGTATATGGAAGGTCAGTTCCAACAATACCTTGTTGCCCATGGGATTTTACATCAGACCAGCTGTGTTGACACTCCAACCCAAAATGGTGTGGCTGAGAGGAAAAACCACCACCTCTTAGAGGTGGCTAGAGCACTTATGTTTGCTCGCAATGTTCCTTCCTTTTATTGGGGAGATGCTGTCCTCACTGCAGCCTATTTAATTAATAGGCTGCCCAGTAGGGTTCTTGATTCCAAGCCCCCTATTGAGCTCTTACTTGGCTCTTCTTCCTTTGTTGTTCCCCCTAAAGTGTTTAGCTGCATCTGTTATGCCAGGGATACAAGGTCCCTTGGTAAACTTGAACCTCGTAGTCTCCGCTGCATTTTCTTAGCTTACTCTCCTACTCAAAAGGGGTATAAGTGTTATTATCCTCCTGCCAGACGTACTCTGGTCAGTATGGATATTGTCTTCCATGAGACTGTTTCCTATTATGTGTCCCCACCTCTTCAGGGGGAGGGTGTTAATGAAGATGTGCTGACCATAGAATCTCCACCTCCACTCCAGTCTGTTTACAATGAGTTTGTTCCTGTTCGGTCTACTCCTAGTCCTCCTTCTGAGTCAGGGGGAGAGGTCCCTATACAGGGAGAGACCATCCCTGATGTTGCTGACATTCCTATTCAGGGGGAGCCAACTACTCCAGTTCAGACTCTTGTCCAGAAAACCATTAGTGAATTTCAGAGGAGGATTGATGACAGTAATGTGCAGATCTACACAAGGAAGCATAAGCAGGTTCAATCAACTGTTGCTCCAGTACCCATCCAAATGCCGAACCTGGTTCCAGAACCTGCCTCTCCACCTGGTAATGTTCCTTCTCCTGAGTTACCTATTGCTCTTCGCAAAGGTGTCAGGGCTTGCACTCAGCATCCCATATCCCATGTTGTATCTTATGACTCCCTTTCCCCATCCTTTCGCGCTTTTGTTTCTTCTCTTTCTTCCGTTCGTATTCCTAACAATTGGCAAGAAGCTCTATCAGATGGAAAGTGGAAGGTAGCAATGATGGAAGAAATGGAGGCCTTGAAGAAAAATAACACATGGGAGGTTGTGGTTCTTCCACCTGCGAAGAGAATTGTTGGATGTAAGTGGGTGTTTGTAGTGAAACAGAAGGTGGATGGCACTATGGATAGGTATAAGGCACGACTTGTGGCAAAGGGGTTCACTTAGACATACGGCATTGATTACCAGGAAACCTTTGCACCTGTTGCAAAGATAAATACTGTTCGTGTGTTACTATCCTGTGTGGTCAACTTTAGGTGGGATTTGCAGCAACTAGATGTGCAAAATGCTTTCCTAAATGGAGAATTGGATGAGGAGGTGTATATGGACATTCCACCAGGGTTCTCTTGTGACAAAAACCAAGGTAAAGTATGTAAACTGAAGCGTGCACTCTATGGGCTGAAGCAATCACCTCGAGCGTGGTTTGGCCGGTTCCACAAGGCCATGATTTCTATGGGCTATAAGCAGAATAATGCTAATCACACACTCTTTATAAAGAGGGTTGGTGACAAACTCACTGTTCTTATAGTCTATGTTGATGACATAGTGGTTACTAGCAATGATGGTGATGAGATAAGCCAGTTGAAGACCTTCCTTGGTCAGGAATTTGAGATTAAAGATGTAGGGAAACTACGATACTTTCTTGGGATTGAAGTTGCCAGATCCTCCAACGGCATCTTTCTCTCCCAAAGGAAGTATGTCCTAGACTTATTGGCTGAAACCGGATTATTAGGTTGTCACCCTTCAGATACTCCTATGGATCCTACTGTTCGTCTAAAGGAAAAAGAGGGTGAGCCTGTTGACAAAGGCCGGCACCAAAGACTTGTAGGGAAGCTGATTTATCTCTCACACACTCGTCCTGACATTGTTGTTGCCGTGAGTACTGTGAGCCAGTTTATGCATGATCTACTCTTCTCATATGGAGGCTGTTCTTCGTATTCTTCACTACCTGAAGTCAGCTCCTGGAAAAGGCATTCTTCTGTCTACACATAATCACCTACGGATAGAGGCATATACTGATGTAGATTAGGCTGGTTCTGCAGATTGCAAGTCTATCTCTAGGTATTGTTCCTTTTTGTAGGTGGGAATCTCGTCACTTGGCGTAGGAATAAGCAAAATGTAGTTGCTCGTTCTAGTGCCGAAGCAGAATTTCGAGCTATGGCACAAAGCATTTGTGAGTTACTCTGGCTCAAGGGTTTGCTACATGATCTTGGTGTTCCTATTCGCCTTCCTATGATGTTATACTGTGACAACAAGGCTGTAATCAGCATAGCACATAACCCAGTACAGCATGATCATACCAAGCATGTTGCGGAAGATAGGCATTTCATCAAGGAGAAATTAGAAGAATGACTGATTTGTGTTCCCTTTGTGCAATCTGCTGATCAATTTGCTGATATCTTTACCAAGGGATTGTCTGGAAAGTTATTTCATCCTAATCTTGTCAAGTTGGGCATGATAGACATATTTGCTCCAACTTGAGGGGGAGTGTTGAATAATGTACACCAGAATATCGTGGGGATATTCTGGTCATTTTAATGTTTTATTTTTATTATTGTGTACTACCTAGCTAAGTCGGCTATGGTAGGGTCATTATTGTCACTATGATGTAAATTTTCAGATTATAAATATATGGCTTGGCTGATCACATTGTTCATTCAAGCAATTCCATTATTTCTGTTTTGTTAACAGAAGAGAAACTGATATATCAAAGAACCAATTTGGTTTTAGGCTAGGGAGATCCACGATAGAAGCTATTTACCTTCTAAGGAGGCTTATGGAAATCTTTAGAGCTTACAAAAGGAATCTCTATATGGTCTTTATCGACCTAGAAAAGGCCTATGATAGAGTTCCTAGGGAGCTCATTTGGCATGTCATAGGGAAAAGAATGAGCTCAAGTAACTATGTGGATATAATTAAGGACATGTATGAGGGCGTGGTGACAAGTGTCAAAACTGCACAAGGACAAAGTAATGAATTCCCAATTACAATTGGGTTACACCAAGGATCAGCTTTAAGCACCTATTAGTTTGCACTCATCATGGATGATATAACTAGACATATTCAAGATGAGGTCCCTTGGTGTATGCTATTCACTGATGATATTGTTTTGATAGATGAGACAGTGAAAGGGATTAATGCGAATTTGGAGTTATGGAGATGAGACAATGGAAGGGATTAATGCAAAGTTGGAGTTATGGATATCAAACTTGGAATCAAGAGGTTCTAAGTTAAGCAGAACAAAGACAGAATATATGATGTGTAACTTCAGTCAAACCAGGAGAGGTGATGAAGTGGTGAAACTTGAGGAGCGAGAGCTACCACAAAGTGAATGCTTTAGATACCTAGGGTGATGCAAGTTCATCATAGATATTGGCTTATTTCTTTAGAAATAGGCCTAGGGTTGGGTTATTTACATGTTGGGCCTTTGTTCCCAAGGGTTTTCTATGTATTAGGCCACTTTAATGAGCCTAAACTAGGGGTATATAGGTTGCATACGGGATTAGCCCAATACTTAGTTTATTTTTATGTTTTTTAATTGAACCGGTTCGAATTGGTTGCATCCAATTGATTCAATTTAAGTGATCATGTGACTTGGTTAAGTGGTCATGTGACAACTTAAGTGGTCATGTGATGTAAGTTGGGCTGGATTAGGACTCTATAAGTCCGTCCATGTTTTGAGTCTATTTCCTTTAGTATTCTGGTTTCCTAGTCAGTTTAAGTTACCTAATAGGTTAGGGATAGGGTTAGGCCTTTCCTTTTTGAGTGTCTAAGTCTATTTTTGAGTCTTCTATATAAGTTTGTAAGGGAGGCCAGCATTGAATACGAATTTGATTTATAAAAATTAGCTTTATGCTTGCTGCCATTGCTGCTGCTCTTTGTGAGTGTATATCCTTATGGATCTCAAGGTGGATAGGGTGGGTGGACTCCTGCAACTCCTTACATCTGTTTATGATCGGGAGGTCCTCTTCAATCAATTCTCAAGCTCCTACTGCTGTTGATCTTCAAAACCAGTGAGTTATTTAATTTTCTGCAACTATCTTCTTCTCCTAATTCCTTATAGTCTACCCTAATCATTCTCCAATCGACCTCCATTAATCCTATCTCCATTAAACCCTAATTTCCCAATTCAGATCAATTTCCCCATTAGTTTATCATCAAATTTCAACCACAGTACCCTCACTGCCCTACCTATACTCGATCCAAAACCCTGCCCTAAATTCCCATTAGAAAACCCTAAATTCAGCCTATTTCCTAATTCCTAAAACCCGAAACCCTAACCCTGATTCTGCAGATTTTTCAAACTTAACCAAATCCAATTATTTTTATCCCATAATAACCCCCTAGACCTGCATATTAAAGCCATATAAGACCCATTCCCAAATTCCCATCCTAAACCCTAGAATTAACCTAAATCCTAATGCTGTCCATTCGAACCAGCAACCCCTTTTGCGATTGATCCTGTTGTCTGGCTCCTAGTAGGTCTCCTACCTATCTAGGACTACATTATAGGGTCAACCATTAACAAAGAGGGTGATATAGAGGATGATGTTTCCCACAGAATTAAAGTAGGATGGATGAAGTGGAGAGAAGCATCAAGAGTTTTATGTGACAAATGCATGCCTATTAAGCTCAAGGGAAAATTCTACAGGACTGTAATAAGACCAGCGATGACATATGGAGCGGAATGTTGGGCAATTAAGAAGAGTAATATAGATGAGATGAGTGTGGCGGAGATGAGGATGTTGAGGAGGATGTGCGGCAAGACCAGGAAAGATAGAGTATGGAATATTTGTATTAGAACCGAATTGGGAGTTGCACCAATGCAGGACAAGCTTCGTGAGAGTCGCTTGAGGTAGTTTGGTCATGTCCAAAGGAGACCCATGGATGCACCAGTAAGGAAGAGTGATCAGATTTGATTTGAAGGAGCTAAAAGAGGTAGGGGCAAACCTAAAATGACTATTGAAGAATTGGTAAGAAAGGATATGCATATGGTAAGGCTCGATCCTTCAACTGCTTTTATTTCTATTACTGTCATGGCCTCTTCGGTTCCATGTAGCCGACCCCATTTAGTTGGGATAAGGTTATGGTTGTTGTTGTTGTTTGTTGTTGTTATGAGTCAATTTAGGAATTTTAGAAGGTATTTATATATGTAATAACCCCCATCAATTGGAGATGACTTGAGTAAAGAACATTAGTTTTTTTTGAAGTTTTGGTGTTGTTGAACAGTGCATAAGGGATTGGTATCCCATACATGATTTCTTCTCTCTTTTCTCTCCCAAACAGATCGATCTCATCTCTTTTCCCTTCTCTTCCATGGATCTGATTTCTTCCCTAAACAACGTAATTGCTTCCTTTATCTCAGATCTAATCACAGATTTGATCATTGGGCATGCTTGCATCTGAGATCCATAATCTGGATTTTTGCATCAATAACTCTCCAACTGAGCCTACATACCCATGTTTGAAAACCAGCCTCAACCTTTTCCTTTCTTAGCCCATTTCTTTGAACTGACCTATTCCAAGTCTATCATAAACACTTGGACTAACTCAGAGGAGATTAAGCAATGGCTGACGGAGGACAGTGAACTACTATGGCCGTGGGATCTTTTCTATTTACTCTATGATATCAAAAGTTCTTTTAGATTGTTTAATTTGGTTTCTGCATTAAAACAGCCTAGACTTCGTATCCAACCTGCACACAACTTAGCACGGTATGCTAGAATTAACAAACAATCCTTAAATTGTCTTTCTGATACTGTACCCATTATGTTTAAAGTTTAATTTATTTCCATTTCATTAAAAAAAAAAATGACCATCCACCCCTCTACAGAAGTAACCAAAGTATGCAATTTTTATCAATATTTTTACAAATGCATGTCGAAAAACAAATGATCCAGAGATTCCAACCCACCTATAAGTCCATGGCATAATGTAGAATTCTATTTGCCTTCGAGAATAAAACAGATCTGGTGAAGCAATAGGTAATAGCAACACTAAAGAATTCTACAGATTGCAAATATATTCTTTACTACTGTGATTCCTGATGTTCAGAGCATCCTAGATATCTTTTTTAAATTATGTTGGTTTAATATATTTTAGATACGGTGTAGCATTCTAGCCCATGAATCTACTTGATAATGTGCAGAAGGGAACACCATTTCTTTAATATATTAGCCTTGTAAGCAAATGAAATGAAGTATATCTCATTGAATAATCATACAGAATAACTAAAAATCTGTATATGCCCAGCGCTACATAAATTGAAGTAAATCTCATTTACATTTGAGAAAATGCAAATAATATTTTGCAAAGTGCTACCAATTTAAATATCAAAATTCAAGAATTTAAGGGCTTAGGAGAACCTGTATCCAAAGCTCCGTCGGCACGCCCTCACGAGATCCAACTGCACCGGTAGGGACCATTGTTCCTGGAACTGGAGTAGAAGGTACCTTCCCACGCAGGGCAGGGATAGATGATGCAGCAGGTGCACCCCAATATTCCATCCCAATATTTAAGTTTGTAGTTGGACCAGCAACACCTCCAGGAACAGCAGCTGCTTGCATTGGCATGATCGCCACTGTCTGGTTTAAAATTGTATTTGGTGGAGTACGAGATGCTCCATTCTGAGGACCACGCACAGCATTACCATTCTGGGATGCTTCAGCTGTAAACCCGTACATTATTACAGTTACATAATTAATATTGTTAAAAATGGTGAGATTTGTATGGTTCGATCCATAGTTGTCAAAGCGCTAGGCGACCCAAGGCGTTGGGAGAGGGATTCAAAACTAAGGTGACACCAACAAGGCGCCTAGGTGGCACTTAGGCGACACCTTGACAACTACTTAGATCAAAGGAAAGTGTGTTTTATCTATACGCCTACCTCCCCAAGAATCTTGACCAACGCCTGTTTTCTGTTGTGAATCCTGCACAAAAATAAATAGATTATGAATATGTTATACCTCAGTGATAAGATGGTAACTGAAAAGGATATGAAAGGCAAGTATCAATCATTATTTATGGAACAAATGATGCACCTATCACTTGATCCGGTTCAAATGGACTACTCTTGCATTAGCAATAATTATAAATCATACAAAGACCTACGATTAATAACTATCATGATTTTTTCATTCTAGAAATCATACAAATTTACAAATAAGACCTAATATTAATCATGTTATCAAGTATTGATATGATACAGACCAATACGGGCAGTACATATCAAGATTGGCCATGTCGATAAAATACAGAACCAGTACGTAAAGAACAGATACGGACTGATATTGTATCAGTACGGGCCAATATGGTATCAACACAGGCCAATTGGCTTGATACACAAGTTACCAAAACCCAAAAAAAAAACCTATTTTTGAAATAAAACTTCTTCCTACTCTGATTTTTTGGCCAAAACCTAAGTGGGACCCATCTACATTCAAAAACAACATCAGAGAGCTGATTAAATAAGCAAAATTTTGCATTACAGATATTCAAATTGGAGATTGGACATCAAAAAATTTCTAACTTTTTTTTTGGGCCGAATATCACATCTAAATTGGAAAACTAACCTAGATTTGGATCATCTTGAATGATTTGTGATCTATAATGTATTATTACATTTTTTGTGAAGTACTTACTATAAATAGTTATCTACTACTTCAGGTTTGTTTAGTATGTTATTAGTAGAGTGTAGCGTGGTTAATGTGTATATATTTAATGTAAGTTACTTAATACTAAATAGTATGCATATACTTACATATTGCTTGCTTGTTGCTTTAAGCAAGTATCCTAAAATAGTTATCTACTACTTCAGGTTTGTTTAGTATGTTATTAGTAGAGTGTAGCGTGGTTAATGTGTATATATTTAATGTAAGTTACTTAATACTAAATAGTATGCATATACTTACATATTGCTTGCTTGTTGCTTTAAGCAAGTATCCTAAAATAGTTTTCTCTTTTTCAAATCTTCTTACTTAATTGCTTCTAAGTAACACACACACAGATATATACATATGTATATATATATATATGGGACAAAAGATCGCTGCCTAGTCGTGTGGCCCCTGCACCAACAGGGGGGACAATGAGAGCATGCACAGGGGTATCATGGATGGGATTTTTTATTTCATGTGGGTGGGGCAGTAATTTCACGCACTCTTGTGTCTGGGCGCAGGATCCACGTGACCAGGCAGCATTCTTTTATACATGGGAAATGAACGCTGCTTGGTCGTGTGGCCACTACACCAGTAGCTGGGCCAATGGCAACACGTGCATGGGCACCGACCAACAAGGGTGGGATGGTCTTTTCGCGTGCCCATGTGAGGCGTAGGGGGCGTGACCAAGCAGCATTCTTTCTCCCTATATATGTGTGTGTGTGTATATATATATATATATATATATATATATATATATAGGGAAGACAGAGCACACGTAAAAGGCAGCCAGCATGCCCCAGGGAAGAGGGGAATTAAGAGAACAAGAAATAAAACAAATGTTTTGATCGTCAATTAAAATTGAAGGATGACAGACATGAGACATGACAGGTTTCTCTTTTTTTTTTTTTGAGGTGGTGGGGGGGTTATTTCTGAAATATCACTTTGCCAAATGAATAGAAGAGGCAGATTTTGATTCTAAATCTGTAAGTTATTTACTTTGTTTTGAACAATGTGTGTTGTTATTCCTCTCTCTCTCTCTCTCTCTCTCTCTCTCTCTCTCTCTCTCTCCCAAATGCCCAATTATGCCTCTTCAGTGCGCTGGGTGGTTCAATGTTTCACTTTATTTAAGTCTGCCGTATGTCTTATGAGATACTACAATGGGCCTTTTGATCGCCATTGTCCCCTTCCGTTTCCCGTGTGACACGTTCCAGACTTCTACGATGCATTCCCACGTTTCATCATAAGATGATTTCAGGTAGGGATGAAAAGGCCAACCGTCCCGTAAAGTTTTTTCTTTTGAATTGAGTTTATCCCGTTATATATTAATTTAAAAGAAGACTAATTACAGATACGAGATGTGGGGAGCCCCCTCCATCGGTCCTACCAGAAAAGAGATTATTTGATCTGCGCGACCAATGTGTCAGTCTTGCCGAGAGGCATTGCCCATGTTTGTTTGATACTCCAATGAATGTCTAATGTAGCTCTAAATAGGAGGCAGTCCTATTAGAGGCCAGGTGAACAATGGTTCTGAAATTGATCAGCCGATTGGGGGCAAAGTAGGCTGATTTGACTCAAAATTAGGGTTAGGTAAGAGGAATGAGTGAATGTGATATATGATAATGATGGGCAGGTCTAAAGGAAGCTAATGGTATAGGATTTGAATAGGTTTAAACAAAAATTAAAATTCTGAAATTCAAGGGTTAGGGTTTCGGGTTTTAGGATTTAGAACTTAGGTTGAAATTAGGGTTTTAATGGGAGTTTAGGGCTAGGGTAAGGATCGAATTTTCCAGGTAGGGAGGGGAAGGTTCAATCCAAGTATGAGAGGTTTCTGATGGTTGGAAGTACTGATTCTGGAATTTTAGGGTTTTTGGGGTTTAATGGAGTTGGGGGATTTTAGGGTTTGAGAGACAACTAAGGCAGCAGCTTGGGGTTGAGTATAGGTAGTGGTATGAAGGGGCTGTGGTCTGAATCTGATTGAATTCTGATAATGGATGAAGGTTTAATGTAACTTAGATAATCTAGAGTTTAAAGGAATCGATGGGATAATGGAGGCTAGGGTTGGAGGAGGAGAAGAAGAATGGAATGAATGAAATTAAGTAACTAACTTACTTGTTGAAGGTGATCTTCAATGGAGGCAGCAGCAATGTAATAGGAGGATAAAACCACCTCCCAGCTGAAGAAGATCCTCCCAACCATCACGGCGTAAGGAGTCAACCGGATTCCACCAGTCCCTTTCCACCTTGATATCCATAAGGATGCACACACTCACAAGGGAGCAATGGAGCAGCAGCAATGGCAGCCAACACACGAAATTTTAATTCAAATAATCTGTGGGGGAGCCTCCCACGATTTCTAATTTTGTAATAGAAGCTAACGCCAAATCCTAGTACAATCTAATCACTCCTCCCTCACAAATCGTGGAAGGGTGTGGTTATAATCTAAAGCTATTAACTTAAAGCAGTAAAATGTCCTAACTACCCCTATTAACTTAAGTTAAAAAACACTTAGCTAAATAACTTAAATTGACCCAATTGAACCAATTGGATGCAACCAATTTTAAACTAGTTCAATTTCAATAGCAGAAAATTAACTAAGTATGGAATAGAAATACTAGAATGTAAACCTAAACTATGGCTCCCTATTTAAGCCCTAATGTCAGGACTTCTTCTTCTTCTTCCTACTTGGTGCTGCATCAATGTCGGCTTGCGTTGGTTAGCTGTGTGGTCCTCTCCCTCCCTCCCAACCCTAAAGAACCCTATTCAATCAATGGACAAGATAATAATCACCAGCATAAGCATTGAGAATTTAAGATATACTAATGCAGAAAGCATGATGTCCACCTTTGGATGTGGCTTGATCTTGCAAACGGGGTCCCAAATCAGTTTTGGATATATTGTAATAATTTAGGTCAGTAGCTAGGATACTTAAGTCTTTTCTTTAAGTGTCATTAGTTTTATCAGTGGGGTCCATTGGTGGCCGTGTTAGGGGAGTTTAGTTTAATTAAAATATTATCATGGGGTTTCTTGTGGGCTCCTCTTAGTTGTTGCAGATTAGTGTTCTAAATACTTCTTAGATGTCTTGGGTACTAAGTAGTTAAAAGAGTCCTATTCTAGTTTCCAATCTTAGGATAGTAAATTTAGGAAAAAAGAGTCCTACTTTCTATTTTATTGATTTTTTTTATGAATACAGATCTACTCCTGTTTGTTTGATGGAGATAAATGAAAGAGTTTTCAGTGTGAATATTTAGCTGAGTGAAGTCTATGTGTGTGCAATTCCACTTCCCCCTAATCTGATCGGATCTCTCTCTCTTTTCCTCTTGGAGCTGTCTCTTTCTTCTCTCCCTTTGGACAGCACGACATTCTCTCTACTCCTACTCCTCCTCCCATAGATCATAGTTCGAGAACTTGCCGAGATCTCGGCGAGTTTCTCGGTTTTTTGAGAAACCGAGACGAGTTGGCATACGAGTTGCAAAAGTGCAACAACTCGACCGAGATCTCGAGATCTCGCCGAGTTCTCGAGAATCTCGACCCACACTCCTTTATATGAGTGCCAGATCTCGAGATCATGATGGAAAATCTTGGTATACAAACACCTATCTATGCAAACCTTGGTACACAGACACTTATTTAGGCCAGAAACTAAGACAGACACTTATTTATGCCTAATATCATTTAAGTAAATGTTTTACTTAAGATATTATTCATAAATAAGCAAATACCCCCATATTTGAATCCAATAAAAATAGTTAAAAAATCAAATTCCAAAAGGGAAAAAAGTCAATCCCCCAGTTCAAGAACAAAAATTGGATTTTCTACGGTAGGTGCAATTTTCAACTTTCTAATGCTGAGGTTTTTCTCAAATCTAAAAATTCCATAAATCTTAATATGGTAAAACATTGCTAAAAACCAAAAGTGCGGTAAAATATTCATTTGTTTTGATGTCCAAGAAAATATTTTCATTCAGAACAATTTTGACAGCATTCGTGCACACCAAATCAAGTTTGCCCGGTACATAACTCTTATTTGGACTTTGTTTTTGCAAAATCTGATAGTACCATTGTGTTTAAATGGCCTAAAATAGGCTGAATACCAAGTTTCAGACCCAAACTAGGTCTAAAACCCACCGAGTTGAGGCTTCGAGTCGGAAAAAAAAAATGCACCAACTCGGCGAGATCTCGCCGACTCGACTCGACTCGGTTTTTCAAGGGACCGAGTTGGTAGCGAGTTCCGAGTTTTAGTACCTTGCCATAGATCCCATCTCTCTTGCTCCTGTTTCTTTCTCTTTTCTCTCACCCAATCCCCCATCGCTTCTTCTTTTCTCTGATTCTTCCTTACTGAAGCAGGCTGCTGGAAAAATGTAACCCACAAGCTTTTCAGCCAGTGTTTTATCAGAATTCTTTTAATCTAGGCCTGTGCTGCACCAATCAAAACCTAAATTCTTAAATAGAGATTTAGGGTTTGGCTGGCTGTTTCATATACTAGTAGCAAAGAACCAGGAACCACCTTAAAAATTAATCATATGCCCTCGTACAGGACTTCAGAGTATGTTGCGCCTTCATACACTTTGGGTGAAAATTTTTCAACCTGATCTGCCCTAGTGTGGCACATTACTTCAACTAGGCTAACCCCAACTGAACATACTATTTGTCCAAGAGGATGGAAAAGGCAAACACATTTTTTTTGTATATTTTTAGGTATGTTAATGGAAAACCAGTTCTAATTCGATGGTAAAATTCAGTAGACAGTTTCCTACCACACTCAAACCAAAGCAAAACATCATTAACATTACTAGTATTTTTAGCACCAACAATATAAGTCTGAGTTACACATGGGTAGATATATTAAGGCATAATACCAGATTAAAACTTTCAGATCAATCAAGAGAGAGAGAACAAAAATAGTCAATCAGGTACATGAAGATAGTGTACAGGAAAAAGTTGTAGTTCTAGAAGCTGTGTAGTGAATCTAGAACTCAATTTTTTAAGAGATCCAAATGTCAATGCTATTATCATTCTCCCACCCTTCTCCAAGCAAATTGAAAGCTTTTCACACAAAATCATATATAGAACAAATGAGCTGGCTTCAGTTGAGATACTTACATTCTGAGAATTGGCATCACTTCCTTCACTTGAGCCTTCACTTCCACTCTCAGCACTGCAAATGTTGGGAAGACAATCTGAACAAACTTCAGAAGTCCAAAGCTTCTTCATGCCTAAAACTGCTAAATAAAAACATCATACCTTTGGGAGAAAACTCCATTGGCAGATGCTCCAGATGTTTTACCCACCTCATTATTCTTGCCTGTGAGCATATTCAAACTGCCTAAACTTTCTTTTGACCTCTTGAGGGGACTTCTTTCCTTACCATCTGATGACTTGCCATTCACTTCCGCACCACCAGGAACAGTTCCCTAACAAAGACCTAATGTGTTATGCCCCATGTAGTCCATATGACAAAGACATACTCATATCTGCAGCACTCAGTAATAATGTGGATTAGGAAACTCACGGAAGCCTCAGCATTTCCATTCGGAGAAGGCATAGCATAAGGACTGAATGGGTGAGAACCCTGTCCAGCAAAAACATGTGACCAGAAAAGATAGTAGCATCAGCATCCAAACTCTGATGAAAGAGAGATGAAAAATTAAGCACTACAAACTAATTGACATGATTGATTAGAAAATACCGGAGGAATAGTTGGGTGCGTGTATATCCCACCATGCGGGTACATTGCAACATATGGAGGTGGTGGAGTCCCATATGGAGGCATAAGATGCTTTTTTTTGGGGGGGGGGGGATAAGAAAAAATAAATATATCAGAATAAATCACACCAGAAATGATGCAGAAGACTGCAGTACATGGAGAATAAGTACAACATGCCCTTCCATCCTGAACTAATATTCAACCCACCACCAAGACCCCAATCTTGTTAGATGCTACCTACTTTACACCCGAGACAATATTACATCTACTTTCCAACAAGAACAAGAACAATTAAAACATAAAGCAAGCATGCTAATATAAGACACACACAATCCTGAAAGATGCTCCTCTCGCAATTGGGACAACATGTTACCCTTATTTCTAAGCAGGACAGAACACCAACAAAAGCATAAAGAGTGAATAATGTGGACTAATACCAAACCAAAAAAATCCAGGAAGAGACTAGTACTTAACAGGATCACAAAAACAGAGAATATAAACTAGAATATGGAGAAAGATTACAATTTACAACAGAATAATTAGATCAGGCTAGAAATCAAGTTGAGTCGTCGATTCCAATGAAGGAACAGACATGCAGAATTTGGTAGACTTCTGATCACAAAATATGAAGTTTCAGAGAAATCCGAGTGCTACTAGGAGTGACAGTACCAGATTTAGAACTGAGGTAATCGACCAGTAACAAGTTTCAGAGAGTAAGATAACAGAAACTTAAGTCTCAGTTTAGAGCTTAATAGTACTGTAACTAGAGAGAGATGAGATCTTAACAGAAAATTAGAGTAAAGTGAAAGAGGGTGCCACAGGAAGTCAAGAACTAGTAGAACTTACCTGTGATACTTGAAGAAAAGAGATAGAAAGATTAAGATAACAAAGACCAGGAATCCACACATCAGAAAATACACTCGAGCACAGTACTAAATCCACAATAGAAACTTCAGGAAACTGAAAGTTTTAATTCTTAAATTCATCAGTAAAGCCACAAGGTACTACATCTATATAAAAAACTCATAAACTTACTTTCTAACACTCCTAATTCCTAAACTGACTTGGGATCCAAACTACTACTTGGAATAGTCAAAACAGACTAGTATGTGAATTGTGATGCTCCTACTAAAACTAGGACTCTAAAAACAAAACTTGACTTAGAAATTAGAATGAAATCTGGACTCAAATACCTAATGTTTCTTGAACTGGACTTAGCTAACTTTAACATAAAAGGACTCACAAATTTGGACTAAACTAATCTTACTTGACTAATCTCATAGTTGTAACTCCTACCCTTAGTTTAGGCCCCATTAAAGTGGCCCATTACAATGAAAACCAATTGGACCAAAGGCCCAACAAGTATGTAACTCGAACCAATGTTTTTCTCCACTAGAATAATCCTATTTATGTGATTTGTCTACATCAGAGAAGATAGAAGACACAAGCATGCATGCAGGCACACAAGCCCCCACGACAACATGCTATCCTTATTCCAAACCAGGACTACGCACATGCACACACATAACACATGCTTCCCTTATCCCACACAGGCCAACACCAATAAAAGCATAAATCATGTAGAATACAATGTAAAATTAAAATTGTTCCTACTCACACATGATAATTTTGTTTCAGAATGCCATGATTCCAACAATATCCTAGGGAAAAGAATTGCTTTTTTCCTACTTCTAACTATTTCCAATTCCTCCATCATCGTCAGCAAATGATAACGTATATGAAAGGAGGCACAGCCATCCCTGACACAGACAAAAGAAAGGCATGATAGAACCCACATTATTTAAGTGTTAAAATAGGGAAAAAGAATATGCGTGGCCATGCAGCCAGTTACCTCTGCCAACCACATGCATCGTTTTTAAGGCATTTGTCTAGACAACTACGAGATCCAGTGAGGGCTGGAGAAATATGACT
Organism: Telopea speciosissima; assembly: GCF_018873765.1. Classification (NCBI taxonomy): domain Eukaryota; kingdom Viridiplantae; phylum Streptophyta; class Magnoliopsida; order Proteales; family Proteaceae; genus Telopea; species Telopea speciosissima. The sequence goes on along the minus strand of NC_057926.1, from coordinate 35,106,265 downwards.
TCAAATTCATGGAAATGAGGCAGTGTTCAACTGGGTTTAAAGCAACTGACCAAGCAGCCACCCAGGCAAGGAATTGCTTGGTAAGACTACAAGATTATTTTCTTAGATAAATGCAACCACAGTGGAATGCTTTAGAACAAAAAGATTTTGACCAGCCAAACTAAGACAATATATGCCATCCAATGTAAGTACAAATAAAGTGAAAATAAGGAAATAATTAAGACAAGATAGTAAGAAACACAATAGGAGACATGTTTGCTTAGTTGGTTTGATAATTCATAAGAGATTGAAGTACATGTGAAGGAATTAAAGTGGCTGGACTAAATATGTCTCTAGAGGTGTTGTTTGAACAGAATCCTGGCATGATCTCTTTGTAATAGTTTTCCTTCAGCTCCATAATAAATCTGAATTGTAGAACCCTTATTCTGCACTTGGTTGCTTCCTAGGAATAGAAGAGAGGGAAAGCCTATCACATAAATTTTCAAAACCGAGTTTGGTTGCCTTCCCAAGGAAGAAATGGCATCCCAATATAGATTTTGTAAAGGTACTTCCACAAAATTCATCCCACAAAAAGGCAAGAAACATTATGAAGGAAACCCCTTAGTTTTCCCTTGTCTTTCCAAGTGCAACCAAGTAACAAATAGAACCATTTTTTGTCATTTTTCCTTTCCCTTCCCACACATCACATTTTTTGGATGAATAAAACCCTTTTCCTCATTTGCCCTTTCCCTTCCCATACATCTTCCCTAGAACACAAGTACACAACCAAACACTTCCAAAACAACCATCAGAGCTCAGTTTGAGGGTGATTCTATAAAGGTGGGATTCCTTAAGTAACCAGAGAGTGGAATGAAGCAGGGTTGAAGCATTGGTGCAGCACAGCACCGTAAAAGCACTGAATGTTTCAACCATACCTGGAGCGTGTTCATGTATTTATACATGTATGATGGGGAAAGATTTGTAATAAGAATTAGATTTTATCACAAGCTTGATCATATTAAAAACTAGTATTTTGGTTTCCAGACAACAGAACTTATTATCAATTATAAATATAGTCTTCAGTCATTTCAAGGTTCAACCCACTCGCCCCCTCCATCCCCCCCCAAAAAAAGGAAGATTTTTAAAACTCAACTTAAAATTGCTATATGGTTTAGGTGTTGCAATTCAAAGAAAAGCTTTTAATTTGTAACAAATTGGCTGTCTTCATGGGCAGCTATTTGTAACCAATGGTGTGTGTGTGTGTGTGTGAGAGAGAGAATATATTTACAGAAGCAAGATGAAAGCTGTGTTTGGATGAGAATGCGAAATCGACCTAGAATGCGAAATCGACCTAGAATGCATTCCAATAATGCATACCAAACACAGCCGAAATGAAAGAGAGCAAGGCAATGGAAAGTATATAGGTAATTAGATGGGATTCCCATCGAACAGGAATTAATAATACTGATCAGCACCTCCTGATTTTTCAGAGAGAACTTCAAGGGAGATTGCCCTCTAAATCCTGTGAATCACACTTTCCATATAGAGAAGCAAAAGATTGCACCAGGTGATAGAACAGCATATGATTACAGAGGGTATCCCATCAGAATAAATTTTCATGGTTGTTTATTGGGAATCTTTTTCCATTTATAATTCACCTTTCTTGCATGTTTAGAGGAGTTGCTATTAATTTAAACATTTTCCCCCTGCTAAAAAACAGACACAAATTCTATAAATTACCAAAGCTAATGATTTTGATTATTCAGTCTGTTTAAATATGGAAGGTAATGCAAACAAGGGAGACGAAAAAGGCCTCTTCATCAGTGTGAATAAGGCCAGAGTTAGGTGGAGCTACCAAGTTACCTTTCCCCTAAATTAAATTAAATTCTCCATCACTTGTTTGGTGGACAGTTAATTGTGATTAGCATGTTAGAAGAAATATCACATCAATGTTACCAACAAAAATTGGCCTTCCCAACTAAACAAGCCAGCTTAACACTTATAAACTATGATTCTCCAACTGTTCTTGGTCTCGTAAAGAAGGTCATCTAGTTATTACCGCATCAATCCTCCTATAACAATTCAAACCAAATCACATAAACCTGACATCCAGAGAGTTACTATGTACAGGCAGGAACTGGTATTAGTTTGAAAATGTGTTTCACCATTTCAAGTTGTATCCATTTCCTTCCCTATTTAAGCTATCCCAAGACCTAGATAACCTAAATCACAACCACCTATCACATGCATCAGTTGCATAAGAACCCACTAAAAGAACATTAAAAAGGAGAACTTATACCTGAGCTCCCCACATATACGGGTGTGGTTGGGGACTTGAAGCTACTGGAGAGTGAAAGAAACCAGGCGGAGGAATAGGGGAATATGCCTGTTATGCAGATGGTTGAGGAAGGGTTGAATACAATATTAAACTAAAAAATATATCAAACTGAGGAGGAACTTTTCACCATAAGCACCTGAAATCCAGACCAATCATAAACAGCTGCAGCACTCGTTGTAGGAGGCTGCTCCTGAACAAAACAAAGATAGAAAAACAATGAGAATAAACAGTCACGAGATGGGAACTTCAAACCTCACTTAAACAGTATAAGAGCGACAGTAGGACAAAACTAGACCTGAGTTGCCGGTGTGGAAGTTGAAGTCGAGGACTTCGACGCCTTTGGCGGTGTATCCATCTCACTACTACCCATGACTCAAGAGTCGAAAACAACTCCTATCCAGAAAATTTTCTCAAACCATCCTGCAGTACAAACTCTTGTTTTAGAACAAAGCTTCTGATTCACTTCCTACGCACCCCGGATTTCGATTACAATAACTTTTTTCTCTTTGATTCATAACAAAATAGGAGCTAAAATATCGATCTCACCGAACGCAAACTATCTAAGATTCATCAAATGCGAAATGGATAAGAATCCAAAATAGAAGATGAACCAAAATTTCAACTTTAAACCCGCTAGTCCACATTGATCAATGAATACTCCAATTTAAGAGTTTTTTGCTGCTATAAAACCAATGAACTCATTCAATCGGAATCAACTCAAGCGAAGAGACTGAAACTTACATCAGTAACAATACAATTCCTCCTCAGAAACACAAAATCAAGTATAAATTGATCCAGCTACGACAAATCAGCTAACAATCAGGATGAGAATCCGAAAAACTGAATCGTTCCTGCAAATCAACCGATGAGGGTTTTCTTCTTATGGCGCAGCTTCCATCGTCGTCGTTGTTGAGAGTATTTCACTTCCCAGAGAGGGAGAGAAACCCTTCTGTCTGCCTTCGTTGTTTTTTACTGCTCTCAACGTACTGATTCGTAGTCGTATACCGTATATCGTATATCGTATATCGTACATTGTTGCTTTACTGTATAAAAATAGTGACCTGGGCAATGACGTGGTTGAAAAGTATTTATCGCTACTCCTCCTAAAATCTCATCCGTTAGATTAGAATCTAGTTACCCAACTTCCACATTAGCGAAATGGAAGAGATTCCAATCTGATGGCTTTTTAGATAAGGATGATGACGTGGATGTTCTCGTTATATTGAATCTTACTGGGGCCAATTCACAATATCTTTTTTGTTTTTTTTTGGGTAATAAATTCAACGATATAACATATTCTTTAATTCTTTTGATTTGTCATATGTGCAATGACCAATGTACCTTTCTTCAGTGTGTTTCGGTCATAAGAAAACAGATAACCACTAACCTAATTTCGTTTTGGGACCCAGTGGTTGTAAGAATCACGTGAACTAATTATGGTATTAAGAGATATACAACAATAGAAAAAATTGCAGGTGTCATGTGGCCTCTCAAACTCTCTCTCTTCTTCTCTTCTTTGACATGCGGATCGGGGATCCCTCTATATATGAACATGTGGTATTGTAGTGTCCTTGCCCATGGTCCCATTGGTTTGGCATGAAAGATTCTAACTCACACCGGTAGTGTATGGATCCTATGATATATATATATATATATGGGGAGAGTTTTTACATACGATCGTGCATTTAACTATTTCTTACGATTATATCTCCACGTCCTCATTCTTAGTAGGAGATTGTTTAGGAAAGATATACTGTACATATATTACCCAATTGTAATATACAAATCAAATCAATATAATTTGGTATTAGAGCCAACATTCTATTCACGTTCAGTGGTCTATCATTCCTGATTAGGCTGCAATGGCCGTTAGCCGCGTGATCGAGACTGCTTCCCATGTTCCATGATCGGCACAGTCTTCTTCCAAGCCTTCTTACCATTGGACATTCTGAAAGTAGATGTTTTAAGAAACATGGATATCCTGAATGGTGGATCAAACGGATAGAGACCAAACGTGTTGATGTTACCCCTACTCGTGGTTCCACACCATGATTTGTTGTCGCTGCTACAGAATCTTCTTCTGCTCCAGCGTTTGTTCCTTCACTCACACCCGAACAGCTTCAACACCTACTCGCTTTAATCCCTCCTACTAATGCTCCAATGGTTCACATGGCAAGTAACTTACCTCATCAAACCTCTTCTTGGGTTATCGATTCAGGCGCCACCGTACGCATTTCCTTTGATGCATCTCTTTTTAATTCTCTTGAACCCTGCATTTCTTCATTACCCATCTCCTCACCAAATGGGTCTTTTGCATCTGTCACACATTTTGGCTCCATTACTTTTCTGTCTAGATTTACCCTTGATCGTGTATTGCTTGTTCATTCTTTTAAGTTCAATTTTTCTTTCTAGTAGTCAGCTCACTGCTTCCACTAAATTCCTTATTTCCTTTACTAATAATTCTTGTCTATTTCAAGACCCACTTTCGAGGAAGACCATTGCAACGGGTAGCAAGCATGGTGGTCTTTACCTCCTTGATTCCATGATTCCCTTTGCTTCAGCGACTGTCCCTAGCAACCATTTTGATCTTTGGCATTGGAGGTTAGGTCACCCGGGTTCCTCGCCAATGTCCTCTTTGCATCGTATTGATCCTACTATTTCTATTTCTAATAAGTGCACATGCACTATTTGTCCTTGTTGGAATATGTAATCCATAATACCGTGGGGGTATTCTGGTCCTTTTGGGATAATTTTATTTTTATGTTATTAAGTTTAAGTTGGCTATGTGGGCTTTAGTTTTATATCGCCTATTTCAGTCCCTTTATAACTTTTTCCTCTATTATAAATAGAGGGGCTTACCTATCAATTAAATAAACCAAGCATTACAATCAATTCTTCTTCCATCTTCTCTTCTCTCTCAAGTTACTGGTTACAGGTCCTAGGTTTTCTACATGGTATCAAAGCCAGGTTACCAGTGACTAATTCTCTCCAAGATTGCCGATTTGAGAGTCGTTTCAAGGTTCTCTGATTTATGGAGAAACCCTAGTTAATAGAAGAAGAAGAGGAACTAGGGTTTCGAACGCTTTTTGTATTTGCATCTATTACTTATGACGATTTCTGAATTTCTAGGATTTATTCCCCTACTGCTTTATTTTATCGTTTACTGTTCCTGCTTTTCGTTTGTTGATTTGGGTCTCTGAAGTTGATTATGTTGCAAAGGGGTTCATAATTTATTTGCAGATGTGCTGAGATAAATCAAACTTTAGATTTATCAATCTGCTATCGGTTACTCTTATCAGTGCAAGCATCTCAGGTTACCGCCCCATGTTAAGGTTGCGATTTGCTTGTATTTCCACCTTGCGATTGTTGCTGAATATTCTTGGTTCTCGATTGCAAGCAAAACCAATCGAAGTAGAAGAGTATTGAAAACCAGAAAAAGGCATTCTGATTAGATTTTGGCTCTGTAGTCCATGGGTTTCATAACCTGATTTGTTGATCGTGATTTTGCTGGTAAGCCAGATATTTTGATGGTGTCAATCTTTTGGTGCCTAAATTAACTTCAAGACGATGGACTATCAAAAGGAAGGCAGTCACGATCCATTCTGGTTTCCTGTGGTTTTGTAATCACCGCCCCCTGGTATCATGAGGAAGAAGGCTTCCACTCTTTCCAGGTTTGCCCAACAGATCATGTTCATCTTCTTCCGGATTGTTCTTCGTCTCAACGATACAATACAAAATCGAGTTCATCTTGTTGTGGTTTTGGATTACATTGCATCTCAATCCACCATATCCCGCTGCTTTCGTTAGTTGTAGGCCTTCTGGTGGAAGTCCTTTACGTGCTGGTTTCCTAAGGATGTAAACCTTTCTGCCTTTCCTGTCTTTAGTGGGTTGTTTTCCTTAAATCATGGTGAATATCCCTTTTTAAGTTAGTTTTCCATTAATACCCCTTAGTTTCACGTGAAGACTACTCTATTAGTAGCCTTTTGTCATCATTACTCTATTTAATTTTTTCCATATTTACCCCTCGCATTACCACTAAGTCTCCCTTGTCCTTATTTTATAACCCATTCTAGCTTTACCCTTTTGCGTAGTTGGGTTTCTAATTGGATTTCAATTTAATTGCAATTCTGCCATTCCCCAACCAATAAATGTTAATTCTCTTCATGTCCCCTTGCTTCATTATTTTCCAATAACTCCTTGAAAATTCTGGTTATTTACCAAATTGCCATTCTCCATATCCATTATTTTACTTATTACATCCTATTGCTTTTTGTTTATCAAAAACCCCTTGCAAAATTCTGGTTATTTATGGGACTGTCATTATTTTTTAATACATTCCCTTATCTGACTACCCAATTGACCTTTGAAAATTCTGATTTATTACCAATTTGCCCTTTGGCTTGGTTTGTATGTAAAAATGGATTTCAACCAAATTAGAGTCATGCCATCCTTTTTCCAACTCCATTCCATTTCAATAATTCTAATTCCCTTCATATCCCATACATTTGGCATTTACCCATAACCCCTTTGAAAGTTTATGGTATACTCTAACTTGCCATTCCTTCTTTTTTTCATACCCATAGCACCTTTGAAAAATTCTGGAAATTTATACTTTTGCACTATCTCTTACATCATCTCCGTTATTTGTCCACGTGTACTACTACACGTGAAGGGGGGATTATGTACAATACACCTGCAGACATTGTAGAACACAAAACTTGCAGGAACATTAGTGCAAAACATAGAAGATTCGTGTTCTCCACCATTGTAGCCGTTGGGTATCCTTCATTATTGGATTGAGTTTGCTGTAAGGGGGAGATTGAAGTATTGAAGAGTATTGAAGATATTTGGTTGTTGCCTATTTGAGGACTTTCAGTTGGGTTGATATAGTTTTTTTTTCCGCTGCCTAATTCAGTTTGTTTTCGTTGCTTGCTACTCTAGTTATTTAACTTCAAGATTTTATGTCACTATGACAATCTGAGATTCATCACTGGATAGCTATTGAAGATCGTTAAAAGTTGCCTTTTTTGGAAGACATTCCAGTCCCGATTTGCTGATCATGTCTATCCAGGTTTTGAAGAGCAATAATTTTAAGATCTTGAAGGTTTATTTGGGAGCTGCATTCATATGTCAAGCTGGATTCTGCTACAACTTAGTTTTTTTTCCATTTTGTTCAAGTTGGGGATTAGTACCTTGTATGCGCCAACTTGAGGGGCAGTGCTAGCATTATTAGGAGTTTTTTTTTTCTTTAGTTCAAGTTAGATATTCTTTCTTTACTTATTTGTATAATCCAGCTTAAGGGGGAGTGTTGGAATATATAATCCAATTTAAGTTGTCTATGTGGGTTTTAGTTCCACATCGCCTATTTCAGTCCCTTTGTAATTTTCCCGGGGCTTACTTATCAATTAAATAACTCAAGCATTACAATCAATTCTTCTTCCATCTTCTCTTCTCTCTCAAGTTACTGGTTACAGGTCCTAGGTTTTCTACAGTCCTTTAGCAAAACAAACTCGTCTCTCATTTCCCTCTAGTTTATTCTCCACTTCTTGTTTTGACTTGGTACATTTTGATATTTGGGGACCATACCGGACTAGTTTTTTATTCGGTGCACGTTATTTTTTGACTATTGTGGATGATTACTCACGTAGCACTTGGTTATTTCTTATGTCTTCTAAATCTGAGGTTAATTATTTAATTCCTCAAATTTTTTGCCATGATTTATACTCAATTTAAGCTCACCATTAAATGTATTTGGTATGATAATGGCACTGAATTTTTTAACCATTCTACTTCTACTTATCTCCGCGAGTGGGGATCTTACAACAATTAAGCTATGTTGTAACCCCCCAACAGAATGGAGTTGCGGAACGCAAGCACCGTCACCTTCTCAATGTTACCTGAGCCCTTCGTTTTCAATCCAGTATTCCAATTGAATTTTGGGGAGAATGTGTTTTACCTGCCGCTTATTTAATAAATTGGCTCCCTACTTCTTTGTGAAAGGGTCGTTCCCCTTATGAGGTCCTCCATTACCAAGCCCCATCTCTCTCCCATTTACGAGTATTTGGGTGTCTTTGTTTTAGGCGCAATCATCATGCCCTTCACAAGTTTGATCAACGTGCCTCACTCGGGGTATTTATTGGTTATCCTCATGGCCAAAAAAGATACCGCGTACTTGACCTCCAATCCAAAAAGATTTATGTAACCAGGGACATTGTATTCCATGAGCATATTTTTCCTTATGCAATTTTGCCCACCCCTGCGCCCCTTGGCTCACCTATCCTTCCTTTACCACCCTCCCACACGGATGCCCCCTTTCTTGACCCTATTTCCTTATCCATGACCCCACCCTTTTCCCTACCCCACCCTCTGACGCTGCCCCTACTACTTCCCCCATACCTTCCCCACCTCCCATACCTTCCCCATCACCCATGCCAGTCCCTACACGCCCACAAAGGAACCGTCAGCAACCCCGCTACCTACAAGATTACCAATGTATGAGCAGCCCGCTGCATTCTTCTTCCTTGTAGGCAGGATCATCTCCTTCTTACCCATTACAAAATTTTCTCAGTTATGATCGTTTTACCACTTTTCATAAATTCCTTTCTAACATTTGTTACCCTTGAGCATAAGCCATCTACATTTATAGAAGCTATGAAACATAAGGAGTGGAGGGATGCAATGCATGCTGAAATTCACGCTTTGACGCAAAATCAAACATGGTCCGTTATACCCCTTCCTCCAGGGAAGAAACCCATTGGATGCAAATGGGTATAGAAGATCAAACGATGCTCTGATGGCAATATTGAGCGTTACAAGGCCCCACCTTGTTGCCAAAGGTTACACCCAGGTTTAGGGTGCCAATTTTCATGATACTTATGCTCCCGTAGCTAAGCTTGCCACTATGCAAGTCCTCCTCGCTATTGCGGCCACTCAGGACTGGCCTCTACATCAAATGGATGTGAATAACACCTTCTTACATGGCGATCTCAATGAGGAAGTTTATATACTCGCTCCTCCTGGTTATCGGCGGAAGGGGGAGCAACTTGTCTGTCGCGTTCAGAAATCTCTATATGGTCTCAAACAGGCATCCCGATAATGGTATTCGAAATTTTCTACAGCCTTTTGTCAATATGGTTTTCAACACTCCACTGCCAACCATTCTCTTTTTATTCTCCGCAAGTGCACCACCACCGTATTTATTCTCTTATATGTTAATGATTTGGTTATTATTGGGTTAGATGCTTCTTTAATTCAAGATGTTCAACATATGCTTCACCAGCAATTTCACAGTAAAGATCTTGGACAACTTAAATATCTTTTGGGTATAGAGGTGGCTCGTTCAAGCACTGGTTTATATCTTTGTCAACACAAATATGTCCTTGACATTTTGGACGATTGTGGCTACACTGGTGTCCGACCCGTTGACATACTCATGGAGCAAAATTTGAAGTTGTCCAATGATACAGGTGATCTCCTTGCGGATCCGTCTTCTTATTATCGTTTGGTTGGCCGACTGATATATGTAACAGTTACTCATCCTGATATCGTTCATACTGCTAATATTTTGAGTCAATTCATACATCAACCCCGGCAGCCTCACCTTGATGCTGCTCACCGTTTGTTACGATATCTCAAAAAGACTCCAGGATAAGGGCTCCATTACCGCTCTGATAGTACACTTGATCTTCGCATCTATTGTGATTCAGATTGGGTCAGCTGTTCCATGACTCATTGTTCGACCACTAGCTACTGTGTATTGTTGGGTTCCAGCCTTATTTCTTAGAAGACTAAGAATCAACACATAATTTCTCGATCCTCTGTCAAAGCTGAGTATCGAGCAATGGCTGTTGCCACCTGCGAATTAATATGGCTCACATATCTATTGTGGGACATTGGGCTGCCACATCGCCCTTCCATTCCATGGTATTGTGATCATCAGGCAGCTCTCCACATCACTGTCAATCCCTTCTTTCATGAACGCACCAAGCACATCGAAATTGATTGCCATCTCGTTCGTGAACGACAACAGCAAGGTCTCATCGTTCCCACTAAGATTGCCTCCGGTTATCAACTGGCTGATATATTTACCAAGGTACTATGACATGAGCAGTTTACCTTCTTGCTATCCAAGTTGGGCATTCTCAATCTTCATGCTCCAACTTGAGGGGGAGTCTTACGATTGTATCTCCACGTCTTCATTCTTAATCTTACAATTGTATCTCCACATTCTCATTCTTATCCTGTACACCACCCTTAGTTGTACCTTCTATATTAGTAGGAGATTGTTTAGGAAAGATATACTGTACATATATTACCCAATTGTAATATGCAAATCAGATCAATTCAATTAACTTTGAATTCCAAAGTTAACACTATTGGATGGGCATGATCGTGTATAGTACACGATCCCCCATCCCTATCTAACGATTATTGACAGGGTTATGTACCATGCACGACTGTGCACGAAACATTTTGCCTGTACAAGTTAAACCTTAAAATATATAGTATCACACATTTGTAAATATCAACTGTACAAAGATCATACGGGGTGTCAATGCAAGTTATTGTATCCATTTGGAATTCTATAGCCTTGATCATTGTTTTAAATCAGTGATTATATGGCACAATTAGTCTTTACAAAATTAAGTGCTTTTTTTAAAATGGGAGAAAGAATGTTGCCTGGTCATGTGACCCCTGTGCTCAAACACAGGAGCATGCCAAATTACTGCCCAACCCCTATTAAATGAAAATTTTTATCTATATTAATGCTCTTAGGCGTGCTTTCGTTCCCCTCCCCTCATTGATACAAAGGTCACGTAATCAGGCATCGATCTCTTGCCCATATTTTAAATAGACCATGAAACATCTTACCATAGTTTTAGTAAGAGGGATAAGTTTCGACAAATTACAAAGCAACATGAGTTAATTTGTTAATGATGATTGCATGCATTCTGCTAATTCTGATCGAAGTGTTAGTGTCTACATCAGTTTTCTTGTGGGAAGTAGTTTCTATCCGGGAGTGTTGGGTAGTGTCTATCTCTCTCCTCCTCAAAACAAAGGGGACTTCTTTTCTTTTTTAATTTTTTTTAGCCCGACTATTCTCTGGGACCCGGGCCAGCCCCTAAAATTTTAATAATTAATTCTAAGGAATAAAAATTACAATGGGGGGGGGGGACACACCCGTTTAACCCCAAGCCCGAGCTATACAATAAAACATCACTCCACTCTGGAGACCCTCTAACCCCAACCCGTACATGAATTTCAATCATTTTCTTAACACTGGAATACCCATTGCATCCTCATGCGTGATCCGTTGTAGTTCTAAAGGAATAGTGGATTCGACCACAAATTTAGTGTTCATAAGAGTGTTGCACGCATAATTTGCAAGCCAGTCAACCGCCCTACTACCTGCTCTATAAGTGAAGGAAAGCATGGGCCAACTCAACTCAACCAGTTTCAAAGTTTCCTGAAACCAATACAAACCCCTCCAGGATCTGCACCTACTATTGGAAATGCACAGAATAGTTGTTACCGAATTTGAATTCACATAGGCACTCATTAACCCCAGATCATGGCATAAAATTAGACCATCTTGCAATGCTCTAATCTCCGCCAAAGTGTTCGTGCATTCCTCGTAATACTTTGCAAAAGCCGCAACGACACCACCGTCTTTGTCCCAAATGATGCCTCCCCCTCCACCTACACCCGGATTCCCCCTACATGCGCCATCTACATTAAGCTTTACCAAGTTGATGGGAGGGCACCAATACACAGGTGTAGGAGGTTTCTAAATTGGAGGATGATGTGATAGACCAAAGAATTGAAGGACGAGAGGTTCCTACATAGAAGGTGCCCTTACAAATTTGATAAACATAGGAACCTCATGGATCCAATTCTGAACAACTTCCACAATGTGTCTTGCCGACCGGGCCTTCTCTCCATGCCTTCTATTAATAATTTCTTTCTTTCCATAGTTCCCATACAATAAACGATGGGAGCAGCCTAGGGAGGCCACCACATAAACTCTTCCTATTTGCGCAGCTTTGCCAAAATAGAATTTTACTCCTCACTTCTGACAAAGTTCTTTTCCCCTTATCTTATATAAGATAACACAGTTTCAACCACCTCTTTTTTTTTTCAGATTCAAAGTCTATTTTAGTCTTTCTTTGCATAATCAAAACTACATTTCAGTGAGAATCAAAACTAGCAGGGAGAATATAAGGCAATCAACAACTACATTTCAAGAGAATCAACTTCAAAGAGTTTAATTGCAATGGCGGCAACTAGATAAGCTTCAACAGCTACATAGTGTATCTGCTCAGCTGTTAGAACTTCACCATCCCAATTGCTCCGCACGATGTTTTGTGGTATTCCATCGACAAACATTTGTAGAACCTCCATAGCAAGCTCTTCCATACTGCAATGCCTGAGATAATCCTGCCTAATTTTAAATTGGTCCTTCGTAAGATAACTCCTCAATGCCTTCCTGGTTGCCAGAAGCCCAATATCCAGTGTAGTATGAATCGTTATACATAAATCCATGAAAAGTTTCCCTATATCTCCCCCTTATTCCCGTTTCGACGAAGGTGAAATTATGGTTTCTTAAAAACCTGAAGAGAGAATCCTCCATACCCAAATCTTCTTCTATAGTGTATCCTTTCACTCTATATATTAAACAGTAAGACTCTCTGCAAAGAACAAGGACTGCAACTGGACTAATTACTCCAAATCCTTTATCTAGGGACCAATGGATGTCTAATCCAATATCTAAAATGTTGAGCCGGTCCCCATACTCTTCATGGATGAACTTCAACCATCTAGAGACTCCACAGAGCTCCTGGGTGAAGCTAGTATGTACCACTTGAACAGGAGGTCGGTGGATGGTTAAAGGAAACGCATGCCACCGTATATGAGAAGGACACACGGTGGTACTCGGTGAGGGGTATAACACGATAGGAATTGTTCATTAGCTTCGAGAAAGAAAGGAAGAGAGAGGAGTAAGTGGAGGAGAAGGAAGAAGAAGGTGGGAATGAGACCTTCGAATTCCTATATTGTTGCTTCTTCAAGGCATTTCCAAAAAAGAAAGAACAATAATGAGAATTCTCGGGGTTTCAACCACCTCTTTGATTTTGTCTGAAACTCAAAAAAATGGTGAAGTTTTAACTCACACTATAAGTTTATTAGAAATGACATTGAATGACACATTTATGCCTTTATGTGATATATCGGATTCCAAGAATTGAATGTTATAAGCTTGTCAATCAAGGTTTTTGAAAAGTAGAATCTGGAATCGAATCATTTCATGTCAAGACCTTGATCATTTGGATAGGCTGGAATCAGACAAAAATGGAATAGATCGAATTGATGGAAATCGGTTGGATCGGTCTGGCTGATTTCATCCGAATTAACCAATTCAACTGATCCAATTCCGATTTTTGAAACCATGTTTGTCAATGGACAACAGAACTAATCTAGCTATTTGAACATGGTCTAGCCCAACTATAGACTGACAAATTAAAGTTGTGTTTGGTATACATTATTGGAATGCATTTTAGGTCGATTTTTTTCATATGGGAATGCAAAATTGACCTAGAATGCATTCCAAGAATACATACCAAATGTTGCCTAAGAGCTGTCCCATTGGTGAAAGTCCTATGGAGGAACCATACAAGCCAAGAAGCGTCATGGGAGCTTAAGTTCAACATACGAGCAAAGTATCCCTAGTTGTTTGATGATCAAGGTACGTCAATTTCGAGGACGAAATTTTTATAAGTAGGGGAGGATGTAATACCCCGATCCTAGAACAGTCGATTTAATAATTGTTTATGACTGAATTTATAGAATGATTGGACTAGATGGAAGGGGACCGATCCTATTGTGTGATGTTGCTTGATTGGTAAGATATTCATGTATTTATAATTTTACATGATTTATGATGATTTTTGGGCATATGTTTGATTGATGGTCCTATATGGACTTTTTTGTTGGTTTATAGCCCATGATTCTATTTTATAGACTATGATGTGATTTTATACACTATGGTTCTATTTTTAAAGTCTATGGTTTTTTATGGAGATATGTATTTATGTGACCTAAGTGTATGTGAAATATTTTGGGTAGGGCTATAAACGGTTTGGTTTCGGTTCAGATTTACTGCTATCTGAATCCAAATCCGTTTAACGAATACCATGTTTGAATCCGATCCGATATCCGACGGAAATTTACAAAGTATTATCATATCCGAATATAGGAGTTTATCGGATATCCGGATATTCCGATCCGATAAACTCTCCGATTAGTGAACAAATCTGGCATTACAATTACGGATTTCCGACTCCGATTACCTGTTTTATTGAAAATAAACTGCTGCATATTCTTAGAAAGGTGTCATTTTGTTCTTTAAATTGGATTATCATTAATTAGATGGTGGATTAATGGATAGATTGAACCTGTGATCTTCAAATCAAACCCCAAAATGAAGCTTTTTACACCATTGTCATTTGAAAACTATTCAATTCCATGGTAAATAGTAATACTCTTCACCAAATGTAGGTAATAAAGCTCAAAATGACCGCCATAGATTGAACCTATGATTTTCAAATCAAACCCCAAAATGAAGCTCTTCATGTGTTTTACAAAGGCCATATACTTAATAGAACAGAGAGCATTAAAAATGCCACTGACAATGATAATCCAATTGATTCTTAGTAGCAACCCATCAGATTCAACAAATCCTTGAGTTTGAGTTCAAAGTAAAAAATTAGCAAATCCTTGCTCAGAGACAAACACCATACTATTTTGCAATTCTGAACTAAACTACCAGAGATAAACGATTACACTAGTACCCTTGAAAATAGGATTTCACATTTAAATACTCTGCAAGCGTCATTAGTCTGTGCTTCAAACAACGAAGCTCCATTGATAACAACTCCTACCAATGTGAAAATTGGAAACCATCTGCCTGCAATAGAAATATGACAAGCCTTAGCAAATGATCTTATCTATTTGATTCACAATCTATTAATAAACTTTTATTAAATGGTAGGAGCAATATCTATAAGTTACTTCGAGAATTGATCCCATTGATTCTTAGTAGCAACCCATCACCATAATAAGTTATTTTCTATAAATAAGATCAAAGGTTACCACTTACCAGTAGTAGAAATAACTCCAACAACTAACACCTGGTAGTTAGGGGTGTCAACTGGTTGGGCTCGGTCGGTCTCGGTCGGCCTAGCCGGGCCTCACCAATTTTACAGGCTGCACTGTGTTTGACCGTTTAGGCATTCGGGCTTGCTTTGGGCAGGCATGGTACGGTTTCATTTCGGTCGGTCGATGTTCGGTCTTTAATTGGGACAGCCTTATTCGGGCTAAACGGGCCTAAATCGGGTCTAAAACGGGCTAATGACCCATTTAACTCTAAACGGTCTCTAAACGGTGTGTGCTTACTAATTGACATGCAACTAGAATTTTAAGTTCAAACCATCACATCATTGGACAGTCACGGTACACCTCAACTCAAAATCAAATAAAGGTTATCCCAACTAAAATAGAAGCACATCTAACTAATAAATGTCAAAGACCACCAAAGAAACAAACAATAAAAAAGGAAGCTTGGAGGGAAGGGGAGGGGAAGTTTATAAGTTAAAGGGTCGGGTTGGGTTGGGCTGTAACCAGGGGGTTATAGGTCGGTCCTAGAATAGATCGGTCTGGTCGGACGCCCGACGGGCTAGGACCCCACACCGGGACGACACGTTTAGTAATCGGGCTAGGGCGAGCCAGGCTTTAACCGGGCAAACTCGGTCGGGCTTGGCGGGCCGGGCCTAGAATTGACACCCCTACTGGTAGTCATGCTCATACATCCACAGTGAAATCTGATTCATTAAACATAATAGAAATTACCCAAATTAGTAAGAAAACAATAAGTTTTTACTATGTACATTATAAATATCAGAATAGATAAAATTATTAACTTTGTAAATACTTACCAGCTTTAAATGATGGCAACCAGTCTCTTAAGCAATAAAAACTTCATCAACTTCCGAAAGTAACGATGAGCGGGATTCAGTAATATATCTACCTCCAACACTAAAGACAGATTCTGAAACAACTGATGAAGCTGGAACTACCAAGATATCACGAGCCATTCTAGAAAGGATTGGAAACTTGGGGCCATTAGTTGTCCACTAATGTAAAATATCAAAGTAAGAATCATTGTCCACATCGAGAAATAAACTTTCTTCTAGGTATTGATCCAATTCAGACTTTGGGGGTTGCATTAAACTACTGCACTCTCCAGCTACATATTTCTTGAAATCATCATTATATATTTTTTTTCTCTTAGAAATTCCGTCACAAAATTCTTTACAATTATCAACATTTTCAAAGATATCTCCAACATATTGGATACAAGAACTACCATACTTATTTACATACTTAGCATAGAGGTCTGTCACATCAAATTTGATCTGTGAAATATAATGTCCAGCATCATAATTGCCCCAAATCTTACGCATGCAAAATCTAATGAGTGTCATCTTGTAGCGAGGATCAAGAATAGCCCCGAGCGCCATAAACAAATTAAAACCCTTCCAATACTTCTCATATTTTAATCTCATGGTGATGGCCATAGAACTAATACAATCATCTTTGCTCTTTTCCTATCCACGTATATTTGAAAGAATATCACACACATCTTTAAAGTAGAGGTTTGCAATAAGATACTTGCAGCCCAACATGTGCACGGTGGCATCATAAAATACTTCTAAACACTGTTCAATTTTTTGGCACTTCTCACATTTCTCTTCTGTTGGCAAAGTATTGAAATTGTTATCCAATTTTGCCAGACGTTCAAATGCTATTTTCATCTCTAAAGCATTATGAAGCATTTCATAAGTGGAATTCCATCGAGTTTGAAGATCCAAAGAGACTTTTTTATCAGATAATCTGCATTGAGACAAAGTATTATTCCATTTCTCAAATCTTGATGGTGATGCATTTATTCTTTTAACCATGTGTCGAATCTTTATCAGTGCATCTCTAATATCTACCAATCCATCTTGAACAATAAGATTTATAATATGTGCACAACATCGCACATGAAACAACTCTCCATTCCTTATCAATGCTCCTTTTCGACTAATCCACTCCTTCAGATATTTTATCATAATATCATTTGTGGATGCATTATCCACTGCAATGGAGCAAACCTTCTTGTCAAGATTTCAACTTAACAGTTGAGCCTTTATGTGCTCACTAATAGCCTCTCTAGTATAAGGGGTTGTTGGAAGCTTCTTATAAGAAAGGATCTTCTTATGTAAGTTTCATTTGTCATCAATATAGTGACACGTCAAAACACAATAACCAAGATTTTGGTGTTCTGCTGTCCATAAATCTATAGTGAAACTAACAATAGAAGACAACTTGTCAAACTCCTTATATAATTTTCCCTTCTTTTCTTCAAAGACCCCATAACATCTTTTTTCACTGTATTCCTTGAATAAAACTTGAACATGGGATTTAAACTTTTTACAAATATCTGAAAATATTCACGCTCAACCATGCTGAATAGATAAGCATGCTTAGCAATCATCTTAGTAAAATGCTTTCGGATGAGCTCAGGATCATACTTATAATTTCCCAACTTAAAAGACTCACTTGTAGTACTATTTGTTAGTGAAAAAAGTTGTTGACCAACATCTTTATGGGTCTTTTTACTACAAGTTTTTTTATGGCTACTTGAGTGAGATGTCCCCAAAATACTCAAACCATTAAAGACTCTTCCATAATGCTTACATGTAGCCTTCACCTTGTTTCTATCATGAACAACCCTATCAAAGTCATTCCAAGCTACTGATGTAGTTTTTCTACGTTTGGGTTGTGAGCTTTGTGTTTGTGCTACATCCACACGATTACTTTCCCCCCCATTTCTCATTCTCTTTATTTGGACTCGTCTCCTCATTTAAAAGGACATCCTCACTCCTCTTATCATTAGTATTAGATGGAGCGACACCACTACCAAGTGTAGTAACTGATGCAATACTACAACGAAGATCATTCATTTCTAATCTCTACAGTTAGACAATTATCAAGTGTCAACAAACATTTAAAAAAAATAGTAGCATTGTCAAGTATCTACTACAAATATACATATTAGAACATAATTACAAAACTAAAACCCTAAAATAGAAATATTCAACCAAATATATGTTCAAAACCAACATTAACCCACAAAATTAATTTTAGAAATTTGATTAGAAATTTGATAAGGAAGGTAACTTACCTCTTAGAGAAACCCACTCCCACTTTCTTGGGCCCTTCCAATCCTTGCTCCTAGCTCAAGTCTTCCAAAAAATCAGTCTTGAATCAAGATTGTTCAATCTAAAAACAAATGAGGGAAGAGAGAAAAATTAATCAGGATACACTTAGGATCTATAGAGGAAATTCATGTCTCTCACATGGATTTATACTTATAACAAAGGAAAAAGGCAACCATCACGTTGAAGAAATACGAGACCAAAACACCAAACTAAAAGAAAAGAGAGAGGGGGGGGGGGAGAAAGAGAACTAACAAACTTTTCAAGATACAAGAAATTATCTTCATAGCTTTAAAAATCGAGACTAAAAGCAGTTGATTAGCATCTCAATATCACAACTTTCTACAATAGGAAAAAGAGAAGACAACCAAAATTGAATGGCACCAATAGATATCATAAGCCTATATAAAACATGATATGTATGTCAAAATTCCTAGGAAAAGGAAAAAGTTAAAACAGAATGAAACAGAATGCATGCAACTTTAACAGGAGAATCAAAAAAATTAAGGACAAATAGTAGGTATGTCAGCTTGAATCAAGATTGTTCACCTAAGCAATTCTAATTCTTTGTACTAGTAAAGTACTTAGGGGAGAAGAACAACCCCACAGAGTTTCAACTTTCAATAAAAAAAAGTAGGATTCGCCTGTAATTGAAATGAGCATCATAACAAGTAATCAAGAAAGAATGATACATGTGTTGAGATTAGGATTAAAATAGCAATTAATAGCATCAGTAAGCAAAAGATAACAACATAGATTCCATACTGATCAGAGCTTAGCCATACAGAATGGCTAAAATTTTCAAACGGTTTTTTTGCAGTACACAATCCGCTATATAATCTATTCAATTGCATGGAGATCACAAGATAGGGTGATTCCATGGTGGTCAGTAAAAAATGAAATAGACCTCGAACAACACAAATCCAATACAATGAGCAAAAGGCAAGAAACATTTCTGCATCAGAAGAATTACCCGTGCAATAGTAAAGATTTATTAGTGAGCACAGAAATAAAGACCATAAACAAATAGTATTACAAACCTAATAAATAAAAAAACCTCCATTAACTACATTGGACATTATCAGGATTCAGGAGCTTTTTCACAGTTGTCCCTCTCAAATCTAAATTGGTGAAGCCGGGTCGGGTTGGGTTGGTGATATTCATGCATATGGGGTTTGCGTAATTGTGGGAGGTTGAGTTTTGAAGATTCAGGGCAATTAAGTGGGGAATAATAGAAAGAAGTATTTGAGATAAATGAAGATACAGTGTTTGGTGGGATTGGCCATGTAGGATTTTGGAGATAATAGTAGGAGTGAACTGGCTATGAGTGAGTTTAGGATAAAAGAGTGGGTAGTGGTTTCCTAACTATTAAGAAAAGGTAGGTGGATGGTTAGCATCATGTGGGAAACAGTTTCACTCTCTTCTTCTTCTGCTTTTGCCATGACAAAGGAGGAGGAGGAAATGAGGAGTTCTGACAGCCTCTGATGTGATGTTCTTTATGTAAAGACATAAATGATGAGAGAGAGAGAGATGATGGGTGCTCTTCGTCTCCTTCTGGGCCCTCATGTAAGAAAATTCAAAAATTTCCATGCAATTTTTTAGTGGAAGAAAGTTTTTAAGAATGTAAATACCTGAATTCAGTGATTGAAATGTGTCTCGTTCTTACTCGGCTTAAAGGTTCACAAGCTCAGAGAACTAATCAGACCCAACTGTACCAGCAAATGAGGCGAAGAACTAATTTAACACGCTCAAAAGATAGAACCTGTTGTTGCCGGTGAGAGTCAAGAGTCGAGAGGGTTATGCGCGTGTCGTTGCCAGTGCCGCTGATAGTCAAGAATCGAGAGTGAGAGTTGAGGCCTTGAGCAACCTTGAAGCTTGAGGCTTGAGTGCAAAGTGTCAGCGCCGCTGAGGGCTTGAGGCGTTGAGACTTGAGAGTTGAGAGTGAAAGGGGGAATAAGGGAATAAGAATTAGTTGATTAGGGTTTAGGCCGTTTTAGGTTAAGAGTTAGGATTCATATTACCAAAATAACCCTATAAAAGTACTAATAATAGGGGTAATATAGTAATATTCATATGTTTTTATAAAAAATATTAAATAATCATATTTTACAATCGCCTAACAAATTATCCGATTATTATCCGATCCGAAATAAAACTATCCGACTCTGAATCTGATTAGCTTTTGGACGGATTCAGATATTTTCGGAAACCAAAATTCCGAATTCGGAACCTCCTAAACGGATTTGAACTTGGATCGGATTCGGATTTTTGGCTCCATTTACAGCCCTAATTTTGGGTTCACTTATGATTATGGTTTGATGTTGATTCATCATGGCTCTGTCTTGGTTTATTTTAAGTGATTTTGGTCTAATTCATTATTAGGCTAGAGAACTAAGGGCATAGTAGGAAAGACCCTAAGTATATATCCCATAGTGATTCACTATTGGTTGAGGGATTTACGGTAAGGATTATTGGATTGGTTTTATGGGTATTCTCTTAAGAAACCCAAGTATTTACAAGTTCGTCACTGATTATAAGTATTTCTTTATGGAGAAGCTTATTCTCATAACAAGGTTTCTTCTCCACTTTACTAAATTAGGGTTAGAGAGTGAGAAGAGTAAGAAAATGGCTTGAAGATGATGGAATGAAGACTTATGATTGAAGATGTATGTGATTAATGAAGGATTAGAGCAAACGATTGAGGAGGTGAACTCATTCAAGGGATTTTGAGTTAATAGAACCTTAATTTTCTTTGGTTTTACCATGGTAGCTAAAGTATGATTTGGTTTCTTAGATTGTTGTTAGAATAACTTAATTAAGAGGGTTATTTGTTGTATTTGATAGGTATTGCAATCCAAGAAGAGTTAATCCCATTTTTGGGAGGTTTTTAAGGTATTTCTTAAGATAAAGGTTATGGAAGTGATTTGATTTTGCAACCACGCGAGGATTCATTCTATTAATGGTTTGAATATCTTATTTAGGTTGTGTTGAAGCTAGAACTGTAATGGATTAAGGAGATTTCATGTTTTGATTGAGGATTCAAGTAAAGAACCCTAGGTTTTGAGGTTTTCATTGAGGAAGACGGTATAATTTGAATTGGTTTCTTTAATTGATCATACATGAGTTAATTTGAGCATTCTAGGTTGCTTAGGATGCATGTTTTCATGGGTTTATTTATTAAAATTTGTGCATGGAGGTTTGGGGATAAAATCCACAAGCTTTGGATAATTTCCCATGGTTTCTCGACCTTTGCGAGCAGGTTTTTCAGGAACCGATCGATCGGTATGATCTACAAGTCAACCAAAGCCTGCTGGTCTGTCTAGTGGTCTATCGGGCATTGACCGAATGCGCTTTTGGAACCACCGGTCGACCGTTAGGGGTAAAAAATGGATATTATTAAGATGTTTTTATATGATTTAGTTGTCCCCATTGGTCAGTCTTTGGGCACTAAAAATCACGTAATAACTCGGTATTTGGGTGACCCGTAGGGCCATTCGAAGTTAACTAAAAGTTAGAAGATTGAAAAACGTTTGAAAGGTGAGTAACGATACTTAATTATGTTAGGACATGTAGCTAATAGGCTATGCATGTATGAATGGTGATTGGAATGAATGTTAACTAATGTTTATGCTAATTATGAACTATGCACACATGATAGATATAAAGGATGCTTGTTAGAATGTGAGTATGAAGGCTCAATATGAAAAGATATTATAATTATGTATTATGTGTATAGTGATTGGTTACAATGACAAGAATGTATGATTGATGGACCATGAGTGAGAATCTAAATGCAAAGATATGATTGATGATGATATAATGTTTATTTTTTCCATGTCTATAATGTGAATGGATGAATGAATGCATGATTACATGGGATTATAAATGGACAAAGGAATGGAATAAATGTTATGTATTCTTATTGTACATGCAATTATGATAGGCTTCCTATGTATCATGTACATGTTCAAGATGTTAAGAATGGTTTATAAAATGGTACTTTTAGTACACAATAAATGTCTAAGCGTAAAGGAAAGAAAGTCATTTGAAGCCGTAAGTCAATTGACGACTCGGGATGGTATAAATGGTATCATAAGAGGCATTGAGGCTAAGGCCAAGACATGACTCAACACAAATGTTATGTGAGAAGTTGAGGCTAAGGCCAAGACATGACTTGACTCAAATGCTATGAGAGGCATTAAGATTTTAGCTAAGACATGATTCAGTATGAAAGGATACCACACCCAAAAGAAGTTGAGACTAAGGTTGAGAATGGAATTGGGTAACATATGAATGATTTAAAAAAAGATGAAAATGATGCATGATGTATGTTGTCCTAAGAATGGTTATGGATTATGTATATGTATAGTTCTGCATAATTGTTTATCTTGCTCACTGGGCTGTAAAGCTCATCCCATTATTGTTAAATATTTTTACAGAGTAAGGAGTTAAGGATAAAGGGAAGGGAATTGTGATCGAACAGGATCACTTAGACTGAAGAAGACCTTTCTATTATTTGAATTGAAGTTTAGTTAAGGTCAATGTTATAGATGTTTAGACTTTTGTTTTGAACAATGTCTTATGTTATATTTTAAAGGATGTCTATAAATATTGAGGATATATGTCAACAATGTTACTACCTGATAGGTGAGTATTGGGGATTTATGAATGGTTGAATGGTTTAATTTTTTCAATTTTGATGCCCCTAACCCATGAATGTTTCCGCTGAACTCTAATGGATATTATGTACGTTATGGATCTTTTGATAGATTACCTATGATGGTAGCAAAGCTTTAGGCTCTAAGAATGTTTATGATCCATACATATTACATGTTTTATGGTGAATGTTAAATTAACTTGCACCGACTCCAACTAGATCCGGTGTCATGGGCCCCACTAGGTCTAGGCTTTCTGGGGGCGTGACAATTCATCCTTTCTAGCTTCATTAAAATAATGTACATCATGTCTATATTAATTCCATGCATGCTTTATTGCTTTTTGGCCTAGATACCTAAATCATGACTAGTCGACTAGATTTGCAATTTTACATACATGATGCTCAACTATATATGCTACATACAAAATCATTTCGGATCCTAGACCCTCATCTAGGTGGTCACTCCTACAAGAGAACTTTTAACCCTCTCTCCTCACTTGTACCTTACAAGCTATAGTGAGAACTCACAAGGATTTAAAATTTAGTTTCATTTATTTTTCCCTTTTCCCAATTTTTAGATTAGTTGTTAGATATTAGAGATTTTATAACAGAAAAAAACGTTAGCTCAGTGAGTGAGGCACTAGATATTAGAAACTGTGTTAATGGTGGGATTTGATCCTAGGAATGGATGGTATGATTTTCATAGACTTACCAACAAAGCAACCTTCCAACTTTAACAGTGAAGAAAGCCTTCACAAGCAAGGTTCTTAATCCCTAGATCGGTCAAGGCCAAAATCGATCTGATACCGATTCGGATTGATTAAAATTGGTCAGGGTCATTCAAAATTTGCAAAAAACTCGGTTTTGTTGGAAAGGTCCTAAAATCGGCCAGAAAAATATTAAGAAAAAAAAAAAAGAAAAGTGAAAACATGCTAATCATGTTTAATCCCTAATTTGAACTTATCTAATCCCTATTTTTATGTTGAGCTTACCTTGTCTGCCTCCTCAACCTCATCCACTACCGCCATTAGCTAAAAAAGCTCCACGTTTAATTCCTAGTGAAAAACATGATAAGATCGCTCCCTTTTAGTTCACGGATTTCTCTCCTTAACCTCATCTACTACCGCCATTAGCTAAAAAAACTCCACGTTTTAATTCTTAGTGAAAAAACATGATAAGATCCCTCCCTTCTATCGTGCAGATTTAAGGCTCCCAATAATCTAAATCATAGTGTGAAAAACTTAGGAAGAAGAAAAATTAGAAAATCTGGGTTTTAAACCCTAATTACCTTAAGAAGGTAAATGTTTAAATGGAATTAAATATTTCTTTAATCAATTCCCTAGTCAAAATGGTAAGATTTCCATTTTTTCTCCCGGATTTTAGGCTGCCAAATCTGTGAATCGCGATTTAAAGACTCAAAGAACGAAGGAAAAAAGGGTTTTAAGTCATACGTATTGGATCGGATCACCCAATCCGAAATGGTTATCCTGTTATGATACCGATTCACAATACCTTAACAGGATCAGTCATATCTCGGGATCGGTCACAATCGATACCGATCTGATCCGACTGATACCGACCGATTTGATCCGAGATTACGAACCATGTTCACAAGGCTTTTGTCATCAATGTTCTTCTTCTTCATCCAACACATTCTTTCGCTAAAAATATGACTCCCTCCCTATCTTCGTCTTCAACGTATTGGTGTTGTTGGATTCTCAGCTAGCGGTTGATAGCTTGATAAGACCTTACAACACATTCTAGATAAAGCATTCTCATTCTATTATTTTCATACCCGCCCCCCACCCCCCCCCCCCCCCACCAAAAAAAATAATTAAAAAAAAAAAATAAAAAAAATAAATCATTCTACTACCAACAAAGGCTTAAGTAACAAATGGGCCTAGTGCCCATATATAAAACAAAAAAGACTTAGTGCATTTTGTAGAGTGTGGAGTGTTAAAGCCCATGTGGGTCCAAGTCTCTTGGTTCACATCTTTCTCCCCCTTTCATAAAATCATAGTTTTATTTTTTTGGTCCAAGTCTCTTGGAAAACTAGCTTTTTTACTTGACTCGTCTTTCAAAAAAACCTGGTACTAAAATGGTGTCAATTTGGGATTGAAGTCGGGAACCGTCCAAGTACACCGACCCGCCCCATTATTAAATGAGATGATTTTGGGAACTAATTTTGGGACTGATTCTTAAATGGGACAGGATGGTTCTAGGACAGGTGCCCAATATGTCTAGAACCAAAAGATCAATAAGGAACCATCTTGAGCCGGAACCGGAACCACAAGAACTTGTTTAAGATGCTTATTTACTTATGGGAAGCAGTTTTCTGTACGGGAGTGTGGTCTACGCCAGCACTCCCATGAGTCTATCTCTCTCCTCCTTAAAACAAGGTGGTTGAGGTGTCTTTTCACATAGGGAGGAGAGAGATAGACTCATGGGAGTGCTGGCGTAGGCCACACTCCCGGACAGAGATCTTTTTCCCTTTACTTATTTAAGGTTAGCTAATACTTAATAGTCATAATTAATAAAAAAATTATGTTGTTATTACAAAGAATAGGATTGTGTGTCAAAGAAACACTTATATTTGAGTGTTTGAGATTTTGAGGGCCATAATTTGTTAAGGAACAGAACCGGGTTATGTTGTAATTATAAAGAAATACTTATATTTGAGTGTTTGAGACTGAGTGTCTAGACCCGTTAACGAGCCAAAATTGGAACATCTCATTACTAAAGGGGACTAAATACTAGTTTTGAGATCGTTATACATGATGGTTCTGGGATTGACCCCTTTGAGATTGGAACCGATAAGGAACCGCCCTAAATACCCAGAACCGTCTCATTTGACACCGTTGATTAATCTCTCAACCTCTATTGTATGAAGTCCAAAATGCCTTTGACACTTTTCCAAAAGTCCCATCTAACCACCCAAACCTATGGATTAAGAGATTCTCTTTTCACCGTATATGAAGGAAAACTCTACCCTATTTGGAGAAAATTTTCCTATTACCAAGGTGAACTCTTTAGTCATTGTTGTGTCAAGAAATCACTCAGTGGTCCTTCGAGTGCCGTAACCTGCAAAAGACCCTGGGTGACAAAAGAGAACCGGTGTGGTTCTGGCCTAGGACTCTCCGATGCCTAAGTTAGATCTCTCTGAGCAAATAGATGAATAGTAGTATTCAAGATGAGTTAAGATGTCCCTTGATGGGGCTGAGTACCTTGCCTTTTATAGTAGAGTATGGCAGTGTGGAGAGTCCCAGTTGTTATAGAGTGTCCGTTGTAGGTGATAGAGTCCCTGAGTAGCAGGGCTCCTCCTTGACTGGTTATCTTCCCGTGAAACGTGGTGTCACGATAGACTTGGTATTTGTCTTCCTGAGAGACGTAGTGTCATGATAGACTTAGTATCCGTGGTGGATAGTCCTACCTTCGTGGTAGAGGAGGTTCTTAGTATATGAGCCCATTCAAACTACGTGACTTGATAGGCAGTGGCCTAGAGTCCTTGGTGATGTCGGTCTGTGTCTTGTTGATGGTGGTGATCGCCGTGTTCGAAGGAGACCACGCCCGATGGGATTGGCGCCCAAGGGTGGCGCACCCAAGGGGGTTCGCGCCCGTGGGTGCTTGTGATCGGCGCCTGCGGTTGGTTCTTCGCTGGCTCTGTCTTGGCCCCCTTCTTTGGGCCATGACACGTGGCGACCTCTGATTGGCTGGTGTGAATTTGGGTTCATCATTTGCCCCCCACTCTCTTGGAACGGAGTGCTCAAGAGAGTATCCTCTGCATTCTCGTACCGATTAGGGGGTTCCCTATGAATAATCTCTTCTCTGAGGATGTGCTTGTGAATTGCTTGGTGAGAGAGAGGTTGTGGGTTCAAACCTCTCCTCTCCCATCTTCTTTGTCTTTTTCTCTTCTCCTTGTTGTAGATATATATACTCTTAGTCCTTTCTTCTCTTTTCACTTTTTCCTCTTCATTTTTCTCTTCTTCTCTGTCTTGCTTTTCCACATTTTGCTTTTTACTTCTTCTACTTTTACTTGGACTTTGAGTTTGGTCACTATTCATTGTGCCCCCCATGTGTTTGTTCTTGGGTCACAAGGAGGAGTAGTGTCCTTCATTTGCTTGCTTGGCACCTCTTGGCTACTACCCTTGCCTTGGAACTTGGCTTGCTTTGGCGTGCGTGGCTTGGTGCTCGACCTGTGTCTTGCTCATTGTGCTATGTCTTTGCCTTGTACTTGCATTCGTGTGCCTAGTTTGCCTTGGTCTATGCTCACCTGTTGTTCAAAATCGACGTGCCCGACTTATGTCTAGTTCGATCGACGTTTGATCAGTGTTCATCTATAGTCTGCGCCCAGGCAGTCCGTGTCTAGCCAATTCGCACCTAGGCGGTCCGTGCCTGCGACTTCGATTGGCGCCCTACTAGCGAGCCGCACCCGACTTTGGGTCCGTGCCCCTGTGACTTCGATCGGTGCCCCTGAGGTGATCCACGCTAGACTTGGGGTTCGCACCCATGTGACTTCGATCGGCGCCCCTACGACGATCCGCACTTGACTTGGGTTCGTGCCCCTGCTTCAATTGGCGTCCTCAATCTGAGCCTGTGTCTGTCCATGGTCTGCGTCCACGCCTGTACTCGATCGGCGCCCCTGACCATGTCTTGGGCTGTGCTTGGTACGTGCTGTTCTTCCTTCTTCTTCTTTTTTTTTTTTTTTTTTGGATCTGCATTGATGGACACAGGTTGGCCTCCCTCTCTCCGCATGGGTTACTTGGCTTTGGGAGACCGTTGTGCTAAGTAAGTAGCCCATCTGCTTCATTGTTTATCCATGTCATCATCGGACGACTCTGATCTAACTACGGTCGTGGTTGGATCCGCTGAGGAGTCTTCTTCGGGGTCATCATCCCCCGCAGATACTTCTTCTTCTTTGCCTTCCCCAGTTGCTAGTGATGGGGAGGAGGAGGTTTCTGGAGGTTTCGCCCCTAGTAGGGGTCGTAAGGCCTCCAGAGCTTCTACTTCAGTTGGTGACCCTAAGAGTAAGTTGACTCACATTCCTAGCATCTTGACTTCTTCGAACTTGGCATCACTTCGTCGGGAGTACCATATGCCCTTTGAGGTCGTGCTTCGCGTCCCTGGTCCTGATGACCGTGCTTACTCCCATCTAGCGGATGAGGTCTGCCTTTACCGTATTTTCTTCACCCATGGTCTTCGCTTCCTTATCTCCTGTTTCATGGAGCTGGTGTTGGAGCACTGGTGCCTTACCCCTGGGCAGGTGTTGCCCAACTCTTGGCGTGTCATCCTGGGTTTTTATGTGTTCTTCGCCCGGATGGGGCGTGCTGCTACTGCTCCCCTGTTCTCGTACTTCTATGTTTTGAAGAAGGGGGAAGGCGGGTGCTACCACTTCGCCCATCGTCTCCCTAGGGGGTCTCTTGTCACGCTCGATCCTCTTATGGGGATCACTAGCTCGGTGAAGTATTGGAGGGATCGCTTCTTTTTTGCCATGGTCCCCCGATGTGCACTGTGATCTACCTGGGAGGTCATGGATGTCAAGAGGGTGAACCGCCCTCTTGAGTTGAGCTACTTTGAGCGTGACTCCCTCCAGCGATGTCAGGGATGTGACCCATTCGACGTCCGTCAATTGGATTCCGAGGCCTTCTTATGCCTTTGGAAGTTGAGTCCTGGTAAGATATTTGGCTTCTTGGATGTTTGCTTATGTACTTTTCTTCCATGTATCCACTGTTTGACTTGCCTTGTGTTTTTGATTGGGTGTCGTTGTGCAGTGGACATACGACCATATCTTAGTGTCTTCCGCTCTAACCTGCGGAAGAGGAGTACTCAGACTGCTTCCCTGGGGATGGTTCTTCTGCTATTGATCCTGCAGTTCCTGCTTCTTCTCCTTCTGAGGTCGTTGGGACCAAGCAGAAGAGGGGCCCTGATCCCCCTAGTTCAGTGAGGACTAGGCCGCCTATTATCCTTCCGCGTTCATCTTCTATTGCCACTGCTCCTGGGTCTTCTGCTCCACCCCCTTGAGAGGCAAAGGGGTGGTCTCCTCTTCTGGTGGCGTGACAGTTGATCCTCCAACCTCCTCCCCTTTGGTGTTACCTTAGAATCTTCAGGAGGGAGCGACATTGACCAGCCGCGGAGTATGCCGAGAGTGGCTGGATATGGGGAGGCTACCCGGGGAGCATTCAGTCCTACAGGGGTTTAGCAACGCATTCTTGACGCAGACCCTCTACCAGGACATAGCTTCTGTGAGTTTTGCTTCTCACTCTTTTGCTTTTCATGTTGTTGCTTTCCTTGTACTTTGGATGATTCTTTGTGGGTATGCTAATTGCAGGTCCAGCATCGTGTCACGAAGACGGTGCTTCACCTGGAGAGTCATGCTTTTCGGGAGATCCAGCTAAACCGCAAGCTACAGGGCTTGGAGAAGGAGCTTCAGGGGCATAAGGTAGCCCGGGAGGAGCCGTGGCACGTGAGAGGAGTATGGCTGAGGAGCTCAGGGTGGCGTCTGCTGCGGCGGCCGAGAGCTCATCTAGAGTTCGTGCTCTGAAGGAGGAGCTTTGCGCCTTGAGGCGGAGCCATGAGGTTGAGGTGTCTGAGGCCGGGGAGTGAGCAGTGACAGCTTATCAGCAATCTCCTGAGATCATTGTGTACTTCTATAACTACAACCAGGAGATATATGATGCAGGCATTCAAGACTTGGCAGTCTGCATTCTGGAGAAGACCCCTGACTATGATTTCTCAGGGTTCCCGGAGGTTACTACGTTGTTGCCCACGACTGTTGTTGTGGCTCATGTCTTTCCTGAGGACGGTGTTGTGGTGGCTGAGGAGGGTGTGGTCTTGCCAGAGGAGAGTGTTGCTCGTCCAGCCGAGGCCGATATGATGTCCCCTGCTGGGTCGGATGTCGCTCCTCCATCAGATGCCCCTTGAGTATATAGGTGTTCTTGGGCGTTAAACTTTTTGGATCTTGAACTTTGGATTGTGATCTCTTTTTGGATTGTATGTACTTAACTTTTTACCTTCGTCGATGTGGATGTTGCATATATGTGATCTTTGTTGCTTTGATGGTTCTCTTAATTTTGCAACCTCAGGTGGTCTGTAGTCTTTGGTGGTGTTATGTCTTGGCGGTCTATGGACCTTGATGGCCAATGGGCCTTGGTGGCATTGTGCCTTGAGGGCGTAACGCCTTGGTGGTCAACGGACCTTGGTGGCCAACAGGCCTTGGTGGCATAACGCCTTGGTGGTCAACGGACCTTGGTGGCCAACGGGCCTTGGGGGCATAACGCCTTAGTGGCATAATGACTTGGTGCGATGGCAGTGATTCGATTGAGTAGTAGAAGACGAGTATTTCCGAAACCAACTCTTTACTTCAAATGAGAAAAATTTTCAAATTATCCTTGAAAGTGTACTGCCATTTACTACTACTGCTACTACTGCTGCTGCTGCTCTATTATTGCTTCTACTGATAGTACTTCTTCAGGTGTTCTGAGTTCCAGGTACGGTCTACCTTCTTGCCCCCAGAGTTTTCAAGCGGTATGTCCCTAGACGTATCTTCTTAGAAACTATGTCAGGTCCTTCCCAGTTTGCTGATAGCTTCCCTTCCTTTCGTGGCTGTGATGCACTTACCCTCCTTAGGACTAGGTTCCTTTGGTGGAATAACCTTTCTTGCACCCTGGCATTGTAGTACTTTGCTGTACACTGTTGGTATGCCACATTTCTCAGTAGTGCCTTCTCTCGTACTTCATCCAGGAAGTCTAGATTTGCTCGTAGTCCATCTGTTTATGTCCTTTCGTTGAAGTGCAGTACTCTGTGGGACATGGTGATGACCTCTACTGGTGCTAGTGCCTTTGTGCCATATGCCAGGTGGAATGGGCTTTCTCCTGTGGGTGTCCTTATTGTGGTGCGGTATGCTCATAGGACATTTAGCAGTTCTTCGACCCACTTCCCTTTGGCTCCTTTCAATCTTTTCTTTATTCCATCCAGCAGAGTTCTGTTGGTGACCTCCACCTGATCATTAGCCTATGGGTAAGCTATCGAAACATGCCGATAGTCAATGTTGTAGCTCTGATAGAAGACTCTGAACTTGGGGTTGTTGAACTGCTTCCTGTTATCTGAGACTATGATCTTTGGCACCTCGAACCTATAGATGATGTCGTCATGGACGAACTTCTCCATCTCATTCTTTGTGATTTTGGCCAATGGCTTGGCCCCTACCCACTTGGTGAAGTAGTCTATGGCGACCACCAAGTATTTGCGGTTGCCTGATGCTGTTATGAAGTCCCCCAAGATGTCTACCCCCCACATGGCAAAGGGAATAGGGTTGAGGATCGATGTCCGTTTGGTGGCGGGTAGATGGGGTACTGGGGCGAACAATTGACATTGCTCGCAAGCCTTGACGTATTGCACTGCTTCTTCTTGCATTCTCGGCCAGTAGAGTCCTTGTCAGAGGATTTTGTAGGCTAGATTTTGTCCTCCCATATGGCTTCCACAGATCCCCTCATGTACCTCTGTCAGGGCATATTGGGCTCCTTTGGGTGCTAGGCACCGAAGCAGTGGTGCTGTGGTCCCCCTCTTGTATAGTACTCTGTCTAGGATGGTGTACTTTGCAGCTCTCATCCTTATCTTCCTTGCTTCGACCTTGTCTTCTGGTAAGATGTCGTTCTGTAGGTAGTTGAGTATAGGGTCCATCTAGCTAGGCCCTTCCTCAATTTCATTGACTTGCTTCTCCTGGTATGTTGGTTCATGTAATATTTCCACGTACACTGCACTATCTAGGTTTCTGAGTTCATCATTGGCTAGCCTGGACAGTGCATCGGCAGTGGCATTCTCGATCCTGGGAACCCGAACCATCTCGAACGTCACGAACTCTCTGATCAGCTTTCGAGCACGTGCTAGGTATGACATCATTCGATTGACTTTTGCTTCGTACTCTCCATTCACCTTATTCATCACAAGCTGGGAGTCACTCCGGATGGATAGGTGTGTGACTTGAATGGCCCTGGCCACCCGGAGTCCAGTGAGTAATGCCTCGTACTCTGCTTTATTATTGGATGCTGGGAAGGTGAACCGTAGAGCATACTGGATTCAAAATCCTTCAGGGTTGGTGAGTATGAAACCGGCTCCGCATCCTGTGGCGTTACTTGAACCATCCACGAACATCTCCCATGATCCTTGGTCCTGGTCCTCTGGTTCCTCTGCTTCTAACTCAGTCTCAGGTAGGGTGCATTCGGCGACAAAGTTCGCCAGAGCTTTGCCTTTAATGGCCTTCTTGGGTTGGTACCTGATGTCGTGCTCGCTCAGTTCAACCTCCCAGGCGATCAACCGTCCAGAGATGTCTGGCTTGTGCAGTACCTTCTTCAATGGTAGGTTGGTGAGGACTGTGATGGTATGGGCTTGGAAGTAAGGTCTGAGCTTCCTAGCCGCGATCACTAGTGCGTATGCTACCTTCTCAATCTTTGTGTACCTAGTCTCTGCATCAATTAAGACATGGCTTACATAATAGATGGGTCTCTGTATCTTACCCTCTTCTTTTAGTAGCACTGCGTCACTGCGACGGGGGTCGTTGCCAACTAGATCTACAACTCTTCGTTGGGTTCTGGGCACCCAAGCAATGGTGGATTCTCGAGGTACACCTTCAGCTCTTCAAACGCTTTTTGGCACTCCTTTGTCCATGCAAAGTCTTTAGGACTTCGGAGGTTCTTCAACATCTTGAAGAATGGCAGGCACTTGTCTCCCAACCGTGACATGAACCTTGAAAGGGCAGCGATCCTTCCATTCAATCTCTGTATTTCTCTGACTGTCCGAGGTGGTGGCCTTGATCTTGGATGGATTGGCTTCTATTCCCCCTACTGAGACCATGAACCCCAGGAATTTTCCTGACGTCACCCTGAAGGCGCACTTCACAGGGTTTAGCTTCATCTGGTTCCTTCTCAGCACATCGAACACTTCTTCCAGGTCGGTTAGGTGTTGGTGGGTTTGGACGCTCTTCACGAGCATATCATCCACGTACACCTCCATATTGCGCCCAATCTGTTCTTCGAACATCTTATTGAGCATCCTCTGGTAGGTGGCCCCTGCATTCTTCAATCCGAATGACATGACATGATAATGGTAGTTCTCCTGGTCCTTTCGGAAGGTGGTGTAAGACTCGTCATTCTCATGCATGAGGATTTAATTGTAGCCAGAATAGGCATCCATGAAACTCAGCATCGCATGTCCGGGGGTGGCATCGATCAACAGATCAATCCTGGGTAGTGGGTACTCATCTTTTGGGCACGCCTTGTTCAAGTCAGTGTAGTCGATGCACATTCTCCACTTCCCATTAGGCTTGGGTACTATGACCACGTTCGCGAGCCAGGTAGGGAACTTCTCTTCTCTGATGAACCCTGCTCGGCTCAACTTCTCGACCTCTTCCTTGATGGCTGCCTGTCGGTCGAGGGTGAAATTTCTTCTCTTCTGCTGGACGGGCTTCCTGGTTGGGTCTACATGCAGTTTGTGCTCTGCTATGGACCTGGGTATGCCTGGCATGTTTGTAGTTGACCATGAGAAGACATCCATGTTAGTCTAGAGGAGGTGCCCCAGCTCTTCTTTTTGTTCATCGCTCAATAATGAGCCAACCTGTACGACCTTGGAAGGGTCGTCTTTGCTGAGTGATCAGGGGATGAGGTCCTCCACCGATCTTCCTCTTTTTTTTGTCAGTTCATCTCTCTGGTCACTGACCAGGTTCTCCATGCACAGTGCCATCCCCCGTGTGTTACCGTTCTTCTTCTTCACAAAGGTTGCATAGCAGTCTCTGGCCTTGTTCTGATTACTTTGAACTTCCCCCACTCCGTTGTCAATGGAGAACTTCATCTTCAGGTGGAGTGGAGACACCACACCTCTAAGGGCTATTAGGGAAGGTTGCCCAAGGAGGCCATTGAACGACACCACGGACCTGACGACCATAAAGTTTACCATGATGATCACCTATCGAGGGTGCTCTCCAAGGGTGACGGGTAGCTCTATGGTGCCTTTGATGGAGGGTGTGGCGCCTGAGAATCCATGGAGGTAGGTGGGCTCTGGCTTGAGTCGATCGTCTCTGAATTTGAACTTGCGATAGGCTTCCAGTGAGAGTACATCCACAGACGCCCCTGTATCTATCAGCACCCTGTGCACGGGTCGGTTGGCTATCTCCACCTGTACTATCAGGGCATTCTCATGTGGAAAGCTCACACCTTCCAAGTCATCACCTGAGAAGGAGATCACCGTCTCGATCTTTGCTATCTTGCTTGGCTTCTCTGCTACTTCCACGAACCTGGCATGGGCTTTAGCCTTCCTGGTTGATTCTTGCCCCTATCCTCCAAGTATGGTGAGGATGGGGGCTCCCTTGGTGCCGCTGGGCTCTGCTACATCTCTTCTTTCGTCAGTGAGGTCTCTTTCCCTATCTTGGTCCGCTCTTCTTTCTTCCCTCCTTGGTTCTCTTTCTCGGTCACGTCCTCGATCACCTTAGCCCGAACGGCCATTGTGTCTCCCCTTCACGTACTTGTTCAAACTCCCTGCTCTCACAAGGCCTTCTATCTCCCTCTTCAGTTGGTAGCAGTCTTCTGTGTCATGCCCATAGTCCTTATGGAAGAGACAGTACTTGTTAAGATTGTGCTTCTCAGGTCCTGCTAGCATGGGTCGTGGCCATCAAATTAGGTCACGGTCCTGGATCTGCATAAGAATTTGGGACCTGGTGGTGTTCAACGGTGTGAACTCTGGATTGCCTGCTTTCTCACTCCTCTCTGGGCGACGGTCACTTCTTCCTGATGGGCGATCGCCCTTCTCTTGTCGACATTCAGTCCTCGACCTCTTACTCTCTTTATGGTCATCTGGTGTTGACCTCTTGTTGTCTTGTGGCTTGGCTTCAATTACCTTCTTTCGAGCTTGTACTATCTCAGCCATGTTGGCGAACTCATTGCATCGCTCCAGGAGCTTCTTTATCGTCTGGTCTCATAACGCGCCAGGTCCTTGATCAACTCCATGTCTTGGATGTCCCCAGCCAAGGCAGCATGTTGGGTCTGATCGTCTAGGTCTCTGACTTCTAAGGACTCCTTGATGAACCTGCTGACATACTCCCTGAGTGACTCCCCAGGGTTTTGTAATACGTTCAGTAGATTGACCGTGGTCTTCTTTTGCTTGACGCTGCTCTGAAAGCGGGCCACGAACTGTTCGCATAGCTCTGCAAATGACCCAATCGATCGTGGTCGCAGTCTGGAAAACCATGAGGTCGCTGCATCCTTGAGGGATGCAGGGAATGCTAGATAGGATACCACGTCCGATCCGCCATAGAGGGTCATCATCCCGTTGAAATAGTTTATGTGGTCATTAGGGTCGGTGGTACCACTGTAGAGTTCAAAAGTGGGTAGCCTGAACCTGGATGGGAGCGAGGCTGACATGATCTCTTTTGAGAAGGGGTGTTGTCTTGGGATTGAGTGTGTTTCACCCTTGGTCTGCTTCTTCAACCCTTCCAGCTTCTCGTCCAACTCTCAGAATCTCTTGTCTAGCTCTTCATCCCATGTTTGTACTTCACGTCTGTCTAGTCGTTCGCTGCGAGCTCGTTAGCGTCCTCTCCTAGAAGTCCCCTCCCATCTCGACTGTTGGCGAGATGGTGAAGGGTCACGTAGTGATGAATCTTATCTTGACCGCGAGGGGCTTACTCCATGGTAAGTCTGGCTTTGCTCTGGTACATAGCTTCCTCCTAGTCGACCATCAAACACTGACCTCCGGATGGACCCTTCAGGGTTAGGTACCATGGATCGGTATGATGGTGTTCTCCCCTTATTCGACCGTGCTAGAGGATCCGTCGATCTCCCCCTAGGTTAGGAAGGCTCTCCCCGTTGCCTGGTGTGCCTCTCTGATCTGTCACCCCTCCCTGTCGAGGATCCGTCCTACGACGGTGTGATGTTGCGCGCTGCCTCAGGTAGTCGCAAAACAGTCGTTGATCCTCGAGGATCTGTCGCTGTAGGTCATTGATCTGACCCATAGTTTCTGGGGCATTGGGGTCAGGTACCACCTCCACCACCACTTCGTTGTTGGGTTTGACTACCGCAACTTGATCATCGTTTGGGATCTCCCTCTCCAGAGAGACATGGTCCTGGTTATTAGCTCTGCGACGTGAGCTCTCTGGAGGAGGTGATTCATTCCCCTCCCTCGGGGCATTGTTGGTGGAGGGAGCGGTCTCCTTGCCTCGTGGTGCCATGGTTGAACAGATATGGAAACTTGCTAGTAAAGGTGATGGCTAGCGTTGTTCCCATAGACGGTGCCAATCTATTGTGTCAAGAAATCGCTCAGCGGTCCTTCGAGTATCGTAACTTGCAAAAGACCCTGGGTGACAAAGGAGAACCGGTGTGGTTCCGGCCTAGGACTCTCCGATGCCTAAGTTAGATCTCTTTGAGCAAATAGATGAATAGTAGTATTCAAGATGAGTTAAGATGTCCCTTGATGGGGCTGAGTACCTTGCCTTTTATAGTAGAGCATGGCGGAGTGGAGAGTCCCAGTTGTTGTAGAGTGTCCGTCGTAGGTGATAGAGTCCCTGAGTAGTAGGGCTCCTCCTTGACTGGTTGTCTTCCCGTGAAACGTGGTGTCACGATAGACTTGGTAATCGTCTTCCTGAGAGACGTAGTGTCATGATAGACTTATTATCCGTGGTGGATAGTCCTACCTTCGTGGTAGAGGAGGTTTTTAGTATATGAGCCCATTCGGACTACGTGACTTGATAGGCGGTGGCCTAGAGTCCTTAGTGATGTCGGTCTGTGTCTTGTCGATGGTGGTGATCGCCGTGTTAGAAGGAGACCACGCCCGAAGGAGTTGTCGCCCAAGGGGGATGGCGGCCCGAGGGAGATCCATGCCCCAAGGGGGTTGGCACCCCAAAGAGGTCCACGCCCCAGGAGGTTGGCGCCCAGGGAGGTCCACGCCCAAGGGGGTTGGCGCCCAGGGAGGTCCACGCCCCCAAGGGGGTT
This sequence comes from Telopea speciosissima, assembly GCF_018873765.1. Lineage (NCBI taxonomy): Eukaryota > Viridiplantae > Streptophyta > Magnoliopsida > Proteales > Proteaceae > Telopea > Telopea speciosissima. The sequence goes on along the minus strand of NC_057926.1, from coordinate 35,069,008 downwards.
GGCGCCCAAGGGTGGCCGCGCCCAAGGGTGGCGCACCCAAGGGGGTTCGCACCCGTGGGTGCTGGTGATCGGCACCTGCGGTTGGTTCTTCACTGGCTCTGTCTTGGCCCCCTTCTTTGGGCCACGACACATGGGGACCTCTGATTGGTTGGTGTGAATTTGGGTTCATCGGTCATAAATCAACCATCATAACTACCTGCACCCTGGATGTTGAATGTTCAAATTCCCAAGTCCCCATCAAAACACAACGATGACCCCTGAGTGAAGAGATTCCTCTTCACCATGGGTGAAGAAAAACTTGATACTTTATAGATCATCCAACCATTCAGTCCCCCAACAACGAAATCTCTCATTTCAGCCGTAAGATCACCCAACCTTAAAACTTTCCACCATTCAAATTGTAAATGGTGACACCCACATAGGTCTTGTTAGATAGGTTCAACCTCCACTTGCAATTTCTGTTATTGCGCCTTGCATTCCTGTAGGTCATTTTATCATTCAATGGTGGCTAAGGCTGTTCGAGATGGGCTGCTATTGGCTAGAAGTTTGGGCCTTGGTAGTCTCTCTTTTTGCTGATTCAAGCTTTGTTCCATCTCTTCTTTCTTTTATTAGTTTATCTTTTGCTTTTGTTCCTACGTCTTTCAACTTTGAAGCACATTTGTTAGTTAAATTAAGGTGTTATTAGTTTATTGAAGTTTATTTCTAGGGATCAGAGTACAACTCTGTACCAGACTCCTTAGTTAGGAAGGCCTTGTTTGTTACGAGCATAACGATTTGGCCTATCTCCACTCTGTGGTTGACAGAACCTTGTAATTTGGCAACTATTAGCTTCGCTCGCTTTCATGAATAGACTTTTATTTACCAAAAACAAAAATAGATGCACCACCACGGTAAATCCTGCTTTATTGAGGGGCAGGGGAATCATACTTCAGTAATTCACTTATTTTAGATAAATAGATCTCTTGGTGGAGGCATTTCTCCACATGTTCTTGACAACCCCCAAACCACACCCCCCCCCCCAAAAAAAAAAAAGGGGGAAATTACACTGCCACCCCCTGAGGTTTTTACTAAATACAGAGTGACCCCTTGTGTTTCTAAATTATACAACCGCTTCCCCTAAGTTTAGGTTAGTTGTTACAATCAGCCCCACTCCGTTATAGCATTCCCGTTAGTTGTTACGGTGATGATAATTGATGCCTTAAAATGACTAATATACCCCCTAATGGGGTTTGAGGTTACCATTTTGCCCATAGGGCATCCCTAACTTCACACCCCCTTCCCACCCCCTTCCCCTGTTACTCGAATCAGAATGAGGTTTAGGGTTCTGGCACTCCTTCCTTTGCAACTTGAAGGGTTTTGGGTTCTCAAGATGGCAATCCTCTGAGGCAGTGTTCAACGCCATCCCTTGCCTGCACCGCCAGTGACAATAAGGACTTCAGTCCCTGTTTTCTCTGCCCCGCCAGTACCCCACTGCCAACCCGTCCTCAGGTAATGGGGCCACCACCAACTCATGTAGCACCACCAGTCTGCATCAGGCAAGCAGTAACAATATTTGCTGCTCCACCCGTTCGTAAAGAGGAACTTCCGGCTCCACTTTTTTGTAAGGAGGAGCTGCCATCTTTGAAGGTTTCTTCCTTGCCATCAAAATCATCAATTCAGGTCTAGCGATTTCAATTTGGGGATAAGGGATAGACGTGAGACTAGGAAAAAAAAATGAAAGATAGAAATAGAGGAAGAAAAGATGAGTAATTGAGATGAGGGAGAGAAGACATAGATAATGGCAGGTGGTTGTGAAGGGAATACCTATGCGTGCGGTAGAGTTGTAGGTCCAGCCATTTCAATTTGGGGAAGCAGACAACCGTTTTGGTTTATAATCTTAGAAGAGGGCAAAGTTATAATTCTCCACTGAGTATTATTTAACAAGATATTAAAAGAGGCCAAAGTTGGCATTTTGCATTGTATTATTTAATACCGTCCACTCAGGGGGTGTGGCTGTATACTTTAGAAACACAGGGGGTTACTCTATATTTAGTACAAACCTTAGGGGATGGCAGTATAATTTTCCCACAAAAAAAAACAGAAAAGGTAAATTGGAATAGTCAGAGTCTACCCATCAAAGAGGGATGCTCCTAACTACTCGTCCAACCAAGAAATTGAAGATAGTGTATTACATATCTCTCCTCTTTGGCCCCCTTCATTAGTAAGCTAGCCTAAAGGGGCATCATTGGAATTTTAAGAATCAAGGTGGCAATTTTGGAACACGAACGTGAATTCTGGCCATGCACGTTTGGGACTTGTTTAAATACAAAGAAACACAAAAATAGATAAGAGAAAGAGAGAGAGTGGGGGGTGGGGCTGCAGGTTGGTAGGTGAGAGTGTTAATGAGTGAGGGGAATTGAGAAGAGAGGGAGAAGGCATGGGTTCCTTGAAGGTGAGATGGGCGTGCTTCCTTCCACACCTCATCTTCTAAGCTACCGCTCCAGACCTCGAAATTGCACCTAACCCCTCTCCCCCGCTTTGTATTTATTACACCCTCTCTCACCCTTCCTGCTCTGTCACTTCCCTTCTTAGTCTCCATTCCACCATTACAGGGTCTTTTAATTCTTCAATTCAATCTCATTCTTCACTCTCTAGAACTGAAACTACTTCAGATAAAGATCTCTGGTAAGCTCTCATTCAATTTCTAAATTTTCAGTTTCTGTACTTAAAAATTCTTTCAAAATATCACTCCAGTAGAGAGAGAAACAGAAAACCATGATTTCAATTGCTTCTCCTGAAACCCAACCTTCACAAATCTCTTCCCAGACTTCACCACCGGTAGAGACTCCATCACACCCTGAAACCTTCATTTTCCGATCAAAACTCCCAGACATTTCCATCTCAAATCACCTTCCACTCCACGCATACTGTTTCGAAAATGTTTCAGAATTCTCAGAGAGACCCTGTTTGATCTCTGGCTCCAATGGAAAAATCTACACCTTTGCGGAAACTCATCTCATCTGCCAAAAAACTGCAGTTGGATTATCAAACCTGGGTATCAAACAGGGAGATGTCATCATGATTCTTCTGCAAAACAACCCTGAATTCGTTTTCTCCTTTATGGGAGCTTCCATGATTGGAGCCATAACAACAACTGCAAACCCATTCTACACTCAAGCAGAGATCTTCAAGCAATTCAGAGCTTCTGGTTCAAAACTGATCATTACCCAATCTCAATATGTCAACAAGCTTCGAGATTCCTCAGACGAATTTCCGAAAATCGGAGAAGATTTCAAAGTAGTTACCATCGATGATCCACCGGAAAATTGCATCCATTTCTCTGTAATCTCAGAATCAGACGAGAAAGATTTCCCAACTGTTTCTTTTGATCCTGAAGACCCGGTTGCTCTTCCATTCTCTTCGGGGACAACTGGGTTACCCAAAGGTGTGATTTTGACACATAAGAGCTTGATCTCAAGTGTAGCACAGCAAGTGGATGGAGAAAATCCGAATCTGTATTTGAAATCAGATGACATTGTTCTCTGTGTTCTTCCCCTGTTTCACATCTACTCTTTGAATTCTGTTCTGCTCTGTTCGCTTAGAGCCGGTGCAGGGGTTCTCTTGATGCAGAAATTTGAGATTGGATCTTTGTTAGAGTTTATCCAGAGGTACAAGGTTTCTGTGGCCCCGGTTGTTCCACCGTTGGTTTTGGCATTGGCGAAGAATCAGATGGTCGAGAATTTCGATCTTAGCTCGATTCGAATCGTGTTGTCTGGAGCAGCGCCACTCGGCAAGGATCTCGAAGATGCACTACATAGTAGAGTTCCTCAGGCTGTCTTCGGTCAGGTAACTATTTCTTAGACCTTATGGGCATTTTTGCAATTTGCTATAAAAATAGTGGAGAAAAGTTCTTTCTTGGGAATGTACTGCCCATGCCCAGACAGAGTTGGGGGGCAAAATGACCATCCCGCCCTTATGAAAGACAAGAATCCCGCCCATGATGCTTTTGTGTACGCTCTCATTGGCCCCTATGCACATGCAGGGATCACACTCCCCCAAAAATAGTTAGAGGAAGAGTTTTTTGTACTGGAGTGTGGTGCCTTGCTAGCATAGGGACTAATGGAAACACATGTAGAAGCATCAATAGGGGTGAACATTCTGCCATTCATGGGGAGCAAGATAGTCATTTCATAGGAGTTTGTGTGTGGGCGCAGGAGCCACACTCTTGGAGAGGCTCCTTTTTCTCAAATATTACAAAATCCACAATTGGAAATTTTTTTGGGGGGATATTAGTAAAAGTACTTGACAAGGGTATTTTGGTCATTCTACGATTCCCCAAACAAGCTCCACGTGAAAAAGTCTGACCAATATACACATGTCTTTGCCAAATTTTTTTTTTTTTTTTTTTGTGGTGGAAAGTCTTTGTCAAATCATGTCTATTCCATACTACACGAGACTTGGATCGAACACAGCCTTAAAAGTAGTCTTTTAAAGAGAAGGTGTCCAAGTCCTTATAAATCTTGACATTGAACTACTCACATCTAATGTGGAATCGATGCTTTCGCATGGAACACAACACATACTTCCAAATATGATTGCACATCTAAAACCTTATGTATAGAATGAGAACCACTTCATGATACTACCATTTCCCTTAAACTAAATTAGTTATAATATCCTAAATCATATCAAAGGATATACTCTCAATCCCATAGGTTAGAGAAGTAAAACTCCTCTTAATAGATCTTTATGCAAGATCCTTTGTATGCTTCCTTAAAATATGGAAGTACTTCTTTGCAAAACGAACGTAAACATATAAATTAAAAACAATTTTAAGAAAAATGTCTTTCGAAAAATTATGTACATATTGTCGGTGATATATGTCCTTTCACAATTCTCTCACCTATGACCATGTGGACCCTCTGTATACGAATTGTGAGGCATTCCCGCTCATGCCTTCATTGGCTTGATGTGAGAGATGCTAATACATGTGGGTGATGTGTAGATCAATGAATTTTTATCACCTCCAATTCGCTGCCCGCTCCAATTCCCTCCAATCCCTCACATAGGAGCAGAAATGACCACCCTAACCCACCTTGGTCAGTGTGTTTGGGCAAGGTATAAGGTGGTCATTTCCGCTCCCATGTGAGGAATTGGAGGGAATTGGAGAAGGCAGGAATTGAAGGTGATAACGATTCGTAGATCAATCTCCCATTTTAATTATAGTAGCTAGATAAGATTCACATGAAACCTCAAGTTCTTCAACTGAACACCATAGTAGGTAAGTTTCTTATATACCTTTTTTCTATTTATAAAAAGGTTCTCAATTGTTCACAAGACTGACGCCCTACCACTGACTGAGCTATTACGTTTATTTATTAGATATTCATGTACCTATTGTCTAGTTGAGGTCTTAAATAGTTATAAGGACATTTCAGATAATTACAAATTTTGGTTCCTAAGTTGTATTCTTGCCACGTTTTGGTATGAATGTGATGTAGGAGGATCAAGTTGTCACATTTTCTCTTTTTCCAAACACTTTGGAATTGATTGCCCCTCAACAAGATGGGAACATAGTTCCCTCTCTCGATCTCATTTTCATGTTCTTGTGAAACCAAGTCTACTTCTACAAATCTTTTCTCTCTTCGTCGCAGACTCTATTGTGATCTCTATATCTGTGAAGTTGCAACACATTTCCTAACACATTTTTCTTTAAAAAAAAAAAACCCCTCCCCTTTATTATTTGTCAGTTTGAACCATACTTGGTTGAACTTATCCATTTAGTATTAATGTAAAAGCCCAAGGAATCCTATCCCAATTGTTGAAAGAATTTATGGTATCTCCCATCTTCTTACTATAAAATCACTATTTTTCCCCAAGGAAGTTCACCTGGAAGTACTACTATCAGTTTCCAGGGAAATGGGCAATTTAATGACTTGGTTCACCTCTTAAATTGGATGTTATGTACTTATGTTTTCACTTGCCTGGGCAATAGGGATCATTCATGGAATCTTTGACATATTGTTTAAAAACGCGATCAATTTCTAGATATACATTAGGAGAGGGTTCTCTGAAAGGCAGTGTGGCCCATGTGCGAGTCAATGGGAGAATGTGCAAACGCATCAATAGGGTTAGATTTCCACCTTTCACAGAGAGGGGGTCATTTCACATCTTTCCGTGTCTGGGTGTAGGGGCTACGTTGCCTTTTATGATTCTTTTTCCTGAAAAATAATATGGGAAGAAGAACAATGTCGGGTTGTGTGGCCCCTACATCAGCGTGGAAGCCAATGAAAGCACGTGTAGGGACATCGATTAGAAGAGATTTTTCATTTTGTAGGGGAACAAACCAGTCACGGGGCTGTGTATGGCATTTAATAGGATAATGACATGATGAGGATACTAGGATAGTAAGCCCCATAATAGTCTTTAAAATTAGGTGGAGGCATGTGAAATTCTATAAAAAGATTAGATGATCATTGTCAATGTAGATTACTAATAACTAACTTTTGCAGCCAAACTAATGTTGTCATTAATGGCATAAGCAACCTCTAATGTTAGCTAAAAAATGGCCGAAAAATATGGTTGCACAAAGGATCCCATGGTCAACTACCGGTGGTCCAGGACATAATGAATGTTTAGGAGGGACAATTTTTAAAGCACCAATCCCCTTATTCCCTTTATATGTTTGAGTTTTCCTAATCGCTGCTTGGTCGTGTAGCCCCTACATCATTGAGGGGCCAATGAGAGCACGGGTATGGGCATCAACACGGATTAGATTTTTTTTTATTCCAGGAAGGGTTGATGGTAATTTCGTACGCACATATGTTTAGGCACAGGAGCCACGCGACCAAGCAACGTTCTTTTTCTTTTAAATTTATTTCTTAACAGTTAATTAGAGGTTAGTATTTTTATGGGAGTGGATTAATAAACTGCCCAGATTCAAATACCTTTCTTAGCCACAATGGGTTGGACCATCTGGTTGAACCAAAATTGGGACCTTAACTGTCTAGTTCAATACAGAACCGCATTGGGTCGAAATGGAGTAAATGAGTTGGTTTTCAAAAAACCTGGTCCGAAAAAAAATGTCCACTTAAACCTGTTCCTTTGTTATTTGTTCTTCACTTATTAATTAGGTCTTATTTGGATTTGGAAATGAAATGAGCATGTTACTTACGATGGTTAATGATGTTGATATTGATGTTTTATGCAGGGTTATGGCATGACAGAGGCTGGGCCGGTTCTATCAATGTGCCCGGGATTCGCAAAGCAGCCCATCCCGACCAAGTCCGGTTCATGTGGTACCGTGGTAAGGAACGCAGAGCTTAAGGTCATTGATCCTGAGACTGGTTTATCGCTCCGGCACAACCAACCCGGTGAGATATGCATCCGGGGACCTCAGGTCATGAAAGGTATTTAAGAGCCTTTTTCCTTAACAAATCCAACATTAATTACATCTGGCTAATTTCATAGCCATATCAAGTTTAAAACCGAACTTAGTTGTGGAATTGGAAAGGGTCCGCCCTGTAGAACCATAAAAAATCCTACATAGCCTGGGACTGTGCCATGCATGCACATATATGTTATGGCATTTTTACTTAAAAACTCTTTGCCTCAACAAATCCAACATTAATTACATGTAGCTAATTTCATAGCCATATCAAGTTTAAAAACCGAACTTAGTTGTGGAATTGAAAAGGGTCCGCCCTATACAACCATGGAAAATCTTATATCGGTTAGGATGTGCCATGCAATGCGCATATATGTTATGACCTCTTTTACTACGGATGACACATTTTGAAGCTGTGAGGCCCACTTGTCAAAGCAGACAATATCATCCCATTGGTGAGTCCAGATTTATGGTACTTCTCTAATATCAAAGTCAGGAATGGGTTTGACTGTCGAGAATACCGATTGGTTTGGTTTGATTTATAGCTGACTTAGCATTAATCCACAGTATTGTGATTATGCTGTTGTAGGGTACCTGAATGATCCTGATGCCACTACATCAACCATCGACATCGAGGGTTGGCTCCACACAGGTGACATAGGGTATGTAGATGATGATGAAGAGATCTTCATTATTGATAGAGTGAAGGAACTCATCAAGTTCAAAGGCTTCCAGGCATGATCTTATTCTTCTTAAACCACTTTAGATGTTTATATTCTTATGCAGTATAAACAGTGTCCTTCATTCCTATCATATATAATACCATTTTTGGCACTTACAGGTGCCGCCGGCGGAGCTCGAAGCCTTACTTGTGAGCCACCCATCCATTGCCGACGCTGCCGTCGTACCGTAAGTAAAATTGATTGCTTAATTCACTATCATCAATTCTGTGAAAAGATGATATGGTAAATTGTGTGTTGCCCTAAATGTTGTTGCCAGACAAAAAGATGAAGTTGCCGGAGAATTTCCAGTTGCATTTGTTGTCAGGTCTAATGGGTTTGATCTCACTGAAGAGGCTGTGAAGGAATTCATAGCCAAACAAGTAAGTCAGTAGTGATATACAATATAATATAAACCAATTGCTTGTTCATTCATAGTTAAATTTTTTTTTTTTTGTAAGAAGAAGTCTATTGATCTGACTGTGAAGAGCACGTGGTAGAAGGATTACAAATCTCCTGTAACCACAGAGTGGAAATAGGCCAGATCGTCGTACACACCGTAAACAAGACCTTCCTAGCTAGAGAATTGACAACAACATTTGCCTCTTTAGGAATAAAAGTGAAAATACATTCATTCATAGTTATATTTTTTATGGATGCATATAAGCACAAACACTTGAATGGAAATATATAGGGTAGTTTGGTAAGTGCTTGTTAGGTTCAGGGTTTGCCCGGTTTATGCCTTTTTTTTTTTGGTGTAAATTGTAATTTATGGGAAAAAGAATGCTACCTAGTCACGTAGCCCTTGCGCTCCCAGACACATGAGTGTGCAAAAATAAAAAGCACCTTACCCCTAGCGAAATCAGAAATCCAATCATGTATATGCTCTTGCGTGCACTCTCATTGGCCCCTGTGCTGGTGCAGGGCTACACGACCAAGGAGTGATCTCTTGCCCTTTATTTATAGGAAAAATGTTCTCTGCACCAGGGGCGCATGCTGCATCCAGACACATGGAGGTGGGTGAAATGACCATCCCACCCCATGTTTCTGGGTGCAGGCTGCGCCCCGTGTGCTGCGGTGCAGAGAACATCTGCCCTTATTTATGTTAAGGACCTTGATCAATTCATATTGAATATCTTCATATTGGGACCTACCCAATCCAGCGAAAATTTAGCAGGAAAAAGGAAAATGAAAGAGAAGCACACACACGCATGCACGAACACACGCGCGCACACACACACACACGTGCACACACACGTGCACCCAAACATGCACACACAGAAAGAGAGAGAGAGAGAGAGAGAGAGCTTCCACTATTATGATGAAAAAATTACAAAACCTTAACCCACATCTCTCTTTACGAGATCAATCATATATATAGCGTTTTGATGTATTACAATATAGAGAAACCCTAATCATCCGAAAGTACAAAATTCCCCCCTAAAATGGAGGAAGCATCAAGTTTCACCAATAACACTAATATGCCTTGGGTCGATCGTTATGGAATCTCCTAGAGTTCTAGCTTAATGGGTCTAGCTCAACTATGAGAATCCCTTAACTAGTTAGTTTAATAGCTATTCTAATTTGTTTTTCTTTGTTTTTTGGTTTTTTTTTTTTTTTGTTAACAGGTGGTGTTTTATAAGAAATTGCATAAGGTCTATTTCATCCATGCTATTCCCAAGTCCCCTTCTGGAAAGATTTTGAGAAAGGATCTTAGAGCCAAACTTGCCTCATCAGCTCCCTAGACAGGAAAAAGAAACCTTTTTTTTTTTTTTTTTTTTCTTTGTATTAAATTTTTTTGGTGCAAGTTTAGGATTGAACCAGTGACCTTGGGTGTTGGGTTGGTGTGGTTATAAGCTATTGGAAACAAATCCAAAAAGGGAGGACTTTAAAGAGACAAGAAGCAGCTCAACAATGCTACAACTACAAGGAGAGGGGAATGGTCCTCTGAAATTGTATTATGTTAGAAGTGTTCTTTAATCTTTTTATTTTTGTGTACTTAAACTCAAAATTTATTATAATAAGAGAACAGTTAATTTTTCTTCAAATTGAATGCCATTGTTGCCAAAATTAACAATGGCAAAATCTGGTTTATACATCAGCCATTTTTTTCGGTAGAGTGGCATAATCTTAAAGGCTCCATTGGTTTCTACATAAGTGGCGGAGTTCATTGTTGACTCAAAATGGAACTTTCCTCTGGTTTCTTCTATATTCATGAAGGCATCTTTTATTAGTCTACTTTCGGGTCAAGTTCAAGATGAAGTATGTTGGAAACTGCATCCTTCAGGGAGGTTCACTGTTAAGATGGTTTGGAATGAGATTAGGAGGAGAAATCCGAAAGTACGTACCTTGGGCTTCTATTATATGGGAAGTACAGTTCTTGTTACGTAGACAGTCTATCCTTGCATGGAGGGTAATTCAGGGCAAGGTTGCAGTGGATGAAGAAATTGCATTGAGGGGAGTTGTTGTTTCAAGATGCGTGGATGGATGCTCTAGCTCTTGGGAATCGTGGAAGAGCAGGAGGAGGAGGTGGTATTAGAAAGGATGAAGAAATTTTTTAATATGCATCCTACATGATCTACGGTAATAAATTAGAACTACATTACTATATACATTAATGCAAGGTTCTTTGATGATCTACATTGTAAAGAAATAGAATAAAAGTAAGAAAATATATCTTGACACAAAAAAACGAAAAATGTAGAGTATTGGTTGTCCCCCAACTCAGGGGGAGATAGACGATCGGTTCACCTCCCTTTCATCAGATAGAGTGAGGGTAAAAATGAAGATTTCACTATTCAATTTGGGGGGGGGGGGATAATGGCAGTAGGCTGGATTTTCGCTACTTGTACTCAGACAGAGTAATGGTTGTATATAAGACTTTCGTTACTCATATGTTGACTTTTAGCACAAAAAAAAAAAAAGGAAAGTAAAGGGGAGAGAGAGATGATATTTAGGGATGTAAACGGATTGGATTTGTCTCGGATAGTGCTATATCCGCATCCGCATCCGATTTTCTATCGAACGGATTCAGATAGTGCTAAATGGATACGAACACGGATACGGATCGGACATTTTATCCATTTACATGTAAATATAGCTTTTCGGATAGCTATAGCCTATATCCGCATCCATTTAGCTTTTGGACGGATTTAGATAGTACTAAACGGATATGAACATGGATACGGTAACGGATTTTGACTATTCATTTACACCCCTAATGATATTGCAACCCAAACACAATTATCTCAAGACTATTAAGTAGAAATTCAAAGACAACATTATATTGGCAATAGAGACCTAGCTACATTAACTATGACTTCTACCTCTCTCCCCCCCCCCCCACCCCCAAAAAAAAAAAATCTACTTCTACTTATTATTCCTTAATATTACACCCAATAACATATTTTATTATATCTCCCAAAAAAAAATATTTTATTCCTTAGTTAAATCTATATCTACTCTTTGATCATCAAACTCCAACCCACAAATCAGTTGTTGCTCCATCCAGAAAATGCCCACCTGCAATTTTTAACAGACAAAAGAAAGAAAAACAATATTAAAAATCAAAACCCCAAACAAAAGAAGAGACATAAGCAGCTTTAGTTAGTGATAATTAATTATTAAGACAATAATATCTAATATAAAAGTTTTTAATTAATTAGCTTCTTCTAATGCTTACCTCTAAAATTTTCTGACATTCAAACACTTATGTTGGTAATCCCAATGTATCTCAACTTGATCTCCTTTTTTCAACTTCTTTTCTTCAAACAATTCTTCCATTGATAAAACATATCTCTGTAGATACCCCTCTGCAAAAATTCTTGGTAATCTTTGTTACCAAAACGTACTCTAATGGGAATTGGAATCATATCTTCATTTATTCTATTCAAGAAATGGATATCTTTAATAGATTTATAGATGTGATCAACAACGAGACCTTCATCTAGTATGAAACATTTGTTCCTGTTTTCTAAGATAGTGATTGTGATGAACTGATTTGAACTCCTCTTTGGAAGATTATCTTCTCTTATCTCTATAAATCTTCGACTACCACCATCATTTGATCCTGAAGCGAAGAAGTCGTAAAAAGCTGTTTTCTTCATTGCTAGAATATATATATATATATATATATATATATATAAACTGAAACCCTAATGTTTAACAAGGAGAAGTATAAAGAGAGAAAACAAGAGAAGGGTATATTTGAAGACTCAGCGGCCAAGAAATTGTCGAGCGGTCTAGAGTGCCGTCACCGCAAGTGGACCAAGGGGTCAACAGAGAGAACCGGTGTGGTTCCGGCCTAGGGCTCTCCGATGCCAAAGTTAGATCTCCTGGCGCAAACAGGATGAATAGTGATTATTCGATTATGAGTTTAGATGTCCCCGATGGGGTTGTGTACCTTGCCTTTTATAGTAGCGTATGGCGGTGTGGAGAGTCCCGTTTGATGGCGATTGTCCCGTTGAGTGGATAGAGGCCCTGGGTAACGGGGCTCTATCACGATTGGCCATCTCCCGGGAGGGAGTGTCCGTGGTATCAAGATCCTTGGTGGATAGATACCCGCGTGTGGTGATAACGTCCTTGGTGCTTGAATCCGTCTGGGTGACGTGACCTCTAAGCGGCGGTCTAGAGTCTGGTGGTGACATGAGTCTTAGTGATACGATCGGGTCATAGGTGGGTAGCCCCACCTCACGTGCCCATGATGCGTGCCTGGGTGCGAGCCGCGCTGGGTGAGGCCGCCCTGGATGTGTGGCCGCGCCTAGGTGAGGCCGCGCCGAGTTGTGGCCGCGCCTAGGTGAGGCCGCGCCCGGATGTGTGGCCGCGCCAAGGGTGGCCACGCCCGGGTGAGGCGCGCTTGGGTGAGGCCGCGCCCGATGTGTGGCGCGCCTAGGTGAGGCCGCGCCGGTGAGGCCGCGCCGGTGTTGGGACCCGGTTTGTTCCCCTTGGCTATGGAGCGGGTCGTCTGTGACACATGGCGGTCGTTGATTGGCCCGGTGAATATTGGATGTATCAAAGACTATGGTTTATTAGTCTTAACAACTACAGACGAGAGCTTAGAAAGAAACTTCCAATCTTAAGTTTAAGAAGTTTCTTTTTATGGTTATTGGTTATTTATGCGCCAAAGATATTGATTTGTTTCCTTCTTTTACTAATTGGTATTAGATTCGCTATATATCTAATAGTGGAAAGGGCAATCAAGAAATTTAATAGTTTGGAATTTGGATCCGGATCGATCCGTATCGGTCCTGATCGGCAGATTTACCCATGTTTGCTTTGAAATTATGAAATTTTTTTTTTTTTTAAAACATTTTTACTCTTGTCCGTATTGATCCACCGATACGAGATCAACTAGGAATCAGAATCGGTCTCTATAAATACTGATACGAATCGGCCGATTTGATACCGATTCCTCAAGCCATGATGGGAATAGATGTCACATCCTCCTTGGGTGTGAGTCCTATGGAGGGGTGTCAGTGGACTGGTCCGGGCATGTTAATACTCCAGCCCAACCCTAGGGGTCTTAAAGTCTGCCCAAGCCCAGCCCAGCCCTACCAGGGCCTAAGATACCCTTGACCTAGGCCCAAACTTGCCAGGGTTTAGCAATTACCATAGCCCGGTCCGGCCCTGATTGACCTTGAATTGTAATTATAATTTATATGCATATTTGAACATTATAATATACTAAAGTCTGCCTAAGGTTAGCTGAATTGGGAATAATCCCTATTAATATACTATAATATATATTATAATTACATATAATATACATATATAATTACATGTACAGGGTTGGGATCAGCCTAAGGCCTCAACTCAGGCCCGGCCATGCCAAGGCTAGGAAAGTATTAAAACCTATCCCGCCCTACGGGCTAAAAAACTAGGACAAGGTTCTATCTGAGCTCAAGGTGGGCTCGGGCTGGCTGGGTTTTTTGACACCCCTATGCGCCAGAGGTGAGTCCAACATCCTATGGAGGGTGTGAGATATGTCCCCATCCCCACGTGGGGACGGCATCCGTAGGAGAAATTATACTAATCCGATATTGATCTAGATCAGTGGTACAACCAATAGGATGATGACACGTGACTTAGGGCATTAAAAATAATAAAAAATTGTGAAAGGAATGGATATTGACCGATACCGATATGAATCCATTGATTTAGCCGATCTGATACTGATTCCTCAAACCATGGGGTAGTATCCGAACCAATTGTCACTTTCTATATATCCCTCTCCAAAAAAAAAAACTCTTTAAGAGCAAGTTTTAAAAACTCATAATCGGTACATACCGGTCTAAATAGATTCTGATTTGAATTATTTTGGAATTGGACTGTTGAAAATGGTCGGATTCTATGAGACTCGGCTTAACTTAGTCAAATTCAATAAGCAAAGCATCGAGATTAATCGGAATCAACCCTGATCAATTCCAAGTTGAATCGACTGATTCTGGTTCGAACCCTGCTCAAGAGGAATCTCAATTGTATGCCTTGATGATTTTTCATTCTTTGTAGGTCAAAAATTTCATACACAGCCGTGCAAGCATGCACGATCGTATCCCCTCTCACAAGGAGTTTTAAAAGTCATAAAACCTCACTCCTATTTTAATGCCTTGAAATTCTCATCCTCTCACATGCACGGCTTACACGGCAGTGTATGAAAACTGTCCCCTTCTTTGTATAATGAAATATTTCCTTCGTTCGAACTTCAAGCACGCTGCCTAACACATAGGCGGAGTGTTAGGCTGTGTGCCCGAACACTATCGGTCATTGAATGTGTGATACACACCCTGTCATGGTACAGAGGAGCCCCACCCGCATATAATGATGAATATCTGGGTATTATTATAAAGGATCGGAACAAGTACCCAAATGACCCATTGTTATCTATATTGTTTCCCCTATTTGGGCCAACGATTCTCTCTTTATTAATACTGATGGGGCTTGGAATGGTAATAATTCTTTTGGTGACCGTGGTATTATTATGAGGGATGCTTAAAGGTCCTTTATAGTGACAAAGTGCAAAAGTGGTTGAAGTTTTTCTGCAACATCGATGGAGGTCGAGGCAGTGAGAGATGGGCTATTGCTAGTGAGGAGTCTCCATTTATATAGGGTAATTTTGTTTTCTGATTCCATGTGATTAGTAGCTTCCCTAAATATGTCTTCTTCTCCTTTGGATTTGTGAGAAATCTTTCTTTTCATTTTTTATTAATAAAATTTTTATTTTGTTTAACCAAAAAAATTTATTTGACCCATCGAAGAACCACAGTGATCCTACTTATTTATCAGTGAATTTGGAGTTGCCACTAGGGTTTTAGTAATCGGTATCGGTCTATCGATACCGATTCGGATTGGACAGATATACTCCTATTTCCTTTGAAAATATGAATTTATTTTACAATTTACCCCTGTCTGTACCGATCCACCAATACGGGATCGATCAATAATCGTTATCGGTCTCCACCGATACCAATACGAATGAGCCGATCCCACCGATCCGATACCAATTTTTCAGACCATGGTTGCCACGTCAACCCTCCACTTTGCAAAAAGCCACCATTTGGTTGAACTTTTTTTTTTTTGTAAAAACATTTGATTGAACTTAAAAGGCGTGAATGCCGGCTTCGTTATCAATGGCGTCTTCCATAATTTTTTGGGTGACTGGTAGTAGCGCTAACGTTAAAATCGTTAAACACACCCTTAAACACAACGGTTATTTCTCAGCCATTGATATTTATGGAATGAGATCTTAACCGTTAATGGTATGGAATGTATAATTTAATAGAAACTGGGTATGACCTCCTACTGCCGATTATGCCTTCCCACTTTTTACCGGTTATGACCCTTTGCTGAATATGACTGTCCTTATCAAAAAACACACAAAAATTAACCGAACTTAGGTTCTGCCGGAAGATTTTTATTCTTCTTCACCGACCAATATCTGTGTAAGAGCAAGTATCCACCATTTCTCCCATTTGGTCGATTCTCACCAGCATCGGCGGAGATGAAGAGAACTCAAGAGCAGGTATCCATTTGTTGTTCTCTTTCTTTCTCTGTATATTTCTTCTTTTTTTTTGGTTGTAATGACCCTTCTCTGTTTCTCTCTTTCCCTCTCTTTTTATGTTTTTAGGGTTTATATGTAAACCATTTTATCTTGTAGAAGTTGCCGCATTTTACCCTTTCTTGGTTAATAGAATAGAGAAGATAGGCAAACAGAGGGGTTTAGCAGCGAGATTTCTCTAACCGGAACCAACCTGACGGATTTCTTATTATTCTCTTATCCTAATCCTCCACTCCAGGTATTTTTCTTTCTCTCTTCCATTTAAGTTCCGAGTCATTTAGCCCAAACCTCCAATCTGTAATCTTAGTAAACCTTAAAGTTGTTACATTTTATACATAAAGGTGTTGGTTCCCCGTTTTCGGCTAAAGAGGGGCTAGGAGATGAAGCCATGTGGCGGAACATGATGAGATGAGATTGCACCAAGATCAAGGACATGTGCCAGCATTGACCCAGAATTTCATGGGTGCAACGGTTCAGGGTTGTAGGTACCTATTTCTCAGCCAAGAGGTGGGCTAGGAAAGGTGGTCATGTGGAGAAAAGGAGGAAGAACCTGGACAAAATACGAGCTTTCTAAAAGCACACAGTTAGGCTGGGACCCACCATGCTAAGGATTTATGAAACTGAAGAAACGTGCTTTGTGTTGAGATGCTCCACTAAGGGCCATATAAGACACGTGGTGACAGGAGAAGTGGATCAAGGATTGTGGGAAGAGTTGACGGTTATGACAACCACCTATAGGAGTCCTTCGTGGGCTCCATCTATAAAAGGGAAAGAGCTTTCACAGCAAAAAAAAGACCACAATCAACAACACAACACTCTATTATCTTTATTCTTTTTTTTTTTATCTTTCAAGATGTAGTCTTTCATCTTTCCTTGAAATTTTTGCTGGAGTTGGTTTCCAGCCACCAATGCCTCATTGGCTTGTGTTTCAAGGGGCATTCATCTAGGTCTTGCTTAGAGAATAATTACAGCAATCTTGTCTTTTGGCCCGTGTTTCAGAAGGCAACCATCATCATCAAGTTGCAAACTCCATCAGTCCGTGGCTGACAGAGTTGTGGAAGCTTCATCGAGTCCGTTTTTGGGAGATTATGCGATTTGGTCGTAGAATAGTTGTAGTGTAAATACCAAGTTGTAAACCTCATCAATGTCGGATTTCACAAGCTGTATCGATTCCAATTGGACACAGACTGCAAGTAAGCAACTTTGATTTTCAATCTTCTTCATTTGCTTCGTCCATCGCAATTTTCTTTCACCCAAAAAACCTTAGAGCTACTCAGGCACGGAAAGATCCCCTTTTCGTTCTGCTTAGAAGTCAGAACAGGCCGTCTTCGGCCTCTTAGAACAGGCTGTTTCGGCCTGGCTGGAAGTTAGAACAGGCTGTTTCATCCTGGCTGAGCAGGCCGTTTCATCTTAGAACAGACCGTTCAGTCATTTAGTACAGGCCGTTTCGTCCTGGTCGAAAGTTGAAACAGGTCGTTTCCAGTTCCGTTTGGGCCTGCGTCAAAGGCTTTGGCACGCTCGAGCTACCTCCACCACGTATGTTGTGCCCCTGTGTGTAGGTGTTGGATTTTTCACCACACATTTTGGCATGTCCGGTGGGACTCCAGAAAACGAAATCGTGATGGTTCGAGGAAGGAAAAAGTACGTCGACAATGTAGATGCTCAACAAGGGGCAAATTTTGCAAATCGTGCATTGCAGGTGCTCAACAAGGGGCAAATCCCTTTGTAAACGAGCATTGAGAAGCCGTAACTCACCGGATATTGGTCAATATTGACCAACCAGGGGCACGGTTTATTTACTAGTCTTGTCGTTGGTGTTTTGAATGGCCAACAGTTTATTCTTCGGCCATTACTTGACACCAAGTAAGGGGCAAAGGGCGACAAACAATTGTCGTAAAGCCACCTTCTTCTTGAAGAGAGTGGGCTATGTGCCAACCAAAAAAAAAAAAAAGAGAAAAAAAATGAAAAATCTAAGGTATACACGGAGCAAGAAGCCGATTTACTTGACTCAGTAGAGTACAAAATGTGGGTAGTTGAGTTTAAATCAGATTCTCTCTTTTTCTTCCATCATTAGAAAAATTAAGAGACACATGTCTTCCATGAGACTCTTTCTCATCTCCCCATTATCTCTCTCTCTCCTCTCACATGCCTTCCACGATTCCCATCTCCCTTCCCTAAAATCTCTCATAAACTCCCTCTTCCCTAAACTCTCTTCCATTTTCCTACGTTTCTCTCTCCCATATCTCTCCCCATTTTCTCTCTTTTTCTCCTCACATGCTTTCCACGATTCCTATCTCTCCTCTAAAAAAAACAGAAAAAAAGAAAACCTGAAATCTCTCTTGTCTCTCTCATCTCCCCATTACCTCTCTCACCTCACACCACACCCACTTTCTCTACTAAAACCGTTAGGGTTTACTACCTAAAATTTGGGGAAAAAATTTGAAATATAGTCAGATTTATTTGACGGAGAAGAATCCTCAACAGTTGAAAACTGAAAGCCGTGTTGTTACGGCTTAGTAGAGTGTGAAACGTGGGGCAAGTGCGTCAAATGCGTGTGCGTGAACTACGTGAGAGATTACCAAAATTGCCCAACAGCTACTTAGTAGTTTTGGTAGTTGACATGATCATGGAAGTGGCTCTGCCACGTACCAGTTTTTTCTCAACCGCCTCGATGGGGTTAAGAATGAAACTAAGAAAGAGAAAGCAGAGGGAACAGAGAAGATACATCCAACTTTACCGTGGCAACCAGTCATCGACGCTGCTGCAGAATGGTGGAGGACAATGATCTAATCAACTTTTAGTATTGCGTGTCATGTGCATAACCATTGCAAGATGGAGTGGATGCCACAGGGAATGACTTCTAAAAATTTATCCCTTTTGAGATCCAGTGTTTTGATGAAGGACAGGATGGATCCCACTTTCATGTTGGAAGAGGTGACGGTGGAGGTCAACCTGTTGTCTCCACCATTTGCCATTTTTTGAGGGAGCCATTAGAGCAAGAGCAATTCTTCGAGCAACGCATATGACGAGTAGGGCATTGTTAGAAGAAAAACATTTGTTGAAGATGTTCACCTCCCACGGTACTGTTCTTTGGGCTGAATGATTTTAATTTGGAATTACTCTTTTGGATCGCTCTCATGGTGGATGGCAATTAGTTCATTCTCTTGTGATACTATATGAATATTTTTGAATAGTTCATGCGTAGTGGCCGAGAAATGACAAAAGAGTTCGACCGCAGAATTTTACTGGCAGTTTGCTACGTACATCGGTCAAGAAGTATGTGACCGGTCGTGGTGTGTAAGATCGGTCTTGGGCTTAAATTTAAGACAAAAGGAGGCCGAACTTAAGGCTATAAAGGCACATCCACAATCCCACTCAAACTCGTGTGGCCTCGTTCAAATGGGATTGTGAGGGGCATTGTTGGTTCCCACTTTCAGCCAAGGGTAGGCCAAAAAATATGGCCACGTGGCTGAAATGTGAGAGGGGCAGCTGAGATAAAACTGCATGGTAAGTGGTTATTGGAAAGGGGCCCATCACACTAGGAAGCAATCTGAAAAGTAGGAGATGCAATAGCTGGAATTACTTCAAGAAGGGGTCATGTGCAAAATCAGGGACACGTGGCACTAGAATAAGGGGATTGTAGATACATGGGTGCAACGGTTATGGCAACTACCAAATGTGAGCCTTTATGGGATCCATCTATAAAAGACAGAAGTCTCCATTGAAGAGAAGATACCACAATCAACAATACAACACTCTACTATCTTTATTCCTTTTTTTTTTATCTTTCAAGATGTAGTCTTTCATCTTTCCCTGTAATTTTTGCTGGAGTTGGCTTCCAGCCACCAATGCCTCATTGGCTTGTGTTTCAAGGGGCATTCATGTAAGTCTTGCTTGGAGAATAACTCCAGCAACCATGTCTTTTGGCCCATGTTTCAGAAGGCAACCATCATCATCAAGTTGTAAACTTCATCAGTCCGTGGCTGGCAGAATTGTGGAAGCTTCATCAGATCCATTTTTGGAAGATGCTTGGAGAACAACTCCAGCAATCTTGTCTTTTGGCCCGTGTTTTAGAAGGCAACCATTAACATCAAGTTGCAAGCTTCATCAATCCATGGATGGCAGAGTTGTGGAAGCTTCATCGAGTCCGTTTTTGAGAGATTATGCGATTTGGTCGTAGAATAGTTGTAGTGTAAATACCAAGTTGTAAACCTCATCAATGTCGGATTTCACCAGCTGTACCGACTCCAATCGGACACAGACTGCAAGTAAGCAACTTTGATTTTCAATCTTCTTCCTTTGCTTTGTCTATCGCAATTTTCTTTCACCCAAAAGACCTTAGAGCTACTCAGGTACGGAAAGATCCCCTTTTTGTCCTGGTTAGAAGTCAGAACAGGCCGTCTTCGGCCTCTTAGAACAGGTCATTTTGCCAATTAAAATAGGTCGTTTCGGCCTGGCTGGAAGTTAGAATAGGCCATTTCATCCTGGCTAAGCAGGCCGTTCAGTCTTTTAGAATAGGCCATTTCGTCCTAGTCGAAAGTTGAAATTGGCCGTTTCCAGTTCCGTTTGGGCCTGCGTCAAAGGCTCTGGCACGCCCACGCTACCTCCACCACGTGCGTTGTGCCCCTGTGTGTAGGTGTTGGATTTTTCACCAACACATTTTGGCACACTCGGTGGGACTCTAGAAAGCAAAATCGTGATGGTTCAAGGAAGAAGAAATGTCGATAAAGGGAATCCCTTCCCAAATCATGCAGTGAGAATGTGCTCAACCAAGGGCAATTCCCACTATCAATGAACACCGATTGGTCGAAGCCCATTGGCAAAGGGCACGGTTTACGTCCAAAATTTTGATGGTTCGAGGAGGAGGGTACACCACCAGGCAAGGGGCAAGTCTTTTTGTTGATGCTGTGATAATCCATCGTGCCTGCGATTGAGACCGAGATAATCCAATGGCATCAGGAGACCTGCCATGCCTCATCTACCTTCCCAAACCGAACTTGATTCTCATATTCCTGATGTAAGCAGCAACTGTCTCACTTATTAAAATTTTGTTTCGCCGATGATGCCATCGGAGAGTCAAAATAAAGCCGGACCGATGTTGCCATTGGGAGTGAAATCAAGAACCCGAGGACTTTCACCTTTTCATGGCACCAAGCCTCGGGGTCATGGTTCCTCATGTCCATTTCTAGCGGCGTAAAACGTGCATCATATCAATCGACTTGGTATTCAATTTGTTATTGTGGGCAGTTTGAGAGTGCAAAGTGTTGTTTTGGATGGCCGTCAGCCTATTTTCTGGCTAAAAGCTATAGACACCAAGCAAGGGGCAGAGGCGGCAAAAATCTACCGCATAGCCACTTTTTCTGCAAGAAAATAGGCTATTAAAAAAAAAGAGAAAAGAAAAAAATGAGAAATTCGAGGTATACACAAAGCAAGAAGCCGATTTGCCCGGCTCGGTGGAGTACGAAACGTGGGTAGTTAAAGATAAGTTAGATTATCTCTCTCTCTCTCCTCTTACATACTTTCCACAATTCCCATCTTTCTTTCCTAAAATCTCTCATTTATCTCTCATCTCCCCATTATCACTCTCTCTCCTCTCATTTCCTAAACTCCCTCTTTCTTAAAATCTCTCCCAACTTTGCTACGTTTCTCTCTCTCATCTCTCTCCCTAAATTATCTCTCTTTTCTCTCCACATGCCACCCACTACTTCCGTCTCTCCTAAATCCTTCGCAATTTTCTTAGAATTCCATCTTTCTCGCATATGGTCATACGGGTGTGGGGATCCAGCATCTACAAGTGTCCTTAACCGATATGGTTATCAAGGAAAGTGGTTACGGTTAGTCATTTTAAAAAAAAAATCTAAAACATACTCAGATTTATTCGATGAAGGATAATCCTTACAGAGTCGTGTAATCACGGCTCAGTGGAGAATGAGACACGGGGCAATGAGAATTTGACGATTACCACGCTCTTACTGATATTTGGGGAGAAGGCCAAAACATGGCATAATGGATCTAATTGCTGGCATCATGGGGCTCGCAACTTCAAATTTGAAGGGCTGAGTTGTTGCCAATTTATTTGTTTGGCATGACATTGACGGTGATGGAAACGGCATCGAATTAATTTTAATGCTTCGCCGTGTTTCTCGATCGATCTAATTTTGATCTTGTCACTATTACCATTGTGGTTTGTAGTTATGCTATGGTGGAGTGTGATATCATCAAGTTCTTCTTCTATGAATGATTTGCTGATTAATGGCACCTAATTACTTGAGAGTGAGAAGAAGTTGAGCTCGGTCACACCTATTTTGATCAAAAGGATTGAGGACCCACATATGGGTTAGCCCTACTCGACATAGGCATGGCCCTGGCTTCCCAAGTTGATAAACACGGCTGGTTCAGATGTGAATGTCTATAAGGTCGGTTTCTCGATTGATAACCGGGATGGTGGTGATAGTACGTGAGTGAATGACGATATCTTTTGAATCAATTTTTTAAAAAAAATCATCAAAAGGAGACCAAGTAAATAGGAACACATTTGTTTACACCCCATTTCGGTCACTAGACCGATAAAATCATGTCCACAATCCCATTCGAACTTGTGTGGCCCCGTTCAAACGAGATTGTGAGGGGTATTGTTGGTTCCCCATTTTCGGCTAAAGAGGGGCTAGGAGATGAAGCCATATGGCGGAACATGATGAGATGAGATTGCACCAAGATCAAGGACATGTGGCAGGATTGACCCAAAATCTCATGGGTGCAACAGCTCAGGGTTGTAAGTACCTATTTCTCAACCAAGAGGTGGGCCAGGAAAGGTGGCCATGTGGAGAAAAGGAGGAAGAACCTGGACAGAATACGAGCTTTCTAAAAGCACACAGTTAGGCTGTGACCCACCATGCTGAGGACTTGTGCAACTGAAGAAACGTGCTTTGTGTTGAGATGCTCCACTAAGGGCCATATAGGACATGTGGCGACAGGAGAAGTGGATCAAGGATTGTGGGAAGAGTTGACGGTTATGACAACCACCTATAGGAGCCCTTCATGGGCTCCATCTATAAAAGGGAAAGAGCTTTCACAGCTAAAAAAAGACCACAATCAACAACACAACACTCTATTATCTTTATTCCTTTTTTTTATCTTTCAAGATGTAGTCTTTCATATTTCCTTGTAATTTTTGCTGGAGTTGGTTTCCAGCCACCAATGCCTCATTGGCTTGTGTTTCAAGGGACATTCATGTAGGTCTTGCTTGGAGAACAACTCCAGCAATCTTGTCTTTTGGCCCGTGTTTCAGAAGGCAACCATCGTCATCAAGTTGTAAATTCCATCAATCTGTGGCTGCCAGAGTTGTGGAAGCTTCATCGAGTCCGTTTTTGGGAGATTATGCGATTTGATCATAGAATAATTATAGTGTAAATACCAAGTTGTAAACCTCATCAATGTCGGATTTCATAAGCTGTACCGACTCCAATCGGACACAGATTGCAAGTAAGCAACTGTGATTTTCAATCTTCTTCCTTTTGCTTCGCCCATCGTAATTTTCTTTCACCAAAAGACCTTAGAGCTACTCAGGCACGGAAAGATCCCCTTTTCGTTCTGATTAGAAGTCAGAACAGGCCGTCTCCGGCCTCTTAGAACAGGCCGTTTTGCCAATTAGAATAGGCCATTTTGGCCTGGCTGGAAGTTAGAACAGGTTGTTTCGTCCTAGCTGAGCAGGCCGTTCAGTTATTTAGAACAGGCCATTTTGTCCTGGTCGAAAGTTGAAACAAGCCGTTTCAAGTTTCGTTTGGGCCTGCGTCAAAGGCTGTGGTACGCCCGCGCTACCTCCACCACGTGTGTTGTGCCCCTGTGTGTATGTGTTGGATTTTTCACCAATAAAAGGGCAATAGAACCGATATCTGACAGGGTTAACCTCTACATCCCAACATTGGTCGAGGTTAGGGGGGAGCAAGCCATATCTTTAAACAAGGATCAAGGTTTAGGTGGGGCGAATTATACAACAAGTTCAAGGATGGGCCATGAATTTCACTATGCAAATGTATGAATGATTGCTTCAAAGGCTGAACCTTTTTATGTATGTATGGTACTAGTTTATAGGGGTTTCCTTCTTGATTTAGAGTCAAATGTTCTCATTTATAAATTTTTTTTCTGCTCTTCCCTTTGCAATAAACAATCTTTCTTAAAAAATAGGAAAAACTTAAAGAGTTGTTGATGTTTCCTATATATATATGATACTAGATGGTGCACTACCCCACTTGTGAAATCACCTATGACTCCAAAGCTGTTTGAACCCACCAACCTGAGAAACAATGGCTTAGTAATGATCTATGGAAACTGGGTTATCCATAGGCTTGGTATTTTGTATGGTTTATATTGGATTGGGTACATATAAAGCATTTAAGAGTTGTGGTGGCTTTAGTCAGGACCCAGTAGTGTGTGTGGGTGGTCCGATCACAAACTGTGGGCAAATCACTATGTTTTATAAAGCAAAAAAAGGGAAAGATGAATTTTTTAAAGTTTTAGTAAAACTAAGTTGGGTTATAAAGTGTTCTCCTAAGTGGTACCATTGAATTGAATTAAGGACTGTAAGAATATCAGGTATGACTTAGGTTTGTGGCATCAGATGTAAATATTATTTTTTTCAAGGGTTGTAATATAACATTACTCCATATAATAAATACATCATCTCTTTAGGGTTTCTCTCATCGGAGAGAGAGAGAACTTCAATTGTCATCTCTTTGGGCTTTTTTGGACTCTGATTCGCCAGGCTGTCCAGTTACCCGGTGTTCTACGACTGGTTTTTGTACTTTTCTTGGCTCTAATTGTATCTTTTGGAGTGCCAAGAAACAACCCACTATAGCACGCTCTAGTATAGAGGTTGAGTATCATGCTATGACCTCTACCAATGTGGAGTTGATTTGGTTGCCTTTCTTCTTCGTGATATTGGAGTCTCTCAGCTGCATATTGCTTTATTGTTTTGTGATAACCTTAATGCGCTTCATATGACAGTTAATCTTGTCCTACATGCTCGTACAAAGCACATCAAGGTGGATTATCACTTTATTCGTGAGAAGGTGGCTCTTGGGTCTCTTATCACCCGATTTGTTCCTTTCCATTGGCAGTTGGCTGACATATTCACCAAGCCTCTAGTGCGGCAGGAATTGGTCCGTATGTGTGTCAAACTGGGCCTGTGTTCCCGGCTCAGTTTGTGGGGGAATTTTAGGATATTAGGCGTGACTTAGGTCTGTGGCATCAGATGTAAATATTATTTCTTTCAAGGGTTGTAATATAACTTTATTCCATATAATAAATACAACATCTCTTTAGGGTTTCTCTCATCAGAGAGAGAGAGAACTCCAATTGTCATCTCTATTTTCTCTTATGGGCAACTCCCATATTCTATTCTTCTTATAACTACTGTTGGTAGTTATTCTTCTAGTTCCTTAAATTTAATATCCCTATTTATTATTCCCCATGCATGTTATGTAATATCCTGAATAACTAGAATATTTTTGCTGAATCCCTTAGTCTTCTTATACATGGTAACCACATAGAGAATACAAGGTCTTAAACTATTGATCAACTCTTATCATCTTATTAATGTAATCGTTGAAATACTCTTACTTACAATTTATTCATTGATGCATTTCATTTTTAGAATGCTCTTACCTTCTTCTCATCCATTTTGGCTCGTATCTTCGCTTGTACATATCCGACTGTAGTAGCATTAGAACATGAATCAAATATGAGTACTTATCTACAAATTCATAAATATGTGATACAATTACAACAATTGTTTTCCAATGCACATAAATATGTAATAACATCAATAAGGAGATCGTTTTACTCATTCTTTTTATTTAAGTCAACCCTACTTAAGGCATCAAAGACTTCCATTAACATTCTTGTTTGATTTTCTGAGTCTTTAATTGTTGCTTTTAAATATCCTTTCATAAACTCGGATGAAGTCTAAGGAGCTTCAAACATCGAGGTCTCTATGCAATCAACTGAAGTTGAGGTATGTTGGGTAGCAGGGCACTGACATTCATCTTCTATCCAAACAAACATTCCACACCCATAATGTTCAGCCTGTAGTTCAATTAAAAAAATGTTCATAAAAATAAAAGAACTTAAATCCAACATTACTTGTTACAAATGACATTAAAATGTATAATTTGGTATAGTAGTAATATCGTAGTTGATTTTAGGCAACATCAAAACACCCGACTTCTGATTTTATCGGTTTTTTATGTTCTAACTTTACATTATCTATTTTCACATTCACATAATCTAAACTGATTTACCTAAGGGAAGAATGAACATCCTCGTGGACATTTGTAATATTCTCTACCGTTATTTTTTTCAGACCTAGAAATGTCTTTTTTACAATTCATACCACATATTTCACAACTAGCCCCAGTAATCATACTCTTAGTAGAAGCCATCTGGTGAATTATTTAACACAAAAAAAGGTAGAATTTATTTAAGAAAAGTCAATGAGATTCAATATTTAATGTTAATGAAAATAAAAAATTGTTGCACACCTAAATACTGAGTTCATCCTACATAATTAAAACATTCGAAAAGAAAATATTTCACAAAAACCAAGCAAACGAGGGAACGTAGGCATTCATTCGGGATTATAGAAATTGGAGTTTATGGCACAACTGAGGTGTGTGAACTTACAAAGAGTTTAAGCCAATTCAGATCTATTAGATCAACTAATACTAATGTGTAAGATGCAAGTGGGTCTTTTAACAATTTTATTTTGCATATGTGGTTGTTGTTCTATACAAGTAACACAACTATCTAAGATGCAAGTGTGTTGGAATATTATCAAATGATGACTTGGATGTTAAAAAACATATTAAAATGATCAAAGTGAGACACATCAATATGGTCCCTATAATGGCTTTGGATTGATCCTTACTGATTTTTTTTTATGGAACCTATAATGGCTTTGGATAATGTTCCAACACACTTGGTCACTAATGGGTTGATATTTTAACGAACCTATAATGGCTTAGGATTGATCCTTTCGGATTATGATTAGCCTTCTAATTTCCCACCTCCATCATATAATCAAAAAAAAAATATAAGCTTTAATAGAAATTGATAAACCCAAATTCACACCAACCAATCGGAGATCGCCACGTGGCACAACCCAAAAGAGTGGGCCAAGACAGAGTCAGTGAAGCACCATCCACCAACCCCCTTGGGGGCATGGACCTCCCTGGGCGCCAACCCCCTTGGAGCGTAGACCCCTTCTCCGAACACGTCATCCCCTGGCAAGTCTCCCTCGAACACGGCAGTCACCACCGCCATCAACAAGGCACAGATCGCATCACCAAGGACTCTAGGCCACCGCCTATTAAGTCACGTAATCTGAACGGACTCACGCACTAGAAACCTCATCTACCACGTAGATGAGGTCTATCCACCAAGGATGCCAAGTCTATCAAGGACACTACTTCTTACAGGAAGACAACTACCAGTTCTACCGTGACACCACGTCTCACGGGAAGACAACCTATCAAGGAGGAGCCCTGCTACTTAGGGACTCTATCACCCATGGCAAATACTCTACATCAACTGGGACTCTCCACCCCACCATACGCTGCTATAAAAGGCAAGGTACACAACCTCATAGGGGACATCTGAACTCATATTGAATACTACTATTCATCTGTTTGCTCAGAGAGATCTAACTTAGGCATCGAAGAGTCTTAGGCCGGAACCACACCGGTTCTCCTTTGTCACCCCAGGGTCTTTTGCAGGTTACAACACTCGAAGGACCGCTGAGCGATTTTTTGATGCAACAGATTGGTGCCGTCTGTGGGAACGACGCTAGCCATAGTATTTACTAGTTTGTTTCCATCACTGATCAATCATGGCACGTAGGAAGATCGCTCCCTCCACCAACAATGCCCCGAGGGAAGGGAACAGATCACCTCCTCCCGAGAGTTCACGTCGCAGGGTCAATGACCATGTCTCTCATAAGGAGGAGATCCCAGAGAACCAACAAATTGAGGCAGCCAACCTCAACCCCGAAGCAGCCGCTGAAGGCGTAAAGCCAGTACCTGATCCCAATGCACCGGCCACTGTGGGTCAGGTTAATGACCTACAACATCAGATCCTCGATGACCAACGACTCTTCCAGGAATATCTAAGGTAGAAAGAGGTCACCCATCGTCGTAGGCAAGAGCAGAGGCAAGAGCAAAGCCTTAGGAGATCACCTCCCAGGGGTGATAGATTCGAAGGGCACACCAGGCAGCAAAGGAATCCCTCCCAGCATCAGAGGGGGACAGAGGACCTCCCAGCACAGTTAGACCGAGGGAGAACACCATCACACCGATCCGTGGTGCCCAACCCTGAAGGGTCCGTCTGAAGGTTGGTGTTCAATGGATGACTTGGTAGAAGACATGCACTAGAGCAAAGCCGGACTTATCGTGAAGAGAGTCCCTTGCGTTCACGCCAAGATTCGTCACGACTTGATTCCTCCCCATCTCACCAATAGTCGAGAAGGGAAGGGACTTCCAGGAGAGGACGCGAACGGGGTCATGACGAATGACCCGCCAAATGTGAAACATGAGATGAAGAGCTAGACCAAAGACTCTGTGAGGTGGATGAGAAACTGGAAGGGTTGAACAAGCAGACCAAGGGAGAGACACACTTGGTACCTAGACAACACCCCTTCTCAGAGGAGATCATGTCCGCAGCACTACCGTCCAAGTTCAGGTTGCCTACCTTAGAACTCCACAGTGGTACCACCAATCCTAATGACCATATCAACTACTTTAATGGCATGATGACTCTGTATGGTGGATCGGACGTGGTATCCTATTGAGCATTTCCTGCATTCCTCAAGGGTGCAGCAACTTCATGGTTCTCCCGACTACGACCGCAGTCGATTGGATCATTTGCAGAGCTATGCGAACCGTTCGTGACCCTCTTCCAGAGTAGCGTCAAACAGAAGAAGACCATGGTCAACTTGCTGAACGTGATCCAAAACCCTGGGGAGTCCCTCAGGGAGTATGTCAACAGGTTCACCAAGGAATCCCTAGAAGTCCACAACCTAGATGATCAGACCCAACATGCAGCCCTAACTGGGGGCATCAGACACATGGAACTAATCAAGGACTTGGCACGTCATGAGACCAAGACCATGAAAGAGCTCCTGGGCCGATGTAACCAGTTCACCAACATGGTCGAAATAGTACAGTCACGGATGAAGGCAATTGAAGGCAAGACCCAAGACAACAAGAGGTCAGCACCAGATGACCGCAAAGATAATAAAAGGTCAAGGACTGAGCGTCGACAGGAGAAAGGTGATCAATCGTCTGGAAGAAATGATCGTTGATCAGAGAGAAGTGAGAGGGCAAGCAGCCCAGAGTTCACACCCCTCAACACCACCAGGTCACAGATCCTCATGCAGATCCAAGATCGTGACCTAATCAAATGGCCACGACCCATGCTGGCAGGACCTAAGAAGCGCAACCCTAACAAGTATTGCTTCTTCCACAAAGACTATGGGCATGACACAGAGGAATGCTATCAACTGAAGAGAGAGATAGAAAATCTTGTAAGAGCAGGAAGTTTAAACAGGTACATAAAAGGAAGGCGTGCCAGCCGTTCAGGCCAAGGTGACCGAGGTCGTGATCAAGAAAGGGAAGAACCAAGAAGGGAAGAAAGGGGAGTGGATCGAAATAGAGAAAGAGACCACACTGACGAGAGAAGAGATGCAGCAGAGCCAAGTGGCACCAAGGGAACCCCTATCCTTACCATACTTGGAGGACCAGGGCAAGAGTCAACCAGAAAAGCCAAGGCCCATGCCAGGTTCGTGGGAGTAACAAAGAAGTCAAGCAAAATAGCAAAGACTGAGTCGGTAATCTCCTTCTCGGATGCAGACTTGGAAGGCGTAAGCTTGCCACATGAGGATGCCCTGGTAGTGCAGGTGGAGATAGCCAACCGTCCAGTGCACAGGGTGTTGATTGACACAGGGGCATCCGTAGACGTACTATCGCTGGAAGCCTACCGCCAATTTGGGTTTAGAGATGATCAACTCAAGCCAGAGCCCACCTACCTCCATGGATTCTCGGGCGCCATTGCCTCCATTAGAGGCACTATAGAGCTACCCATCACCTTTGGAGAGCACTCTCAATAGGTGACCATCATGGTAAACTTCATGGTCATCAGGTCTGTGGTGTCGTTCAATGGCCTCCTAGGGTGACCTTCCCTGATAGCCCTTAGAGGTGTGGTGTCTCCACTCCACCTGAAGATGAAGTTCCCCACCGATAATGGTGTGGGAGAAGTTTGAGGTGATCAGAAGAAGGCCAGAGAATGTTATTCCACCTTTGTGAAGAAGAACAATGGCAACACACGAGGGATGGCACTATGCATAGAGAACCTGGTCAGTGACCAGAGAGACGAACTGACAGAGAAGAGAGGAAGACTGGTGGAGGACCTCATCCCCTGGCCACTTATCAAGGGTGACCCCTCCAAGGTCTTGCAGGTTGGCTCATTATTGAGCAATGAGTAGAAAGAAGAACTGGGGCACCTCCTCCAGACAAATATGGATGTCTTCGCATGGTCTACTGCAGACATGCCTGACATTCCAAGATCCATAGCAGAGCACAAACTGTATGTAGACCCAACCAGGAAGCCAGTCCAACAGAAAAGAAGGAATTTTACCCTCGACTGACGGGCAGCCATCAAAGAAGAGGTCGAGAAGTTGAGCCGAGCAGGGTTCATCAGAGAAGAAAAGTTCCCTACCTGGCTCGCAAACGTGGTCATGGTACCCAAGCCTAACAGGAAGTGGAGGATGTGCGTCGACTACACTGACTTAAACAAGGCATGCCCCAAAGATGAGTACCCACTACCCAGGATTGATCTGCTAATCGACGCTACTGCAGGACATGAGATGCTAAGTTTCATGGACGCCTACTCCGGCTATAACCAGATCCTCATGCATGAGGATGACGAGTCTTACACTGCCTTTCGAACGGACAAGTAGAATTACTACTACCGTGTCATGCCGTTCGGACTGAAGAATACAGGGGCCACCTACCCGAGGATGGTCAACAAGATGTTCAAGGAACAAATTGGGCGCAACATGGAGGTGTACGTGGATGACATGCTCAGGAAAAGCTTCCAAGCTCATCAACACCTGGTCGACCTGGAAGAAGTATTCGCCGTACTGAGAAGGAACCAGATGAAACTCAACCCTGCGAAGTATGCCTTTGGAGTAACGTCCAAAAAATTCCTAGGGTTCATGGTCTCAGTACGAGGAATAAAAGCCAACCCATCCAAGATCAAGGCCATCCATGAGATGGCATCACCTTGGACAGTCAGGGAAGTACAGACGTTGAATGGAAGGATCGCTGCCCTATCAAGGTTCGTGTCACAGTCCAGAGACATATGCCTACCATTCTTCAAGACGCTGAAGAACCTCCAAAGTCCTAAAGGCTTTGTATGGACAGAGGAGTACCAAAAAGCGTTTGAAAAGCTGAAGGAGTACCTCAAAAATCCACCATTGCTTGGGCGCCCAGAGCCTAATGAAGAATTGCAGATCTACTTGGTAGCGACCCCCGTCGCAGTGAGTGCAGTGCTACTAAAAGAAGAGGGCAAAATATAGAGGCCCATCTACTATGTGAGTCATGTCTTAATTGATGTAGAGACCAGGTACACACGAATAGAGAACGTAGACGTCGATCGAGTCAGGCGCGGACCGAACGAGCGTCAATGATGTTGGAGAATCCAATGCCCACCCAGATCCTGGCTTAGACGTAGAGCGATACGCGCTGGCTGGTGTGCAATAAGAAAATAAAGTTGTACCTTCCCTCACAAGGAGTCTTTTGGGGGATTGGCAAGCGCTTGATCCTATAATTGGTATCAGAGCAGGTGGTCTCGAGTTCGAGTCTCCCAGCGCGTGACATACTGCAGAGCAGATTGTACTTGCGAGTGGTCCCTGAGCATGCGTGGGGGTGGGATTATTAGAGAATCCAACGCCTGCCCAGATCCCAGCTCAGACGTAGAACGATACGCACTGGCTGGTGTGCAATAAGGAAATAAAGTTGTACCTTCCCTCACAAGGTGTCTTTTGGTGGATTGCAGAATCGTTCTTCGAATAGAGGTTTGGTGAAGATATTCGCAACTTGTTTTTCAGTCTCAATGTGCTCGAGTACTACTTCTCCCTTTTGAACAATGTCTCGAAGAAAGTGATGGTGAACATCTATATGTTTTGCTCTTAAGTGGAGAATTGGGTTTTTGCTCAAATTGCTGGCGCTAGTGCTGTCGTAGAATATTTTGGAAGGATTGAATTGGAGTCCATAATCTTGAAGAGTCTGACGCATCCAAAGAATTTGGGCACAACACCTGCCGACTGTAATATATTCAACTTCGATGGTTGAGAGTGCCACACAGTTTTGCTTCTTGCTGAACCAAGAAACCAAACAAGATCCAAGAAAGTGGCAAGTACCACTCGTGCTCTTGCGATCAACATGACAACCAGTAAAATCAGCATCAGAGAAGCTAAGTAATTCAAAATTATTATGCATTGGATACCATAATCCTATATTAATTGTCCCTTTTAAATATTTAAAGATTCTTTTAACTGCACTAATATGTGATTGCATTGGATTAGACTGAAATCTAGCACATGCACAAACACTAAACATGATGTCAGGTCTACTAGCAGCTAAATATAACAAACTTCCAATCAAACCTTAATAATGAGTAGGATCAACAGGGGTTCCACTCTCATCTTTTGAGAAAGTTATAGAGGTTCATTGGAGTGTTAGAGGCCTTTTGGGAGTTAATATCAAATTTCTTTAGCAACTCTTTGATATATTTAGATTGATTGATAAAAATCCCATTTTCAGTTTGTTTGATCTGAAGGCCTAAAAAGAAATTGAATTCATCCATTAAACTCATTTCAAACTCACTTTTCATGCAATTACTAAATTCAATACATAGTGAATCATCAGTAGCACCAAATATAATATCATCTACATATATTTGCACTATAATCAAATTAGAGCCTTACGTTTAACAAATAATGTAGTATCTATCTTACCAATGGTATAAGCATTTTCTATCAAAAATATCTTCAATCTATCATACCATGCTCTTGGTCCCTGTTTAAGTCCATATAAAGCCTTCTTTAATCTAAAAACATTATCAGGGTGAGAAGAACTTTCAAAACCAGGAGGTTGAGCTACATACACTTATTCTTCAATAAACCCATTCAAGAAAGCACTTTTCACATCCATTTAAAAAAGTTTAAAATTTTTATGACAAGCAAAAGCTAAGAGCATTCTAATGACTTCTAATCTAGTAACAGGGCCATATGTCTCATCAAAATCAATTCCCTCCTGTTGATTATATCCTTGAGCCACTAGTCTAGCTTTATTTCTTACCACAATATCATTTTCATCCAATTTATTTCCGAATACCCATTTTGTTCCAATTATGGATTTATTCTTGGGTTTGGGCACAAGCTCCCAAACATCATTTCTTTCGAATTGATGAAGTTCTTCTTGCATGGCCAAATCCAATCATTATCCGTCAAGGCTTCTTTTATGTTCTTAGGCTCTACCATGGATAGAAATGCAGAAAAATTATAAGTGTTTTGAAGTTTAGACCTAGTTTGAACATCTGATTCTAAATCACCAATAACTTATTCTAATTGATGATTTCTTACTGGTCTAACTTCTTTAGGAAGTTCTAATGAGTCTTCATTTGATGTATCTAGAAGATAATTATTCTCATTTAAAGAGGTAGTCTCAACTCTTTTTGAGATTTCGGATATAATATTCTCATCATCATCAACTAGAGGTTTATACTTTTCTTTTGGAGTAGAAATATCAAATCTAATGTCTATAGATTCCTCCACTACTAAGGTGTTTTTGTTGAATACTCTATATGCACGACTATTGCTAGAGTACCCAAGAAAAATGCCTTCATCTGATTTTTCATCAAATTTTCCTTTGGAGTCTTTAGTATTCAAAATAAAACATTTACAACAAAAAATCTGAAAATAATCAACTTTGGGTTTCTTTTCAAAATATAACTCATAAGGTGTTTTGGATAGGATCTTTTGAATCAAAACACGGTTTAAAACATAACAAGCAGTATTCACAGCTTCAGCCCAAAAATATTTAGGTAGGGAATATTCATTAAGCATAGTCCGGGCAGTCTCTTGAAGAGATCTATTTTTCCTTTCAACAACCCCATTGGATTGAGGTGTTCCAGGAGCAAAAAAATTATGAGTGATGCCTTCATCATCACAGAATTTTTCAAATTGGTTTGAGTTGTCAAACTCACCACCATGATCACTTCTTATTGTAGTGACCAAATAGCCCTTTTGGTTTTGGATTTTCTTACACAGTTTTGAAAATTCATCGGAAGCCTCATTTTTATGTCTAAGAAAAGAAGTCCAAGTATATTTAGAATAATCATCAACAATGACAAAAGTATATACTTTTTCACTCAAGCTTGGAGTAGGGATAGGGCCAAAAAGATCTAAACGGAGAAATTCAAGTGGTCTAGAAGTTGAAACTATGTTCTTAGATTTGTGAGAAACCTTAATTTGTTTACCCTTTTGGCATGCATCACAAAAATGATTCTTGTCAAACTTTAGTTTAGGTAAGTTTCGGACAAGATCCTTGGAAGCTATTGATTGAATCAATTTGATATTTATATGCCCCAGTTTTCTATGCCAAACACTTGAATCTTCATAGGAAACTAAGCAAGTATTGCTAGAACTAGCTTCATCAATGATGCAAGTATATATATTGTTATTTCTAGTTCCTTTCAATACTACTTTGTTATTTGTATCTATAACTAAGCAATGTGAAACATTAAAACTTACTTTATATCCAACACTACATAGTTGACTTACACTGAGTAGGTTGTAGGCAAGTTTGTTTACCAGATAGACGTTTGAGATGGTAGTACCTCCGATATTGATGTTTCTAATGCCAATTATCTTTCCTTTACCATTATCTCCAAAAGTCACCCATCCTCCATTATACTTTCTCAACTTTGTGAATAACTTTGTATTTGTCATCATATGCTTGGAGCATCCACTGTCGATATACCATTCTACTTGCCCTTTGCTCTTCAAGCGTACCTATAAAATAAAGTTTACACATGCATTAGTCCTCCTAATCTCATGGGTCCACTGTTGTTAGAGTTGAGAGATTCCTTAGGTACCCAAACTATCTTATAATTAGGACTATAGTTTGTATCCGAAACATAGTTCTTAGATCGTTGGTACCTAGGGTCACAAATGTCAAATGAAGATGGTGCCATTTTCTGCCTTTGTGGTCTTTGGCTATTGAAGGAGTTTTGAGTCATTCTACCTCTTTAGAATCTTTGATGGTCATAAGGTCTATATGAGTTAAACTTCATCTATGGCCTATGGTTTGGTTAAGGTCTATGGCTTCTTTCCACTAAGTCTGGAGCATATGGCCTATAATATTGACCTTGGGGTCTTTGAGGTCTTTGAGATACATATTCCCTTTGAGGTCTATTCCTTCTTTGAGAGGTATATTGAAATGTATGATGATGTTGATTTCTATACCTTTGATTTCTATGCTCTTGATTTCTATATCCTTGATTCCTTGAAAGGGGAACATGAGAAGTTGACGTTTGACCTTGGTATATTCTTCCCTCTACCCCTTTTTTTTACCTTTGGCATGGTATGGGTTTTTTCCATTATAGCCT
This sequence comes from Telopea speciosissima, assembly GCF_018873765.1. Taxonomy (NCBI): domain Eukaryota; kingdom Viridiplantae; phylum Streptophyta; class Magnoliopsida; order Proteales; family Proteaceae; genus Telopea; species Telopea speciosissima. The sequence continues at coordinate 35,033,148 of NC_057926.1, read as the reverse complement.
AAACCTTCTTTGTCTTGTAGTGGCTTTTGAAGGGTACCAAGAAGAGTGTCTAAAGATTTTTTACCCTTGGTGAAGGTTAGCAAGGCCGACGTCAATCTCCCATTTTCTCATTCAAGTTAGGCAACATAAATACATAGGTCATCGATTTTATTGTTTAATTCTATCACTTCTTTTTCTAAAAGGAGTTTGAAGCTTCAAGCTTGCGACTTGCCTCATAGAGAGCTTCAAATCCCTTTTCAATATCATCTTCATCTATGTCATCCGTATCTATCTCTTCAATGGAATCACTATTTTTAGAATTTGAAATTAGATAGGCTGAACTTACCTCAATGTCTTCTTCTGTTGCCATAAGAGCCAGATTTGTTACTTCTTCATTAGAATCTCCCACCACTTCTTCTTCACTTGAATCCCATGCAATTTCAGCGGCATATGCTTTCTTCTTATCTTGTCTTTTTGGGCATTCAGTTCTGAAGTGTTCGGGCTTTTTGCAGTCATAGCAAACAATATCTTTCTTGGAAAGAGGAGTTTTATCTTTGGTTAGATTTTTACCTTTGTTTACTTGTCCCTTATTGAAGTATTTTTCACCTTTCTTCTTGACTAATTTCTGGAATTTCTTTGTGATAAGGGACATTTCTTTTTTTAAGAAAGTGACATCCTCTTCTTCATTGCTCTCTTCATCAGAAACATTTGTGGTCTTGAGAGCTATAGACTTCTTCTTTGGTTCTTTCACTTTCGACCATCTTTCATCATCATTCAATTCAACTTCGTGAGTAAGAAGAGATCTAAGCAGTTCGTCCAGGCTAACTTTGTCGAGATCTTTTACTTCCTTAATGGCTGTTACTTTCGGTCTCCACTTGGGGGGAAGTAACCTGAAAATTTTTCTCACATTTTCGTATGTGATATATGTTTTACCCAAGCCCTTCAACTTATTGGTGATGTTAGTAAAACGTAAAAATATACTAGAAATGCTCTCATTTTCTAACATTTTAAACAGTTCATATTCATGTACTAATTTATCAATCTTGGATTCTTTTACTTGTGAGGTTCCTTCATATGAAACCACAAGTGTATCCCAAATTTCTTTAGCTGTTTCACACATGGCTATTTTATTAAATTTGGAATCAGTAAAGGCATATTGTAGGAAGGTGATAGCCTTGAAATTGTATTGAATTTTCTCCTTTTCAGCAGGAGTCAATTCAGAGGTTTCTTTAGGTACACTTTCACCATCTACAGTCTTATTGAAAGAGTAAGATCCATGTTCAATTACATGCCAAATTTCAAGATTATGTGCACATGTGAAGTTTCAGAATCTAATTTTTCAATAAGGAAAATTGTCTCCATTGGACAAGGGAGGTCTAGAGACATTTAGTCCCTCAAGAGGATTGGTGTAATGTGATCCCATAGATCTTAGTCTCAATCAAAATGAGCTTCCGCTCTGATACCACTTGTTGGATAACCTATAGGGGGGTGAATAAGTTATCACTAGTGAATTTATGTCTTTTTTAAATTTTTAAAAAAATTAAATAAGATAGAGAAAAAGAGAGTGCGCAAATAGAGGACAAAGAATTTTTAGTGGTTCAGCTAAACTTAGCCTACATCCACTCCTCTTAACCTTGAGAGAATTTACTAGTTTCTTCCTTTCAGTACAGTAGGTGGGAAGAACACCTTTACAATCTTTTTACACGGGATAAGAGGATCCCAATCTTTTAAGAATAAGAGAATCCAAAATCTTTTGAGGATAAGAGGATCCTTGCAATGCCTAAGTACAGTCTAGGCCAATGTAAACAATGCTTTGTAAACTTAAAAGCATAAACTAACTACAAAAGGAAATAAGGTAGAAATGCCTAAGCAAGGAGTGTGATGTGTACTCCTTGCAAGTGTCAAATGATTCGAATTTATGCTTGCACAATGCAGACCTTCTTTTAGAATTAATTCCTTGAATGAGCTTGGGAAGGTCCTTTAAGCTTAGAAGTCAACTCTTGATCAATGAGGACAAGATTTCAATTATGAGAGCTATAATCACTTTTCACCTTTCCCAAAAGTAGAATTTTGAACTGTAATGGATGGATGAAAAGGCCTGACATGTTCTCTATTTATAGGCTCAATAATGGCCTAAGAAACATGCGTAAAAAATGCTCAAACGACTCTATTTTTACCAATCCGATCGACTTAAAAACTGATCTGGTCAACTGGATCCTAGACGTTACAAAAACTAGCCGTTGGATACCATTTATTCAAAGGCAGCAGGGGCATCCGGTCGATGTCCGATCGATCGGATCATCGTTCCATATGATCCGATCGACCGGATCATCTATAAGAACGTACCCGTGAGGCTACTGCCTAATCCGATCTATGCACACCCTAAGATCCGGTCGACCGGATCAACAGACCGGATCACAGTCATGATTTGATTTCGATTGTATGACTGATGGATTCGGTCCAGGACTTTTTCCAACCAATTTTTTCTTATTCTAAGGTCATAGGGGATTCATTTGTATCCTCCTAAGGACCCTAAAAGATGCACATGCTCATTCATTTATTTTATGCAAGTGCAATTACAGTCATGCAATTAGTGTTCTAAGAGTAAACACGAGCATCTTCGTCACTCTTTACTCTTCAATAACTCTTTTGATGTCTTCTATGCTTGTCAAGCTTTGTCATGCCTTCATAGTCTTTAATGGTTAGTTCTTGAACCGCTCTTATTATCTTCTCTTATTTTGTGTCTTCAAGTTTCACATTTTATTTTTCTGTCGACATAGAGACACACACAAGACCACACACACAACCTTGTCTACATGTTTGTTATCATCAAAACACTAATGGAGGTGGGTTAGAATTCCCCAACAAATGATCGTAAATCGAACGAGCTTCAATGATCGCGGATCGAATGAGCGTCAATGACCGCAGACCGAATGAGTGCCAATGACCGTGGATCGAATGAGCGACAATGACCACAGATCGAATGAGAGTCAATGACCGCGGACCGAACGAGCGTCAATGACCGCGGATCAAAAGAGGGACAATGACCACAGATCGAATGAACGTCAATGACCACAGACCGAACGAGCATCAATGACTGCGGATCGAATGAGCGACAATGACCGCGGAGCGAACGAGTGTCAATGACCACAGACCGAACGAGCGTCAATGACCACGGATCAAATGAGCATAAATGACCGCGGACCCAATCAGCATCAATGACCTCGAATCGAATGAGCTACAATGACCGCGGATCGAATGAGTGTCAATGACCGCGGACCGAATGGGTGTCCAAGGGCGCGATTCAGGATCGCATGGGCGTCACCATGCGTCAATCAAAGGGGCGTTAATGGGCACGGATCAAACGAGGGCGCCATCAATAGGCATCGACTCTTACAAAAAAAAAAAGAAAAAAAGAGAAGAAGAGGGTCAAGAGGCCACGACCAAGAGACCATGGCCTATGGGCATCAACCCCTTAGGCAAGGAGAGCAAAAAAAAAAAAAAAAAGAAGAAGAAGAATGCAGCCAGGGGTCCAAGCCCAAAAGGCACGGACTCTTAAGTGAGAAAAAGTAGTAGGGAGGAAAAGAAGATGAGAGAGAAAAGAGAGAAGAAGGAAAAAGCAAGTTAATGAGATTGAGGAGAGGCCTAGCTAGATGGACCCTATACTTGACTACCTGCAGAATGACATCTTACCAGAAGACAAGGTTGAAGCAAGGAAGATGAGAATGAGAGCTACAAAGTACATCATCTTGGATGGAGTACTATATAAGAGGGGGGCCACGGCACCACTACTTCGGTGCCTAGGACCCAAAGGAGCACAGTATGCCCTGGCAGAGGTACACGAAGGGATCTAAGGAAGCCATATGGGAGGAAGAGCTCTAGCCTATAAGATCCTCCGTCAGGGACTCTACTGGCCAAGAATGCAAGAGGAAGCCATCCAGTACGTCAAGGCCTGCGAGCAATGTCAGTTGTTCGCCCCAGTACCCCATCTACCCGCCACCAAGCTGACATCGATCCCCAACCCCATTCCCTTTGCCATGTGGGGGGTCGACATCTTAGGGGACTTCACAGCAGCATCAGGCAACCGCAAGTACTTGGTGGTTGCCATCGGCTACTTCACCAAATGGGTAGAGGCCAAACCATTGGCCAAGATCACAGAGAATGAAATGGAGAAGTTCGTCCGTGATGACATCCTCTATAGGTTCGGCGTGCCAAAGATCATAGTCTCCGACAACGGAAAGCAATTCAACAACCCCAAGTTCAGCACCTTTTATCAGAGCTACAACATTGACTATCGGCTTGTTTCGGTAGCCTACCCACAGGCCAATGGTCAGGTGGAGGTCACCAACAGAACCCTGCTGGACAGAATAAAGAAAAGACTGGAAGGAGCCAAAGAGAAGTGGGTTGAAGAATTACTGAGTGTTCTATGGGCATACCGCACCACAATAAGGACACCCACAGGAGAAAGCCCATTCCACCTAGCATATAGAACAGAAGCATTGACACCGGTAGAGGTCCTCGCCATGTCCCACAGAGTACTACACTTTAATAAAAGAATTTACACAGATGGACTGCGAGCGAACCTAGACTTCTTGGATGAGGTACGTGAGAAGGCACTGCTGAGGAACGTAGCCTACCAACAGCAAACAACCAAGTACTACAATGCTAGGGTACGTGAATGGTTATTCCATCAGGGAGACCTAGTCCTAAGAAGGGCAAGTGCATCACAGCCAAGAAAAGAAGGGAAGCTATCAGCAAACTGGGAAGGACCCTATATAGTTTCCAAGCAGGTACGTCCAGGGACCCATCGCTTGAAAACTCTGGGGGACAAGAAGGTAGACCGTACCTGGAACTCAGAACACCTGAAAAAGTATTACTAGTAGAAGCAGTAGCAGTAGATGGCATCATTGTTTCAAGGATAATTTGAAAAAAATTTCATTGGAAGAGTTGGTTTCAAGAATACTCATCTTCTTCTACCACTCAATCGAATCACTACCACTGCATTAAGGCGTTATGCCACCACTGAGGCTTTATGCCTAAGGCGTTATGCCACCACTGAGGCTTTATGCCTAAGGCATTATGCCACTACCGAGGCTTCATGCCTAAGGCGTTATGCCACTACTGAGGCTTCATGCCTAAGGCGTTATGCCACCACCGAGGCTTCATGCCTAGGGCGTTATGCCACCACTGAGGCTTCATACCTAAGGTGTTATGCCACTACCAAGGCTTTATGCCTAAGGCGTTATGCCACCACCGAGGCTTTATGCCTAAGACGTTATGCCACTACCAAGGCTTTGTGCCTAAGGCGTTATGCCACCATCGAGGCTTTACGCCTAAGGCGTTATGCCACCACCAAGACTCTATGCCTAAGGCGTTATGCCACCGAGGTCCGTGGACCACCGAGACAAGACATCCATATGGACCGCCAACAATATGGGGTTGAACAAATATGAGAACCATCAAAGCAACAAGGATCAAAGGCATGCCATATCAACATCACCAGAAGAAAAAGTCAAGTACATAAAAAAGATAAAAAACAAGCATCACAATCCAAAAGTTCTCATCCAAAAAGTTATCAGCCAAAAAGTCATCATCCAAAAGTTCAACATCCCAAAAGAGCATCTATAAAATCATGGGGCATCTGATGGAGGAGCAGCCTCTGATCCAGAAGGAGACATCAAATCAACCTCGGCAAGAGGAATAGCACACTCCACTATTGCGATCGCATCCTCCTCTGTCACCACAGCACCATCCTCAGGAGAGACACGAGCCACTGCAGCAGTCTCAGGTAGCAGCATAGTGACCTCTGGGAACCTTAAGAAGTCATAATCAGGGGTCTTCTCCAGAACGCGAACTACCAAGTCCGAGGAAGTCAAGACGCTAGCAATATGGGCCAACTTACTCCTAGGGTCGCCAACAAAGGTGGAAGCTCGGGAGGCCTGACGACTTCTACTAGGAGCGGAATCTCCAGAAGCCTCTTCCCCATCACTAGCAACGGGGGAAGGCAAGGAAGCAAAAGTATCCGCGGGGGAAGACGACCCCGAAGAAGATGCCACAACAGATCCAACTCCAACCGAAGTCGGGTCAGAGTCGTCAGAGGAAGACATGAACAGACAAGGAAGCCAATGGGTTACTTACTTAGAACAAAGAGACGATCTCCCAAAACCAAGCAACCAGGAAGAAGAAGACCCGCCTGCAACCATCAATGCAGGGTCAATCAATCAAAAACAAAAAAAAAAAAAGAATGTAGATTCTACATGAAAAAGCAAGAAAGGAAGAACAGTACTCACCAAGGACATTGACCAAAGCCGGGTAGGCGTGGATCGCAATCAAATCAACGGTGTGGACCACCTACAGGTGTGGACCTGGGCGTGAATCGCCCATAGGTGCAGATTGACCGAACAGATGGACTGCGGACCGCCTACGAGAGCAGACGCCTATGGGCGCGGACCGGCTACGGGCGCGGATCAACCAAGAAGACGGACACGGATGCCTACGGGAGCGGACCGCCCACGGGTGAGGACTACCTACGAGCATGGATCGACCAAGCTGACCGGTGAGGATCGCCTACGGGCATGGATCGACCAAGTTGACGGGCGCGGACCGAATGCACTAGGCACGGATCGCCAGCAAGCACAGATCGAAGGGACCAGGTGCAGACCGCCTACGGGCATGGATCAAATGCACTAGGCGCCGATAGCCAGCAGGCCAGGCGCGGACCTCAAGAGGGGCGCAGATCGCCAAGAGGGGCGCTGATCAAGCAACAGGCATGGATCTGAACAGGCGTCGATCGAACTAGGTGCGGACCGGACGCGAAGGTATTAAACAACAAGCATGGACCGAGGCAAGCTAGGCGCACTAATGTGAGCACAAGGCAAGGACCAAGCACCGAGCCATGCATGCCATGAAGCAAACCAAGTCTAGAGGCAAGGCTAGAAGAGTCAAGCAAGCAAGTGGATGACACTACTCCTCATGGTGACCCAAGAACAAACACATGGGGGGCATAATAAATAGTGATAAAACTCAAAGCCAAGCAAAAGTAGGAGAAGCAAAAAGCAAAAAGTGGAAAAGCAAGAGAGAGAAGAAGAGAAATAGAAAAGCAAAAAGTGAAAAGGGAGAATGAGACAATAGCATATATCTACAAAAAGATGGGAAAAAAGAAAAAAGAGACAAAAAGATGGGGAAGGAGGGGTTTGAACCTATAACCTCTCTCTCACCAAGTTATTCATAAGCACACCCTCAGAGAAGAAATTATTCGCAGGGAGCCCCCTAGTTGATACAAGGAGATGGAGGATACTCTCTTGAGCACTCCGTTCCAAGAGAGTGGGGGACAAATAATGAACCCAAATTCACACCAACCAATCGGATATCGCCACATGGCACGACCCAGAAGAGTGGGCCAAGACAGAGTCAGTGAAGCACCATCCACCAATCCCCTTGGGGGCATGGACCTCCCTGGGCGCCAACCCCCTTGGGGTGCAGACCCCTTCTCCGAACACGTCATCCCCAGGCACGGCTTCCCCAAACACGTCATCCCCGGGCAAGTCTCCCTTGAACACAAAAGTCACCACCACCATCAACAAGGCATAGATCGCATCACCAAGGACTCTAGGCCACCGCCTAACGAGTCACGTAGTCTGAACGGACTCATGCTCCAAAAACCTCATCTACCACATAGATGAGGTCTATCCACCAAGGATGCCAAGTCTATCAAGGACACTACTTCTTACAGGAAGACAACTACCAGGTCTACTATGACACCACGTCTCACGGGAAGACAACCTATCAAGGAGGAGCCCTGCTACTCAGGGACTCTATCACCCATGGCAAACACTCTACATCAACTGGGACTCTCCACCCCGCTATACGCTGCTATAAAAGGCAAGGTACACAACCCCATAGGGGACATCTGAACTCATATTGAATATTACTATTCATCTGTTTGCTCAGAGAGATCTAACTTAGGCATCGGAGAGTCCTAGGCCGGAACCACACCGGTTCTCCTTTGTCACCCCAGGGTCTTTTGCAGGTTACGGCACTCGAAGGACCGCTGAGCGATTTCTTGACGCAACAGAAACCTACAGATCCTACTTACTAACACACAAAAGTCCACAATCTCACAAGAGACCTACTCTAAACCCCATCACCTCCCCCCCCCCCCCAAAAAAAAAAAAAAAGAAGAAGGAAAAAGACATTCAAGAAGACCCGAAAAACCCCCAATTTGGATATGCTAACAATTTGATTCATTGAGAAATAGAATTACACTACATAAATCTTGCAGAAAAAATGGCTTCCAATAAAAACAATATAATTCTAAGTAAAATCATATAATATGTAAATGGAAGCACTTAAAGCCTGTGTAAGAACACATAAGCTGTGTCCTGAAATGAATTAAAACCTGAAATAAACATACATCTTGTTCTATGGCACATAACAAACAACTTTCTTAAATAATGAATAGTAGAGATGTAGAACAATCAAAAGTAGATAAGTAGGACCTTCAATAAAATACTCATACCAAATCGATGGCGAATGCAAGTCTATGGAGCAAATACTGATTAATACATCTTCATCATGTGCGATTGTGATTTGGAGGAACGCAAATCAAATGCAAATATGTAGGTAGGACCTTTGACAAAATGCTCATGCCAAATTGATGGTGATTTCAAGTTTATGGAGCAAATGCTAATATATAGCTCTAAAACAGGTACAATAAGAGTTTGAGGTAATGCAAATCTAGGGCTTCGACAAAATGGAAAAGGCAAAAATCATTAAGAAATGATGATTAATTCCTCTATTGGCTACTCTTCCCTCTTATATTAAGAGAAATTTTCATAAATAGATCACAGCCTAAACAAATCGAACTGTTGAACTTGAGATTTATAAACCATAAGTGAGAAGGTGAGAGAAAGAAATAGAGAAATAGATAGTGATATCAGTCTCATGATATAGCCAGTATAGAAGATATATATTGCTGATAAAGGGATAGACATCTAACCTTAATATACCGAGATTGATATGGTCAAAGAAAGAAGAATGATCGCCGAAGAAATAGCTCTTTCCCGACCGAAATCAGAGATCTCAACCTTTGTTGTTCAATGTCACTAATTTTTTTTTTTTCAATATGTTACTCCACTATTTGGTAAAGGGTAATCTATTAGTCGATTAACCCTTAACTTATTTAATGGTTGAGATTTTAGGTCAAACCTCAATGGCTGAGATTTAACCATTGCATTTAATGGTGAGTTTATAGCTAGCGCTGCAACTTTTTTCCCTAATTTTTTGTATCAATTTTGACCTTTGTTAACATTTTTTCTCCTTTTCACCCTTAAAAATTATTGATAGAAGGTACCAGCGCTACCCTTAAACTCACCTCCCAAATCTAATCGTTGATTTCTTAGATTAAATCTTTACTGTTTAATCATTTTACCCTTAACTGGCTAATATTCTCTCTTCTCCAGCTGTTTCACTTGTACATCTCTATTGCTGCTCCTCCGACGGTGTCTACCATTCGCGTAAGAAATTAGAAGAGTAAGGACATCAAATCAACATGGAAAGGAAACTTCCTCGCTTATGCTCTAGTTATTGTATTCAATAACATCCCACAAGTGGGCTATTGAGGTTGTTTCACCGAGTTCTACTGAAGCATGAAAATGGTTTCAGATTTAAGACTACAGCAGCCAACGCAGTCAAAGGAAAGGTAAAGCCTTATAGGGTTTCACCCAAATGCCCTTTCACCCTATGCCTTCTTCCCCTCTGCAGCTATGGTAATTCTCACAAAATCCTCGCCCCAAATGATGTTTTCCCATCTCTTTCTCTTTCCATTCCCTGTTCGTCCTCCCAACCCCCCTGAAACCCTCGATGAAGAACGTAGAAGAAGTAGGGCGAATAAAAAAAATTAAAAATTGGGGCTCAAGAATCATAGATTGAAACGAGAACTCCCCATTCCCTGTTCGTCCTCCCAACTCCACCCCCTGCTTCTTCTTCATAGAATACCACTGCTCACTAGGGGTGTAAGTTTGGCCCTGTCGGCCCGAAACCGCCTTGAGCCCGAATAGGGCATGCGATAAAGAGTTTTGGCCGTGAGGGTGGGTTAGGGCCAGAAATGCCTGGCCCTTAGTTAGGGTCGGGTCGGGTCTAGGTTGAGGCCTCGGGCTCAGCCCGACCCTAATTTTGGCCCTGATTTTTTCCCTGAGTTTTTATCTTGATTTTGGCCCTGATCTTGGCCCTGATCTTGACCTTGATCTTGGCCCCAATCTTGACCTTGATTTTGACCCTGATTATATATCATGATAATATGATATTCTATTATATAGAAAATTATTAATGTACCAACTAACAACTAACAAGGGTCTGTTATTTATCAAAACATAATATGACACCAAGTCACCAACTACTATTCTGATTCTTTTTCTATTATTTTAATTTTTTTAATAAAATAAGGTTCATAAATTTGACTTTTAAGTACATTATATATATTATATAATCTCTAATCAGGATTGGAAAGGATTAATGTGTAAATTCATTGAACAAATAAAAGGCTAAGAGACCTTTAATTACAGATGCAAAGCAACATCACAATGCAAAAAAAAAACCAAATTAATTAATTCTCAATGGAGACAATTATTCCAACATGATGTAGAATATTTTGTGCAAAAAAAAAAAAGCCAAATAAAAGATAAGCAAATCTCCAAATTCAAAATAAACCAAGACATTGCCAAGACAAATCATAAACATTTGAATAAGAAATGAATTAAGAGATAGAGATGACCTCTTATGTGTCAATTAGGTGAATCATGACTAAGTTGACTGAGTTTGACAAGGTCAGGGTAAAAAATGATGAGATTGGGTCATAAATTGTCCGAGTCAAATAAGACTCGATATTTTGACCTGAGTCATGATAAACTCGACAAAAGACCAACAACAACGAGGGACCAATGACAACGAGGGTAAAAAATTGTCCAAGTCATATAATGATATAATCATATTAAATTATAGCATTAAAAAAATAAAAAAATGCAACTCATCTTGATCGAGTTTGACAAGGCTGAGTCACCAGGTTTTTTTTGAAAGATGAGTCGAGTCAAATAAGACTTGATTTTCCTATTATATTTAAAAAAAACAAACAAGCAAGAAAAACACATAAGAAAGGTGAGAACCTTAATCTACAAGGCGACGCCTAGACAACAATGTCGTTGACTCGTCGGCGAAAGACCAATGAGGGACCAACAAAACAAAGCAAGAATCAGAGCTTATATCTAGTAAAATCAAACCATGTCAATAGAAAATTGAATTAGTAAAATTGCAATTTAGGTCGATTTAGAATCATATTTGGTTTAGCCCTAGACCTTTGTTGCTCTACTATACCCATCAAGACATCAACCTCCACAGCATCAGGGGAAATCGGGGAAAGTAAGACATAGATGCTACAGAAGCAAAGAGCGAGAGTAAGAGAAAATGAAACTTCTCCACTGGTTCAGTAATGGTTGACAAGCTCACCATATCCAGTTATCCACCAATCCACTTATGATTGACAATCTCACCATAATTATGTATAAACTTGACTACTCGAGTCAACCAGTTATCAATCATAAATGGCATAACTCGGAAATTTTTTTCTAGACCAGGACAAAATCATCGATTCAAGGGAAAATTAGACTGACCAACACCGGGTCTGGTCATTTTCTAAGCTTGACGATTGACGAATATCCATGAGTCCATGACTCTTGATCAAATTTTATGATTTTTTTAATCAACTTGGATGACTCGTTTGAGACCAAACCTGGTTCAAGTGTCCAACTATGCTTTAAATGTGAAATTATAAAATGACTAGACCGGTCCAAAACTCAAAGTTAATCCAAAAACCCAAAGCACAATGAAAATCCAAAACATTGGAATTTGGAACTCACAAAAATTAAAGGCGAATTATTAACATAACAAGGGTCTGTTATTTTTCCAAACATAACAAGACAACAACTACCCTCTTAAAACTACCCTTAGGAACACAGTTGGAAATAAATTCATGAGGACAAATGAGTGAAATCACATTCACTGGTAAAAATAAATAAAAAAGATGTGAAAAAAAATAAACCTTTAACTAAATTTCTTAACTAAGGGTTGATTCGTAATTCAACTTGGCCCTTCTTCCTCTCCCCAGGTCTTAGTGTCTTACATGTTCAATATCGATCTGCCGACGAATCCTTCATGTTCTCCATCTTCGACAGTGCAACGACCCCATCGATGAGGAAACAACTCCAGAGTTAAATCGTAAGTTTAGCACACGATTCCTTCGCGCGCCCCTTCTTCCTCTTCCCAAGGCTTACACTTTGAAAATCGATTTGCCGGCGACCCCTTCATCTTCTCCATCTTGATCAAGGTTGCTATCAGGCCTTCACATTGCAATTTTCTATTTCATCCCTGCTACCAGATGTGAACTTTATAAATTAAAAGCATCAGATAATTGTGTAGTTTAAAATCCAAACGAAGGGTGGGCGGGGTTAGAACATAAGAAAGAACGGAACTGTGGGGTTCATATTTTACATATTAAAAGCATCAGGAAATTGCAACAAGCATTCATGAAAAAACAACATATAAAACAATAGCACGACTGTAAAGATCTACTGTGCTAAGCAGAATGATGACATGAGTAAATAATTATGCCCCATATATAACAGGTTACAGTTTATGAATTTCAAATAAACGAAAAAATCAAAAGAGGAATGGAAAACACCTGATGAGAACGAGAGAGAAGAGAAAAAATAAAAATAAAAGGGAAAAAAAACCAGGGGAAATATCTTACCATCAACAACCACAGACCTCTTAAGAAAGAGAGAGAAGAGTGGAGAGAAAACAGGAATCGAAACCTTGCTAGGAGAGGTGAGGGTGCGCCGGACTGTTGAGAAAGGAGACCGTGAGAGAGGCAGGAAGCAATCAAGTTAGGGCTTTTGTGCTGCCTTCTCACTCGAATTCTTCCACAGCGCGATGAGGCTAGGTGCTCCGGCAGCTTCTCCGGCAAGCGATCGAGTGAGGGAGAAGCACATGCATGAGAGAGAGGAGAGATCTGCGGGAAAGAGGCAAACAGAGAACTGTAATTGCAATCGTGTAGTAGAGAGGTAGTGTAGGTTGTTAAATGACAGAAATATCCTTTTAAAATATCATTTTACATTAATGAAATGTCCAAATTGTTCTACTTGATGATACTTATTGTTTTATTTTTTATTGTATAATAGTCTTTTCACCTTTTTGTTACATTTGGAAAAGTAACCCACCCTTGTTATGCTAATAACAACTCAAAATTAAAAACATATCAAAGTTAATACAAAAAAATAAAAAAATAAAAAAATAATAACAACGCAATTACTCAAATTCTAAAATAGAAATCCCTAACCGGCTAACCCTCACGGACCAAGTAGGCAAATACCAAAGACCAATGTAATAAAAAAAATGAGAAAATTATGGTAACCTCTCCTAAGAGGATTCGGCTCCTCTCCAGCACAGGGGGGCACTGGAAATCGTCTAGTGCGGCACAGATATATGACATATGGACTTAGCTATATCGGATGGTTTGAATTAATTAAACACAGGGAGTCATTTTGGGCTGCGATGGAGAGAAATATTCTGCAAAAAATTGAATTCCTTCTCACAATCGAGCGCCAAACAAAATTGCAAAGACATTCACGCGGGTTCCTCTTCGAATCGGCTCGTCTCCACCACCGGCAGCATCGAAGCGCTAGTTCAACCACCTGCGACGGAGTTCTCCATTTTAGTACTCGCCTCTTCAAAATCCTCTCCACCTGCGGCAGAGTTCTCTATCTGCGTTCTTGCCTTCTTCTAATCTTCTCCACCTGTGACAGACAATCTACTGCCCTCGCTCATCGTGTTATGAGATCTTCAAACACGGCTATTCACAGGAAACTTCAAATCCCAACTTCTGGTTAGAATAATACTGTAAATTTGTATTTTGTAATTGGATTTATTAGTTAATGGAAAGGTTTATGATTTCGATTCATCGAAGAATGGGTTTTCTTGAGTGGTTGCAAGATTGGGATGGTTTTTTTTTTTGGTAAAGAACAACCGTGATTGTTCATGGTGAACAAATTAATGGTCTTGAATTTTTTTTCTTTAATCGCAGGTCAAATATTTCTTGTGCTTGCTAATCGAGTTTCTTTATTCTCTTGACACTCAAATTACCATTACCCTTTTTCTAAACTCCACCCCTTCAATCCAACTTTCAATCTTTTCTTATGGAAACATTCATGTCAATGCTCTTTGTGCCTCCTGAGCCCAGGATAGGAAAAGCCATGCCCATCTCAGACATGAAAGAGAAATTAAAAAATAGAGGAGACTGGAAGCCGCTTCATAATAAAGCTTGTTAATGCTCTTTGTTAGGAGACATTAGTTTTGTGGTGTTGATTTCTTAGGAGCACTTCGTTTTCAATCAAATCTGCAGAGAAGTTTTTCTTTTTTGTGTAGATAGGTAAAGGTTTGATTTTGAATTAAACTCTTATCGTGATAGTTCCATTTTTAAGTTTCTTGTTGAATTTTCTAGTATTGATGTCGTAACTGTCCCTGTTTTGGTGCTTCCCTCTTTCCACAGTTTTTCAGTGGATTCTTTGAATAAGGTTGTGTATTTCAGTGTGATTTAACTTGAAAAAATAAGTATCTCAGTCGATGTATTATTGAAGTTTATTGAAATTCTGATTTCTCAATACTAGGAGTCCATGCATTGATTTCTTCTGGTGTCTCTGGTTGAGATTTCTCTCTTATAATAGTTTTAATAGATTTTTCCCTTCCATCTAGTCTTTCAAAATCGAAATATGATTGAGGTTTCACTGCTGTTGGTTGTAAGTAGACTTTTTGAAGAATTTGCTTGCTGTCTGAGAGTGCTTTCATGAGCCTTTGCTTCAATTTAGTTTTGCTTTGTGAGGAACCACATGTTGGAGCCCAAGATTATAACTTTGAGGTTTCCCCTAGTAAATCAAAATTTTCCCTTAATTGACAGCATCTCTTCTTTGGTTTCGTAGGGATCAAATTTTATGGCTAGTGGTGCTCTTAGCTGACGGGTTTTAATTTTTAGGCTGACACCTTTTCTAGTATTTGAAGAAATTCAGCCCATAAGCTGAGATTGAGCTTTTTGAGTGGACCCATTGAGCTGTATGATGGTTCAAACTCAAAGATTCTATTTCTAGGACATTTCGAAGTTCCAGAGGAAAATATTGAAGTATTGTTATATTAAAGTCTTTGCTGAAAACAACTATCAATGGCCAAGGGATATTGAGGAATATTGCTGGTTGATAGCAACACTTGAAGAGGTAAGAACTTTATTATGGTATTTGAGGAGGCTTGGTTACAAGGGAGCCTGAAATAATGAACTCTATTTTGTTTACTAGTAACCTATTGTAAATTTTAAAAGTCAGATGTCAACTAATTATTAATTATAATGAACTCTATTGTGGTACTTGATCTTTTAATAGTTTTAATAGATTTTTCCCTTCCATCTAGTCTTTCAAAATCAAAATATGATTGAGGTTTCACCGTTGATGGTTTTAAGTAGACTTTCTGAAGAATTTGCTTGCTATTGAAGTTTTTGAATAAAAAATTGGTTTGTATTTTTTTCTTTCCTGTTTTTTATTTAATCATTTCATTGTTTCGTATGTAACAATTTCCTTTTGATTGTCCATGTGATTTCTATATTTGCAGTTGTAGTTTACCATGGAAGGAGATAATACCATGGGAGATCAAGACATAGGTCTAGATGTTGAGAATGAGCCTCTGATTGGCAAGAATTTTAATTCAGAGAAGGAGGCTTATGAATTCTACAATTCCTATGGGGGAAGGATGGGATTCAGTATGAGGAGAGAATATGCACATTGGAGTAGAGCCGATAAGTCAATCCTAACTTCGAGGAAATTTGTATGTAGTAAACAAGGTTTGAGGAAAACTAACAATCGAGATAGTGATACAAATAAACCTAGAGCAGAGACAAGAACTGGTTGTCATGCATGGATGGGAATTGTGCGTGTTGATAATGGACAATATCAGTGTAATGATTTTGTTGAAGAGCATAATCATTTTCTTCATTTACCATCTACCTTCCATATGATGCGATCACAATGAAAAGTTTCAAATGCACATGCGGTAGAGATTAATTTGGCTGATGATTCAGGAATAAGACCTAAGGCCATATTTGATTACATGAGCAAGCAAGCAGGTGGAAGAGAAAACCTTGGATACACCAGTCAAGACCATAAGAATTATCTCCGAACAAAACGTCAGCGTGACTTATCTTATGGTGAATCCGGTAGTTTGTTGATGTACTTTGAAAGACAAACAAGGAAAAATCCTTCTTTTACATACGCGTTGCAGTTGGATAGTGAGGAGAAGATAACAAATATATTCTGGGATGATCCGAAGATGTTAATAGACTATGCCCAATTTGGTGATGTTATTACCTTTGATACGATATTTTGCACCAATAAAGAATATAAGCCATTCGATGTATTTATTGGATTTAATCACCATAGAGGTATATGCATTTTTGGGGCTGCCTTGTTATATGATGAGACTTCAGAATCTTTCAAATGGTTATTTAAGACTTTTCTAGAAGCCCATGGGCAGAAGAAACCATTAACCATTTTTACTGATCAAGATGCTGCAATGGGAAAGGCGATATCTGAGGTGTTTACCAATACATGGCATGGTTTGTGTACTTGGCACATAATGCAAAATGGCATCAAACATCTAGGAAATTTTATGAAAGATGGATCACATTTTTTAAAGATTTTAAAACTTGTATGTTTCATTATGAGGAAGTATTAGAGTTTGAAAATGCATGGCAGAAATTACGTAGTGATTATCCAGTTAAAGACTCTTCATGGTTAGATCGTACCTATGGGTTGAAAGAGAAACGGGCTAAGTGTTTTATGAAGAAGACTTTCACCATAGGTATGCGAAGTACACAACTCAGTGAGAGTTTGAATGGGGATCTGAAGGATTACTTGAAATCCAGTTTGGATCTTGTGCAGTTTTTTAAGCACTTTGAGAGGGTGGTGAACGATAAGCGTTATAAGGAGTTGAAGGCCGAGTTTGAGGCAAGAAATAAAACTCCAAGAAATATCTTTCCCATGTCACCTGTTATGACCTAAACGTCAGAAGTTTACACTCCTAGAATATTTGAAGAATTTCAAGAGGAGTTTGCTTGGATTATTGCTTGCAACTTAAAATATCGAAATGAGAGTCCAGCCATTTGTGAGTACATAGTTGCTGTTGTTAAAAGAGAAGGGGATTTCAATGTTATGTTTCACCCAGTTGGCCCTACTATTGCTTGTAGTTGCAGGAAGTTTGAAACATTCGGCATTCTATGCTGCCATGCTTGGAAAATCTTAGATGTGTTGGATATCAAGTTCATTCCTGCTCCTTATGTGTTGAGGAGATGGACATGGGGAGCAAAGAACATGATAGTGGAACGTAGTGACGGAGTCCAAGTTGAAGAAGATGTTAACTTGGATTATACACAACGTTATAGGCTTCTTTGCCCTAAACTAGTGAGGATAGCCTCAGACGCATCAAATTCTTCTGAGGGATATTCATTGGTTGATAGAGTTGCTAATTATTTGTGCGCACAACTTCAAAATATTGTAGTCGATGCCCCCCAAATGGATGTCCCAAATGAGAATTATGATGTGAACATAAAAAGGTTGAAGGAGAGAGAGCCTCGCAAAGGAAGCAAGCAATGGAAGAGTTTCATGGAAAAGTTTGGATCTAAGAAGAAAGCGGTGGAAATTGGCACTTCCCAATCTTCTCATCTAATTCAACCAAGCGCACCATCCCATGAAGGTAACTGGAATCCTAATGGTGAATCACAAGATATGGATAACAACAACATTTCTTTCACTTCACTATTAGCGGTAAGAAGTCTTGAAACTTATTTTCATTTCATTACACCATTATGTACTATCAAGTTTGTTAATTGCATTGTCGTGATTGTGCAGGGGTCTGTTGATTATTCCCAGTCATCCTTGTTGTCTTCCCGACCCTCAAAAATGTAATTGACCCTTCTTACAGGAACTTTACATTTTGATTATTGAACATATATGGGTTAATCTATCTCTCATTTAATACATTGAACTCTGCTTTTCTTGGTACTGTAAGTTATTAAACAATTATTAAGTTATTCGCCTTTGACTGGTATTACTCGGTAAATTGATCAATTATGGTTTTCAAGCTATGTTAGTTGGTATACTGTTCTTTTCTATTGTTTGTTGCTGTTATTAGTTATTGAATTTGTTTCTAAGAAATTTTGTAGGGAAAATTTCTTAGATCTACTATATAAGAACGAAAATTATAAGATAAGTAGGTTTCACATTTTTTTTACATCCACTACTATCCATTTTGAAAAGATTTACTCAATCCCCAAAGTTGTTTAGTACTCATGCCACACAAGAATAAAATAAAAACAAACTTCCAAAATTGCCCCAAAAATCTGTTTTTATATTGTTTCTATCACTCTTGTTTTTTTGTTTTGTTTTGTTTTTTGTTTTGACCAAGTTCCTTCCACCGTGGGGCAGGAATAGGTATTGGGAGGGTATTTTGGAACATACTAAAACCCTGGAGGGGTTTGTGAACCCTAGCATCCACCATCTTCTTTTTATTGTATTCTTATGTGGCACGAGTACTAACCAACTTTGGGGATGGAGTAAATCTTTTTAAAATAGAAAATAGTGGATGTAAAACAAATTTGAAACTTATCTTGTAATTTTCGTTCTTATCTAGTAGATCTAGGAAATTTTCCCTTTTTTTATGTTGGAAGAAACTAATGTGGTTTATGGAGCTTGGTGAGTCTTTAGCTCAAAACGGAAGAGCAACTGGGGTTTACACCCAGTATATGGTGGTTCGAATCCACCGAGACTCCTATTGAGTTTTGCCTTTGATATTTTATTTTATGTAAAGGGATGGGGTTGACTGTGTGCTCAAGTGTAGGGGCAGCAGGGGTGGGGTTGACTGTGTGCTCAAGTGTAGGGACAGCAAGGGGTGGGGTTGACTGTGTGCTCAAGTGTAGGGACAGCAAGGGGTGGGGTTGACTGTGTTCTCAAGTGTAGGGGCAGCAGGGGGTGGGTCAGAGTGTATGAGTGTGAGTGTGTGCTTAGGTGTAGGGGCAGCAAGGGGTGGGGGTGACTGTGTGCTCAGGTGTAGGGGCAGCAGGGGGTGGGGCAGAGTGTATGAGTGTGAGTGTGTGCTTAGGTGTAGCGGCAGCAAGGGGTGGGGGTGATTGTGTGCTCAGGTGTAGGGGCAGCAAGGGGTGGGGCAGAGTGTGTGAGTGTGAGTGTGTGCTTAGGTGTAGACTATAGAGGCAGCAAGGGGTGTCCCGTCTCGTCCCGTCTTAATTTAGAGTATCTAACCGAATGAGAATTTATTTTGATGGGTAAATCAGTTCACTTCAAGATAAGAAATTAAATAAGAAACTACTGCTACATGAGAGTCGTGATGGAGTCGAACCATCATCTCCTGGGAACAAACCCAGGTGCTCTTCCTTTTGAGCTAAAGACCCACCTACTACGTAAACCATAGACCAAAAACATACATAAACTGAACAAGAACAGAAAATAAAAAGAAGGAAAAATAATAGGGACATAGAGAAGGGAGGCAATAGGTTCTGCAAGCTCTACTCCAGTAGGGCTCCAAGAATCACATCCAGAGTGAATTGTAAACTTTAGACCTTCAAGAGAGTTGAAATAAACACCAAACCAGCAGCAATAGTTCTTCAAATCATCATTAGCATTTAAATATGCTGGCTACAAGCCAAATGTATGGAGAGATTTTGAACCAGCAAAAGTTAAGGCCCATAGTAAAGTGATCATAAGAGGACTTTTAACTATACTTAATTCAATTACTAGAAGCCATGCACCTCAAAACAAAAAAGGACAAACTCATTTGACAAATAACTAAAACTCCTATATTGAAAAACGAATCCTCAAATTAAGCTTTTTTTTTTTTGTATGAAATCCATGAACGTACAGGATTGATGATTTGGGCCACACGCACACATGCAAGTTGCCAAAAGGTGTTATGGTATACCCTCACGATCAGTGGTGTTATGTTTAAAGGCAGCAATGACCAGATGATGAAGGAAATATACCTGTAATATGGAAGCCATGCATAGGATATGAAAAAAATCATGGACAATAGCAAATATATATACTTGTAGTGTGACACTTTTCTTGGGCACCTTGGCCTCACCTTGGCACCATGACAACTATGTTATATTTCATAATGAGGTGTTATTCTCATACAAGTCTTGGTTTAAGAGACTAGAAATGCGTCAGGTGGAAATCAAATCCCATAAACATCAGTGAGGCTTTTAAATATATCCCATTGTCCATGATTTTTTTTCATATCCCATCTTTTCTTACTCTTTCAGTCTTTGCAAATAAACTTTGGACTGTGGAGCATGCTTCAGGCATCAGTTGGCTAGAAAACTTAAATGGTTAAAAAACAGTCTTGTAGGGGCTGAAGCATGAAAAAGAAAAGCAAAAGGCAGAGAATGTTATGTATGGTGGGCTGTACTTCTCATAAACCTTGTATAGCTCTACTAGTTCAGCTTATGTATGTATAGCTCTCCTTGGTCAATTAACACTATTGGATATAGTCTCAACCTCAGTATCTTTATCAATTAACAATTTCAAGCTTTCCAAATCCCAATTAACTATAAAGCCTTTAATTGAAAATTATAAGGAAGGAAAAGAGAGAGCCAAACTAAATTTGTACCTCACTCTCTTGACTAGAGCAAACACGACGGAATATATTAGCAGGTCTACTATAGGGGAAGGCCCTTCCAAGTAACACACAACCTGGATGAGCAAGGTTTCCAGAATACACAATCCTGTTGTGCCAAATATTTGCTGATACAAAATCACCATTTTTTCAACTAAGCATCCAATTTTGTATGTTTCTTAGCAAGGAACTTAAAGAAGAAAAAACCTTGCTCTCTCTGTAGTGGTTTCTGTTAGGGTTTAGGGTTTAAGCACAAGGTTACTTAAAGCATTACATCCTAAGTATCTAGTTTGGAATACCCAGACTGCTGCCTCCAGCTAGTATTTATAGGAAAACTAGGGTTTAGGTCAGATGGGCTAATTACTAGATTGCCCCTCACAGCCTGAGTATTAATACAAGTAGGATTATATTAGAACATATGAAGGGATATTACATAAATACCCTTACAATCTCCTCCTATGTTCTACATATATCCACCACACATGTATAAAAACCATTGCTCAATCAGTAATTGAATATCAATAATCCAAAAAATCAAATAAGTAAAAAGTAAACTTCAAGAAATAAAACTAGGGTTTTAGATCAAAACTAAACCCAACAATAAATCTAAAGTTCCACATGCAAGTGGCTAAACCAAAAGAAATAATCAAAAGGAAAAGTCCTTGCAATCCATTTGACTTTACTCATCAAATAAGTCATCCTCATCGAGATCCAGATTCAACCATTCTCCTCCATCTTCGTCATTCTCTGTAATTTGTCAAATATGAATTTCATAAGATAATATGAATTCAATTATTTATACAATAGTATTTAGTTCAACAATAAGAACTTAGTACATTTCATATATGACTGAAGGTAAATCAAAAAACAATAAGCATCATCATCAAGTTTCTTTACAAGAACTCGATCCTATATAGTCTCTATCATAAGGACCATACCATGTTTCCATTTAGAATACTGTGTTCGTTATATCAGTGATAGATTTATGTTGTATCATCAAATTTAGAATGGTACACCATACTATGAAAGACATGTTATTAAATTTGGAATGTCTACTATTTGCAGCCCTGACTCTAGCTCACAGTTTTTTGTGCCACAAATTTCAGCCATCTGTAGGAAAAACAAGTGTCGATAGTTGGCCAAAGAAGGACATGACTGCAAGTGCAGGCTGTCTAGCCTTTAACGGAGATAATATCAATCCAAATACCTATGCTTGAGAAAAATATATACAGAAGCCATATGTAACTGACTCACATCGTTTTTGTTCCCCAAATTCCAACCATCTGCAGGGAAGAAAGATTTTAATGTAGGGCCAAACAATGACATAACTGCATGTTGCCTTGCCTACAAATGGAGATGCTATCAGTCCCAAAGACCTTTAGCTTGAGAAAAGTATAGAGAAGACATTTGGACACCATTCATGCAATCTTTCACCCATAATGAATTATTTCTCATGGATTAGATAGTTGCATCGAATCACCTCTTGGGTAAAAGTTACAATCAATTGACTGACCACTTTATCATGGTTTTGAGCTGATCTATGACCAATTAATAAGTATTATACAAAACACAGGTACTTAATAACTAAACTTCGATGATGCATGGACATTGTCATATTTCAACCAAGGCAGGGTGTTGAACACGGTTACCTCTTGAAATGCAGAAACATGGACCACTTACACTCAATGGATCCAAAAAACTACAAGTTTTCAAGCTCCAACTACTGACCAAATGCCAAATCTAAATTGTGCAATACATGTATATCCAGCTATCTGAAATAACACAAATGGGATATCACTTTTTGTCCCCTTTTTCTCCCCCCAGGGTGAATCAGTCAATCCAAGAACCAGCTAAAAACTTTGACAAAAACTTTCTTTAATATATAACTACGAGTCAACTTCAACATGTAGCTTATGCGCATAAGAAAGCTTATTTGTTTTTCAGATTTTCTAATGAAGAAGATGATTTCATCTTCTGATAATCCTATGGCCATTATGATTCAAGTTATAAGTTTTCTATTTAAATATGTAAGGCTCTAGGAGCTCCACATGATTTTGAAATTAGTCCTAACACTCTCATGCCTAGAAAGGTATGTACAAGAACTTTGGTTGATGGTTTTTTTTTTTTTTTTTTTTTTTTTTGTACTTATTGTCAAGTTCAATCTTTCCTGAAGTACTAGACGAAATAAATTACTTAAGAGCCATAAAGTTATCTATAGAGGCTATTTGTCAAGAACTTCCATTTTCCTGTCGGGTTTTCATATTAATTTTCTCATTATTTTTTTCCCTCCACTCCCTTGTGGAGGAGGTATTTACATAATTTGAATTAAATTTTCAATTAAGTCTCTCTCTTAACTCTAAAGTTTATATTGTTTCTGGTTGCTCTCTTAGTGGCTGAACTTTGAGTTCTCATTGTTCCTTACTCTAATTTCATTTTATAAGGAAAGTCCAATGTTTGATCCTTATTCCGTACTGTTCACTAACGTCTATGTTGTTGTTCCGTACTTATTCCGTACTGGTTCTGGAGTCAGAGGTAATTTAAGTTTCCTCTAATTTATGCTGTCCATATTTTTGTTCTCTAAAAATGTACTTATTTCTGAAATGATCATTCTTGTGTTCATTTGATGACTTTAAATGGAGGTCATTCTTAAAACAAACATACTAAAAATAGGGGACTGCAGTGGACTTGTGGGTCACTGGTCTGATGGTATGACCACCTAGTTTAAATTGCTTGGACATTACATAGTCATGAAGGGCCAAAAAAAAAGGACAAGTGCTACAAAATGTGGTCGCATGCACCAGGAAGGCATGTTGCTTGGTATATCTCTCATTTGAAGAACTTAACATGCTTTTAAGCCATTCTTCTCCCTTTTATGAAGACCTATTTTTGGACTTCCTATTATGGTAGTTTGGTTTTCTTGCTCTTTTTATGTATTTTGGAGATAAATATTTTTTTGGTTTTGGCTATATGAAATATGAACTATGAGAGACTGGTTTCGCTATTGTGAGAAACAACAGCCCATCAGTGAAACTCTAAAGTCGACTGGAGGGATTCTGATCAAGATCAGTTTTATCATATCCCCTCTTCTTCTTCTTACCTACAGTTATAAGTACAACTCTTGTTAATTTAGCTTCTACTCTTTTTTTCTGTCATTATTAAAGGTTTATAATTGTGATAATTGGGAAGAAAAAGGGTTAAATTTATTTCAGTTTGATTGTTGTTCATACACCTGGCGGTACCCCTATTTTGGGTGAATTCTTGCTGCAAATAGGAGACCTCTCCTAGAGGCATCTAACCCTTAGATTAAACTGAGGTTTAGATGTTTGTTCCCCTTCCAATATTCGATGGTTTCCTTTCCCTCCCCCCCCTTCTCCTTAAATGTCTCTTGAGGATAGCCTCTATTTGAAGCACTTGCTTGGGTGTGAAGATAAATATATCAAAACCCTTTTCTCCTTTGATGGTTGAAGTTGCATATTATTATAGTTTTTATTTGCTATTCCTTCTTTTCCTTCTTAGTGTTAAGATAATGATTCTTTTTTTGTCCTTCAAAGGATTTTAACTTATATGTAATTTGGTCATTTATGTTTCCTTCATGTGCAATGAAGTTAGAAGCTAGAAATTCAAAAAGATGAAAATTGGAAGGACGTACTAGATTATGATGTTCCTGATCTACAATGTCGAGAGCAACGGTGATGAAGTATTTTTATTGCAAGGAGTGCTAGAACTTTTTCTCTGTGTAATTTTTTTTTTTTTGATGTTTTGGTTAACAACTTTGGTGGAGAGTGGATTGAAAGTGAATTTTAAAGGCATCCATTTTAGTTAATTTTGTGTGCTAATAGAATGTAATGCATTATTAATGCAATGTTTAATAGCTTTTGTTTTATGGAGTGAATATTACATATGGATGTAAACTACATGTGAATATTATAATGGAATGTAATGCATATTAATGTAATTTATTATCGTCGCTAAATATATATTTTTTTCGACGGTTAAATGAATACCATCGCCAAAAATATATTTATACTAACGAAACCCATAAACGTCGCCAGAAATGGTATTTTTAGCGACGAAAAAATTAACCGTCGCCATAAATACATTTTTAGCAACGAAAGTAATAAACGTCGCCAAAGATGATTTTGCTAGACGGCATCAGTTTTACCATCGCGATTTTTCGCGACATTGCTTTAGCCGATGGACTGGCGACGGTTAGATTTTACCGTCGGTGTTATTTTGGGCGATAAAAAATGTTGTTTTGCGACAGTTTATTACCGTCGCGAAAAATCATTTTTCTTGTAGTGAGACTAGCACAACATCAATGAAACATATCAGACATTTTTCATATTCTTTTATGGAATAACAAAGTAAGGAAACTTCACATGAAAATTTTGCTACACCATCAAATTTAGAATGGTTTCACAAACCTCCACACTTAGTAACCTAACTAAGTTATCTGAAACATGTAAACTGTCCTGAATGCTTTCCAAGGTTAGATGAGATTCGAATAATTCAAAATAATACTGGGTTAGGTTAAGACTTGACTAAATGGTCTTTAACCCCATCTCTCCCGTAATTTTGAATGTTCAATCCCTTTATAAGGGCATCTGCCATATTATCCTTCGATCTCACATCAATCAAAGTGATAATCCCTTGTTCTGTTCGATAATTCAGCATGGCCTGTTTCAGCCTGATGCGTCTCCTCTTACCATTAAAGAGTAAGTTATTCACTATCGTCTTTGTTGCTTGATTATCACAGAATATAGATATGGAGTTTAACTTAAAACTTCTCAATGGAATATCCATGATCAGATCCTTTATACACTCTGCTTCATCTCCTGCAGAAGCTAGAGCATAAAGTTTTGATTTCATAGATGACAGAGCAATACCAGTCTATCTCTTGGATTTTCATGCTACAGCTATTCCTCTTAGTGTAAATACATAACCACTGGTGGATCTGTTGTCTCCCAAATCTGAGCACAAGAGTACCCTTAAGGTATCTCATCAGCCTCGTCAGGGCATCCCAATGCTATTTTTTAGGATTACTAGTGAAACGACTCAGCATGCCTACTGTAAAGGCTATGTCTGGCCTAGTGCAACTCATTGCATACATGAGACTACCAATCAATTTAGAATATTCTAACTGATTCACGGTGTCACATGTGTTAGGTTTCAACCTTTTGTTATAGTTATAGGGTGTCTCAATCGATTTACAATCACTGTATCCCCAACTAGAAAGTAGCCTCTCAATGTAATGAGACTGACTAAGGGTGATCCCTTACTCATCGAAGCTTACTCTCATTCCAATAATGGTGTCCACCACACCAAGATCTTTCATGTTAAATTCTTTGGACAAGGTTTCTTTAATGTCACTCACTACAGAGAGATCAGAACCTAGAATCAACATGTCATCTACATACAAGCGAATAATCGCGATCTTGTTTGACTCAGATAAAAAATAAAGACACTTATTCGAGTTACTGGTTTGAAAACCAAGGCTCTTTACTGTCTTGTCAAACTTCTCATGCCACAATTTAAGTGCTTGTTTAAGACCATAGAGAGATTTATTTAATTTATAAACTCTTTTTTCAAAAACTTCCATGACAAACCCTTCAGGTTGGTTTACATAGATTTCTCCTGTTAGGTCTCCATTAAGGAAAGTCGTTTTTATATCCATTTTATGCACAACATTGTGCTCAATAGATGTTATGACAAGAAGAATCCTTATCGTTGTTAAATGGCAGACCGGGGAATAGATGTTAAAATAATTTATCCCTCTCACCTGAGTATAGTCCTTAGCTACTAATCGTGTTTTATACCTTGCTATAGACCCATCTGGATTAAGTTTCTTCTTCAGTACCCACTTACACCCTATTGTATTGGCTCTTATAGGCAGATTAATAAGGTGTCAAGTCTCATTCTGCATTAAAGAGCTCATTTCCTCATTAATGGTTTATTCTATAGCGGTGAGTCCCTAGATCTTATCGCTTCCTTATAGGTGGATGAATCGGCCTCTAAATGGTAGGTCACAAAATCCTCATCAAAATTCTTTGGTACTCTATCTCTAATAGATACTCTTTTAGGTTTTGATTCAGTAATCATTGTGGGATGAGTGTCAGAAACAATTGGTTCAGTATCCATGGGTGATTCTGTAACCATTTCTGTCAAACCAAGCAAGGTCAGGCCTTTATCTTTGAGGAATTTATCTTCAAAGAATATGGCATCCCTAGATTCTATCACCACATTGGTTGATACATCCAAATATTGGTCTGTAGCACTGTCTTCTGCACAATCTAGATACACACAAGTGTTTGTTCTAGTTCCCACCTTAGGTCTCCTAGGGTCTCGTATCCTAACATAAGCTATACAGCCCCAAACCTTAAGAGTGTCATAACTACAGGGATGGTTATGTCATAGTTCATAAGGTGTAGAAGTCAGTTTTGAATGTGGTAGTCTATTTAGAATGTGATTTGCAGTCAACACTGCTTCTCCCCAATAGCAAGAGGCCATGCCAGCTATTAATAACATGGAATTTAACATCTCTGTTAACGTCCTGTTCTTTCTTTCAACTATGCCATTTGATTGAGGTGAGTAAGGAGTAGTAGTTTCAAGGATTATGCCTGCAGAGGCACAGAATTCCTTGAACTCTGTCAATTCGTATTGTCCTCCCCTATCACTTCTAAATCTTTTAATTTTCAAGTTCAACTAATTTTCTATCCTATTCTTGAAAATTTTAAAATTTTAAAATGTTTCATCTTTAGAGTTTAATAGGTATAAATGACAATATCTAGAAAAATCATCTATAAATGTTATCAAATACTTCTAACCTCCTCTAGTTGTGTAGCTTTTAAAGTCACAAATGTCAGAATGTATAAGTTAAAAGAAGTTGAGTGCTCTTAGAAACCGGTCTGAAAGGTTTTCTAGTTATTTTGGTTTGAGCACACACTTCACATCTGTTAAATCTAATTGAAGTGTTTAATGATAAATTATGAGTTTTAGCTAGTTTGAGCATTTTCCTATAGTTCACATGTCCTAACCTATAATATAGTATTTTGGGATCAAATGAAATATGATTAACCTGGTTTATTGTCTCATTAGCTAAACTCAACCTAAACATACCATTCAAATTATAAGCACATCCAAAATAAAAAGAGTTAACAGACAGTGTTACTCTACCACTACTAAAAGTAATAGACATGCCGGCATCAAGCAAAATTCCAATTGAAATTAAATTCTTTTCAAAATCAGGAAAGATTTTAACATTTTTCAAAGTAAGTATTTTACCTGATGAAAGAACCGGGTTTGCTGTCCCTTGTTGAATCACTTCCATGACGTCTCCATTTGCAACAGTGACAGTCTCTGCTACTTGAATAACATCAGTGAGCAGGTTCTTGCTATTGCAAACATGACAAGTCGCTCCAGAGTCTAACCACCAATCTGAAGATGTACTGGCCAACCCCTTATCCTTGCCAACCATGGCAACAAAGTTAGTAGGCTCAGTCTTATCCACCAACATGTGAACTTCCTTCTGTGGTGTGTCAGTGTTCCTTTTCTTAGGACCCCTACACTCATATGCATAGTGACCCCACTTTCCATAGTTGCGGCACTTGCCATTCTTTTTAAAGTTAGTCTTTTTGGCCTCCAACTATTGGGGTTCTTTCTTAGGTGGCTTAGACTGCCTAGGATTTTTCTTGGATTGTTGGCAGATGCCTGTTGTTGTTTCACCATCTCCAAGTTATTCCTGGGTTTGTTCTCATCTTCTATTCTAATGAACCGTTTGAGGTCATGTAGCCCCACTTGTGTTTTCTTCCTATGCATCTCAGTTTTAAAGAAATGTCAGTTAGAGGGTAACTTCAAAATAATTGCACTCATTAAGAATGCATTAACAACAGGGATATTTTCTTGGTTCAGTTTTATTCTCAAGTTCTCAAAGTCTGTTACTGGAGGAAGTATTTCCTTGTCTTCTTGAAACTTGAAATCCATAAACTTGTCAACCAAGTGAGTCTTTGATAGGTCCTCCTCCTTTTTTAATTGGGCTTATAGGTTTTCCCAAATCTCTTTTGCAGTTTCATATTTACTATAGGTCTCTGCTAGCCTATATGACAGGCAGTTCAATAGGTAGTCTTTGCAAAAGTCCTCATCACTTTCCATTGGGCTTCAGTTAGGTCCATACAATCAGAAAAAATATTTACCACGGTATAAAAAATATTGAGGTACTGCAGTCCAAACTGAGTCCTCCTTTTCCAAGAACTGAACTCAAAGCCACTAAAGCTTTCCAATTTGATCATCTCAATTGGAACAACATGTTTCTCCATTGTTATGTGATTTGTTTATATGCCCAAGAAAAAATTCAAATAAAAATAAATTCTCAAAGGAACAATCACACCTGAGATGGAGAACCCTGGATTTAGATGGCGGAGGAAAGGATCGCGGCAGTGCAGCGGCGTTGACACTCGTGGCGTGCACACTAGTGTTGGCTGTTGGCGCGGGTGTGTGCTGCTCACAGGTAGTGGCCGAACCCAAAAAAAAAAATTCGTTGGCAGTGCCGAGCCAATTCGGCTGATCTTCCTTCTTTTTTTTTTTTATTCTTTAATCAACCACAGTCAAAGGCAAATTTCACTCCTTTGTGAAGCAATCAAATTAGCCTTCACTCTTTTGTCTCTTTAACCTTTTTGGTTTCTTCTTTTTTTTTTTCAAATCCAGAAAGTTGTGCCAAACTTGGTGGTGACAAAGGACAAAACCTGCAAACTTGATTAATGCTCACGGTCAAAGAGGAAATTTCTGCAAACTTGTGTCCTTTTGTTTGTAAGCAAACAAGCAAAATTATGCTTTGTCAAATCAAAGGCTAGAAGACAAAAGACTTTATGACCTGTAGATCCGTTTCTCAAAGTAAAACTTAAAAAGCAAGAAGAGTGATTCCACGATAAACTATAGCCGTGAATTTGAAATCCAAATCGATCGCATGCTTTTCCAAAGCTTTCTTTCTAATAAGAACTATGACCCACGATCGCACCGAAAACCAAAATCGTGAATTTGATCTTCAAAGGCAGAAAACGAGATTTGTGATCCTAATGGGTAACGACGATTAAGACGAACACAAACCCTAAAGCCGATCGAGGAGAGAACAAAATTAACTTAATGCTTTAAGATTGTTAGGGTTTAGGGTTTAAGCACAAGGTTGTTTAACGCATTACACCCTGAGTATCTAGTTTGGAATACCCAAACTGCTATCTCCAACTATTATTTATAGGAAAACTAGGATTTAGGTCAGCTGAGCTAATTACTAGATTGCCCCTCACAGCCTGAGTATTAATACAAGTAGGATTATATTAGAACATATGAAGGGATATTACATAAATACCCTTACAGTTTTAGGCCACCTGAATTGTTTCTTTGCATCATATTTTTGTGAAGCATTACAGTTCAACATCCACTATAGTATTGTGACGTTCTATCATAAGGAATCTTGATGGATTTGAACCATCATCTACTAGGTGAGAAACCCAATTGCTCTACCGTTGAGCTAAAGATGCACATACCTTGATAAAACATGTTAATTTAGCCCCAATATAAAGAAACGAAACAAAAATCATGCACACACATGGACACAGTTGCAGATGAACAGACTAGCATGTGGAGAATGCAACTACTGCACACTTCATAGATCATAGAACATGGAATGCATTCTCAAAACAAATTTGGACCAAACACGAAAGTCATAGCATTCATGTAATGGATCAATATATTTTTGTACCATAATCTGAGGATTGAAGTTACCTGACAGTGAGGAAGTCCAGTGATAAGCAGCCTCAAATCCAGAACCAAATAGATCAAAACCAGGGTACAAATCGCAAGTTAGCAGCCTCAAATTTGAAAACCAAACAGATCATAACCCCAAAATCGCAGGTTAGCAATCTCAAAATGGAACCAAACAGATCAAAAAACCCCAAATCGCAGCCTTTTATCAAATAGGAGAGGGAGCACAGAGGAAACAGTCACTCGCAAGGGGAGGCTTCGAAGCCGTCACAGGTGGAGAGGATTCGAAGAGGGCGCGACCAGGGAAAATGGAGAACATCGTTTAAACCTACGATTTAGGGAAAAGACGATTTCAAATTTTAGGATTCATTCTCTCCATCGCAGAGCATATGGTTTCCATGTGCTTAATTAATCCAAACCGTTTCGAGAGGAGCCCGATTCGAAGAGGGCGAGACTGGGGAAGGAGAGAACTTCGTTTGGGGAGATAGTGCAGCAGATCGCTCGTAGGTGGTAAGCTTCGATGTTGTCGCCGGTAGAGAGGAGCTGATTCGAAGAGGGCGAGAATATGGAACGACAATGGTAAGGTTTGATGCCTTCGCTGGTGGAGATGAGCCGATTCGAAGAGAGAGAACTCGTCGTGAATGTCTCAGCAATTTCGTTTGGCGCTCGGTTGTGAGAAGGAATTCAATTTTTTGCAGAATATTTCTCTCCATCGCAGCCCAAAATGATTCCCTGTGTTTAATTAATTCAAACCATCCGATATAGCCGAGTCCACGTGTCATATATCTGTGCCGCGCTGGACGATTTCCAGTGTACCCGTGCGCTGGAGAGGAGCCGAATCCCTCCCAAGGTATGCTCCCCTGAAGTGTTGACGTGGAAGGAGTTAATTTTTCAAAAACTCGAAACTAGCCTTCTGTGTAATGAAATACCTAAACTGCCCATGCTCTCTTATTATCCTAACCGTCGTTACCTTCTTCCTCCCCAACCGAAAACCCTTCACCACCGACCTGCAACCAGTTCAACCTCCGCTGCCTGCCTGCAAGAGCACTCTGGCTACTACTGACGAAAAAGGAATTCAGACCGGCGACCACCGTAACCACTCCGGCAAACACTGACGACCACCCAGGAACCGTAACTTAGGTCATATCTTAGGGGAGGTTACCATAATTTTCCCTAAAACAATTAAACAGCTCAACCGCAAGTTGGAACCCTAGCTAGCCCTTTTCCCTTCCTCTTCTCCGTTTCCATTCCAAGACAAGTTCAGCGGCTGTTGAAGGCTTGAAGGCTTGAAGCAATACCCCATGTTCCCTTCCTCTTCTCCGGTTTTTTTCCAAAAACCCGATTGACTGCTGAAATACATCGAAAACGATTGCAGCGGCAGGAGTTTCTCTCGGTTCGGCCAGAAATCTCCACCGGTCCAAGCCCTTGCCCTCGTGCCCTCTTCTTCTCCGGATTATATTTGAACTGTGAGTCTCTCTCTCTTTTCCCTTTATGCTTTCCCTCAAAGCCTTATATCTTCTTTAGTCCATACATCGTCCAATAGGAAGAGATAATTCTTCTTCTCTTTACAGGAAAATATATGATTTCTGTTGGGTACCTTGGGAAAGCGCAAGAATCCCTTGGTTTGCTATAAATTGTAATTTGTGGTTGGTTTAGTTGTTATAGAAATTCGATTTCTTGGATCGAATTTTTTGAGCTTCTAACAGGAAAACTGAACTGGGTTTAGTGTCTGATTCAGCGGATTGAGGGTCTTCTTTCATCTCATTTCAGGTAGAGATAGTGATTTTTTAGTCTCTTACGTTAGTATTGGTGGTGAAAAATCATTGGAGAAACTTGGGCAGCATTTTGTTTTCCATGTACTACATGAGAAATCTGGATTTTCTTTTCTCTGTTCTATTTAGTTTCTACAATGTTAATGGATCTGTTATTGTTGGTCTTTCCATGTTTACAGAATCGATGTTGAAATTTTTTTATAGATTCAATGCTTACTTCTGAGAAGGATTCTATCAAATTTGTGCAATACCAGAATGAATCTAAAGAGAGAAGCATTTTCATCTTTTCCATTCCCCCCCCCCTTTTCTATTGCTCCCTTACCAAAAGAGGAAAAAGAAATAACATTTTTTTAGTGAATTTAGTTTTAATGTTCTTATTTGTTAATAATCATGTATCCTTTTCATTCGAGGCCAGTAATCTGTTTCTTGTTTCTTTGTTGGGCTAATAAAATAAGAGAGTGCTACCTGCTTGTGTGAAAGCATGTGTGGTCATGGCTTATAGATATAGTCTGTTTGTACATTGAAAGCATACAGTCTGTTAGGGTCAGGGTCAGGGTCAGGGTCAGGGTTTTTAGGCCCTGAGTCAGGGTCAGGGCAGGTCTGGGCCGAGCTAAGGGGACTCAGAATTGGACTAGGGTTTTAAAAAGCTCGGCCAACCCGACCCTTTTGCAGCCCTACTGCTCACCCTCTGCAACTCTCCCAACCCACTGACGAAGGAAAACCACAACCTTGCCCCATCGCATCTCGTTTTCCTCATCATATCTCCCCACCTCCACCTGCAAGTCTGCAACACCGCTCCCTTCCCTCCTCCCACCTCCGCCATCCTTGCAATTTCCTAACCCTTCCCCATCTGTTACCCTCGGCAAAGAAAATGGAGGTATGAACAACATCGATGCACTTGAGAGCTCTCGATCTCCGCCGGTGCTGGTGAGAAACCCTGCTCTCCACTGCCTTATGGTTTTCACGTTTCACCCTCAAAATAATCCAACCGGTTGTGGGAGGTAGTAACAGAAATAATTAAAAGAGTAAGTTACTCCCCCTCCCCTCGAGTATGCCTGAATGCCAAACACCACCCTTGGGTATTGAGTAATAACTCTCCCCTCCCCTGAATTCAAAAAGATTCTATCAACCGTACCTATTCCGTGAAAAATTGTTGTTAAGTGATGACATCACCCTAAATATATTCAATTAAACCCCAAAATGCCCTATGTTTGTGATATTCCGATAATACCCCCTAACCATATCAAAACCCTAAAAACATCTCTATAAACCCCAGTTTCTCCAGCTTGAGTAACGGTCACCGTCACCACCGCCACCACCATTTTTGTAGCCACGGTCACCATCATGGCTGTATCCACCACCGCCGCCCTCACGAGTCCATAACCACTGCCGCTTCCACCTCCACGGCGGCTCCACCTCCGTGGCCTCCACCGCTAGAGCAAGAAAGCCATCCAATATCAGAGAACGGTTTTTGAGAAGTTGAGTTCCAGATCTTGTTTAGGATCTAGTACCCCTGTTTTTGGGAAAAGTTGTTGCCAATCTTCATTAAATATAGAAGTACTTCGAGCTCAAAGTACTTTGTTCCTGCCCAAGAGCTTCTGAACGAGTTCTGTAACCTCGAAATAAAGCAAACGGATCCACCAAAGCAAGAGCCCCAAAAGACCAACCAATTGCAGAAACGAAAAGGGAAATTGATTTCCTTGGTTGAAGAGGTATACTGTTAGATTCCCTTTTTTTTGCCCTTTTTCTTCTCCCAATTTCTGTGTTAAAAAAATGTTCATTTAACCCCAGTCTCTACTCTGTGGTGGTTGATTGATTGGTTCTAGAAGACTTGATTCTTGAACTAATTGAGTGACTGCGGGCGTTCTCTTTAATGCCTGCATCATGATAAGTCCAACATCTCATTAGTTTTCTGTAATTTTGAATATTTCATCCCTTCTTTTCATTTTTAGTTCTCTTAACTAATTGAGTGACAGCCAGCAATGGTGTGTTTCCGACTCTGGAATTACAACAGCTTGAAGATTGTCAATCAGTTCATACTTGGGGGACGGCCAGATAACGAACGAGTGTGTCTAAGTTATCATTTCCTCACCATGGAGACCCTTTGCTTCAACAGCAGGGTGGGGACGGAGTTGCAGGAGGAGGAATAAGAAGAAGAAGATTAAGAAGAAGATTAAGAAGAAGGAGGAGGGGGTAATATAGTCTTCTTCTAACACTTAACAACAATTTTTCACGGAATGAGTATGGTTGATAGAATCTTTTGAATTAAGGGGAGGCGAGAGTTATTACGCCATACCCAGGGGTGGTGTTTGACATTCGGGCATAATCGAGGAGGGGAGTTACTTACTCTAATTAAAATAAACATGTTATATTTTTAATGGTTAAGATTCAATTTCAGAAATTCAATGGTTTAGACTTAAATGATGCATTTAAGTGGTGCATTTAGGTGTTGAAGGGCAGCGCTGTTACCACTCATTCAAAAATTATAAAGGTAAATTTCACGTACCTCCCCTGAGGTTTGACCTAATTACACTTTCACCCGTGAGGTTTGGAAAATTTTACATACCTCCCCTGAGGTTCAAACTAAGTAACAAAAACACCCGTCTGTTAACTGTACACGTTAGTTGCTAACAGTAGCAATTTTTAAGTCCTGTTATAACCAATATACCCTTGATGGGGTAAAATGACACTAATGCCCTCTTCTTCTTCTTCTTCTACAATTGTAGATACTCAATACCACTACCACCACCACCACCACCACCACCATTCCCCAAATCAATCTTTAGGGTTCTTTTTTGTTCTTCTTAGCCCTTTTCAAACCGAGGTGTCCGAGACAGATCTAATTGGCTATGGTTGTTTTATTGATATCTTAAGCTATTTCTTTAGCTGTTTCTCTGAGAATTCTCAAGAAATTTTTGATCGAAAGAATTTTCTGAGCTGCTGTTTCGCTAGAGATCCTCCTCCTTTTTCAAACGGAAATAAAAGAAGAAAAAATCAGAGGAGGGGAAGAAGAAGAACTTAGTCAGGGCCGTCAGGCAACGGCTGCTCTTCTTTCTTTCGTTCTCGGCTTCATCTGGAAGCTTTCTCTTGTGCCCTAGCTTTTCTTACTTGTTAACGAATTAACTTTGATCATTTAATTAGTTCCATCGCTCAAACACCAAAAATATCTATTGGTTTTTATTTGCCCTTGAAAAAGGTTAAAGTTTCTCCTTTTTATTTCATCGAACTGCTTTGGCTTTCTTCCAAGTCAATCTAATTCTTGAGTCTGGAACTTGCAGTCGAAGTATTCGATTGGGTTCCCTCATATCGTTCAAATTTTGATATTTTCCATTGTTTTCACGTTACGAAAAATAATTTTTGCTGGCCCTGAGTTCTAATGTTACTCTTTTACGGAATGTGTGAACATATCTAAATACAGTAAATCTTTGCGTCTGCTTCTGTAAAGCTGTCTAAAAAGACTACGTTTCGTTTTTCTTTTCTTTTCTTGATTGAAGTGAATTCGTATTTTTTCTTTCCAATTTTACCATTTTGCTTTTATGGCTTGGAAAAATTCATTTGAATTTTGTTTTTTCCTAAATCTGAATCTATTGAAGTGGATTTGCAGGTTTGGGGAAGATGAGTGGCAGGTTTTGGGGAAATGATTTGGAGAGGATGAGTTGCAGGTTTTTCAAACCCTAAATGATTTGGGGAAGATGAGGGCATTTTGATCAATTAAAACACAATTATAACCTTTTCTGTTAAAGGAATGGTTTTTTTTCCTAAATCTGAATCCATTGAAGTGGATTTGTAGGTTTGGGAAGAATTTTTTTTTTGGTATGATTTGGGAAGATGAGTGGTAGGTTTTGGGGAAGATGAGGGCATTTTGGTCAATTAAAACACAATTATAATGTTTTCCATCACCAGTTAATGGACCGAGTTTTTTTTGTTTTGAAACTTAGGGGTAGTATGAGAAATTTTCCATACCTCACGGGTGAAGGTGTAATTAGGTTAAACCTCAGGAGAGGTATTTGAAATTTACCCAAATTATATTGTGAATCATTGTTTCTACCAGAAAAAAAAAATCATTGTCGGCAAATTTTTTTTTTTTTTGCTAATTTTGACCTTTGTTAAATTTTTTCTCATTTTTACCCCTATAATGTAAATCATTGTCGGTTTTACCCGACGATAAATTGTTTTCTTCTTCCCTCCCAAGTTCCAACTTCCAACCACTTTTTCTTTCATCTTCCTCAAACGCAGCATCTGCAAGTCTTAATCAAAGAAAGGATTTGAAGCAGAAGAAGACAAGCTTGGCTTTAATCACAGGTGGGTTAATTTTTTTTTGTCTTCTTCTTGTCCTTCTTTGCTTCTCTGTGTATGTTTATGTATCTTCTAACACAACAAGAAATCAGCCGTAAATTTTTTTAATTGGATTTATTTTCTTAGAATACTTCCTTCAACTCTACGAGGAACAGTATTTGCACGGGAAGAAAATTCTTTCTTTCACGAATTTACAATCCAAGTAATTGGGTTTTTCATTTTGGTTATCAAAATTTATAGTACATATTCTTTAAACTGTTCTGTTTACGGGTTAAGCGAATCTCAAATTCTCAATGGAGTGAATTCATTTAAAGAACCCTAAATAGGGGGGGGGGGACTTCGGTTGGGTGGGAACTTGGGTTGGGGAGGAGTGAGGCACTTCAGCTATCTTACGGCCAAGCTGTTCTTGGGTAACTTTGTAATGATTGAAATTTTCTTTGATTATTTGCAATTTTTCTGTTTGTAATTTGAATCATATTTTTTATGCCCCTTTTTTTGGGGGGCTTTCTCCCCACCCCCTTCTTCGTGCTGTTTCCATGCCTACTGTTTTCTCTCTGTGATTTTATGATTATGGTTGAATTAGATATTGTATTTCTCCCTTACTGGTTCTTCTGTTTGTTCGTGAGCATTGACTCCTCTTTCTATTTTCTCCCTCTTAATTTAGTTTTGCTTTTCTTAATGAGCAACTTTGTTTTACGTTATCTATATGTGTATTGGATTATGCATCTATGTTGTAATCTATCATTCGGCTCTTCTCATTGGGTTCTGGCATAGCAAGTCTGTTACAACTTCACGAAGATATTTCGTGTCTGGTTGGTTCTTTCTTTTTAGATTTTGTTTTAAATCTAGCTTGGTTTTTAGCTTAAAATTTTCTTCTACATATTAATGTACAAATTATGCTCGCTAAATATTTTAATTGACTAGATATGATATGAAAGGAAGACACCTGGGTGGCACCATCTATTGAAAATTGCATATAGATCCCAACTCAGGTTGTCGTTATTGGGTTTCTGATATGTTCTTACCTCTTGTCCCTCCAACATGTTTTTTGTTTTTTTTTTTCCAATTCCAATTGATTTAAGATTTATAAAAGGAAAGTAAGGTGTAAAAGAATCATAATAAACAGGATTTTGACTGGATAATTTATTTCCTGATATCAAGTTGATTCAGATAAAAGAAATTCGATAATGTGGGAGAGAATAGTTGGAATGTTTCTACAGTGAATTCTTTGTTATAAATTTTTAATGATGAAATTGTCTTTTCAATTTTCTACATTGATACCCAATTCAACAATAACAAGGGTCACCTTTAATTTCTATCGTTTCACTTCTTTTTCTGCAGCTGAAGCTCCGAAAATGGTTTCTGCACTAATTAATGCTAATCCTGTGGTGTATGAGAGAAAAGAGCGTCGAGTCCGAAGTGCACCATCTGAGGTTGACGAATATGTGCTTGAACCTATTGACCAACAAGAAATTTTTGATATCCTTTCATTTCAATTAAATTTGTTGGTGGTGTTAGTTGTTCCTCAATTTTGTTTATCTCTTCCATATTCAGAAATCATAACTTGCTAGCTTGGCATGTATCTGGTGGTAGTTAGTATCTTACTATCTCTTATAAGTCTTGTAGTGGCCGGCAATAGAAAATTTGAAGCAATAGGCATCTCAGGAGATCTGCTGTAGAACAAAATGGTTGTTCATTAATTAGTTGATATGTCTAATTTAGGAGATGTGATGGGTTTCTGGAAGACAAGGAAATTAGGGTTCAGAAACTCAGTTTAAACCAGAATTGCAGTGAATGATATATAACCAGATTCAGGAGAAATTTGATATCTAACGATCAGAAGTTCAGATGCAGGGAGTATTCTGGTCGAAGGTCTGTAATATAGCAGGGAACAATCCCTCAAAAGATGATTATGATCAACGGTTGGATTTGGATCTACAAAGGAATCTTACTGAGGGTAGGACTCCTGAATTGAGTTTTGTAAAGTCGGGGAATGAACTTCATGTTATATACATCCAACATCTAGCAGATCACAGATGTTAAGAATATAATCTTCATCCATAGGAGCTTTTGTATCAAAGAAACAAGACGGTAATACGAACTCTATATCTTCAAGAACAACATAGTGGACCTTGACGGTTTCTTGTGGAGTGTTTATGACTTCGTCCTTGCTCTTTGCCTCGTCTTCCACCACAACTTCAACCTCATCCTCTTTGACCTCTTGTACATTGTCTTTCACGGTAGGCTCTAGGGAAGGAAAGCCTTCCATCTTGCACAGGGTTGATCTTCACCTTGAGTCACTGACTCCTCTATAGTCGATGGGGGTAACTGGATCTTCCTTTGTCGATTCGGTCGAAAGAATTTCTGCCTCGATCTTCCTTTGACTGTTACTCTCTTATTTTCCTTTGGAGGTGTAAATTTGATATCAGCCCGTGCTTTAACATTATTGGTGTCAAAATTCCAACACTCATAAATTTGTGAACTGAATTTCATAGATGGCTGCTTTAAGTTCTCTTCTGCTTTGAAGACCTTTGGTAGTAATCTTATAGAACGGAGAGCTTCCTTTGGATATTTTCTGGTAGATACTTGTTTTTCAACTCATCTTTCAACTCATCATTAGGCCAGCCATATCAGACGGCGCTAGCCATAGCTCTGATATCAATTAATGGGCTTAGCATAGTTGTCAAGGCGTTGCCTGGTGCAACCTAGGCGTCGTGGTTCTTTCTTGGGTGCAAGGCGACAACACGCCTTGTTTACACTCACGAGTTACCTTTGATTTATGTTTATGGTTTTGTTCTTTTGATAACTATGCTTGTATTTTATCCTTTACTTTGTTTATTATATGTTGGTTTTCTTGTATTAGGTCATTACTAACATAATCTTATCACATTGCATTGATATGACTTCTATGTTGCGTGTATGTATATAATTATAAAAAGAGTAAACTACTTGTACACCTCCTGAAGTTTGTCCCGTTGACTTGTACACCCCTACTTTTTAAAACCTTACTTTCAGAACCCTTGGGACTTACGGAATATCCATTCCGTTAGGGTGAACCTGTTAAGTGATGATGTTAGCAGGCCATTAATTTGTAGAAGGCCAAAATGCCCTTATGGCGATAGGAGTTTACCATAATACCCTTTTGGATAAATTAGAATCTATTGGAGGAAAAAATCGAGTTTGAGAGTTTCGTTCCTCTTTCGTTCGACTACAGTGAGGAAGTAACCTGCAACTCTCTGGAGAATTTGTGAACCAGGAAAAAATCAGTGCAAGGAGTTTCGTTCTTCGTTCTTTCCCTTATTCAATCAATCTCAGTGAAAAGGCAGCACATCCCTGTAATTATGTCAAATGTAGCCATTGCCGCTTGCCCTAAATCACTATCCAACTTCAATCGAAGGTAGCCACTGCCGCCGTTTGTCCTAAATCACTATCCAGCTTCAATTGAAGGTAGCCATTGCTGCCGCTTGCTAGCCGTAGATCACTATCCAGCTTCAATCGAAGGTAGCTACTGCTCTGTGCACTAGGATTTGGACAGAATTTCTGGTATTTGTTGTGTATATCCTCAAATCGCTCTCTGTCTATTAGGTTCTTGTACTGAAACTGCTTACTCTTTTTTTTTTTTCCGTGTGTGTGTGTGTGTGTGTCCTTATTTAATTAATTGAAATCGCATGTTTCGTATGTGGTTCTTATTCTCTTGTAAGATTAACTGACAGAGGAGCCCAAAACGATTTCTTAAGTAATTAGGCCTACAAAATTTTTTTTTGGTAAATAAATATATTACTGAACCCCGGGGAGGGGGGGGGGGGGGCAGGGGAAAAGAGAGCATACAAGAAAAGGAAAGGGGAAGGGGAGAGAGGGGGGCAATCAACAGGACCTACGCAGAGGTGGAAGACTGCAAAAGATGTAAATCAAGACCCCATGAAACAACAATATGCCTGTTCATAGGGGTATCCAAAAAGAGCCTATGACGAATGCAGTTAAGCTTGGAGGACACATCGAAGGAGATGGCTTTCCAAATCAAATCAAAAGATCGAGAGTTGGAAGTCCATCTCCTGAGGTTCCTTTCCATCCAAATATGGTGAATAGCAGCGCCAAAAACAAGCTTCCCAATAGTGTCACAAATAGAGGTCCCTGGGAAAGTCCTGATCAGCCAGAGCCATTCGTGGTTGAAGGCAAGGATTCTCCTGCTATGAGGCTAGATCGATGAAAGGGCAGGCAAAGAATAGGTGAGGGAGGTCTTCATGGCCGTTCCAGCAAAGGTTGCAAGAGGGGGGGGGACAGGGATATTGCGATGGATGAGGAAGGCTTGGGTGGGTAGGCAAAGTCTAAGGGTTCTCCAAACAGTGAAGCTATGGCGAGGGATATGGCCTTTGAACCAGACAAGATTGTGCCAAGGGACAGTGGGGCTAGGGTCTCTGGTGAGGTTCCAGGCTGAACTAGAGGAGAAAAGACCATTGGGGGAAGGGAGCCAAATAACCTTATCCGCATGAGGGGAGTGGGTAGGATGGAGAGAAGGAAGGGTAGCCCAGATTTGAGAGAGGATAGTAGGGTTGAGAGAGGGATGGGGGGTCCAAGAGCTAAATGAAATAAGGGAGGAGAGAGGGGTAGCTTTTGGGAGCCAGAGGAGTAAATCGATCTGGGGTCAAAGAAGTTAAAGAGGACCCCCAAGGGGTGCCAAGGGTCAAGACAGAGAGAAGTGGTGGAGCCATCAGCGATGGAGGAGGAAATGCCGCGAAGGGCGAGGGGGCGGAGGGAGAGAATCTTGCGCCAGATCCAAGGGGAATCAACAGGGGTAGAGATATTCCAGATGGAGTCAGACTTAAGGAGATGGGAATAGACCCAGGTGACCCAGATGGAGTCCTGCTAGGAAGAAATTTTCCAAATAAGCTTGAGAATGCCCGCAGTATTAGAGTCACGAATGCGACGAATGCCTAGACCTCCTTCATATTTGGTAAGACAGATAGACTTCCAACTGATGAGGTTGAGGAATTTAGATGTGTCAGTCCCTTTCCAGAGGAAAGCATAGAAGATGCGTTCCATAGCCTTGATGGTGGCTTTAGGGAAACTAAAGATACCAGTCCAATAGATGTAGGAAGCTTGGAGGACCGAACGGATGCATTCCAGTCTACCAGCATAGGATAGAATCTTCCCTTTCCAAAGCTGGAGACGTTTATGCGTCAAGCATGGGAGTGCAGTGATGGCTCAAAAGCCTGGTAGGAATAAGAGGGAGGCCAAGATATTTAATAGGAAGAGAACCAATTGAGAAGCTAGTCAGATGGAGGAGAGTCTCTTTATCAGAGTTAGGGATGCCAAAGAGAAAAATTTTGGATTTGAGGAGATTGATGCGGAGACCTGAGAGGGATTCAAAGAGATGGAGCGAATCCATAATGGTAGAGATAGAGGAGTGGGTGGCCTTGGAGAAAATCATCAGGTCATCTGCAAAGGCCAGATGGGTGAGGTTGATATGCTTGCATTTGGGAATAGGGGAGATGAGGTGCAGATCAGTTTTGGATTGGAGACTTCGAGAGAGGACTTCTAGGGCAAGGGAGAAAAGAAAAGGGGATAGGGGGCAACCTTGGCGGATGCCGACTTCGGAGTGAAAGAAACCGGCGAGGGAGCCATTGACTAGGACCGAGAAGGAGGGGGAAGAGATGCAAGCATAAATCTAGCGAACAAAAGTAGGGGGGAAGCCCATTTGGGAAAGCACATCACAAATGAAGTCCCAGCGAAGGGAATCAAAAGCTTTGTGAAGATCAATTTTTAAAAGGGCCGCCGGAGAGTGGGATTTGCGGTCGAAACCTCTCACAATCTCAGAGCAAGGGATGATGTTGTCCGCAATGCTGCGACCTGAGATAAATGCCGATTGATTGGGGCTGACAAGGGAGGGAATGACCGCCTGGATCCTATTGGCAAGGATCTTTGCAATGAACTTGTAAATAAGATTGCAGAAGGAGATGGGTCTAAAATCAGATAAAGAAGTAGCCCCATCTTTTTTAGGGATGAGGCAGATGAAAGTCTGATTGATCTGAGCAAGCTGGCTGGGCTTGAAGAAGAAGCTGTGGATGGCTTTGAAAAGCTCACCTTTGATGGAGTCCCAATAGCTAAGAAACCATTTCCTTTTTCTCTCGATGGGACCACTCTCTCCTCTGTCCCCGAAATCAAGTCGGAAACCATTTCCTTTTTCTCTTCTCTTTTCAATCCCCCTCTCCCCCCCTCCCCTATTCCCCCTGATCTCATTGATAAGTTTATCCCCCCCTCTCTTAGCTGACTCTCTCATTGCCATCCCCTCTGATGAGGAAATCTCCAAGGCTATCCTCTCCCATAAATCCAAAGAAGTAAAACTGTATTCATGTATATATATATGCTAAAAACACTATAAATATTTGTGATATCTCTTTGTTCACTATCAAACTCCTTAAAGTAAATCTTTTGTTTTGAATCTGTTTTCATCTACTCATGCAGCACATCCTTCCCATTTTTTTCCCTTAGCATTTTTTTGGGGGGTTGATTGTACTTGACCTTTACAGAGTATAGGGTGTAAGGTGGAACAGATGGGTGCCCTTTATGCAAATAATTGTAAATTGGTACCGAACGACTTGGCCTCTAAAGGCTAAGGAATTATGCTTCCTGCTATGAATTGTAGTATCATAGCCTTTTTGGAGAGAGGAGGAGCTGGGTTTTTGAGCAACACTCAGAAACTGTGCATACGGTAGGTGCTAGGCAAATAATTAGTAGTCTTTTGGGCTTTGCAATCTAAAGAGTTTGGCTTACCCTCTCACCCCCCCCCCCCCAACCAAAAAAAAAAAAATCTTAAAGAGTTTGCATCTTCGAGTATTCAACTAGTATAATTTAGGTGTCATGCTATTCTGGTGTAGTAATTAATTCCCTGATTTAGTTGCCTTTTTACATTTTACGGTCTTGGTGGTTCACCTCCCTTAATTAATTTCTTTGACTTAAAAAGCAAAAGAAAAGGGAAAAAAAAATAGACAGGTTCTTCAGAGGCTTTTCTGTGCAGTATGTGTTGTGTTTTTTATCAACTAGCAGCCAACATTTTGTTACCTAGTCTGCTCTAGGGTAAGAGAATGCTTTTTCCTTGACAATCTTAAATCATATTAGAGATATAAAAGATCCTGAGCATCCATATTCTTTGGAAGAACTGAAAGTAATTACTGAAGATGCAATTGAAGTGGATGACC
Source organism: Telopea speciosissima (assembly GCF_018873765.1). NCBI lineage: Eukaryota > Viridiplantae > Streptophyta > Magnoliopsida > Proteales > Proteaceae > Telopea > Telopea speciosissima. The sequence goes on along the minus strand of NC_057926.1, from coordinate 34,989,383 downwards.
AGCATAATTGTGTCAGGTAAGTGCACTTTTGTTTTTTGTTTGTTTGTAAATACTCTTTATTTTTTCAAAATAAAAAAAATCTATTACAGATTTTGTGATCTGTCATTAATTTATTTTTTTTATAACAGGGTCACATTTACTCCAACGGTTGAACATTGCAGTATGGCTACAGTGATTGGCCTTTGTTTACAGGTGAAACTTATGCGGAGTCTACCTTCTCGTTACAAGGTGTGTCCCTATTCCCTCATGATACCTGAAGCTGAAGAGGCATTTAATATGAGTTTTATTATTTGTTATAGTGCTACAAGTCTCTCTTGAAGAGTTCTTCAGTTCTCTTTTGCTATTCTTTTTGTACATAGCCCTGAGATATGGGTTGTTCAAATGGCACACACAGGTTATGAATTCCAGCTTCTTCTTTGGCCAATGGGCCAAAATATTTGTTTTTTTATTTATAAATATTATTGTCTGTCTTTCTTCTGCCCTGCAAGTGTAGGGAAGGAAGGGGGAAATGGATGCTTCTTCCAAAGTTTTATTGATTAGGAAGAAAAGAATTCAAGGTAGATGGGATGAAACTGGGCCAACAAACAAGAATTCCATCCTCTCAGAAAGATAAATAATGCAGAATTTCCCCTGGGTGGGTCGGGGTGGGGGCACGCTTATAGATCATACTGCTTACCATGGAAGAAGAAAAGTTAGAAGTAGAAAATACAAAGATGATAAATGCCAGTTTTTCAAGCAACTTAGCTCTCCTGGTCTTCCCAGGCCACTGTTGATGTGATGTAAATGTACCACTCTACTCCATGTTGCAAACAAAATTGTGAAGCTATTTAGTAACCTGGCTGCTTTCCTGTACAAATATTTACTGTGATTTTGCAGGTCTATGCTAAACATTTCCCATTAAAATTGTGACAAAATCAGATAAAACAACCAGAATCAGTGAAGAAGAAGAAGAAGAAGATAACAGAGAAAGAGAAAGATCGACTAGGGAGAAGAAGCCTTATGGTTAGGAATCAAATCACCTTATCGTCAGCCGTAATATTTATTTATATTGATAAAGTAGGGCAGTTACAGTTACACAATACAATAAGCACTCCACTAACAAAAGACTTCTCTATTAAGAAAAGACTGTAGACCATACCTACCATCCAGTTGACTACTCATAAAGACAATAGTTTACAGACTATAGACAATAACTTCCAACTATAAACTTTAACGCTCCCCCTCAAGCTGGAGGATATATATCAAAGCTTCAACTTGGTACAACAAGAACAGATATAAACAATAAAACCAGTCTTGAACATATATATCAGTCGTAGGCGCTAGAGATCATAGAGAGAACTTCCTTCTGGTTGCAACACCAAAACAAGCACCCCAATCACCAGTAGTACCAGTGGTGGAGGGCCGGTTAGAGAAGGAAGAGATCTGAGATAGATTCACAGAGTTGCAGGGGAGAGAGGAAATCACATAAGAAGAAAAAGGGGGATGGGGGGAGGGAGCTCGCACTGCCACACAGGCTCATACCATACAAATTCAACGTCAATTAATTCTCAAACCTGAAATTTCATCCTAATACAAGCTATTTAAAAGGAGAAAATCTAACTACCAAAGGAAACCTATTAAACTAGGAACAAACATTAACAAGGAAACTAAGAACAACTGGGAAACCAAATGGCCTACGTAGTTAAACTTCTAAAATTAAAAGATTGCATATTTCCTAAAGAAAATAAATATCTAATTATCATACTAGACTAAAAACCCAGATTTGGACCCGGGTCTCGATCTGGGTTCCAAAATGGGTTCGGACTGACCTATGGAACTGTTCCTGCATCAACTAGTAGAGAAAAAATCTTCATGTTTATTAAATCCAGACAACAATGAGCAAAATAAGCGGCAAAGAATACCAACCGCACCAAATATCATGGCAGCAGTAACGTCATAAGCCCTTTTCAAGGAAGGCAAGTAGTAATTTCCATAAAGAAGACAGATAAAGTATCAGCCTAGGTTGTTGTAAACCACAAATAAAAGAGCAGCATAGGTTGCTAAGAACTACGGATAAAAGAGCAACATAGGTTGCTGCGAACCACGATAACAACGTAAGGTTGCTGGGAACCACATAACACAGCATAAGGTTGTTTGGAACCGCATAACAGAATATAAGGTTGCTGGGAGCCACAATAACACATCATAAGGTTGCTGGGAACCACAAAAACACATCATAAGGTCGCTGGGAATCACAATAATACGAATAACAATCTTGTTGCAAACCACAAGTAACCATCTTCATAAAAAAAACATGTTGTTGATGACACTAGCAAACATAGTGACTAGGCAACCGTCCAGGCACCTTGATCACCTTGGGCCGCCTTGTGTCTAGGCTCCCTCCAACGCGGCAACACCTAGGGTAATGTAGTCCTAGGTAGGGGTAATCCCACTAGGAGCCAGGGTAATGGGGTCACACACAAGGGCTGGCCGATTGGGTTAGGATTCAGAAATCTAGGTCAAAACTAGGGTTAGGGTTGGACAATGGTAATAGGGTTTATGGGGTTTTAATGTGCAGGTCTAGGGTGCTTTTATCGTATATAAATAACAGGATTTGGGAAGGTTTTAAAATTCTGCAATTCTAGACAGAATTGTGTTGCAGGTTTTGGGCTTTAATGGAGTGAAGGAATGGAGAGGGTAGAGTGGGAGTAATGGGCTGGGTTTAGGATCGAGTGTAGGGAGAAGTGTGGGGGTTGTATGCTGGAAGTTTGGTTTGAAACTGATGGACAGGAGGGGGAGTCCTAGTTAGGGTAGGAGTTGCAGGTTTAATGGAGGTTAGGGTTTGATGGATGGAAGGGGTGTGTGTGGATTAGGTCTAATGAAGGGGAATGGCTGGACAGATTAGAAGAAGAAGGTTTGAAATCAAATTGCAGGTTCAAACTTACTAGATTGGAGAGACAATGGCAGCAGCTTGATAACTTGAAGAAACCTCCCGATCTTCACGATAAAAGGAGTCGTAGGAGTCCACCCACCCTAACCACCTTGAGATCCACAAGGATATACACTCACAAAGAGCAGCAGCAATGGCAGTAAGCATAAAGCTAATTTTTATTAATCAAATTCGTGTTTAATGCTTTGCCCCCTTACAAACTTATATAAAAGACTCAAAATAGACTTCTACTCTAAAAAGGAAAGGCCTAACCCTATCCCTAACCTATTAGGTAACTTAAAATGACTAGGAAACTAGAATACTAAAGAAAATAGACTCAAAACATGGTTGGACTTATAGAGTCCTAATCCAGCCCAACTTACATCACATGACCATTTAAATTGAACCAATTGGATGCAACCAATTTGAACTGGTTCAATTAAAAAACATAAAAATAAACTAAGTATTAGGCTAATCCCATATGCAACCTATATACCCCTAGTTTAGGCTCATTAAAGTGGCTTATTACATAGAAAACCCTTGGGATCAAAGGCCCAACATATATATATATATCCCAACCCTAGACTTATTTCTAATAAAAGAAGCCAAGTTTGGTGATAATTCTGCATCATAGGGTCACCTAGACGCCTTGACAACTATGCTAGTAGATAATAACAAGTCAGCTTTATCCCAGCTAAATGGGGTCAGCTACATGGATCCTTTCAAAAACAAAGTAAGAGGAATGAAGAGGAATGCAGATTAAAATGAAGAAATGGGATTAGAAAAGTAAGTAATGGAAAATGAAAAATGGAAGTAAGAGGAAAGAGGATAGCCCAGAAAATCAGGAAAATCTCAACTACATAACATAATTGAGCAAATAACAATAATCTTCAAATATGCAGATGACACTATGTTGATGACACAGTACATAATGATAGTAATATTCAAATATCAGTAAACGCATGATAACTCCAATCTCCCCGTCTCATGTAGCACTACACATGGACAAATAAGGGAGGGTAGTATACCATGTATAACTTAAAAAATAGAAGCAATATACGGCACATTTACCAAATTAGCAGGTTATAAAGAATTGCAGAAAAAAAAATGGATCTGATGACCAAAAAACCAGAAATAGTCTCCCATATACACATCATACCATCATCCACAAGCCATAGAGGATAGAATCAACAATTACTCAGATATAGTATTCAATCAATGCACAAGTATATTCAATATGGAGTCTCAAATATATTGAATCAACAATTAGTCAGGAAACCAAGAAATAGTATTCAATCAAAAAAATAATGAATCAACAATTACTCAGAAAACCACAAGGCAGAAATAGAGAGAGTCACAGGTCATAGATCAAGGGGAAGACCAAGATCACCCAACTGCAGGTGATATGCCACAAAGAAACACATGTATATTCAATATGGAGTCTCAAATACACCCAAGAAATAGTATTCAATCAATACACAGCCGCAAGTGCAGCCGCAGACAAGCAGATCAAACAAATCCGAAACCACAGGGAAGAAAAACAGTAGCGGCCAATCCAAAGCACTGATGGAAGACTAATTTTTTTTATATAACAGTACCTTGGTAGTTGAGATGATCCCCAAAATTTCTTGATGATCCAACGGTTGGATTAAAAACACAATCCAACATTCAGGTGCAGCAAAAAGCCCCCCAAAACAAAGGTGTGCCACAAGGTATAACAGCAGCAGAAATCTTCCCCAAAACTGGGGTTCTGATGGTAGCAGTAAAAACGGCAAACTAGGAGAGTTATGAGAATTGTACCTTTACAAATGTACTGCCCATAAAGAGATCAAGGTACCAGTAACATAACCAGGATAAATAAGACCCAAAAACAGGATTCCGTTAGAGGTAAGAGTAGTAGAAAAATACTCCATAACAAGGGTACCTCAAGGAACAGTATAACAGTCAAAAAATGGTGTTGCAGGGGGTTAATCTCTCACCAGCTTATTGTATCAAAACAATGATTGAAACCAGAGATAACACTACCAGGAAAACAGAGATGCCACAAGTATGAAAGGTTCAATATAATGCCAAAAAGGGATCAAACCAGATCCATATGAAGAGCAGCAATCAAAACTCCATGTGCAGGAAACTTCATGTCAACAGAAATCTTTATATCAGTAGAGAACTCCTTGTGCAGTATGAAGAGATACCATATCCAACAAGAACACTTCATTCATAGGTAAAAACAACCCATTCTTCAAAAAGCAGCTACTTATATATCACAGCAGCACACCAAGGCACCATCAAAACAGTAGAAACTGTAGTTCTTCATATCGGATTAACTAGGGTATATTTTTTTCTCCTTTTTTCTTCTCTTCTTTTTCTTCATAGTTTTAATACCTTTTGACAAAGTCAGATAAAACAATCAGAATCAATGGAGAAGAAGACAAGGGAGAAAGAAGAAAAGAAGAGAAGAAAGAGAGAGAGAGATCGACTTGGGAGAAGAAGGCATATGGTTGGGAATCAAATCACCTTACCGTGATCCACACTATTTATTTATATTGATAAAGTAGGCCTTTAAACAATTCGATAAGGACTCCACTAACACAATACTTTCTCTATTAAGAAAAGTCTATAGACCAAAACTACCCTCCAGTAGACCATGGTATAAAATCTCGCGAAATATCGGCGATATATCGCCATATTTCGTGAATCTCGATATGTCCGAGATCACGAAACACTTCGAAACATAAAAATACAATATCTCGTCGATATATCGTGATATATCGACGATATATCGTGATATATCGGCGATATATCGTGGATCTCACGATATATCGCGAGATCTCACGATATATCGCGAATCTCACGATATATCGCGAGATATTGTAAAAGTGACAAATAGTGTCACATTAAGAGCCTTATAATTCTATATTTCGCAGCTTTTGGTCGATATTTCGACCGAGAGCTGCTGAAATTCAAATTTTCTCTCTTCTTCCTCCCTTCCAAGCCTCATCCAAGCATTGTTGAAGCTCCTTGTCACGGGAAGGCGTCGGAGGGTCATCTAAGCTCATCATCCAAGCCTATTTTCATTATTTAAGGTAAATTCTATTTCTCTAAAACTTATTTTTTAAAAAGTTTTGTACAAATGTTGTTGGATGTTGATGATATTAATATATGTTAGACAGGAGGCCGATCTACTGACCTCACGGTGTCGAAATTTTTCCCATATGTATTTTTTTTTTTTTCTGGTTTTAAAAATTCATTTTCCTACAACTAAAATAGGAAATAATTAGGGGTAATATGACTTAGATGGTAATGAATTAAATATATGTTAGACACCAATGGCCGATCTACGGCTTCACGATGTCGGTTTATTTTTCTGCTCTTAAATAATTCTTTTAATTTTCGAAAATTAAGAAAAATATATAAAAATTAAAAAAACAGAAATAAATAAGGAAAAATATGAGTTTTAAGTTTAAAAAATAATGAAAAAATATGAAAGTTATTTCTATATGTTTTGAGATGCATTACATGTATATTATGTTTACTAATTTTTGGTTTTGTTGTGTTAGGTCAATACTTATATTAACATTATATATAAAAATTGGTTTTAATTATGTGAAAAATATAAGGGTTAGGGAAAAATATTAAATAACTATACAAGTGTATTAGTAATCTAAAAGTGTCGATTGAAGTGCATCTACATTAAGTTTTTTAATTATTTGTGTTACTTACATTACGATAAACAAGTATCATTATGGCGGATCGTGATAGACAACGTGCGAAGGGCAAGCAAAAGGGGGGAAAGTAGTCAACAAAGGGGCGGAGGGAACAAAGAGAAGCAGAGGGAGCAAGAGAGACCAACCCGACCGGCTAGGGGTGACATTGCATGGTTACATGGTACTCCCAGCGATGGGGATAAGAGAAAATCTATATGTAACTATTGTCACATGCAATTTATGGGAGGTGGGTCCGATGGAGACTTAAACAACATCGAATGGAGGATCTAAAGATGTTGTAGGTTGTCATATGGTCCCTCTTGAAGTAGCCGAGGAGATTGGTGATAGTTTGAGGGGAAGAAAGAAGAGGAAGGCTAACAAGCGATGGATAAGAGAACAACTTGAGGATACGGTGAGGAGTTCGATGGGAGGAGGAAGGCGATACAATGATGATGATGATGATGATGATGACTCCTCCGATGATGACATTGCGATGCGATGACATACTGAATAGCGAGAGGAGGCTAGGGATTTTAGGCGGACTGTTTGAGGAGCGAGTAAGTTTTCAAGATGATCGCGAGAGACAAAGAGTAGGGGGTAGTGGAGGAGGTGCGATTCTGGAGGTCTAGAACTTTGAATCCTTTTAAAAGATTACAAAGTGTGAGGGCAACCCCAACACCTCTACCGATGCAGTACCACCATCAACATCGATCCTAAATTGCATAAGAAGAAAGGAAGCGATCGACCCGAATCGAAAGGAGCGTGGAAGGGGATGAAGGGATTGGTTAAAGAATCGATAGCTAAGTGGATGCTATACCATACCATCCCAAGAAACACCTGAAGGCCCCCATTATGATACCATGATAGATACCATTACGGTGGCCCAGGATTGAGGGCCCCACCCCATATGTAGGTAATGAATGTTTTTCTACCTCAGCAAAGAGTGAGATTGATGAGTACATTAGTGAGATGAGGAATATGTGGGAGACATATGGGGTGACTATAATGGCGAGATGGATGGACTGGGCCTACAAGAAAGTCCATCATCAATTTCATGGTTTATTGTGGTGGGAGGACGGTGTTCCTCAATGCAGATGCATCCAAAGAGATAAAGGATCAAAATATATTTCTGATTGTTAAAGGAAGTAGTGGAAAAAGATGTGGGTATTGAGAATGTTGTCAGTTGTAACGGACAATGGAAGTAATTTCAAGTGGCCGGTGAGAAGATGATGAACAATAGTAAGTACGGCTCTTGGACTCTTTGTGCAGCCCATTGCATTGACTTAATGCTAAAAGATATGGGAAAGTTAAAGTTGGTGAAAGTGTGATTGAAAGTGCAAGACAAGTCACCAACTTTGTATACAACCACTCCTATGCATTCAATCTATTGAGGGAAAATGTGGGGTGACTTGGTTAGGCTGGCATCACAGATTTGCCACTAACTACATTGCTCTCAAAAGCATTGAGGCAAAGAAGGCGGGTTGAGAAGCATGTTTGCTTCGAGGAGTGGTTTGAATGGAAGGGTTCCAAGATTGCAAATGGGAGGGAAGCACTAACAACGATGTCATCCGAGGACTTACGGACCAAACTAAGCAAAGTGGTGAAAGTTTTAGAGCCGATGGTTAAAGTTCTACACGTTCTTGACTCGCTCTGAAGGGCCCAACCATGCCATCCTATATCTTTGATAGACTTGATGAAAGATAGTGTCTATAGTGTGGCTCCTCGCATATGAAACACTTCTTAGATATCATAAATGCTCATTTGGGAGAATCAACTTATGCATCATTTGCATAAAGTTTGGTGAGTAAATTTGTTTTATGTTTACTAATTCATAGTATTATTATTTACTAATTACCTATGCATTTGACAATACCTCTATTTTATATGTCATATTTCAGATACTACTTGAACCCTAAGTATCGATATAACATAGGCTTGGGTTGGAAACTCGACTTATTGATCTTTGTGAAACAAGTAGTGAAGAAGTTGGAGCGGATGGTGCTCTGAAGCAATTTGCAACAATGAAGTGAGTTCATTTGGAAACTCAACTTATTCATGCTTTCAAATAAGTAGTGAAGAAGTACTTACTAATTTTCCACATGGGTGTAGATCAAGGTATTTAGGGATGCATTGGGAAGTTTTGGGCCGAGGTCAGCGATCTGGTGAGCACGTGGTGATCTTGGTAATTCTTTTAAGTTTTAAATTACATCCGTATTGAAATTTGAAAGTTGAAAGTTGAAAGCGACATTTGACACATGTCTTTTTGTTGTAAACTTGTAATGCTGGTGAATGGTGGGTGTTGTATGGGAATCGGTGAAAACTTAAGAAGAATAGCAATTAAAGTCCTTGCCCAAACATGTTCGCATCCGGTTGTGAGGAGGCTGGAGTACCTTTGCGCTCATCCACTCCAAGAGGCGCAGCAGTTGGGGTCTCAACGTTTATCGACATGGTGTATATGCGCACTGACTTGAAGGCTGGCTTCGACACATACGCATGGGACATGTGGGACGAGAGGAGCACCATTGATCTAGCGACATCTTCAAGTTGACTCGAGACGATGAGGACCCTATTGTGGATTGGGTGAGGATAGAGGTGAGCCAGTGTTGGATGAGGAGGAGGTAGGCCCCACCCCATGATAGCTTCCGAGATTGGTGCTAATGTGGGCGAGTATATGGCTAACGAGGGTCGATACATGCGAGGAAGCCTCACCCATACCATTCGTACCACTGGTGGCAATGTTGCGATGATGAAGATTGGTCTAAGTCCTCGAATGATGATGATGATGATGGTGATGATGGTGATCTTTGGTGGTGGTGGTGGTGGTGGTGATGGTGATCTTTGGTGGTGGTAATCTTGGTGGTGGTGATGTTGGTGGTGGTGATCTTTGGTGAAGAATTTGACAAAGACGCGAGAGCGTTATGTGTAGACCAGGAGGCCCAGGATCGGCGCTGTAGAGCCACTCCGATTCACCTGGAGAGACACAGTTTGATCATGCCACACAAGATATGGACCCGGAGCACGTGCCCCGCACCCCCCCCTCGAGAGGCCCCCTACATACATACAACAGAAGCGTAGGGGTCGACAAACACAGATTGCAACTTGATCACATGGACATTGATAACCTATCTAGCTCTGTTGGTGGTTTGAGTATGGGTGATAGGGAGGAGGACCGATTGGACATTGGCGTGCCCCATCTTTTGGCGCACATGCCACTCCATTGGCATCGGATTATGGTGCTTCCAACCTTACAAAGGGATATGATATGGATCATCATCATATGGGCGATTTAGTGGGTAGGGGACTATGACTACGGTCCCAGTCCCGGTGACATCTTGATCATCTTTGTAGATAACATCTTTGCATACCCTAGCGGACCTAGCTACCAACCTCACCACCATACATACGCAGCCAATGCCATCGCCTCTTGCGGCGCCAACATCATATCACAAGGATCATCTTCTTCCGGATCGATCGATTGGTAACCCTAGTTTATATCCTAGGACAGGTTACCTACAGATGTTGATGATTCCATTTACGTGACACTTGTGGATGACTACACTCGTTTTCTTCTCCGATTCTATACCGTGGTCCACATATGTCCTTAAAACAAAGAGCAATGGACGTCGACTCCGTGAGGCATGAGTGGGATTGATCCAGGGAGGCACAAAGAACTACTATTAGCGATTTAGCACTTGTAATTTGTAACTTAAGTTGTGATTTCATTAATCTATGTGTATTTAACTATTTATACATTAGGGTCGGGCGACCGTATGTCAATCAAGGGTGCAAGCCCAAAACACCAATTTGAATTCACATTTTTACAATTTTATGGTTTAAATGTGTTTATTAAGCTTAAATAAGGCTGTCCATGAAGTTTCGAGCCTAGATATGGCCAAATACCCCGAGATGGACCCCGAAATATTGCGAGAAAAAATGCAATATTTCGGTCATATTCGTGATATCTCGGATATTTCGGATATCTCGGTAGGCCGAGATACCGATATATCACGAGATATAGTACTATGCAGTAGACTACAACAACTCAACTCAGCCTTACGCCAACTAAATGGGGTCGGACACATGCATCCTTACCCTCCTACTCAACTTAAGCTTTATCCCAACTAAATGGGGTTGGCTAATCCTTACCCTCCAGTCAGCTCTATTTAAAGCTATACCTGATACAATGCCTAAGATATGCATATCTTTCCTCACCACTTCTCCGCGGGCCATTTTAAGTCTACCCTCGACTCTTTTAGCTTCTTCAATCTGCCTCTGTCCTCCATTATACATGGACATGCCACCTCAAACAACTTTCTCATAGCTACTCCCAAATCATCTCTAATTTGTTCATTCGTTACTTTATCCTTCCTAGTTTACCACTCATCCATCTCAACATCCTCATCTTAGCTATAGTGAGTTTATCTATATGATGTTTTTTAATTATCCAACATTCCACACCATACATCATAGCCAGTCGTAAGACTATCCTATAAAATTTTCCTTTTAGATTTGAATACGCCGATCACACAATACTTCAGACGCATCTCTCCACTTCATTCATCTGATTTTAATTCTCTGTGTAACATCATCCTATGTTTCTCTTTCTTTATTCACGATTGAGCCTAGATAACTAAAATAATCACTTTGTGAAATCTCCTTCTCATCAATTGTCACCACCTCCTTATCAGTCCTATTGTAACTAATGTTACACACCATATACTCCGTTTTTGTTCTACGTATCTTAAAACCTTTTGATATCAAGGTTGATCTCCATAATTCCAACTCGACATTAATCCCTGCTTTTGTTTCCTCCCACCAAAACAATATCACCAGCAAAAGTCATGTACCAATGGACCTGATCTTAAATCACATTGGTTTATTCATCTATGATAAGTACCAACAAATAAAGGCTTAAAGCTGATCCTTGATGTAGCCCATTTGTAATTGAGAATTTACTACCTTGACCCCTAGTCACTGCACTATTAGACTTATCTTTAACTGTGTCCACATATATACTTGAATCACTTCTTTTCTCTGTTACTTGCGAAATTAATTCTCCAAGGGCTCTGCCATAAGCTTTCTCTACGTCAATAAATGTTATATGGAGATCCTGAGATCCTTCTTGTAATCTCTAAATCTTTCCATGAGTCTCCTAAGACCTCGTTTGTTTAGAGGGGAAGGTGGGGTGGGATTGTTGGGAAGATGGGACCCACATGTTTGTGGGGTTTTGTTGGGGTGGAAATCTTGAGGTAAAGTTACTTTTATCCAAAGTCCCACCAATTTGGTGGGACTTTGGTTAGCAAAGGGGTGGGATTTTGAAATGCCACATCAACAGACAAAGCAATTAATGATGTTTCCTGACACTTTTGTAAGTTCACCAACCCAAATTAACCAAACAAGGTTGGGGTGGGATGCTGAAGTGTCACGTCAGCATTTTCCCACCACACCTAAGTCCCCTCTAAACAAACAGGGCCTATGTGAGTAAATAGCTTATGTTGTGGATCTTTATGGTGTAGAACCAAATTGGTTCTTTGTAATAGTAGGTTTTTTTTTTTGTTTTGGGGGGGGGGGTGTCTTAGGCGAGTTTCATTAACTCTCTCCCATAATTTCATAATATGACTCATTAGTTTTATGCCTCTAGAATATTTTTTTTTTGGTGAATAAAAAATATATTACCAAAGCCCGAGGTGGGCGAGAAGGAAAGCGGGGGAGGGGAAAATACAAGGGGGAAGCTAAAACGGGGGGGGGGGGGGGGTGGGGAGCTCCGGGCCCCACTAGCGGGGGCGCAGCAGAGAACTGTCTAGGCCCCAGGAAACAACAATGTGCCTGTTCCTTGGGGAGTCAAAAAAGGCCTTAAGGGGCAAAAGACGATGCTTAGAGGAAACCTCCCAAGAGATGGCTTTCCAAATCAGGCCTAAGGAGCGAGAGTTGGAAGTCCATCTCCTAAGGTTCCTCTCCATCCAAATGTGGTAGAGGGTAGAGCCGAATACAAGCTTGCCTATGGTGTCGCAGGTAGTGCCGCTCATAGTTCGAAAACTCATTTCGTTTCGGTGTTTCGGGCTGACCGAAATATTGCATTTTTCTGGTATGTTTCGGTAGGTCATTTTGGTGGGTTTTAGGCCAAGTTAAGGCCTTAAACTTCATGGAAACCCTATTTTAGGCTATATAAACACATTTAAATGTTCAAATTGCAAAAATAGTCACCCAAAGTGGTGTTTTGGACCATTGTTGGCAATGTATGGTCGAACCCTAATGTATAACTTAGTTTATTACACATACACATTGTTTAAGACTTTAAGTTCTAGAGGACATAATAAATTAATGATTAATAAGCAATTTAAACAAGTAAATTGACTTGAAAGTTGGAAACATAAAGTGAATGACTCATAAGTCATAACTTAAGTCATAATATTTAGTGCATTAAGTCACTAACAAGTTAACAACTTAAGAAGTTTGAATCTTGTGTTCTCCAAGTGGTTCCGGCGTAGATTTGAAGGTTGGTACACAAATCAGCAAAAAGAGTTTGAAGAATGAAGAAAACAGAAGAAACAAACCACAAAAGAGCAGCCTTGTTACTCTCGGTCGAAATTTCGATCGAGACTAATGAGTTTCTGCCTTTTGTACTAGGTGTTTTGAAAAGAAAATCTCGATATCTCGCGAGATATGTACCAATATCTCGAGATATCACGAGATAATCGAAATCTCGACCGAGATTTGGTATTTTTTTGATTCGAGGTACCATTTTGTTTCACCCTAGTCGAGATTTTTGAAATATTCGAAATCTCGACCGAGATTTTGTGAGATTTAGTACTATAGTGCCGCTGGTGAAAGTCATGACCATCCAAAGCCACTCTCGGTCGAAAGGAAGGATTCTCCTGCGGCGAGGCCAAATGAACGACATGGCTTTTTTCCAAATGGTGGAGGTGAAAGGGTAGGCGAAAAAGAGGTGGTTAACGTCCTCAATGCCGTTTCCACAGAAAATGCAAGAAGGGGGGGGGCAGGAATTCTTCTGTGGGAGAGGAAGGCTTGGGTTGGAAGGCAAAGGTTGAGGGTTCTCCAAGCAAGGAAGCTGTGACGTGGGATGTGGCCTTTAAACCAGACTAGGTTGTGCCAACGGACTGAAGGGGCATGGTGCCTAACTAGATTCCAGGCAGATTTAAAGCTAAAGATGCCATTGTTGGAGGGTAGCCAGCAAACCTTGTCCACAAGCCCAGGGGGGGAAGGGGGGGGGGGAGAGAGGCCCAGATTAGGGAGAGGGGGGGGGAAGGGGGGGAGTGGAGGGACCAATTGCCATGAGAGATGATGGAAGAAAGAGGTGCAGATTTTGGGATTCTGGAGGAGTAGATTACTCTAGGACCAAAGTGGTTGTAGAGGACTCCTCAGGGGTGCCAGGGGACGAGCCAGAGGGAGGTGGAAGAACCATCCCTGATGGTGCAGGAGATGGCTGAGAGAGCCAGAGGCCGAAGATGGAGAATTTTGCGCCAGATCAGGAGGAATCCTTAAGGATGGAGGCAGTCCAGATGGAGTCATGTTTGAGGAGGTGAGAGTAGACCCACTGAACCCAAATGGAGTCATGCTTAGTGGAGATTTTCCAAATAAGCTTCAGGATTCCTGCAGTGTTAGAGTCTTGGATGCGGCGAATGCTAAGACCCCCCTCGGCTTTGGGAAGGCAGATCGATTTCCAACTGATCGGGTGAAGAAATCTGGAGGACTCCTTCCCTTTCCAGAGGAAAGCAGCAAAAAGGGACTCCATGGCTTTGGTGGTGGTTTTAGGAATAACAAAGATGCCGCACCAATAAATGTAAGAGGATTGGAGCACGGATCTAATGCATTCAAGCCTGTTTGCGTAGGAGAGAAGTCTGCCCTTCCAGAGTTGGAGGCGCTTGCGAATCATGTCAAGCATGGGGCAGCAGTGGTAGGGGGAGAGCTTGGCAGGGATGAGAGGGAGGCCCATGTATTTCACTGGGAGGGAGCCTAGAGAGAAGCCAGTGAGACGGAGAAGGGGGTCTTTCTCAAGGTCCGAGACTCCAGAGAGGAAGAGTTTGGATTTGAGGAGATTAATACGGAGTCCAGAGAGACTCTCGAAGAGGTGGAGGAAGGACATGATGGCGGAGATGGAAGAGGGGGAGGCTTTGGAAAAGATCATAAGATCGTCCGCAAAGGCGAGGTGGGTGAGGTTGAGTTGTTTACACTTGGGGAGGGGGGAGATAAGGTGAAGGCCAATTTTGGCTTGGATGCTTCTAGAAAGGACTTCCAAAGCTAGGGAGAAGAGGAAGGGGGAGAGCAGACAGCCCTGGCGGATTCCGACTTTGGAGTGGAAGAAACCGGCAGGAGAGCCGTTGACAATAACCGAAAAGGAGGGAGTGGAAATGCAGGCAAAAATCCAACGAATGAAAGGAGGGGGAAAGCCCATCTGAGAGAGCACATTGCAGATGAAGTCCCATCGTAGGGAATCAAAAGCCTTGTGGAGGTCAATCTTCATAAGAGCAGCGGGGGAATGGGCTTTTCAGTCAAAGACACGGACAATTTCAGAGCAAAGGATGATGTTATCCGCTATGCTCTTGCCCGCAATGAAGGTAGATTGATTGGGGCTGACCAGGGAGGGAATGACAAGTCGGATCCCGTTAGCCAGAATTTTTGCAATGAATTTGTAGAGGAGGTTGCAGAGGGAGATAGGTCTAAAATCAAGAAGAGAGGTAGCGCCATCTTTTTTTTCAAGGAAAGTCCCACTCTCCAAAACCATCCTTCATGTACTCCTTAATTGCCTCACGATCTCTCACAACCTCTGTCTCCAACGCAAGTTTAATGGGTATAATCTTATCACCACATCATTTTTTAAATCTTTATCCACAACTATACCTACTCCATATCTATTACTTTATCCCCTGGATGAGGCTAAGGAAAGTTCATCCATGGTGTGAGAACCCTTGCCTACTTGTCACCGCATCCCGCATCGAGCGGTAAGCGCCGCTTACGAGGGACCCCTTAGCTAATCTTTGCTTACTATTCACTACCTGGGGTCAAAATGTAGCGCATCGGTTTCGAGGGATGCCCTTACATAAGGTCTAAAATATGAGGTTCTAGGATCCATGCAAACAGCGTTTGTCTAAAGTTTTTTTGGTGCCGCTGCTGATTTGACGCACCAACCCTCCTCTATCCTGGTTTGGGACCGGTAGTAAAACACTAGTGTATTTCTCCGTGACTACACATAAAGACAACAGTTCATAGACTATAGACAATAACTTTCCACTATAGACTTCAACACAACTATAAACTCCAACAAAGATCAACCAACCAAGAAGGTTTATCAAGTCCACTAATTGCATTGACCACTTGGAATCAGCATCACTTCTTAAAATGACCCCATTCATGACTATCCATGATTCTAGCTTATGGAAAAGAAATAACGCAAGATCAATCTTTACCAAGTACCAACCTGGGTCTCTTAGTATTCCCATTGCCCCCTCTTGTTTTTGGTTACCCCACCAAATACTATCTTTTTTTTTTTGGGTGAATAAGAAATTCATTACCAAAGAGGAAAATTACAGGCTCCAAAGGGGAGCAACAAAACAAAGAATCAAGAACCAAACCCTCACAAATGAGGGTGGGACCAACACGAGAGACAAGAAAGACCCTGGAGACAACAATGAGCCTGCTCCTTAGGTGTCAAGACAAGACGTAGGATGAGCAGACGATAATTTTGCCTTAATTTTAAAAGAAATGGAATCCCAAATCTGTTGATAAGACCTAGAGTTGGTGGTCCATTTTCCGATATTACGCTCCATCCAAATGTGGTTAAGAGTAGCACAAAAGTAAGCTTTCCGACCATGTCGAAGATAGAGGAACCCAAAAGTCATGTCGATCCAAATCCATTCATGGGAGAAGGGAAGGATTCTTCTAGGGGTAGGCCAGCATTTAGACAAGATACCATTCCAAATTGCTTCGTAGTAGGGCAATCAAAGAAGAGATTATTAGAATCTTCCACATTGTTCCAAAGCAGAGACAGCAAGAGGGGCGAAACTCGAATGTGGCAGCAAATTGACGGAGGAAGGCCTGGGTTGGAAGGTAGTTGGAGAAGATCCTCCAAGCAAAGAAGCAAAGGTTTTGAGGATATGATGCTTGAACCAAAGAAGCTTTCTCCAAGGAACCAATCAATTCTCGACGAATAAGATCTCAAGCCGATTTGGAGGAGAATGAATTGGAATTGCTTGCCAACCAAGTAATATAGTCACCTCTACCCAAAAGCCTTCTGGAAATGGAGGGAAGCTCTGCCCAGATGAGATTAAGCTTCGGAGAGGAGGTAGGTGGAGGGGACCAACCATTCTCGATCAAGGATGTCGCCTACCAAGGAGAGCCTCGTGTAGACCGTGGCGTAAATGATTCGTGTGAGTTATCGAGCCGGATGAGGATCCCCTTTGGTGCTAGCGATCGAGCCAAAGGTAGGACGAGAGCCCATCACCAATTTGAGAGTGAATGTTGTGAAGGACTAGATGGCGGGAGTCTAAGATCTTGCGCCTGCACTCCAAGAAGAATCGCAGAAGTCAAGCCGTCCAGTATGGAGTTTTGATGAAGAAGGCCCGAGTAAATCCAAACAACCTAGATGCTTTTCTGCTTAGGAGGCAATCTTCCAAATGAGCTTGATGATTCCAACAATTCACTTCTTTGATTCTTCTAATACCCAAGCCACCTTCCTTCTTAGGAAGACACACAACAGCCCAACTGATAGGGTGGAGGAACCTTAAAGAATCATTACCCTTCTAGAGAAAGGAAGCCAAAAGAGTTTCCAAGGACTGATAGTAACTTGAGGGAGACCATAGCAGCCAGACCAGTAGATATAACATGATTTCAAAACTGATCTAATAAGCACCAACCTGCCTGCATAAGAGAGTAGTCTGCCTTTCTACAACTGAAGCCTTTTGCAAATGATATCAAGCATCGGGGAACAGTGATGAGCGGATAGCCGGGCTGGAATTAAAGGGAGCCCCAAGTACTTGACAGGAAGGTGTCCCTCTTGGATACCAGATCTCTCAATGAAAGCCACTTTGTCCAAATCCGAAACCCCAGCAAAGAACAGCAAAGACTTTGAAGGGTTGATGCGTAGGCCTAATAACTCATGGAAATGCTGAAGACAGAGCAAAGCAGATTCAAGAGAAGCAATGGAAGCCTTAGAGAAAATCATCAGGTCGTCTGCAAACGCCAAATGAGTTAGCTTGAGAGCTTTACACTTTGGCAAAGGAGAAATGAGCTGCTGATCTGTACTAATTTGGATTTTCTTGGAGAGGACTTCTAAAGCCAAAGTGAACAAGTAGGGAGAGAGGGGGCAGCCTTGACGAATCCCCACAGAAGCATCAAAGTACCCCGCCGGACTGCCATTGACTAACACTGAGAATCTTGGGGAGGAGATGCAGGCCTGAATCCAGTTGACAAAATTCGCCGGAAATCCCATCAAGGTCATCACTTGAGTAATGAAATCCCACCCTAGAGAATCAAAAGCCTTATGGATGTCAATCTTCAAGAGAATAGAGGGAGAGTGATTTTTCCTATCAAACCCTCTGACAATGTCATGGCATAGCAAAATGTTGTCCGAGATGTTTCTTCCTGGGATGAAGGCTGATTGGTTGTCACTGACAAGAAGATCCACTATACTTATGAGCCTTCGAGCAAGAATCTTGGCGATGAACTTGTATAGCAGATAACAAAGAGCAATGGGTCTGAAGTCATTCATAGCAACTGCCCCCGCCTTTTTGGGGATGAGGCAAAGAAATGTGTGATTGATGCCCTTGACCTGGTTAGGATTAAAGAAAAAACTTTCAATGGCTGCAATAAGGTCTTGCTTGATGATGTCCCAAGTAGCTAAGGAAAATCCCATACTAAATCCATCCGGACCCAAAGCACCCGACACCTTGAGAGAATGGATGACTGCCACTATCTCATCTTCTTTGGGAATGGAGCTCAAAGATTCAAGGGAAGCCAAGGGAACGAACTTGTTGAGCAAGTCATTCGGGATAGGAGAGGAGGCCATCTGAGGGTAGCTGAAGAGACCCTTAAAGTGCTGAACTGCCAAGTCTTTTATGTCTTTAACTGTTGAAGCAGAAGAACCATCTTGGGTTGTGAGCTTAACAATTGAGTTGTAATTGACTCTGGCTTTCAAAGAACGATGGAAGTAAGCAATATTGGAGTCTCCCAGGTCTAACCACTTGATTCTAGATTTCTGCTTGAGGAAACTTTCTTCACGGGAAAGCAAGGAAGAGAGCTCAACAGAAATCTCTTTTTCCTCTACAGCTAAAGCGCTATTGAAGTTGTCAGTCTGCAACCGAAGCCGAATAGAGGCAGGCTTTGCCTTGCAATCCAGAACCTGCTGGGGAATGTTGCCAAAAGTGTTGATGTTCCAATCTTTTAGGGCAGCCTTAACATTTCTAAGCTTTTTGGATAGGGCTATAAGGGGGGGAGTGAAAGCAAAAACAGGTTTGTTCCAAGCTTCTTGAACAGTGGGTAAGGAGGAGGGGGTGAGAGGACCACATGTCAAAAAATTTGAAGGGTTTAGGGCCAAAAGAGGTGAAAGGCTGAATAGCCAGAGAGATGGGAGAATGGTTGGATATGTCAGGATTGTCAAAGGAAGCATGGGAAGAGGGAAAAGCTGAGAGCCAATCCTCATTGACCAACACTCTATTCAGCTTGCAGGAGATTTGATGAATTCTAGCCCTTTTGTTGTTCCAAGTAAGGGGGAATCCAGACCACCTCGGGTCATTCACTCCAATATCTTCAATACATTCATTGAAAGAATTTATTGCTTCCAAATCCAAGTGGTCTCCTCCTTGTTTTTCATACCTGTATCTGATGACATTGAAGTCACTTCCAAACCCCAAGGGTGAAGCCCAATATGGCTAGCAATGGATATAAGATCAGACCATAGGGGAATTCTTTGAGACTGACAATTGTGGGCATAAACCACAATGAAAAAGAAAGAGAAGTGGCCCAGGCAGTCAGAGAAGGAAAGGTGAAGGTATTGGAAAGAAGAGGAACAGAGAGAAATGGAGATTTTGCTGGGGTCCCAAAGAAGCCAAATTCGGCCATTGGGATGGTGGAGGTAATTGGAGAGAAGAGACCAGCCGGGGACAAGAGAATTTAAGATTTTTCCAGAGTTAGGATCTTTAATGTGGGTTTCTAAGAGGCAGCAAAAATTGGCTCGAGATGAGCGAAGCCGAGAGCGCACAACAGCTTGCTTGGAGGGGGAATTCAAGCCCCTGGTGTTCCAAATGAACCCTTGGATCATTGGAAAGGAGAGGGAAGAGGCAACAAAGGCTCGGAGAGCCTAGACATAACAGACTTGGAGCGTGTTTCACTGCGATAGCACCTATGGTAAGAACAACCAAAGGGTGTAGCCAAGTTGGACAGGTTGGAGGAGGATTTGCGAGGGAAAGAAGAGAGAATAGAAGAATTTTCGGGTGAAGGAGGATGGTCGCCAGCCGGGTTAAGAGATGTGGGTGGGTTTGAGACCCGAAAACCCAAAATAGGAAAAGTGTGTTTAAGTGAAGGGAGGTCCAGCCCTGGGTCAAAAGAGGCCAGGCCAGGCGAGACAAGGGAACTCGAGGGGACCACATGAGAAGAGGAGGTGGTAGGGTCCACGGAAAGAGGACAAAAGGGATTTGAAACCAAATCCACATTCAGAGCTACAGTCACGCAAGCATCAGTCGCAGATGAAGCCTGGGGAGCAGACGAGGTACCAGCACAAAACGCCAAAGGGCTGGTTTCCATGGAGTTCAGCGGCAACGAAGCTGCAGCAGCGTCAGCGTCAGGAGAGCCAAGAATGGAAAGCTCGACAGAAGGGTTTTCCGACTATCTTGATGAACCCAAAACTTGATCTAACGCCTTATCGACTTGGTAAGGAAAATTTTATTCACTTCAGTTGGAAGAATGTCATTGTCGGGTCTTTGTATAATCATCTTCTGAACAAACACACTTCCTGATCAAAACTCATCACTGTTGATACTTGCAGCTTCAACAAAATCCTTGGATTACTTTTTCAACTAGAAAAATGCACCTTGAATCTCGTTTTGTTCTTTGGCTTTTGAGTCTTCTAAACAACCTAGAATGGTAATGACCAAATGTTGAAAATGAATTGGTTTCTTTTTTATGCTAAGTTCTTCTTTTCAAACCACTTGAAAAATTGTTGTTAAAATGGATTGATTTGCATAAAAACAATGTTGAAATAATCACAGGAAAACCTTCAAAAGTTTCCAGCTCAAATGACCGTACTGGAAAGGTAATTCATGTCTTCTTTGCTAATACCAACTTCAAGACAATGTTGACTGCAATATTTTTACCGCACTGTGAAAGAAATGTGTTTTTGTTGAATCCCCTCCCCCAAGGGGGCGTATGAATGTATTTTACAGGGACTTGCTGGAAAATGTATTGGTATTTATTTAATTTCATGGTGGTGCCTAATTCTTTTTCCAAGGGCTGTGGTGTTTAGCTTTGTTGTCTTCTAGCTGGCAGCTGTTGTTCCAAGATGTAAAACCTGACATATGCTGCTTCAATTTGGAATTCTCTAATGTTTCTGTTTTTTGGTTAACTCTAATGTTAATCTCCTCAGTTCTCTTTTGGCTGATCTTTCCTTTTGCTTAATTAGGTGGATATCAGGGTAGCACCGGGAACACATGCGACTGAAGCTGCAGGTATTTATGGTTGATGTGCACTTCTCTTAAGTAGCAGTATATGAAAAAGTAAATTTGTCTTCCAGTATATGTGTTATTTATTCACTTCGAAACTTAGTTTTTAATATTCATGATTAGACAGGGTCTGATTCACCCTTAGTTATCTTCTAAAATCTACACTTATGGAGAGCTTATATGTGATGAGAAAGTTGCAGAAAAGTATGGCAACTCCTAGCTCTTTATGATCTAATGTCATGATTGTTCTTGATACATATTTTGCTTATGAAAGTCACTACTATCCTTGTTTTCCTCTTCTTTATATTGTGATCACACATTTCATTTTTGTAATATGTTGCTGATGTTGTTCTCAACTTGCAGTAAATAAGCAGTTGAACGATAAAGAACGGGTGGCAGCAGCCCTAGAAAACCCTAACCTCTTAAATATGGTTGATGAATGTTTGGCTCCTACTTATGCTTGACCAAACAGCATCCAAGAATCCCTTTCCTGTTTCAAGAAGTGTAAGACAAAAGCAACAACATTGTATCAGCAAATTCATTTCTGCAGCCAGAAAATCCATCTCCAAGAGCCCACAATAAGAACTCCTGTTCTTTATTAGCTAATTCTTTCTTCTGTTTTACTATTATATTGCTTCCACTCTGACAAGTAATTTGTTTTTTTTTTTTTTTTTTGGTGGAACAAATTATTTCAATTGATATGTTGGTCTAAGTCATTATTTTTCCATTTATTCATATAGTTTGTAAATATAAAGTATACTATGTCATAAAAATTGTAAATCAAAATTAGTAAACTGGGAATCTGAAATAGTACAAAAGGTAATACAATTTTCTTGTAATAGAAATCTGAAATCCTTGGGAGACATTAACTTGAGGTGTGAACATCAAACCATTTCGACCTCTCGACCGGAGGATTAGATTCAGGCCCCCCCCCCCCCATATTTTTACCTAAAATTAGGGGTGTGAAAAATTAATCCGAACCAGTTGGACCGATTGGAATCGTCTGAAAATTGAGTCTAATCAATTCCCTTATTGGTCGTTATCGAAACCAACCGGACCAACCAAAATAGTATACATTGAAAATCAAAATCAAACTGGTAACTCTCTGTTAAGATCCCGTTAAGGAAACCTGATAAAAATCTGAACCCGACACTCACCTTAATTGTTCGACTCCGTTTAAACCAATAAATACATAAAACTGATTCAAATCAATTGAAACCAGACCGAACCGATTGTTTGACACCCCTACCTATAAGGTTCGGCTTCAAATTTGTTTCCTCAAAGACATTGGTTTCAACTCGATCATTTCATCCTATCATCGTGAAAATCTCTCTTTCAATCAAAACCTAAAGACCTCTCTTGGTTTACCCTACTCAAATTTAGATTTTCTCAAATTAGATCTATCAGAAATCAAAAGAACCTAAATATCCAAGGGGTAGCTCAATTGGCAAAGACCATGCCTCACAATCAAGGTTCGTAATCTCGGATTCGATTTTGGCTGGATCGGTAACGGCTGGTATCGATCCGATCCACTGTATGGATAAGGGTAAAAAGGTCAAAAAATTGGATCTTAAAAAAAAAAAAAAAAAACAGGGGCAGAAGTGTGGTTGTCCGGTTTGGGTGATCCCAATCCAATCCAGCCAAGCCTATCCGATACCGAGATTACATACCTTGCTCACAACTAAGAGGTCATGATTTCCTCTCTTCTTGGTTCTTGTGCAGGTGCAGACCTTTTAAGTAAAAATTTCTAACACCAAATATACAACCCATGGTTCTAAGTATACGTATTTTATCACCTGTATAGGACGATATGTATCGATTTTGCTAGTCATCGATAGCGATACCATGTTGATACTGTATCGATAGCACGGTTCGGGCAAAGGATAAAATGGTCAGAAAATTAATTTTTAAGGAAATTCAGGGGTACTTTTGTCCGATATAGTCGATTCAGACCGATACCATATCGGGTATAGTACCGGTCATCAATACCATATCGTATCAATTTTGCAGGTCCAGCCGTTGGATGCCTCATTGGGTACTCCCCTAATGGGCTCATGGCAGAGGAGCCGGATCCCCCTCCATATCCTTCTCTAGTCGTCGAGTCACTCACCCCTATCCGGCCACTTCCTCCCCAACCTCTCTCCCCTCTCCTCTCCACCACTGCCTCCCCCTCTACGAGTAGGTGAAGAATGCAGGACTAGAATCCCTCTTAAGCACTAGCTAATCGTTTCACATCCATCCCTGTTATTTAGTTGTGAAAGCACTGCTAGGGATCCCACATGACATTGTTGGAGAATAAACAATGTTAAAGGCGGTTTTGTGGGTCCGAATCCATGAGAGAACGTCAATGTGGGAGCAACAAAAGTTTTACGATCCCATATCAGGCATATGAGGGGCTGATCCCACATCGGTTACAAATGGGATTTATTGTGAGTTGATATGGTCTTCGTTCCTGGTACTCTTATGAGGATTTTTGAGAACAAGTTTTTGCATGAGGTTTGTATCTTTGTTATCAGAGCTCAGGAAATTAAAATGTTGTATTAAAGTTGTTGCAACGAGCACAATAAGCTGAAAACAGCTTGGAGAAAATGCAATGGCCATTACCTTACAGATATCCAAAATGATCATAGGCCTTTTCAGAGGCTGAGATCTTTAGTCTTTGAAGAAGTGTTGTATTAAAGTTGTTAATAAATGAGTTTCAAAATATCTACTCTTTTTCTTTTGAAAATTTGATTTTCCTCCCACACGCTTCATGTGTTTTGCTTTTGGGAGTATATACATAGTTATGTGAATTATAAACTACAATAAATAGGTCATGAAGGGAAGTAGTATCCTTCCTCCCATGTGCCAGGGTGGGTTCCATGGCTTTTTTCACACACTCGCGCTTGTTGAGCTGAGACGAGCGGAGGTGTGATGGCCCAGCCTAAACTGTTTTTTGGTTCACTATTGGGCCAGTTTATTGGACTTGTTTATATAGTAATCTTTTGGACCATAGTGGGCTTGGACTCGGGCCCATGTGGCAAGGAATTATCACTGGTGAAAAACAAGCCTATACGTACATAGATACATATATTTGTATATGTCTAGGTGCATTTATGTAATGTACATGTCTATTTATAGAGACATCCATTTGTAAAGGTGCAATCATAACGCTCAGATTGGGATCTTTTAATCCAATCTATTGGAACCAAAAGTCACACCCATACCATGGAGTAGCTCAAGGGAAACTGACATCCTAGCACTTGGATTGGAATATTTTAATTCAATCTGTTTGAATCAAAGGACATACTCATTCCATGGGGTATCTTGAAGAGATGCATCTACCTCTATAAATTAGATGAAGACAATCCTCAAAACGAATTGATTTTTTATTCACTTTCGTCTCTCTCTCTCTCTCTCTCTCTCTCTCTCTCTCACTAATTACATATTGTTGTGTTGCCCCATTAAAACCAGAACAATGTTTTGCCGATTGAACTTTTCATTTGCATCTTGTGTCGCTTTAGCACAATTCCGACATACTCGAAAGAGCGAATCAGATGAGTGCATGTTTACTGCCAAAAAGCAAAAACTATGCTATTTGGAATCAGTTTTGCATTCAAGCCTAGATGCACCAAATATTGACTTTAATTAGGAGAGTGTCAAATGGCACGTCTCAGCCTACATCAACATCTTGAAACGTCAACTACACTTCGATACACTATTTTACCATGTTAGTACAATAGATAAGTCGTCTCATATAAACTTCTTCATTTTTTCTACAAGAAGCTACCAGAGCACATTGATGGAGAGGGGTATGGAGAGATATAGGTGAATTAATTTTGTATTACCCACGAAATTAATAATTGAATAAAATTTTAAAATTGTATTTTTATTACTTTAACTGTTAAGTTAAAAACAAGAAACATTTTTTTTCTTTAATAGTGGAAGATCAAGTACAAGCAATTGGTTCCATATAATATCTCCCTTTTTATTATTATTGATCTAGAAACTCATCATCTGTAAAGTAAATAACATCTGAGAGGAGAATTAGAAAAGAGATGGAGAAGGTGCTACATCAATCCCTTTGACAATTTTAACACAATGGTTCCACACTCCTGGTCCAGTCTTTGGAAGAAAATACTTAAAATACTCTATTTTCTTATAATATGGTTCTTTCTTGTCAACCTTCAACTTACCAAATTCTTTCACCAATGCAAAATGGCAATCTTGACCCATTTCTACAAGATTTATGCAACAATATTTACTAACAACAACATCTCCAAACAACCCACCAATTATATTTGTACCACATTCTTCAGGTATCTGTTTTGTGCAATTATCTAGGTATTCAAAATACCCTGGTTGAGCCTCATCAGGAGCTATTTCTGAATCTGGTGATTCAAGATAAGCTACTTCAACACTTTGAGGTGGAAGATTAGTAATGTCTATTATTTCTTGTGTTGGAGCTGGTGTTGAAACTACTCCAGGTACAATTAACATGCACTCGAAGATTAATACGAACATTAGTATCAACACAGAAAGACTATTCATGAAATTCGCCATCTTAATTGCTTAATTTACGCGAAGATTTACCTTTTTCTTTTAATTTTTTTTCCTAATGGAATGGGTATTGCTTAGGATGAATTACCTTTACCTTGATAACAAATTTATACTACTCAAATTTACTGTTAGAAGTTAACTTATTAATAAGTATTTGTAAGTTTTTATTTATTTAATATCAGATTAATTTCTTAAGTACCATAAATATTCAATTGTTTTTCATAAAGACTTTACATAATCTACTATTCTTTAAGAAAATTTAATTTTTTCTTCTGTTTTTTTTTTTTTTTTCTAATACTTTAAAATCAGTTTCCCTTATAAGCTTTGTTAGTTGGTTCAAGAGGAAATATATAACTGTAATATTATTCTTTTATGTAACTTAATCTATCTTTATCATGTTTTAATGTGTGTGGTTATTTGTTATTAATTAGCTAAATTACCCGGATTTAGCTCCTCTCTAGGGACCCCAGCATGCCCAGGAGGTATCCAGCCATTGGACTATGCTGTACACATCCCTAGGCGTGCACCGAGATGTGTGTGGCACAGCCCAACCCTTGGATGCCCCCTAAGTACTCCCTGGACGCTGATCGCCCTAGAGAGGAACCGGACCCAAATTACCCCTCTACTTGTTCTTCATTTAATTAAATTATTACTTCACAAATTGAATCACCCTGCTGCTACCTCCAAGATCCTCCATTCAGAACCATCCTCTTTGCAATTTTTATGTTTGAAACATATTTATAAATGTTAAAACTTAAAACAGGAAAATAGAGTGACAAAATCCCTCCCAAGAATTGTGCCCTAATTTATGAAAAATGAATGATAATGCATTGAAATTTTCCAAAATGGGTGTACATGTAACCAAATACTTAGGATTCAATTTGGAAATGTATTGAAATCCACATACAAAATAGAGTTTGACTCTAGGGCCTGACATTGTGGAAAATGACCAAATTACCCCAAAAGGGTAAAATGGTAAATGTGTCAAAACATGCACTTTGAAATCCCAAAAAAAAACTTTGAAAATGATGTTAAACATCCTAATACATATAGTGAATATATGCAAAGTTTTGATGCTGAAAAAACAGTTTTGCCTTACACTTAGTGAAATGACCAAAATAACCTTGAAGGGTAAAAATGTACTTTCTGCACAAACTCTTATAGAATATACACTATGATATGTCTTAATGATGTACATTTTTTTTTTGTTTTTGGGTAATTCTTAATGATCTACATCACATATACAAAGTAATGTAACTCCTTAACCTAAACACATTATAATATGTGCATTAAAACACATACTCCCTAATTATGGAAAGTAATGAAATATATCAAACAAATACATAAAAAATCATAAGATGATTTTCACATACATGGACATGTTAAAAAGTGATTAATATCACATTTCATATTCACATTCAGAAAATATAGCAAATATGCAAAAATTTTATTTTTTTATTTTTTTTGTATTACATATTCCCTAATTATGGTAAATATGGCATTTGGTAGCTTTCTCAATCAGGAGCATTCACAGTTAAATCTGCTTGAGAAGTACTTCGAAAGGAGGAGACAAAGCCACCATGGGTTTGGCAAGCTTCACTCATTTAGTCATATGGCATTTGGTAGCCTCGTAATGCTCTCCGTGTTTAAAAGAGGAGGAGAGCTTCACTCATATTCTTGAGTTGTAACTCCTCAACGAATATTTGGCAAGCTTTAATTTCTTGGTCTTTTCAATCTCCTTTGGCCGAATCCTACTTCAATAAATGAGTTACAACAATGGTGTAAAAGGGGATTTAGATCCTCTGTGGCTTGGAGTTGTGCCGCCATCGTGCTGCATGCAACTCCCAGGTCGCCACCTCAGTATAGATGTCCATCCAATGGTTGGCCATCAAGCTCCTTAAAAATATCGCTCAAAATTCAAATTTGAATCGGGCTCGATGTCCAACCATTAGATGGACATCTATGCTGAGATGGAGACCTGGGAGTTGCATGCAGCACGACGTTCGGTATGTACTTGGTATACATTTTTTTTCTCCAATGAGGATTAAACTTGTCATTTCATATAAAAAAGTTCATTAATGCTGAATGATTTTCAACTTTTGAAAACTCTTCCCTACCCGTGCATTAAGTAACATTTGTGAATAGAACAAGGGGCAATTAAAAGAAGGTTACGACTTGTTAATTCACCACTTTAGTGACAAGAAGTTGTTCCCTTTACAAAATGTTATTGTAAAACAATTTTAAACAATTATATAATGTGCACAAGAGACGATTAGATAATTTTTTTATTATATTTTTTACTACACGACTTCCCTAGTAGCTTTATTATATATAGGAAAAAGAATGTTGCTTGGTCGCTTGCAGCGTGCGCCTAGACACAATCCCTCTAAAATGACTACCCCATCTTTTTTTCAAAATAAAAAAATCCCCCTAGTCAATGCCCCTGCACACCCTTCATTGGCCCCCATGTTGATGCAGGGGCCACATGATCGGGTAGCATTCTTCTTCCCTATATAAGAGAGAGAGAGAGAGAAGCCGGGGAAAAATAGGAAAGAGAACACCAACAGGTTACGGAACGCATGCTGCCCCTGCTCCTTGGCATAGGGGAGCACGAAATGACCGCCGCACTCCTTAGAACCCCGGAAATGACTAGGGTGTGGTGGTCATTTCGTGCACCCCTGTGTCAAGGTGTAGGGCAGCATGTCTGGTGCGACCGGGTGGCGTTCTTTCTCCCTTTAAGGAACAAATCTTAATTAATTTTAGCTTAATTCTAATCTAATGAAATTAAGGAATATTCTTTATTTCAATTTCTTTATGGTAAAGATTGAGATGATAATTATCTATATTGATTTCTATGATAAGAACTGACAACTCCATTCATGCAATGTAAAGTCAAACATTAACAACTTCCTTGTCCATTGTTTCTAGTAACAAATATTAATTGTAAATAAAACAAGAATAGAGTGATCTATTAAATTAATGACAGTGGGTCAAATGTCTAACTCTATAGCAAGCAGAAGCCATTTTCCATGAAGATATGCACCAGCATGCTTGGGACTGGGGTGACCAACATAGAGCATGTATTGAAAGTTGACCTGAAAATTGTCCTTTTAATGCCTTTTTTCCCCCTTCATGGCTTGAGTAGATGAATTGAATCAACTACTGCTACCTAGATGGAATTTGGTATATAGCTTCAGTTGGAAAGGTTAAGTTCCAAACTCCATCACTGGCTTTAGCAATTGTTTGTTCAAGTTCTGAGACAACACAGGAAAATATGCATTCCTAGGAGCTCCATATCCATCCCACCACTGTGAAGATCAAGATCGATGGAAGAGCCACCGCCAGCTGAGCCGCTACCGCCCCTTGAAGAATATTCAAGTAAAGCTAATGGGCCGATAGCAGACAGAGATCCACCAAATGTTCCCCAAGGGAATTCAATCAATAACGATGAAACAGTACTACAATATCAATTTGAGCATAAGGAAAATGGTGAGTGTTCTTCTAATCTTTTTGAATTGGTGCTAATATAAATTAGGAAGAGTGTTCTGTACGTGGGACGTAGGGGCCATGCCATACACAATAGCCAATGAGAGCCCACACACTGGCACATTGGGGATGGAATTTCTGCCATTAATGGAGGCGTGCCAGTCATTTTTGCAACCCCATGTGTCTGGGTATGGCCCTTGTGTCCCACACAGAGCATTTCTCCTATAAATTAAGTATCAGAAATGAGTGCCTGAGATCGAGAATTTGGTGATCAGATCAACTTAATTACCCATTTGGGATTGGTTTTTGATCTATCACCACCTGATTGATTCTCCGTCCTCATTTATTTCCTTTAGAGAATGCTACTTGATCGTGTGGCTCCTATGCCAATGCGGGAACCAATGGGAGCACATGCCCAAGCATCAAATATGGGGGATTGGGTGGTCATTTCGCCACCCATGTGTCTGGGCGTAGGGAGGTGCAACCAAACAGCCTTCTTTCCCTTATTTTTATTATCCAGATATGATTTCCGACTAGCTAGAGATCAGTTGGAAATAGTCGAATCAAACCTCATTTAACCAAAACAGCAAAGTAGAACTTTACTTACATTTTTAACACTCTCATAAAAAGTGAGGGTTCCACACATGTAGGTTTATTTTTATTTATTTTAGGGGAAAAGAATGCTACCTAGTAACGTGGTCCGCGCGGATCTTGCACCTAGACCCAGAAGGGCATGAAATTACCACGCTGCCCCCATGGAAAAGGCAGAAATCCTGCCCAAGGCTTTTCTTGTGCATGCTCCTATTGGCCATAGTGCATGTAACGGCTCTAGAGGGCTATTGTCGATTTCTTTCCCTTATTTTTATCTCTTTTGAAAAAGTGGACTCCACATGTACCATGCTTTTTCTAGAACATTAATTGGGTATGGCGTGTAAATTCCTTCTCACACTGGTAACAAGGGAAAACCTCTCCCACAAAATTATAACCCTAAACGGTCCGGGTATTCCACTCCGGCTGCATGGGTATCCACTTAATTAGTCTAAATGATTTTTCACGTTTTAAAACACTAATAAATTATGATGGGTGGATCTTGTTATCATCATATAGGTGAATCAAGAAGTTGTAACCTTACTCTGTTTTTTTTTTTTTTTTTTTTTTGCCTTTATTTTATTCCAAAAAATTATTAAAAGCAAGGGTAAAAGGGGGCTTTTAATACAAGTTGAAACTTAATCATTGTCTTAAAAAGCAAGGACAAAGTTTCCCTCCACCAATAGAGAAGGGTTTTGTATGTTCCAAAATACCCTCCCGATACCCTTTCCCACCCTCTCCCCCCCTCTCCGGTGAATGGGATTACAATCTTGTTGTAACCAACCTTGGTGAGCACAAGATTTTCCCAATTATTATAGAATTAAGATCTTAATTTCAATATTATACTTCCTTGCAGAAATGGAGGAAAAACAGGTCACCCAAGCCTCATCACCTCTCCTTGAACAAGGAACTAATCCAAATGAACCACAAAGACGCCGTTCGCCATTGCATCATTCAGTATCAAACATCGAACATCCCTTTATCGAATGGGATATCTTAGGTGATACTGGAGATACCTCACTTGCAGCAACATCTACTCATCCATCTGCATCTGCTACAATGCCCTACAAAGTTGCACCTGCCCTAATGGACACAGCAAAAGCTATATGGGATAGTTATGGAGACATTGGAGTCAATAGTGCCCTTCAATCACTACAGTTTCGTTCAGCCATATTTTCTCTTATCTGCAAAGTAGTCCTTGAGATGAACAAAATAGGTTATAATAGCTTGGACAGAAAGACAGTAAAGAAGTGGCAAGAAGAAGTGGTGGATGCAGAGAAGAGTGGATGGGAGGTTGGTTGGTTAAGGCAACGTGTAGAGGAAGTTACTTATAATATTGCTGCAGCTGAGATTCTTTTAGAGGTGAAGATGAAGAGAGAAGCTGAGAGAGCTAAATTGAAACAATTTGATGAAGAGATCCAAAGATACCTCACCATTTCAAGCATTTTTAGCAAGAAGGCTTTTGAGTTGAAAGAAGATAAATTGAAAAAAGCTAAAGAGCTTGAAAGTAAGGTACGTGTCCCTAAGATACTTGCTAAGGCAGTTGAGACAGTGTCCTTATGGGGGGCAAATTCTGTAGGGAAAGGTCTTCTAGATATCCCTTAATCCTCCTAACCCCAAGCTGTGGCCAGTTGATGATGATGTTCTCTTTGTTACTTTTTCATTCATGAAGAAGTGAATTTTGCAACTTTGATATATAAAATGTCTTCTTGTTTAGACTGGCTGTTTTGGGCTGCCTTCGGTCCTTTTGTATTCTCTTCGGATTTTCCTTTCAGCTTGATTCGACTATAGGAATAAGCCGTTGATTTTGTTGTGGAGATTTCTCTTTGTATTTATATATTTATTTATTTATTTTTGTTTCTTTTATAATAATTTGATGGAAATTTCCTTTTCTCACCCTTCCCACACAAAAATGAACTTCGAACATAATTTGCAATAATGAAATGAAAAAAAGATATGGCACCCTATTTTTTCCACATGGGAATAGAATATTGTGACAGGTCATGAGCCATCTTACCAATATGATCCACCAAGTAGAGGAAGCTTTCCCTTGTCAATTCTAAACAAGAAAGAAAATTTTAAATCATTTTCAAAGCATTATATTAACCTTTGGCAAAGTTTAATTTAATTGAAAATTAACCCATTGCTAGATGACCACAAGGAAATATGTTCACTTAATTTGAACATTATTTGACTTGAAGTGTTAGAGACTGAGAGGGGCTCCCTCCATGTATGCTCAGTGTTGGATACATGTTTTTTTTTCCTCTGAGGAATACGTGGGACATGTGTCCAATTTCGAGCGTATGTGCAGCAGAACATAACCGGACTTGTAGATACCTTGACCTTATAGGTGCTGGGATCCAAACCCCCTCCCTCTTTTATTCAAAGAAAAAAAAAAAGGGTAAAATACACGTACCCCCTATAATGCACCCAATATTCCTCATGCCTCCCTAAGGTTCTAACAAGTCCACACGCACCTCCTAAAAATTCCACGTAACACCCTTACTTGTCAACCTAAAGCCACTTAAGTTCATTTTAGGCATTGGATGCTAAAAACTGACCAAACTACCCTTTCTTCTCTAATTGCCCTGACCTATTTGTTCATTATTTGGAAAGACTTTTTTGCCCTAACCTAATTTGAAAATACCATTTTCCCCTTTCCCTTTCGCGATAGAACTCCCTCAACCCTAATTGCCCTTTCCCTTTATGATCCGATCTTCAAACCCCTTCGGCAACCATTCTTCTGCTGTGAAATCTAAATTTATGCCAAATTCGATCAGAGGCCTTACGACTCAGATAAAATTCCCTGAGAGTGAAGCTCCCTCATCATCTTATCCTGCAAATTGATCATAAAATGCATGACCTTGTGGATTGTAGTAATTGAAAGAGATGTACACAATAATGGTGGACCTGATCCTGATGGTGATAGAAATCCAAACTTCCACCATGAATTGTATTAATGGCACAAAAAATCAGGAAGAAATGCTAAAGAGATTCAGTTCAAAGCACAACTACTTGGGTAATATTCCTTTGGAATCAAACTACGAAACCTTCTCTTTTTCCCTCCTACTTGATGTCTCTGCCTCTTATCTCTCCCATTATAAATACCCATTCTCTTCAATCTCCAATTCCATAAGATAATACTATGTGACTCTTTGGATATTCTTCCTGTAATCATTTTCTTGTATTCAACAATGGCTGGAATTGTGGTGGTTTTCGATTTTGACAAGACGATTATCGACTGTGATAGCGATAATTGGGTGGTCGACAATTTGGGTCTTAACTAGTTGTTCAATGAGCTTTTGCCTACAATGCCTTGGAACTTTCTCATGGTTTGTTTCAGCTTCCCTTATTTTTTAGTTTTTTTTCCTGGTTTTTTTCTGTTTTGAAAGCTTTTCCCACCCCTTTTGATATTGTTCTTGTTCACTGCATTCTAATAGAATTTTTTTCATTTTTCTCTGATGTTTCGATTCAATAAATTTCAATGGGCTTAATTGCTTCTTGGGTTGCTGAAATTTGCAGGATAGGATGATGAGGGAGCTTCACTCTCAGGGGATTTCATCTGGATCGTAAGGCCTTCGGTCAAATTCAACATAAATTTAGAGTTCACAGTAAAAGAATGGTTGCCAGAGGGGTTGAAGATCGGATCAAAAAGGGAAAGGGCAATTAGGGTTGAGGGAGTTCAATCGCGAAAGGGAAAGGGGAAAAGGGTATTTTCAAATTGGGTTAGGGCAAAAAGGTCTTTCCAAATAATGAACAAATAGGTCAAGGCAATTAGGTCTTTTCAAATTTTGGAAAAGATAGAAGAAAGGGTAGTTTGGTCAGTTTTTAGCATTTAATGCCTAAAATGGACTTAAGTGGCTTTAGGTGAAAAGTAGGGGTGGAACGTGGAATTTTCAAGGGGTGCATGTGGATTTGTCAAAACCTTAGGCGGGCATGAGGAATATTGGGTGCATTATAGGGGGTACGTGTATTTTACCCAAAAAATTTGATAACGATCCATAGATTTCGGCTTTGGCTTGATAACATCTTGGGGTCCCCCCCTACATACACTAACAATGTGTAAGTTACAATGGGGGAACATACTTAAGATATTTTCATGCATATTTCTTGGTTAAATTTCCTCTTTTTTCTTTTGGGAGAGGGATCTATTTGTTGCCCGCTTGTATTAATATCTTACATGCCAAGCCATTAATAGGAAACAATATAATTAATAAGCAGAAAGATTTTTTTTTCCGGGTAAATGTAACTTTGTTGTTGATAACGTGTGTTACACATGGAATCTGGATTACAAGCTTCAAGAAACATGGAGTGGAAAGGGGCCAATAAGTCCTACATATTGTTGACTGGGCCTTGGCAAGGAAATCTGCAACCAAAGTGTTTCCCTCCCTTGGAACAAAAATAAAAGAGAAAGACTCTAATTCTCCTCAATATGAACCATTGATGTTGGAGGAGAGGGGTGCTCACCGAGTCGTCGTTTAGATTGTTGATTAGAACCCTATTATCCGATTCAATCACAAGATGATTATAATTCTCCTCAATAGCCTGTAGATTGCCTGATCGAATAACTGTGGCTTCACCTACAATGATGGAGGAAATTAGAGATGGCTCTGAGGTAGCATATAAAGAGTTCCAACCATTATACTGAAAAATAATAAGATTTTATTCTCAATGATAAGACTTATGTCAGTCACAATTTACCTATGGGCATCAGTTGCAACTAACTATAGTCTATAACTAAATGATAAGACAAAAAATATATCTCATCAGACAACCTTACCTGTAGGCATCAACTGTCTTAACGATGAATAGTTCTTATCCTATCCCAACTTGCATGCACTAAAATAGTTGTACATAAATTGCAAATTTTTAATGTCTTTCATATTTATAAAATTACCTAAATATCTCTATGCAATCAAGTAATAGAGTATGCGGCATACAAATCCCCTTAATGGTAACTTTATAATTACAAGACTAGACAATAATAATGTTATGAGTTTGCATTACTTATGAGGTTCTTAATTAGATTCGGTTCTTAATATAATATAACAATATAAATTAGCATGCTCATAACATTAAAATAAAGCAAAGATTCACCAATTATTTATAAATGTAGTCCTAATGCAACCAAACATACCCTAATGTCCTTCATTTTGAGTTTAATTTAATGTGTTCATATCATATTATGGAGCACTAATTACACTTCAAAAGGACCATAATGTATACTCCCATTATTCCAAAGTACCCTCCAAAAATTGGTTCAAATTTGGTCAAAAAACAGCTTAAAATGAAGTCAGAAAAACTGTTTCTATGAATATGTTTTTCAAAAATATTTCTGGCAGAAACATTTTACAGAAGTACTTTATAGAAAATGTTTCTATCATAATTAATTATTATAAACAAAAGCAACCAAAACAGTTTCTGTAAGCAATTTATAAACCAAAATGAACCAACAATTCGAAAGAACCAAACTTTATTATGAACCAAACCAAGCCAAATACAGATCGGCCAAACTGAAACAAGCTAGCCAGAACCAGTCGAACATAGACTGAACCGGTCAAACAGGGTCAGGTTGGGTAAAAAATGGGTCGATTTTCCAGGTTGGCGCACGTTAGCAGCGCCTTGATTGGGCTGCCTATGTTTTCGATTTTATTTTTAAAACATAAATCTTTTTTTTTTTTTTGGTCAAAATTTTTAAAACATAAATCAAAGGACCAAAAGGTCCTCAATAAATCAAGAAATGATGGGGATATACCCCATCTTCTTCACCTCATGACCGAACCAGAGGGCTGGCCTCCATGGATGTCGGTGAGTCTCCATAAACCGTCGCCGGTGAAGGTCGGTGAAAAAAAAATTGTTTTTGTTTGCTGAAACTGCAAAGAGAAAAACTCTCCTGCCACAACCATCTCACATTCGACGGCAAAAGCCGCAGCAGGTTTCACCCACTATAGTCATCGATCGCAGATGGCCGCTGGTAGTATCCGGTGGCCTAGGCCTTTTATTTGTTTCAGAAATCATAGACAGAATTTCTCTCATTATCGCCCTGCTCACCGATGGCCTAGGGCCTATATGCCTCCATCTCCGGTAAAAATCGGTGGCCAGCCCCCTTTTATCCAACATTGCCTGGTCACCGATAAAGACCAGTGACGCCTACAACTTGATTAATTTATTTTAAGGAAATTTACGTCTATCACCTTTGGGAATTCAAACAATTATGTCTACCACTTTTGGAAATTCAAAAATTATTTTCGTAACCCTGAGTACTAATTCTGTTAGTTTTGGAAAAGAAATAACAATTTATCAAAAAAAAACAAAAAAGAAAGAAAGAACAATTTTACCCTTTTACTCTTTTGCCCTTCTTCTTCTTCCTCTTGCAACACCCCATTCTTAACCTTTGAACACCAAGCCACACCCTGCACCGCACCCAAACCTTGTTCCCATCATCCCAACCCCAACCCATTGATGAAATCACCCAACCCAACCACTGCCCTGCTTGCATCACTATTCAGCTTGCACTACCACAACCATCTGCTACTCTGACAATAGTAGGAGACTCAGTGGAGATTTCAAATTTCAGCAACTCAAGGGCTCAGAATAGGCCAAATTTGGGTCGAAGGACTTCTTCAACCAGTTTTATAAAAGCCCCAAACAATCAGTCAAAACCAAATATCAGATCTAGAGTAATTAAAGAAATCAATATTAGTAGAAGTTGCAGCCTTGCAGGAGTTGCAGGTATTGATCAGCACAAGCAAAGGGAAAATTGCAATTATTCTTCAGCAAGGTTTTGTTTCAGTACAATACTCAGATCGACCTTGACCTGTAACTCGTTTGAGCTCC
Source organism: Telopea speciosissima (assembly GCF_018873765.1). Taxonomy (NCBI): domain Eukaryota; kingdom Viridiplantae; phylum Streptophyta; class Magnoliopsida; order Proteales; family Proteaceae; genus Telopea; species Telopea speciosissima. Next base: position 34,952,652 of record NC_057926.1, on the reverse strand, counting down.
TGAGTACTAACTCTATTAGTTTTGGAAAGAAATGACAATTTTACCCTTTTACTCTTTTGCCCTTCTTCTTCTTCCTCTTACAACACCCCATTCCTAACCTTTGAACACCAAGCCACACCCTGCACCGCACCCAAACCTTGTTCACATCATCCCAGCCCCAACCCATTGATGAAATCACCCAACCCAACCATTGCCCTGCTTGCATCACTATTCAGCTTGCACTACCACAACCATCTGCTACTCTGACAATAGTAGGGGACTTGGTGGAGATCTCAAATTTCAGCAACTCAAGGGCTCAGAATAGGCCAAAATTTGGGTCTAAGGACCTCTTCAACCAGCTTTATAAAAGCCCCAAACAATCAGTCAAAACCAAATATCAAATCTAGAGTAATTAAAGAAATCGATATTAGTAGAAATTGCAGCCTTGCAAGTATTGCTCAACACAAGCAAAGGGAAAATTGCAATTATTCTTCAGCAAGGTTTTGTTTCAGTACAATACTCAGATCGACCTTGACCTGTAACTCATTTGAGCTCCTGTTGAAACCCTAGTTCTCTCTGTTGATATGGCTTCCTTGATGGCGGTTGTTTTCTTCAGTTGGGATTTTTTCCTCTTTTGTGTTAATCAAAGTGTAAATCTGGCCAAGGTTGAGCTTCAATTACTTCCTTTGTTTGCTAATTTTTTATCATTGAATCTAGTTAATAGCTTAGCCATCTCTACAACTGCAACCCTCCCTGTTTTTGAGACAATTTGTTGTTGTATCTATGTAGAACCAGGAACACCAAACCCAGTCGGCTACTCCACAAGCCATTTCAAGTTACCCAAATAAATTATCACACCATCGTTGTTGTTTCTTCTACTGAGTATGTAAGGAAGTATTAGAGCTCCATTAATAGTAGATCAGAGACTTCTTCTCTAGTTCCTCTATTGTGAATGATTAATTACAACCCTTGATAGGATATATATACAAATCCATCCATGAAAGCCCAATAATAACTATTTGGTAATCTACCCAGAAAACCATAAGGCTATAACTTTACATTTGAGAAAAAGGGAGAAATTTCAACCCACCATCTAAGCTTTTCAATCCAACGAAATTAATGGAATAGGGTTTATACTTGATCGTTGTCCAGCTACTCTGGCAATAATAGGGCACTGTAGCAGCGAGAGAAAGGAGTGAGAGAGGAGAGAGAAATTAATAGGTTGGGGCTGGGGGTAAGGTAAAAACACCTACATTAAGGGTATTATGGGCATTTAGTTAATATTTGGGCAATGACATCATCACATAATTGTTCTCATCTAACGATAGGGGTACGTTGTAAGAATCTTTCAAAATACAGGGGAAGTTTATGAAATAGATGAAATTCCAAGGGTGGTAGATGTAATTGTTTGAAACCCCAGGGGTGGTAGACGTTAATTTTCCTTTATTTTATGCCTTAATGTGGGAAGAACAACCCACTGATGTCATAGGTTCATGATTTCAAACCAAAAACACCATTTATATGTAACTCAAATGCATAAAAGTTATTACCCGACTGGTTCAGTGACTTACAGACACAAAATAACATAAAATCGTATGAAGACTGCTATATCAACAATGGTAAATCTAAACTAACCATCATGGTCCTGAAACCATTAATATGCAAAGGATTTGATGGATATGAGACATAATCTCCTACTTTGAAACCATCTGTGAGATTTAATCAATGGAAGTGGAGTACACGGTACTTACCTCCACCTTTAGGACCGACATTCGTCATTCCTGATCTAATCGTTCTCTGGTTTGACTTATCATGAACTCTGGTGAAGAGTCACAGTTTCAATACAATTGAATTACTTCTGGTTTCTCAAAAGTCTCTCACTTAATTGTACCACCCAGATGGATAAGTTATGTATATATTCTTAAAACCAAAGAGTCTAATCTCCTTAAGACTCTCACTTAGAAAACTCCTTGTAAGATAACCTAGAGGGGTGAATAGGTTATCATTAGTGGAACACTTTCCTTTTTAAAATTATTTTGATTGTGCTTAAATTGATCAATATGAAACAATAAACAACATAAATATTAAATGTACACAAAAGAAAAAGACACAGGATTTTATAATGATTCGACTCTAAGAGTCTAAATCCACTCCTCTCAACCTTGAGAAAATTCCACTAGTTTTCTCTTTTAGTACAATAGGTGGAAAACACCTTTACAAATTTTTTTTTACCAGGATAAGAGTATCCTATCTATTTTTAGGATAAGAGAATCATTTACACTACATAAGTTCAGTTTAGGCTAATGCAAAAACCTGGGTCATCTAGAGTTCAACCAACTTAAGAGCAACCAATAAAAATTACAATAGAAAGCTCAATGAAGACCTTCTTTTACAACTCCTCTAGATGATGTAAGCTTTAAGGAGTGAGAGGTCTTGAATGCTTGAGTCCACCTTGAGATGACTTGATAATGACTTCTTGATTCAAAAGTGATGGAGAACAGGGATTGACTTTTCACTCATAATCAAGGTTCTTAATCCCGGGATCGGTCAAGGCCGAAATAGATCCGATACCGATCTAGAGCGGTCTAAATCGGTCTGAATCATTCAAAATTTTCAAAACAACTCATATAAAAGAAACGAGTGGAGATATTGGCGAGCAGCGTACCAGTGCCTCCTTTAGAGTGAAGTTGACATTCATAGGTATTTTGTTGCACCATAAGCAGCCAAGCATAGTGGTTCACTCAATCAAAGCAATATTTTGTTTGAAAGGTCCTAGAATCGGTCAGTATCGGTTAGAAAAATATTAAATTATTAAGAAAATAAAAAAAAATGTGAAAAAATGGTAATCACGCCTAATCCCTAAATTTGAGCTTATCTAATCCCTACTTTTATGTTGAGCTTACCTTGTCCGCCTCCTCAACCTCATCCACTACCGTTATTAGCTAAAAAAAACTCCACATTTAATTCCTATTGAAAAACATGATAAGACCCCTTCCTTTTATCTCGCGGATTTAAGGTTCCCAATAATCTAAATCACAGTGTGAAAAGCTTAGGAAGAAGAAAAATTGGAAAATCTGGATTTTAAAATCCTAACCACCTTAAGAAGATAAATGTTTAAATGGAATAAAATATTCCCTTAATCAATTTCTCAGTCAAAACGGTAAGATCCTCACTTTTTTCTTTCGGATTTTAGGCTACCAAATCTGTGAATCACGATTTAAAGGCTAAAAGAACAAAGGAAAAAAAAGTAGGTTTTGAGTCATGCGTGTATCGGATCGGATCGGATCGCCCAATCTGAAATGGTTTTCTGATCCAAATAGCGATTCACAATACCTAGACAGGATCGGTCATATCCCGCGATCGGTCACGGCAAATACCGATCTGATCCGATCTGGCCGATATCGATCGATCGGATTTGAGATTACGAACCATGCTCACAATAAAGTGTTCTTTTGGGATTTTTTTTTCTAACTTTTTTCCAACCTATACTAAGGTCAAGTAAGGGATCATGAGAGCCTCCTAAGGTCTTTGGAGAGTACGTATATGTCTTATGATACGCAAGTACATTATGAATTTGTGTCATAAGTTCACATGAACATCTTCAAGTGTTCTTTGCTTTGAGAGTACTGATACTAAGTTCTTCAATAAATGTTCTTCGACCTTCATTCTTTTAGAACTTTATGAAAAATGATCCTTCAAGTCCTTGTATAAATGTTCTTTTACTTCTTCAAGTCATTCCTTGAGCTCTTCTTACTTTAGAGACTTGGCAGTTCTGCCTATTTTAAATACTCAGACAAAGATTAGTAATCTCCATGTGTATGTTATCATCAAAACACCTATATGAAGAGAATGAGAGAAGATGAACATTTTCCAACACTCCTCCCATTAAGGATGTTATCTTAGTTGAGCATGTCCCCACTACTAAATGGTTAGTAGTGTTTTTAAAATGGGATATGCGTATCCAAATAAGATACTATCACTTTACATGATGCTAGAGTGTCATAGAGGTCACATCCGCTTACATGGGATATCCTCTATAGCAAATCCCTTTTTCCAAAGGGGAAGAGAGAGGATGACACATTGTTGGTAAATTTAAACCGACCATCACGGTCATGAAAGCATTAACATGCAAAGGATTCAATGGATAGGAGATAAAATCTCCAGCTCTGATACCATCTGAGAGATTTAATCAATAAAAGTGGAGTACACAAAATTTACCTCCACCATTAGAACTGACATTTGTCATTCCTTATCCAATCGTTCTTTGGATTGTCTTATCGCGAATTTGATGAAGACTTACAATTCCAGTACACTTAAATTTCTTTTGATTTTTTAGAAGTCTCTCATTTAATTACACTACCCAGATGGATAAATTGTGTGTTATATATTCTTAAAACCAAGGAGTCCAATCTCCTTAAGACTCCCTCTTAGATAATTCCTCCCATCAAGGACATATCTTAGTGGAGTGCATCCCTACTAAACGGTTAGTAGTGTTTTCAAAATAGAATATCCATATCCAAATAAGATGGTACCACTTAACTTGATGTTGATGTGGCATAGAGGCTATATCAGTTTACATGGATCCTTTGTAGCGAATACCTTTTGCAAAGGGGGAGGAGAGAGGATGACACATTATTGGTGAATCTATACTAACCATCACGGTTGTGAAACCATTAACATACAAAGGATTCAATGGATAAGAAACACAATCTCCTACTCTAAAGGATTCGATGGATAAGAAACACAATCTCCTACTCTAAAGGATTCGATGGATAAGAAACGCAATCTCCTACTCTAATACCATCTGTGAGGTTTAATCAATAAAGGTGGAGTACACGAAACTTATCTCTATCGTTAGGATCAATGTTTGTCATTCCTTATCCAATCGTTCTTTGATTTGCCTTATCATAAACTTTGATGAAGGGTCGTAGTTCCAGTACACTTGAACTTCTTTTGGTTTCTCAAAAGTCTCTTACTTAATTGCACTACCCAGATGGATAAGTTGTGCATTATATACTCTTAAAATCAAGGAGTCTAATCGTGTTAAGATTCTCACTTAGATAACTCCTCCCATCAAGGATGTCATCTTAGAGGAGTGCGTCCCCACTACTAAACGGTTAGTAGTGTTTTCAAAATGGGATGTGTATCCAAATAAGATACTATTACTTGACTTGATGCTGACATGACATAAAGGCTACATCAGCATACATAGGATCCTCTATAGCGAATCCATCTTCCAAAGGGGCAGGAGAGAGGATGACACATGTTGGGCACCCTAGCGGCATGCCCAGCCTTTTTTATAACACGAATATAAAGAAAGCACAAAGAAAGTTACATAAAGAATTCTAAATTATGTTTAGGAACTACTCCTAAATTTACTAGTTCCAGTATATTTAACCAACTTTTAAGCTAAAATAACATAACACCAGTCTTGTTTCAATAGTTTAACATCCTTAAAGCATTTTAATACTAAATATGTATCAAAACTTCAACAGATTTGCCGAAATCTATCCATATCCCTATGGACTAGTTCTAGTTTCCCAGCGACACTACCCTTTTAAATTTTTTGTTGAACTCCTCTTGTTTCGACTTCTTCTGGACTTATTGACAAGAATTGATTGGTTCTTATAGAAGATGACATAAGTCCATTCAACTTCTTTAAACACAAGGTTAAAGTTATCATCAGAGATAATAGTTGGAAGATCATTGGACTATAACCCAATAAGCATAATTTGGAATGAAACTGTTAAATCGGATGTGGAAGGCTTGGGATGGGATAAAGATAGAAATCAATATCAGAAATCCATCTAGATATGTTGTACATAATAATATTAGAGTTTGTTATTTGTGCTTTAAAAATCACAGAATTTCTAGCATGTCAAAGGAAGTAAGTAGTAATAGAAAAAATGGATAAGAAAGTATTCAAATAAATTTTATCTAAAGCTTGATGGTTGACAAGCTTTCTGATAAAGACAAAAAAAGTTAGAAACTTGTATATTCTTTGTTCTTAATCCTAATGGTCATATTGCCTATTTTTTTTTTAAATAAAGGACATGATAAAAGAATATGCCACAAAATTTCTTGTTCATGGGTTACAAAAAGGAGAAGAAGTATCTAATGCATAGAATTGACTCAGTCTTGTTTTATTAAAAAGATCATTATTAAGAATCTTCCAGAAGAAAGAATATAAATTGAGGGTGTATTTGAAGTTCCCATAAAATTTTTCAAATTCTGGGTGTTTGAATAAAATGGGTGGTAGTTATGTTTTGTGTTAGACATGATATAGCTAATTGAGTAGTAAGTTTTTCTTTTTTTAGTATTTTAGAATGGCAGTGAAATCCAGTGATCATTACACAGGTTTTAACTAAAAAGAATTCGTACAACAATTATATATTAAATGATAAGGAAAATACTATAGATAACTTGGCAATCCCAGCTTTTATTATTAATAAGAGAATCCACCATACAACTATTGAGGGTGAAGTACACTATTTGAAGAATCTTATACCCCTGAAGGTTGGGGACCCAAAGGTCTTTTCAGATATTAATTTGACGTATTCAAGACCAATATATTAGATGGTATCTTATTAGGTTCTACATCTCCTCATTAAAAATGGGTACATATGGAGTCTAAAGTCCTGCAAGTTTTACATGCAAAAAGAAAGCAAGACATAAAATAAGATGACATAAAATATAATATAGATTTTATTAATACATTACGACTTGCTTGACTAAAAAAATATATTAGAAAACTATAATTCCTGAAACGAGGTAGAAATAAACAATTTTGCGCCTTATTAATACCATTTGGGCCATATTAATACTATTTTTCGAGTACAATATTAATACCATTTGGGCTTGTAACTTCAAATCTCAATTTTTTTTAGTAGAAGCCTTAATCATAGATGGAATACAGTAAAATAAATACCAGACTTAGATAAGTTACTAGGATTTTCATATTGATACCCTTTAAGATGTCAAATAATTTGTAATCTTTTTATTTTTTTGTCCTCTTTAGTTTACTATTTTCTTTTGCCTATGTCATTTCACATGTGTACTCAAAAAATATACGTCACAATGTTGTTATTGGTGAAGCATGATCTCAACTTAATCCAAGAAGTATCGGTGATTCTTCCTTAATATTGACGGTCCAAATTTTTTGGGAGTTGTGTATACTAGGGACAATTTTGTACTTTTAGGGATTAGAATTTCTTTATATTGTACTGTGCAAAATACTATATATAGGGGTTATCTCGTAAGGAGATGGATGTGAGAGTTTTGTAATTTCTTCATCAAAATAGTGGAAGTTTTGGTTATCGCTCGACCGTGGATGTAGCCCACTTTGGGTGAATTGCATAAATTTATGTTGTGTGTGTGTGATTTCCTTTTTTTCGTTTTTTTTTTGCAAATTGTTGTTTTGTTGCATTATTAATTCCTACCAAATACAATTCTTGAAAATGACAAAATGGTGAATCATTTTCAAATAATATTTGATGCCCTAATCTTAACAATACAAAAAACCATGATCATAGATAGATACATGTTTATGGTTCAAGGCCCATTTGATCAGAGATCAAATTGAAAAATTTTCAATTTAGAACATAATTATAGATTGAAATACCATTGATATGCTTTTATCAACCTTTCTGTATATTGTTGGTATGAGAAATTTTGTATTTTTAGTTCTTTACCTAGGAGAAATTCTTAATCAACCCTATTGGACAAGAACAAAGGCCTTCTACACCCCTTAGAGTGTAATAGTTGGGACTTTAATTAGCAAAAACGGGGATGAAAAAAAAAAATAGACAGTATGGGTTTTAAACGGCGCAAAACTTCAAATGGTATGGTAAAAAAAAAGTGAACGAGAAAAAAAATGGAAACAGACAATACAAGTTTCAAGAGTGTAGATTTCAAAAAAGGGGACCAAAAAAATGACAATATAGTCATATAAATTGAGAAATTATTACCTGAATACCTGCATCCAATGTTCAAAATAGCTATAACATCCAACATCAATGCATATATATTCCAGATTCACATCCTCTACTTCCTCTAGTAGTACTTCCATCCTACTTCCTTCGCCCCTCAACATGATACGTGTCCTTTTAACAATCCAACGGACTTGAACGAATAAATTCAATTTTTTTTGAATTTTGAATGACCCATGTCTTAACCACAGTAAACCCAAACTTAAACCAACCCAACCGGCTTTTATTTATCAAATCGAACAAAAAATAACACAATAAACCCTAACAATCCATCACCCTTTCTTCCCAAATGAAAAAAAAAAAAAATCCACCGCTTGCTTCTCTCTTATCCCATGAAAAAATCCGTCGCTTGCTGCTTTCTTCTCCCATGAAAAAATCCGCAGCCAAGAGCTGCTCTCTTTCCCATGAAGATCTTCGTTGCTTTCCCCACATAACACATCTTCCAGTTTTTTTCTTCTTTTGGGTTAAAGAAAAAATTGGGTAAACCCAAACTGGGATTGTTTCTGTTTCGTTGTAGTAAGGTTTAGGGTGAGTAAAAGGAGACTACGGGAGACGAAAGAGGAACTAAGATTTTGGATTTTAGGTTGCACCATCGGAAACGAAAGAGGAACCAAGATTTTGGAAGAGGACTAGTTTCTGTTCAAGGTACCGGCTGGGCTTTTGGATTGCACCATTGGAGACGAAAGAGGAACCAAGAGAAGTTGAAACCTCCAAAAACAACGAAGAACACAGAGCCATTTCCAACTCCGAAAGGTATTCTTCTCCCCCCCCCCCCCTTTGTCACCTGTAAAATACTTGATTCATTGAACATGGTTTTGTTCCCCTAATCCATTTATAGAACTTAGGATTTACCACCAATCCAACTGCTCCTACTCCAAAATTTAGCTTCTAATTTGTTTCTTTTCAGTTAGAATAGAAGCTTGGGCATTTTATAAATCAGTGTCTGTGGGAATAGCTTCATGTTGGAATTTTTTTTAACTGATTGTCAGGGTACCTATGAACCCTTTACAAGCTTGGGCATTGATTGAAACAAAATCTCAAAACCATCTACCATTGTTTTTGGAATCCTGTTACACTCATTGTAGCTGACTTTCATTTCTAAACTTAATGTTCTAATCAGAGAAGAGCATGGATATCTAACTCAAATGTTATATGTAAAAAGTTTGAGCTTTCATGGGTTTCTTTCATCAAAATGAAGTATTACACGTTTCAATATAATCTGCAATTTAATTAGTGTTTGGAATTAGTGATCTTTCGGAACTCATTCATAAAATAAATAAAAAGAAACAGAAAATCTGAATTTGTGTGATGGAAAAATAAAAAAGGTGATGCAATGGTAAGTCTTTGGCTTGCATGATATCCCAGCCATCCCTGTTTCTTGTCCAACCTCACCCTCCCAACCCCATTCTTACCCTAAAAATGAGAAAAAAGCTCCACCCTCAAGTCAGCAAGGTACACCAAGGTATTGGGGATTTCTGAAGGCCCCATTACAATCTTAGTTAATGGTGTGAAGAGTTACACACATCGTTTTTAATGATGTTTGAGGTGTAATGTGGATTAATGGAAATTTCTGTAGTCTTGAATTGTACTTTGCCAGAAGATGTTACTCCAAATTTTGAAATTATTTGTACCTTTGAAGGTACCTATCATTTTCTATTTAGTTAGATGGGGTCGTGCAATGCAATTTCTTTATTTTAAATCTTTTATGGAGGTTCAATTTAGAGATGTATTTTCTCCCTTTGGGTATGGATATATTTAGTTCTTTTCTAGATAAAGACTTCGGTTGGTGGAAACACTATTGGATATGTGAACAGAGAGGGTTTATACATGCTGTTGTTCAATGTATACTAGTTATGTTAAATCCTTAGAAACTACATACTAAAAATAAAAATGGAAAAACTTGGGGTTTAGTGGGGAGCTTTCTTACCATTTGTATCGGTTGTGTACTTGCCCTCAGAAGTGTTAAGAACAAGTGATTCATTAGTATGATATCTAATCCAACTTTTTTAATTTTGCAAGGACAATGAACTCTATAAAACCTAAGTGTTCCTGTGGACAAGGTGATATGGTATTGAAGAAAGCGTATACTCAACGAAACTATGGTAGATGGTTCTATAAATACCCTGCAAATGAGGATCATCAAAATTCCTTCATGTGGGTGAGCTATTACAAGCCCGACGAATCTTCATCATCTACTCCTGATCATGATATTGTCCATGCTCGTGCACCAAGATATCAAGCACATTGGGACGATAGTCAAAACTATATGGTGTGCGATATTAGGAAAATGGATTTAATAGTCCTATGGCGTATATGTGTTTCTGTTGCAATTATGTATTTTTTATTTCGGGGTTAAACTTCTTTTGTATTATGGAAGTTGAAAACATTATCCCCCTATCAAATTGTTATTGGTCGTATGTGTTGGTTAAGTATCTCTAGGGTTGTCAATCAATGTGAAAATATTTCTTGGTTAAAAAGATTTATTGAATTTTTCCACCCTTTAAATGCTACTGCTTGCTCTTCTTCTAATGCTATGAATAGACAGAATTTTGGTTTTCAATCGCATCAATTGTGTTCTAGGAACCCTCTTGATGCTGAAGGGAGCAAAAAATTAAAATGTGACCTATAAGGTTAGGAGTGTCTCTCTTTCTCACAAGCTTCTTGCAAAAATTTGTTGCTATATTCAGCTTATGTAATGTTTAAGGAGACGAAAAACTGGAATTCCCATAGGGACTATTATGCACTTGAATAGTCTGCCCACTTTTGTCTTGGATGCTGTCTATGCTAATGGCCCTCAACTAACTATTGATCATCCATAAACAATCAAATCGATGACATTGTTTATAGGTTAAACTAGAATACTAGATGTTACTTAGTACTCATTAGCAGGTAATGTAAACCAGTTTTCAGACAAGGATAGTCTAGCAGAAACTATTCTAGAACAGGATTACAGAACAGGAAACAACCAGATTTAAGACGAACTTTATTACTTAAGAGACAATTCAGAATAGAACCAAATTTTAATCGATTGGTCTATTTTATTAACAGAACCAGCCTATAGAATTTGAAGAACATTTGCTTAAAAAATATGGATTGATTGAGAAGTCCTAGTGGTACTAGGATTTCAGGTAGCAGAACCAGAACTCTAAGATCGATCAGCATTTTGCAGAACTAATAACAAGACTTCAGAGAGTTGAATAGACAGAACTTTATTTCTCAGTTTATAGCTAAATCAATACAATAACTGAAGAGTAATATAAGAAGTTGATTGTATCCAAATAAAAAACAGGAGTGCTGCAGGGAGAATAGATGGTGGAGTAGGATTATCCTTTCAACAGGTTACAGGTTCCTACTCAGCAAGAAGGAACCTCCTAAAATCAAAGCCTCCTAAAACTGGTTGTCTGAAATAACACAATATATTTTAGAAAATCAAATTTCTCCTAAAATCAAAGCCTCCTAAAACTTCAAGTCTCTTAAAATCAAATTCTTGTCATGAAGAGGCCATGCACCAATCTGTAAACACATTATCCATCTATTTGGTTGTTTTTCAAGCAAAAGAGTACAATCTTACACTATTCAACACAAATCCAAATTACATTGTACTTCAAAACAAGCTATTTTTCGTAACACTATTCTTCATTATCCAAGCTTCTTAGAAACGGTCTCCATGCTGCAACAATGAATACAAAAAATAATCAAAAAAATAAGTGAAAAACTTATTATCACAGTCATTAGATTAAAATTAAAAAAATAATTTAGCAGCTTATTATCAATGTCACAGCTTCACCTATTTCTTGTCCTGGAGATAGATCAACTCCAACTGTTGTTGTTGAACCTTGCAAAGAACCTATTGCCTGCACAATGCAAAAAGTGCAAACTAGAATTAATATTAAGAATATTAGTATCATACATTCTTATTTAATATAGGTTTATTTGATTATACCAATAAAAGTGATGTGAAAGGCCGGTTCTTTGTATATTGAGATATACCATGAACACCTGATGTAGCAAGGCTTTGAGATGGTTCTTTTGGTGTTTCCATGCTAATTGAGGTTTGGCTTTTAACTGTTTTATTAGTTTTCTTCTGCTTCCCCGTAGTTTCAATGAAGGCCTTATGTCTTTTGCCACTACCTTTCCTACCTTCTTTTTTTTTAGCACCAAATCCCTGTAAGCTTCAGAGCATTGAACTGAATCTTTTGTAGTAGAACATGCTATAATCAGTGTTGCAATCTCTTTACCCAGAATATCAGCATTAATGTTGGTCATCTCAAAGCCAGCATCTGTATTAGATGCTTGGTTTATTAGCTTAACATATTTAGGCATAAGATACCTAAAATGCTGTGTGCGACTCAGCTGGACATCTTCCATCACTTCTTTTCCCTTACTGTCCTCCACCAATATATCTTTTGTTGCTCGTGTCCATCTCCTCAAAATATATTTTTTAGGAATATACTTTATCTCGAGCACATCTAAGACTTTCAAGATATGACAACATAGGATACCATAAGTCTCAAATTCCCTCCAACTACATTCTAAAACCTGCTCATGTGTCTTGTACAAGACTGCAATTTCTCCTTCCACAAAGTCACCTTCCTCATCAACCATTCCAATAATGTACTGGTGGAAGACATCATTTATAGTATGATCTTTTACAGAGCAATCAAGAAACAGGTCATGTTTCCTCCTACATTCATTAAATATATAAGGGGTATAAACTTTTCCTGCTTGTCTCAGCACTGGTGCGTTGCAACCCATGGTCCTAGGAAGTGTATTTCTTGCTTCAAACTCAGCCTTCAATTCATTAGTACGTTTATCCTCCACAACCCGTTCAAATTGCTTTAAAAATCGTACAAGATCCAATGTGGGTCTCAAATAATTTTTTAAATCATTGTTAATACTTTCACTAAGCTGTGTGCTCCTCACACCAAGTGTGAAAGTATATTTCATATAACAGCATGCCCATTTATGTTTAATACTGTAAATCTGAGCTAACCATGAATTATTCTTAAGTTGATAATGATCCAACAAAACTTTCCATGCATTCTCAAATTCCTCTTCATTTTCATATTGGAATATGCATTTATTCAATTCCTTAAGAAAAGATGATTCATGCTTCATCAGATTACCAAGATGTTTTATCCCATTCTGCATTATATGCCAGGTACACAATCTATGCCATGTTTCAGGTAAAACCTCACCTATTGTCCTTGCCATTGCAGCATCTTGATCAGTAAAAATGGTTATGGGCTTCTTTTGTCCATGAGTCTCCAAGAATGTCTCAAACAACCATTTGAAGGAAGGAATCATCTCATCATATAGTAATGCAACTTCAAATATGGTCACACCCCTATGATGGTTGAATCTCGCAAAAATTTCAAACGGTATGTACTCCTTGTTTATGCAAAACGTAGTGTCAAAGATAACAACATCACCAAACAGTGCATAATCAATAAGCATCCTCGGATTTGTCCAAAATATGTTTGTTATCTGTTCTCCATTATCCAGTTGTAAAGAGTATGTAAATGATGGGTTGTTCTTTGTCTGGTTTTCAAAATATGCTAGCAAACTCTCACATTCACCGAAAGCTAGATCACGCTGACGTTTGGTTCGAAGGCAATTATTAAGATCTTTCCTAGTGCAACCTAAGTTTTTACTACCACCTACTTGCATGCCCATTAAATCAAAAGTGGCATTGGGCCTGATATCAGAATCATCAGCCAAATCTATTCCATGGGCAACTATATTTGAGATTTGGCGTTGAGACCGCATCAAATGAGAAGTAGCTGGTGTATGCAAATCATGGTTGTGGTCATCAAAAAATCTTTACATTCATATTAACCATCTTTCAACCTAGATATACACAATCTTGCAAGACAATTAGTTCTAATTTCTGCACGAGGTTCCTTCGTGAGCATATCTCTCTTATCCTTTTTTCGATGTCTGTGTTTATTATATACAAATCTCCTCTGTTTAATGATTGTCGGATCTTCCTTGCTCCTATGTGCATGATCTCTCCTAATAATACTAAAACCAACCTTTCTACCATACTGATTAAAAAACTCATATGCAGTATTTTCAGATTCGAAAGTCATGCCAATCCAAGGTATGTCCTGGACATACACATCTTCAACATTATTATCAACCAGTGAAAGCACTGGGTTGGACATAGGACCTACTGCAATTCATAGACATGAGAAACAAGAGTAACTACATATCAAAATTATAAGGATGATAGGTACAAACATATGCTTACAACTATACAGTGTTATATTTCTAGGGAATGTCTAGATATTTCTGATGTAAAGAAACAAAATGTTAAGGACCAGCAGATCAGACACATTTAACCTTGCCTTTATATTATATAATATAAATGAGAGGGTATGTTTGTACCCACAACTAGAAAACCTTGGGGTAAATCCCTTTGCTCCAAATGTCATCATAATTAATCTGTTGAAACATATGTTATACATTGTTTGAGTTTAAAAATTATACCGCAAGCGTACGGGTCAGTCGTAGCTACGGGTCGAACACGAGGAGATATACGCCACTCTATTTAACTAACTTAAAAGTAATGCAAAGTGAACCAAATTAAAGTGTTAAATTAAACTAATGAAACTAATGAAAATTAATGCATCCTAACTCATAAGCATCTAACAAAATTAAGGGATTAAGTTGGCGTCCTAACACATGAGCATCTACCCTATCAAACTATCGTAAATTGGAAGGAATAACAAAAATGCAGCCACACTTCATAATCACATAAAAAGAAATAAGGGAATAAAAGTGCATCCACATACCACAATCAAAAAAAAAAAATAAAAGAAATAGAGGGAGAAGAAGAAGAAGATAGAGAGAGATAGAGGAGAGGGAGAATGAGATTGAGAGTTTAGATAGTAAAACTTGGATGTGCTTGCATGAATGTAATTGAAATGCTTGAATATTTACATAAACTTACCATGGCCTCCTCTTCTAAATCTTCAAGTCTTGTCATCAACTTAAGAACTTAGACTAGAAGGCTTAAACCCTAAACTAGAATTAAGAAATTACAACCCAATTGAAGACTTAAATTGAATTAAAGCATAAACTAAACCTATTACAACCATTAAATGAAAATCAAAAAGCAAACTAGAACTTAGAAAAGCAAAAAATCACAACTTAGAAGGAGAAAAAGAAAAGAAATTTTACTAAGTGAATGAACTAAAAATTACACTAAAAACTGAATTAAAATTGAACTAGAAACTAACTAAAAACTGAATTAAAATTGAACTAGAAACTAACTAAAAACTGAATTAAAATTGAACTAGAAACTAACTAAAAAAACTAACTTCTTACAACCCAGAGGGCAAGGGGTATTTATAGGGGGAGGAAAGGGGAAGAGAGAAGAGGGAAGTGTAGGAGAAATATTCCATAAGAAAAGAGAATATTCTCTTCTCCTTCCTCTTTTACAATGCCTTGAATCCTAAGAAAAAGGAAAAAATAGAAAGAAGAAGAAGAAGATTGTTTACATAGGCTACATTTACAGAAAGCAAACTTCCAATTCTAACAAGTGCTTCTTTTTCTTTGTAAATATCTTCTCCAAGCAATAAAATCAAAGATGCTTTGATTTTTCAACCCTCCATAAATGAGAAAATATCTTTCAAAATAAATCTATCCTAAGTAGAATTTCAGAAGTGCCCTTGAGAAGTTGGAGAAGAGAGAGAGTAAGGGAGATGACTAGGATTCCTTCAAGAATAAATAAAATACCCATTCTGTCCTTCAGAAAATGTGGAGCATGTGGTGCTTATATAGGCCTCACCATTGTGTTCCTTGCGAAAAATCACCCAAAATAGACCCAAATTTCGTCCAATTTGGAGTTCGGGAGCCCAAGATATCTCAAGTTGAAGTTGGACTGTCCAGAGCCCTCCAAATGGAATCTTTTGGGTACAGGAAATATAACTTCTGATTATTGCGTTAAGGCCCCTAGAATCCAAAATTTTGCTTCATTTTGTCTCCGGCCGACTGTCAATAATTGTAAATAAACCTCTATAGACCATTTTCGTGCTTCGTTACGGAAACGGCCGTAACTTCTTCGTTTCAACTAGAAATCATGTGCCGTTTGAACCGTTGCGAAGCTGACTCGATGGGCTATGCATCCAAGCCATCAACACCTCTAAACAGATTAAAAATAGTTCCTTAGCATCATCTCCTCCATTTTCACAAGAATTCACCTAAAACCTGAAAAGCACAAGAAAGCACCGAGTAACTCTGTCCAATGTGGTAAAATGTATGCTTTATGCCCTAAGATTTCACACATAAATGTGCTCATCATACATCTTTAACTTCATTCAAAAATAGTTAAATCTCTCAACTTTTACTGAGTTTCAAAAGTGATGTGTATAATTTTTTTTGTTTACAGGCGACTCTCAACTTAGAGTCCCATCTTGAAACACCATCTCTCCTGTGAAAAGCAAGCTAGTTGGCAAACCTAAAACTTTCCATCTCCCCCAAGACTGGTTTGATGGACTCTAATCTTTTTATTAGCTATTGATTTGATCCGTAACTGATAGAATTTAAGAGTGTCTCAGATTAGCCTTTTAGTCACAGATTTCATGTGATTTGGATGAACACAGAAGAAGTTCTATTGATTTGAATAGGGTACTGTCATCTATTTGGAGGTGGAAGATAGAACTTTCACATTTACACTTGACTGATTATATGTTAATTCTCGAAAATCCCTCTTGTTCTGTAATATGTTCTGGTTTGCATAGCGTTAAATTTAAACATTTCAGAAAAGTCCTCTGTAATTTTTTTTGGCATTTACACCTGGTGCTAGTTTGCATTTACACTTGTAATTAGCGTTTGCAAAACCCTAGGTTGCATCACATAGTCCAAGTTTGACTCAAGATTTGGTGCTTGAAGTAGTCATTTATATAGAGGAGAAATTGATTAGCTACATAAAATAAAATAACCTGTGTGATGACAACTGGATCACATAGTCCAAATTTGAATCAATATTTGGTCTTGAAGTAGTCATTTATACAGAGGGAAAATTGATTGTTTTATGTGGGGAAAGCAACGAAGATCTTCATCTTCATATATCACAGAGTGATCGATTGCAAAAACAATAATGGACTCACATGTTTCACGGAATCAGCCGGGAAAAGAATATCTAAGAGTGATGTTGTTAAACCTTTAGTGCACTTAATCATGGATGCATTAAGTGATGAGTGATATAGGAAGTCATGAAATCCGGAGAAGAGTATCTTTTGGAGATGGCTTCAAGCTCTGTGTTATGGTCAACTACTGCGCACCTCCATGACCTCAAGCAACTGTTTTTCATGGGAGAAGAGAGCAGCAAGCAGCGGATTTTTTCATGGGTGAAGAGAGCAGTAAGCGACGCATTTCCATGATCTCAGGTGACTTTCATCTCTCATGGGAGAAGAGAGCAGCAAGCGGCGCACGTCTATGACCTCAGGCGACTTCCGTCTCTCATGGGAGAAGAGAGCAGCAAGCGGCGGATTTTTTTTTTTCGTTTGGGAAGAAAGAGTTATGGATTGTTAGGGTTTATTATGTTACTTTTGGTTCGGTTTGATAAACAAAAGCAGGTTGGGTTGGTTTAAATTTGGGTTTAATGTGGTTAAGACATGGGTCATTCAAAATTTCAAAAAATTTGAACTTATTCATTCAAATCCGTTGGATTGTAAAAAAGACACGTGTCATGTTGAGGGGCAAGGGAAGTCGGATGGAAGTACAATAACGGAAGTAGAGGATCCATGTGGATCCTATATATTCCACAATCCATCATAAGTTTCAAGAAAAAATAATAGTAAAGAATAATGTGAAATGAAAGGAATTGTAGTTTTTGCATAGGGAATTGTTTCAGCATAAGCAACTGATTTGATAGACTCATGTTAAATGAAATTAGGAGTTTTATGCTCCGTTATCGATATATACTCTACACATGTGAACTTCTTTAAGAATTTTTTGTTCACATTCTCTTACTTCTTAAATATAAAAAAATTATTAGAAAAATAATATTATTATAGTTATAATCTGTTTTGAATAGGGAAAAACTAGATTATGTTAACTGTTCGTATTCTGTTCATTCCATCAAAATGCTCTTAGGTACCTGTAATTGTGATCCGTTTGCTAGAACCAAGGCATACCGAAGGGCTTCAAAGGTAAAGGTATGATCAATAGGTAGGCCTTCCTCACATAGGATTCTCGAGAACTGACGTTGGTGTGGAATCCATTTTGAATTGGGAACTTCACTTCTTAATGACGCCATTTTTGTTGAGTCACTATCTAAGTTACACATGATGTTTTTCTTTAGTTTCAAACAAACGTGTGCGTTTATAATGCGGAAGGCAAAAGTATGCGATTCTTTTCGTTCATCTAAGAAGAGTTTCACAAGACGTGTTTAAAATACTAAAAAACGGGGACAATGTTTTAAACACATTTTTGGCCACCCCTTTAACTATAGAAAGAAGAACTAATACATGCTTCTTGAAAGGCTATTATTTCACCACCTCATATAAGTATTTCTTTACCCAAAAAATATATATATAAGTATTTCTTTAACGAATTTCATCCAATAGCCATCATCTGAAACAACTTTGAATCAAATAATTGATGAAAACTTGACTTAAAGTGCAAATGTAAAATTTCTTTGATGGGGGTTGTATTTGGATTTTTATCTGCTCCATTACTGACATGCTCCATTTTGCTCCATTTACCCCTTAGGATGTTGACACCAGTCTTGTATTAATCTGACGATTGGTAATAAAGACTCCTTTCCCAAGCTTAACCATGGTTTTCAAACCCAACCCTCCTCTCTCTCCAGTGGTGGCAACCTCTCTTCTCTCTCGTCGGCCAGTAGTCCCCCACCCCTCCTCACCTCCCCTGATCTGCAACTTGCTCTCCCCCAACCAGCCTCCTCTGCTCTTCAACTTACCCGTCGGAGTTTGGAAATTTTAGAGTTTTGACTCCATCTGAAATCGACGATTACTTGGGCAAAGTGGAATATAGCTGGTTTTTTCCCATATCCTTTAGCATGTTGCTGAAATTGCTTCCGGTGGTTCTCACATGTTTTCAACTTTAATCTAAACTGCAAGGAGCTGGTTTTTCTTATTGTCCCATGTGTTTGTTTTGAGGACCAAGACACTGTTGCTGAAATTGCTTCCGGTGGTTCTCACATGTTTTCAACTTTAATCTAAACTGCAAGGACCTGATTTTTCTTAGTGTCCCATGTGTTTGTTTTGAGGACCAAGACACTGTTTGTCTTTAACCAAAACAATAAACAGAGATTTGGAGAGCAAATCTATCTTTTTATGTGTTGGGTTGCTTTCCAAATTCCAATGAAGAGAAAAAACAAATCGTAGAATGAGATCAAGATGTAAAGAAGAAAACGAGGGGGTTTTTTTTAAAAAAAATTTCCTGTTAATCTTTGTGAACATGTGAAGTGGAGCGAAATGAATGATGTAGTAGAATGGTTTCTTGCTTCTTTTTTCTGAATTGCAGCTTTTTCCTCTCATTTTTCCTATGAACTTTCGCATCACCGCCATGAATGCTGGCAAAAACCCCGTTGATTGTAACTCAGATCCAGGGCTACAAGCTCGCTTCTGGGACCCATGTTGCTAAGCACCTATATCGATAAAAACTGAGGAGACCCAGTTGAGAGAAGCAAACCCATCTTGACGGTGGGAGGGAATATGGAGTTGGCGGTGTTGAGGAATATGATTCCAGTTCAAACTCTTTTGAATTTTTGAATTTTGAATCTTGAATTATAAAACGTTAGAGTTCAAACTGTTGTGAACTCAACGTAATACTAGGTCAATTTCTTATCTCTTCCTTATAGATTGGAGAGTCTTTCTCTAATCAAACTCTATCTCTTGGTGAGTTTGAATTTTGTAAATCACAATTATAAATATGATACATGCCTAACCTCTAGGATTGAGGAAGACAAACTCATTCAATCTCTATCTTTACATGGTATACGATGACCACTTGATCACTAAGTAACCAAAAACAAAAGATGTCTTCGTCTTCCGCTGCTTCTTCCTCTCCTTCTCCTTTTCCAATTCCCAACTTTCAACACCATATCACCCCAAAATTATCAACAGATAATTATCTTCTATGGAAAACATAGTTTTTTCCCTTACTACGTAGCTATGACTTTCTCGGTTTTGTTGATGGGACCAAGCCCTCTCCACCAGCCTTCATAACTTCGGATGAGACTGCAACTCCAAATTCCGAAGGCACTGGTGCAACCTCTGAACCTTCAGCCAACATGTCACCACCTCTTGTTGCTAATCCGGCCCATGCTGAATGGATAAGAAAGGACCAACTGGTTATGAGTTGGCTCCTAGCTTCTCTCACACCTGAAGTACTACCATACGTGGTGGGTCTCACAACAGCAGCCGAAGTTTGGGATGCCCTCCAAACCGCGTTTGGTACCCTCTCTCATACCAGCATACTCCAACTTCATATGCAACTGCAGAACAATACCAAGGGCGAGAAATCTATCTCTACTTACTTGCGCAAAGTAAAGTACATTTGCTATCAGCTTTCTACTGCAAATAAGCCCATCTCCACTGCAGAACTCAATGTGATTATCTTTCATAATATAGGTGAAGATTTTAAAGAGGTGGTAGCGGCTCTTGCTATCAAATCTGATCCAACTCCTTTCCATGAGCTTCACCGACTGCTGATTAGTCATGAGCTACGTATGCAGACACCGCAGACCATTATTGAAGCCAATCTTTCTCATGCTTCAACCGGACCAGCAAAGGGTGCATCCCAGCAGCCCCTTTTACCTCTTCCTTCATCACAACAAGGGCTGCTTCCTACCCCACAACAAGGCCATCAACCCCTGCAGACCAGCAATACCAATCAGGGGACTTGCAATCAGGGTTAGCGCAACAAGAGGAGGGACCACTGTCAGATCTGTGGAAGTATAACCATACTGCCAATAGGTGCTATTTTTGCTACTCTACCTCCTCTATGTTAGCACCGCAACGTGCAGCAAACATGGTCAACCTCAGTCCAGCTGCTTCGATGAAGGACTGGTACCCTGATACGGCAGCAACAAATCACATTACACCAAATCTCTCCCTACTGCAGCAGTCTTCTGGTGACTCTGGTAATGATACTCTTAGAGTCGGCAATGGGGTGGGTTTACCCATCACCAATGTTAGCTCTTCCACCTTTAGTTCCCCTTCCAATAAGAATTTTCATTTCTCTAATCTTCTCCATGTCCCTACCATTACTAAAAACCTTTTGTTTGTTCATCACTTTACAAAAAATAATTCATGCTTCTTTGAATTTCACCCCTATCATTTTATTGTGAAGGATCAGGTGACGAAGGTGCCGCTGCTTCAAGGAACCCTTAAAGATGGATTGTATCGCCTCACCAGTCTCCTTTCACCTCCCCCCAAAGAAGCTAACATCAATGAACAGGTCCCCATTGATGCATGGCATGCTCGCCTAGGTCATCCCAACAATCTTGTTGTTTGCAGTGTCATTAGGTCCCATACATTACCTTGTTCTTCTACAATTTCCAACACTTATTCTTCTTGTTTTATGGAAAAGTCACACAAATTTTTCTTACCACAAACTAGAAGTATAAGTACTAAACCATTGGATTTAATATTTACTGATGTATGGGGTCCTGCTCCTATTTCTTCAACTACTAATCATCTTTATTTCCTTATTTTCATTGATGATTTCTCTAAATTCACATGATTTTATCCTATGTCAAAACGTTCTGAAGTTCCTTCTTTGTTTATTCAATTTAAAACCATGGTAGAACGTCAATTCTCTAAATCAATCAAGGCTTTACAGTCTGATTGGGGGGGGGATATAGAAAATTGAATACAATATTGACTCAATACGGTATTATACATCGTGTTGCCTGCCCTCATACGCATGAGCAAAATGGGGCTGCAAAGCGTAAAATACGTCATATTGTAGACAATGGACTCACTCTTTTGGCACATGCCTCCCTTCCTTTAAAATTTTGGCACTTCGCTTATGAGACAGTTGTCTTTTTGATTAATCGGCTACCCATACCCATCATAAAAAATATTTCACCTTTGGAAAAATTAATTGGGCATAAACCTGATTACAAGATTCTTAAGGTATTTGGTTGTGCTGCATATCCATTACTACGTCCTTATAACACACATAAATTTTCTTTTTGTTCCACTCCATGTGTGTTTTTAGGATATAGTCCTAAGCATATAGGTTATAGGTGTCTTGACCCCTCAACGAACTGGATGTATATTGCTCGTCATGTGAATTTCATAGAATCTATTTTCCAATATGCCACCTTGTCAAAACATCATGCATCACCAAGTTCTACAGATTCACCATGGATGACAATTTCCTCATCATACAATCCATCTGACGGGTCTATTGCTGCAGCCGCCCCTATCACAGGTACCTTACCCCCCTCCCCATTGCATTCTCATCCATTACCTACTTCCCCATTACCTAATTCCCCATCACCTACTTCCCCATCACCCTCTCCCCAAACCGTAGTACCAGCCCCATCATCATCACATCCTAGTCATTCCAATACTGAACCAGTTGTGGCCAAACCAACAGCACCTTCCACATATGTTCCTATTATCCAACCTCCACAAAGAACTCATCCAATGCAACTTCGTTCTAACCCAAAGCCATCTAGCCGTTACCCATTGCCATCTGCCTTCCTCACCCAAAGCACAACTGAAAGGGAACCTACATGTTACACAGAAGCTGCCAAATATCCGAACTGGTCTGATGCAATGTTGCAGGAATTTAATGCATTGCTGTGTAATGGTACATGGAGCCTAGTCCCTCCCTCACCCAAACAAAATGTGGTTGGGTCCAAGTGGGTTTTTCGCATCAAGCGAAAGGCTGATGGAACAATTGAAAGCTATAAGGCCCATTTGGTGGCCAAGGGGTATAACCAGCAGGCTGGTATTTACTATACCGAGACATTCAGTCCAGTTGTGAAGCCTACTACTATACGTACAGTGCTCTCTTTGGCCACAACTCACAATTGGCCTCTGCGTTAGTTAGACATTAGTAATGCCTTTCTTCATGGCACACTAAATGAAGACATATATATGTCCCAGCCAATAGGTTTCATAGATCCAGAAAGGCCACACCATGTCTGCAAGCTACACAAATCCCTATATGGGTTGAAACAAGCTCCAAGTGCTTGGTTTCAACGGTTAAATTCTTTCTTACTCACTATTGGCTTTGAGGGATCCAAGACATATACATCATTATTTATCTCCAAGACTGGTGATAAGTGTCTCTATATCTTGGTATATGTCGATGACCTGATCATTACTGGTTCTACCGATGCATTGATCCAACAGGTTATTGATTCTCTTCGTGCAGAATTTGCAATATGGGACTTAGGGTCTCTTCATTACTTCTTAGGCATGGAAGTGCTATCTCACCCCAGGGGCATAATATTGTCACAACAAAAGTACATTCATGACTTGTTAGTCCGTACTGGCATGGAGGTTGCCAAACCAGTTCAAACTCCGATGGCCTCTTCAACTAGGCTGTCCAAGTTTAATGGGGATCCTATGTTAGATTGCACTTTATATCGTAGCACAGTTGGGGCATTGCACGTCACCCGGCCTGACATTTCATACTCAGTGAACAAAGCGTGTCAATATCTTCATGCTCCGACAGAGACACATTGGCAGGTAGTGAAATGCATTTTGCATTATCTTAAATCTACCATCACACATGGGCTGCTTATATCAAGGGCTTCCTCAAGACAGCTCATGGCCTTTTCAGATGCAGACTAGGCCTGATGTGTAGATGATAGAAGGTCCACTGGTGGTTTTGCAGTTTACATGGGTGAAAACCTAATATCTTGGTCTGCTCGCAAACAACCAACAATTGCACGCTCCTCTACAGAGTCTGAGTACCGTGCCATTGCAAATGCCACAACCTAACTTATTTGGATCACATCTCTCTTGCAAGAACTTCATGTTCCTCAAAAAGAATCACTGGTGTTATGGTGTGATAACTTGGGAGCTACTTACTTAACAGCAAATCCTCTCTTTCATGCATGAACAAAGCATATAGATGTGGACTTTCATTTTGTTCACCATCTTGTGACTCAGGAGGGTCTTCTAACGGTAAGTTCATATCCACAAAGGACCAGATTGCGGATATTCTTACAAAGCCATTATCTACAATCCGGTTCCTATTTCTGCTTGACAAGTTGAAGATTTGCAAGCAACCATCTCCCACTTGAGGGGGGCTGTTAAGGAATATGATTCTAGTTCAAACTCTTTTGAATTTTTGAATTTTGAATCTTGAATTATAAAACGTTAGAGTTCAAACTATTGTGAACTCAACGTAATACTAGGTCAACTTCATATCTCTTCCTTATAGATAGGAGAGTCTTTCTGTAATCAAACTCTATCTCTTGGTGAGTTTGAATTTTGTAAAACACAATTATAAATATGATACACTTCTAACCTCTAAGATTGAGGAAGACAAACTCGTTCAATCTCTATATTTACAGGCGGCGGTGCAAGAGTTCAGCTGGAAGGTGGGAGGAGGGAAGGGGGTGGTTTTGCAGAGAGAGGGGGAGGAGTGAGAGAGGAGAGAGAAACAATTAACTCAAGTTAGGTTAGGGTTGGGTGGGTGAAATTTGGGGATTGAAATCTGACCGTCAGATTAATATAAGACAAGTGTTAATATCCTAAGGGATAAATTGAGCAAAATGGAACATGTCAATAATGGAGCAGATAAAAATCCGTTGTATTTCAGTAATTTTATAATGAGGAATTTTAAATGTTCCAAGAAAAAAATCGAACGGTTTAAAAATCGTTTCAGTGAATGCAATCTAATGGTTGGGAACTTGAGTGGGCCTTGACTCTCGAGAACTTCGAAGTTTAAACGCCATCAAAAGAGTTCGATGGATGAAACGTTTTGAAAGGGTCCGAAAACCAGTCGGGAAGGAGAAGCAAGGAGAAGCAACCACAACTGTGAAATGTGAATGGGATTTCCCCCTCTTTTGTATAATTTATGATTTTTATATTGTATCAAAATTGCTGCATTGCTGTAATGTAGGTTAGTGTATTTCAGAAAGAAGAGGAGAAGATTTCTCTGTATTTTTCATCATCTAAGAACAAGCAAGCAACCATATAATGTTTTCATCATGTCCCTTCTGTAATCAAACCATTCCCTTACCAGAACTCGAATGGTAATCAATCAATCCGTCGATCTTCATTTCTGTTTCTGTCTGATTTTTTCTCTAAGAATACGGTCCCTTAAAGGCGTGATTATTGGGGGAATTATGGTGAATTTACAGGCATGCCAACAATCATTTCGTAGAGGAGGAGCTTTCAAGGGACATGGAGTTAGCTAAACTCATTGCCTTAGCCCCTGAAGAAAGCCCTTCTAGCCTCGCTGTATGTACTTTTGTTCTTTCATGTTTTCCTTTCAAATGGGTTGTTCCCATTATTTCGTATCTTATGCTTAATGATTTGCAATTATATGTTGTGCTTCGTAGAATGTGAAAACCCACCTTTTGCAGGATGAGCTTGCGAGGGACATGGAGTTAGCCAAACTCATTGCCTTTGCTCCTGAAGAAAGCCCTGCTAGCTTCCCTGTATGTGCTTTTGTTCTTTCATTTTTTTTCTTTCAACTGGGTTCTTCCCATTATTTCGTATCTTATACTTAATGATTTGCAATTACTTGCTGAGCTTCTTATAATGCCTTTCGCAGGATGAGCTTGCGAGGGACATGGAGTTGGCCCAACTGATGGCATTAGCCCCTGAAGATAGTTCTCCTAGAATCACTGTATATGTTTCTGTTCTTTCTTGTTTCCATTGCTTCTAGCTTGTTTGCATTTGTTTTTATACATTTATCAATCATCACCTTGTGGTTTGTCCAGTTGCTATCATAGTTGTCAAGTCGTCACCTAGGCGTCCAGTGCCTTCAGGATGACAAGTTGATGCCTTGCCTTATTGGATGTAGGTAAGGTGACTGCCTTGGTCACCTAGGCGTTGGCATTGCCTAGGTGGCTGGGCGGTGCCTTATGCTGTTTTGTGGTTTCTTTTTTTTATATAACATGTATTCTTTTCCTAATATTTATTTGGCAGTGTACTTGATTATAATGTTTGCAATACATGGAGCCATTGAATTTTAAACATTGCAATACTGTTATATATGGTTAGACTGTTATACTTAATTGCTAATCCTCTACTAGAATCAGTTCTGATCTTATGTGATATGTTTCATTTAATTGAAGCACTGAAATATCTTCTTTGTTTAATTAGTATTTAACTGCTAGTTTGTTGTGAACAATCGGTCAAGTCTTACAATGGATGCTAATTTGTGTTTAACTAATGGTTTTAACTACTGGTTTCTTTAATTGGTTGTTAATTTATTTTCTAATGTCTATGATGTGTCTATAGTAGATGTATGGGATAAGAGGAAAAAACACCAGGGCACCTTGTTGCCCAGGCACCCTTCCACCTCCTTTAGTATCATCACCTTGTCGTTTTGGCCGGTTGCTATAGAGTGAAGTGAAGGGAAATGAAACCAAAACAAAAATTAGGGAAAACATTTCTAATCATTATCAACAATGATGGTGTGACTAACTAGAAAACTTATTAGATATTGTAGTTAAATTTTACTTCACTTCTAACAAAATTACTTGGATTGAATAGGGACATATGATGGGATTAAGGGGTTAAGGAATATATTTGAAATTTTCATTACAGTTCTAACAATATTA
Source organism: Telopea speciosissima (assembly GCF_018873765.1). Taxonomy (NCBI): domain Eukaryota; kingdom Viridiplantae; phylum Streptophyta; class Magnoliopsida; order Proteales; family Proteaceae; genus Telopea; species Telopea speciosissima. The sequence continues at coordinate 34,925,940 of NC_057926.1, read as the reverse complement.
CCTGGATTTGAATTGGGAAATATGATGAGATTAACGGGTTAAAGAATATATTTTAAAAGTTTAATTATCATATTTTGTAAATTTTAAGTTAGTTTCACAATCATAATTACAAAAGCTTCCGTTTCTTCTTAAATTATCTCACTTTCCTTCATTTTACTTGTAACTAGAGGTAGACTGTATTGTTATCTGACCTATAGAAACTTTTACCCAATGATTAGATGGTCGTTTAGTTCTTTGCATTAATTTATATTGCTTTTCAAATGCATCTGTTAAAATTTGTTTCTCTCGTCCCCAATAACTTATTTATAGGATGAACATATGAATGGAGAAAAACCATTATCTTCTGTTTCTGGAGAGACTCTGGAAGCTACTACCTCGACTTCTAGTGGCAACACAACTGATCCTGGTGAAAGCTGTATTGAAGAACATGTGTCTTGCTTGGTAAAACTGCAGATTAGAAGCACTTTTCACAAAGTTGAAGGTGGTCTCATGGACTTGTTGAAGAAGTGTTTGGAACTGGAAAATGGACGTTCCACCACTATTTTATCTGGGCATGTTGATCATTTTCAGAGCATTAAATCAGAGGATTCTGGCTGGGGTTGTGGATGGCGTAATATTCAAATGCTGAGCTCTCATTTGATAACACAAAGGCAGGAAGTAAGGAAAATAATTTTTGGCGGTTCAGGATTTGTTCCGGATATCCCATCACTTCAGAGATGGCTTGAGATTGCTTGGAAAAAAGGTTTTGATGCAGTTGGCTCAAATACATTTAACCAAAAAATTTATGGCACAAGAAAATGGATTGGAACCACTGAATGTGCTACCCTCTTCCGTTCTTTTGGGCTTCGGGCACGCATAGTAGATTTCGGTAGGAAGGAAATTCCAAGGACAGAGTTTGTGCAAACCAATGGTAGAGATAAGAGGAAAGTAGAACTTGTTTATGGACCAATGGACAAGTTTCTACTTAACAGACACCATGATGGTCCAAAAGCAAGAATCATCAAGCATGAGGACGGTAAAACTTCTAGTGTTCAGAATGGGAGTGAGAATGAATTGGACGCTTCCCTCATGGTAATCAATGATAACGTGCCAGATCATGATGAGCTTGGTACCCATCTGATGGGCATGACTAAAGGTCATCAAGTTCTTGTTGATTGGGTATGGAAATATTTTTCTGAGAAGTCCAACAAGATGGGAATTCCTCAACGTGTTATTATCAGTGATAAAACGTGAGTGATGATTGTATCTTATCTATACTCCTCACATCTGTTCTTTTATATTTTTCAGAATATGTTTTTTTGATAGTGCTCTACTTTGTTGAGAACACCAATGAGCAGGCCATTGTACTTCCAGCATTTTGGCCATTCAAGAACAGTTGTTGGGATTCAAGTCCAAAGACAGCGTCCTGGGATTCCAGAACGATACTTCCTCATAGTTTTAGATCCTGGTCATGTAAGTAACTTTGTTCCTGTAACTTCATTAATGCCACATTAACAGCTCATCCTCCCTTTTCCCCTACCCTTTTCTTTCTTCCTTCTATTTTCATGACTAAACCTCATTGATTCAGTAGCAAACAGATGCAGTTATCATGATCGCAGTTTACGACATAAACTGAATCCACCTGTATGATTTATTTGCGCTATAGGATAACAGAACACATAAGAGAAACTTGAAACATGTGGATGATTATTATTTTGCTTACTGTATACTGTTGTCTACTCTTTTTTTTGGGGGTGGGGGGGTGGGTGGGTGTTGGGATATTCATATTTCGTTTTTCTTATTCGTGTCTACTTGGACATAGAATATGATCATATTTCTTCACACTGTAAAGCTCACGACTTTTGAATCATCATTAGAAGCAGAAAGGGCGGACGGAAAGGGAGGCAAAGATAAGCTCAACACCTTTGAATTTTAGACTAGGTGTAACACACTAACACTTGTAATCCCCTGTTCTTCCTAGTTTCTTAGGATGCCAGTTTTTAACCTCAGGTACTTCTAGCTAAACCGATGCTTGAATGTTGCACATTGCTTAACTTTGGTCAGATTTCTGAGTTATGAGTTTGCAAAAATTAATTTTTTATCCTTTGTACAAAAGTTGGATAGGATCAATTTTAAAATGTATGGCCTTTTCTTGTCTTCTTAACAGTTATTTTTCTTGATAATGTAATGCATAATTATATGCTCATATGGACATGTGAAGGATTCCATATTTGGGTCATCCTTTGTCTGTCTGCTTGCCAGATTCACTGGATACATGTGAATCAAAATGATCTGCCTAGTAAGCATGTCTATGACCTTGTTTCTGATGCAGATGGATTGTTCTGATTATCCCCAAAATAATATGAGGAATATCAGATGTTGCTAGTTGCCTTTTCTAGCACATATCTTATTTCACAAGTATATTTTATGATTGTTGGATTCATTTTCTGTTGGTCCAACCTTCCATCACTAGTAATTGCCAAGAGTGCAATTCTGGCAGGTTGGAGCTAACCTAGGCACAAACAATAATAATGAGGGATGATCATCCCCATGCATGACCTGCAAGTGTTTTACTTATCCTTCAGGTTGGATCAGATAATAATTCTTGGGTTATGATGTTACTATGAGCTACTTAGGAATATAGTGCTTGGGGGAAAAATACCATTACGCTATCATGTACACCATATATAACTCACTTTGGTTGGGTTCCCTGTGTTTTCAACCCAAGGTCAATTAAAATTTTGATTAGGTTTGCGAATCCGGTTAGGACTTGGCCGAAGTCGTGCTTTATCCAGTGCTTTCAATCTCCTGGTAGGAATTGTTAATAAATCTAATTAATTTTATTTTGAATTTTAATTATCAATTCTGTAATTCTTCTCAGTTGGCCTGGTACAACATTCTAGCGCTTTTATCATCTGATTCACTAATCACAAATCTCTTCACAACATTGTGTTGGGACTTGCAGAGAACAGTGGAGTTAGAAAGTTCACTTAAGAAAAATGTTGGCTGGCAAAGATTTATAAAAAGAGGGGTACACACACTGAAGAAGCCCCAGTACCAGGTTACACTCATGAAGACTTAGCTTTTAATTTTATTTCCTTTTTTAGGTCTTATTCATTGTTTTTTGTTTTAGCTATGTTTTGTTGATCCTGGGATTGCACAAGTGGAGGAGATGGAGCAGCTCAAGACCATAGATAGTATATATTTTGAATCTTAGAAGATTATTCTGTCAACACTGCGAATTCTACAATTCTCTGAGGTATTTATCAGACTTCGGTTCAATATTTTATTTGAGGGCTGAGATTGCTATAATCTTCTTTGATCATATTAGAAAGTGGTCATTTACCTATTTCCCTTAATTGTTGATCAGGAAAAGCTGTCACACTCTCTGGCTTTCTGATTTTAGTATTCTTCGATGTGTACATGTGTGGATATCTGGACTTTAAGATTGCTTGGTCAAACTCATAGTCTTCATGAAAGAACAAGTTCAGTAAAATATTAAATATTTGAAGATGAAAAACCTTTGTACCAAGCCTGAGTGAAAACCCAATTCCACTCCTCATCCTTTACCACTGCAGTCCTTACTATACGAGGTCTATGTGCAACTTTGTTCTCTGTGGTTCTGGATAAAAAAACCGATGGAGTTGTTTCAGGTTCATTAATCCCAAATCACTTATTCTTGCTTCTCATAGTCTCATTCTTTGCATTTGGTGTGCATGTTGCTTCATGTAGCAGCAAAAATTTAGGTCTCCTTAATGAGCTAGCTAGCTATTCTCTGTTTTTTGTCCTCCTGAAAGCTGGCATATCCTTTCCCCTACAGATGCATCATATTCATAAGAATAATTGCTTAGTAAGGCATGTATTCCATTGACACCTTAATGATATTAGTTTCAGAAGCTCCGTCATTCTCCTCAGCAGATACTGCCTCTAATTAAGTTGCTGAAGGTGATGTAGCTCGAAGGAGGAGAGAAAGAAGAAAGGCTCATCAAGCACAGCCAGACCATACAGTATTGAGCCAGCCCTTTGGGTGGAGTTTAGTCCAGTCATATGCCTAACTTCCAGCCTATTATGTTATCACCTAATAAGTTCTTGTGTGGGGGTACAGTAAGCTTCTATCTTATTTAGTTGCTATTTTGAGTTGTTATTAGACAATGCTTAGATTAAATTATTTTCTTTACTCTTAAAGTAAGTAGCTTGCTGTACAAGGTTCCACTATAGGTGGAACTCTTTCTTTTCATTTTGCCTATTTTGTGTTAGTGCTACAAGCATTCTATTTGTAAGGGCCTTTAATGCTCACCCATGATTTAGATGAGTGAAACAAGTTGTTTAGCCATGGATTCTGTGAGATGCCTATTAAGTTAGTGAGAGACAGACCAAGGCATAGGTGAAGGGCCTTCGTCATATCCCCCTTCTCTTCTATCCTTTTTATTCTAGATTACTGTTTTGTTACATCTACAGTAAGGAATCGAGCCAACAATCTCTCCTTGTTGTGCTGCTGTTTTATTGATTGAAGAAATACACCATCGATCCACCAGCAGAATCTAAGGAATCGAGCCAGTAATCACTCTGTTTGGTCTCGTTACTCCAATAACTTCATGTCCACAAAACTCCAGATCTGTCCTGTAGTTTCATCTCAGATTTTGACGGGGTAATTCCATCTTTGATCTGTTCAATAGTACTTTCAAGCCCATCCATTGGCTGGTTAAACCCAGGGTTTAAAGTATCGGTCTGTATTGCATCGTATTGGCCGATACATATCGGTATCAGTTGGTACTGATACGATACAGTTTGATACGTCTCTCTTTTCTTTTTCTTTTTTAAGAAAAAAACATACTGTATCGAACCGTATTGGATTTTATCAGCCGATATGGGCCGATATGATACAATCGATACGATTGATAAATGGATTTGTTGGTGCATTAATACGTATCAATACGTATTGATATGTATCGGCCGATACGGCTCGATACATACCGATACCATCAATACATTCCATAAAAAAGCCCTTATCATTCATAGACTGGATGCAACTGTTTGTTTTGGCAGAAAAATGAAGGAAAACTCTGAACTGAGAGTCTAAAACCTTGCATTTACTCTTGATTTTTCACACATTTAGACTAAAAAACAAATCATGGAGTGCAGAGTGCTACAACATCATCCAACACTCTTCATGGCTATAGACTATTACAACATGTAAGAAACCTCATCTTTTATAACAATTTCAACTTAATGCACTTGTCTGGTTATACATTATTCTCCATCATATACATGGTACTTGTTATATATTGCTTATTTATATATTTTTTTTTGCGAAAATTACGTGTCATGCCCTGTACTTTGCCTAAAACATTAATGGGTTAAATACAAATACCCCCCTAAAATGTACCCAATATTCCTCATGCACCCCTAAGGTTCTGACAATTCCACATGCAGCCCTTAAAAATTCCATGTACACCCCCTACTTTTCAACCTAAAGCCATTTAAGTCCACGCCGTTAATTTCTGGTGTTAGATGTTAAATTTTTTTTATTTGCCAAACTACCCTTTCTTCTAACCACCCCTGTAATTTGAAAAGACCTTTTTGCCCAACACTCATCTTCCCCAAACCTGCAAATCCACTCCAATCCATTAATGGATCTTCTCTTACACTGTTCGAGATGGGAATCAGGATGATTCGAGAGGTAACTGCGGAGCTACCCATCTATCTTGCAAACTATTTGAACAGTCTGAGGCTTGAAGGCCAGAAGACCGTTGCAATTGAGATACTGCAACAATTCGAGTGGGAAGTACCCGATTGGGTTATTGTTCCCGGAGGAAATCTAGGGAATATCTACGCTTTCTATAAGGGTTTCCATATGTGCAAAGAATTAGGGCTAGTTGATCGAGCTGTTTATGCTCTACAGAATTCAAATGGGATTGTTGAAGAAGCAACTGAGGAGTCGATGAATGAAATAAAGGTTTTAAGAGTCGGTGGCGGTTGTAGTAAATGTTCACAACTAATTTTTTTCTGAAAATCATTAAATGTACTAATTAACTGCTGCAGAAAAACACTCTTCACTGTACTTTCTTTCTCTGGTTCAAAATCACGAACAGAGAGGACTCTGAAGAGGATTAGAAAACAGTTCTAGGTTTTCTACCTTGTCCATGAAAGAGAAAAATGTTAAGTTCTCGATTTGCAGATTTCAGATGGGAAACACCAGAAGAAAAAGAAAGAAATTTGTGAGTGGAATGAAAAGAAACCGTCTTTCTACTTTCCTCTATAACAGAAAAGAGAGAGAGAGAGAGAGAAGCATTCAACCAAAAAAAAAAAAAAAAGATGGAAAGAAAGATTTGATCAAAATCACAGAGATTGATGTATAGATCACCAAGGATGAAGAAACTATAGAGCAAGCTTTTAGTTCGACTAACGATTTGCAGGATCTAAAACGAAAGAATAGAGAAGGAAATGCGAAACATTTCGTTATTTTTTTCTTTTCTTGTCATTCTTTTCTGTTGTAGGAACATCGAAAAGAACGACAACCAGAGCAATCTTTTAGTTCGACTAACGATTTGGGGAAGATGAGGGCATTTTGGTAATTATGCCATAATAGGGGTATAAATGCACATTACATTCTTCAATTTCAGACCCGTTAGCATTTAACGCCTGAAATTAACAGTGTGGACTTAAATGGCTTTAAGTTGAAAAGTAGGGGGTGTACGTGGAATTTTCAAGGGGTGCGTGTGGAATTATTAGAACCTTAGGGGTGCATGAGGAATATTGGGTACATTTTAGGGGGGTAAGTGTATTTAACCCAACATTAATTAACCCGAGGTTTCCAATAACCACCTTGTACACCCCCTCGATTTAGAAAAAAACACAAAATTAACAGTCCGTTAGGAATTGGCTGTTAAGTGTTGACGTGGGATATAACTTGGACTTTAAATGACTCTTATACCCATGTCTTCCCCAAAGCTATTCTCTGTTCTATCCTAACCCTATTTCTAACCCAAACCCTAAACATTTGTCTCCTCCAGATGAACACATTCACCTAACCTTTCCCCAATAGATCAGAAAAGTCTCGATACAGGGTTTTTGAAGAGAGCCATTCCAGTAATTTCTAAAAGAAAATGAAACTTAAACAGCATTATATATATATATATATATATATAGATAAATTCACTGCAAAGTATTAAACTAACCAACATTAATCATATAATATTGCACTGTTGCTTACGTACAGAGAACACTGATGAACCAGTTTGATTTTGTGTTTATGGGAAGACAGAGAACCCTAAATCACTGATTCGCCTCTTCTTCGCAGAAATGGTTTGGTAAGGGTTTTGTTTTGAAAGGGTACAACAGTCATTTCATGTCCTGTTTAAAGCCCACGTCATCACTTAACATTTACTGGCTAACGGACTGTTAATTTTGTATTTTTTGAAAAATAGAGGGGGTATACAAGTGCGTTTTTTGAAACTTTGGGTTTATTATTACTTTAGGCAAAGTACAGGGTGTGTATGCGTAATTTTCCCTTTTTTTTTTTTGTTCCAATCAAGTAGGTAAAATAAGATTCAAGTAGTATCAAGTACATAAAATAAGAATCATAAGGAAGTCTTTCATTTCTCTATCATTATAGAGAATCCCATCTATATTATCTATGGAATTCGAACTTGATCTCTATTTATGATTCATTATTTCTATCTCATTGGCCCCTGTTTCTTTTTTTAGCATAAGCATATTGATTTCCACCTATTCTTATATAGTTATATCTTATACCCTTTCATTGGTGAATTCCGCATATTTTCGCATCTAGAATTTTAAGTGAATTTCCATCATTCCATGTATATCTTGACCATTTCCATGCATATTTGTAGCGTTCGATATGTATCTATAATACAATACGTCTCTTAAAATCACTCAACCGATATGATATGCGATACCGATACTAAACCTTGGTTAAACCTATGGCTATTAGTTTTCATTTTTCTCCCGAGAGTTACTGATTTTGTGCTTGATCCATTAACCTATCCAACCATTATCTGAGGCTGATCTTTTGAAGTGATTAAGAGGAGACCTTACACTCTACTTTCAACAGTACTTTGAGTCCCATCTGAGGAGGCCATCGGCTGCTATTGCTGGTTGTTGTTTAGTTTCTAATTTGGGAACTGTGCTGTAACTTCAGTTGTAAAAATTAGTTGTGAGATATTTCAGGGCTTCTTATTGTAAACCTTATCTACTGTTGGTGATAATTTAAAGGTGTTCTAATCTAGGGTTCACAGGTTTTGCTTAGTGTCTATTTCTGGCAGCAAGCTGCCACACATAGTAAGTCTACTGTGGGTTCCAATCTTGCCCCTGGGGTTATGACTATATTCTGTGACCTTAATACCAGTGTCGATCCCTACTATTGGCATAAGTTTTAGGCTTGTTTTAGAAGGGTTAACTTGTACTACAGAACGTTCGACCCTACCATGGGGTTGGGAGTCTTACTTGCTAGTGGACTTAGTCCCATCATATTTGGTATCAGAGCCATGGAAGAGGGGAATTCTAGCACCCCAAACCAGTCCTTTGACATTAATGTGCAAATTGTTGAGTTGCTAAAACAGTTGACCTACTGTATGACCACGATGGAGCAATGGTGATTCCATATCACCTCAAACTGTTGGACAGCAACAACAGTCCAAATCCAACAGGCCATCACAAAGATCACCTCCTCCACAAGCTACTTTTGAAGATCATCATTTTCAATCTTATTTTGATTGAGGTGTACCATCAAGGCAGCATGATGATACTCACAAGATGAAGGTGGAACTTTAAGAATTTTATGGTCGACACAACCTACAGCTATTCCATGATTGGATGTGTTCCCTTGATAACTATTTTGACTGGTACAATTTGTTGAAGACCCGAAAACTAAAGTTTGCATGCTCTAACCTTGTCGGAACAGCACGTGAGTGGTGGCGCAATCATCAGATAAAGTTGACTCATCGTGGAAGAGAACCTACTACATGGGTGGAGATGAAGGAAGAGCTCAAAGTAAAATATCTTCCTCAAACTTTCCAACGAAGTTTGCATGACAAGTTAAACACTCTACGTCAAATCTCTCTTTCGATGAAAGTACATACACCGATTTGATACTCTAGTCTCTCGCACTGGTTTGGATGAAGAGATGACCAGCTAATCTCTTGTTTTAGATTGCGATTGAGGCCTGATATTCGTAATAAGATTGTGGTGACAAGAATCACAAGTTTGCAAGACTGTTGTGAGAAGTTCTAGCAGAAGAATTAGTGAAGATGTCAGCCCGGAGATTCAATTCTCAACTCAAGGAGGGTAGACAAAACTTTCTACTACCAAACCTGTTGGTTTCACAAACTGTACTACTCCTACAGTCGTGGATAAGGTTAAAAGACCTATTTCTAATGGAGGAGAGATCAAGTGCTACCGTTGCAATGGTTATGGGCTCTTGGCTAGATTCTGTCTGCAACGTTAGAAAGGTAATTTTATCATGGCAGCTATTGAGGCTAGTAAAGACACAGTTTTGTGCATCCCAAGAATACAACACAATTGACAATGCAGCTATTGATAGAGAGCCCTATGGTGTTGACATTGGAGATGTTGGAAGTGATGGCGGTGGGGACACTCTTGGTGTTCATGTTTTATGCCTGACCCATTGACGGAGATTAATGAGAACACCAATGAAGAAGTTGATATGGTGGCAAAAGACCCTTTGGGAACATCTTTTACTCTTGATGATGATAGTGGCATTGAGCACATTGAGTTCGTTACTTCACCCAAGTACTTTGAAGAGCGAACTCCACTTTGGCAAGATTATATTCCAAACGTCCGTGAGCTACCAGGATATTGCTATGGTTTGAAACAAGACAACCATCATACAAAAGTGGTCCCTCAACTTTCTAAAACTCGAGGTTGAGTTTCTTTCAATTCAGGGTGAGTTGATGTATAGCTCGAAGGAGGAGAGAAGGAAGAAGGCCCATCAAGCCCAACCAGGTGATTCAGTATCGAGCCGGTCCTTTGGGTGGAGTTTAGTCCAGTCATGGGCCTAAGTTCTACCCCATTAAATTATCACCTAATAGGTTCTTGCGTGGGGGAACAACTAGCTTCTATCTTATAATATATTTAGTTGCCACTGTGAGTTGTTATTAGATATTACTTAGATTTAATTATTTTACTTCCCTTTATGTGTGGTACAAGGTTCCATTATGTGTGGGACACTTTCTTTTAGCCTTTCCTAGTGTGTTAGTACTTCAAGCACTCTATATATTTGTAAGAGTCTTTAGTGCTCACCCACGATTTAGAGGAATGAAAAAAAGCTTGGTTGTTTAGCCATGGATGTTGTGAGATGCAGTGAATGACTGAAAGGTGAAATGCCTATGAGGTTAGTGAGAGACTGACCAAGGCCATAGGTGAGAGGCCTTGGTCGTGGCCCCCTTCTCCTTCCCCCCTTCTCTTCTATCCTTTTTCTTTTAGATTACTATTTTATCACGTCTACAACTAAGTCCCATAGTGAGGAATCGAGCCTGAAATCTATCCTTGTGCTGCTGTTCTATTGATTGAAGAAGTACACCATCGATCCACCAGCAGAATCTGACATTGAAGCCACATTCCAATCCTGCGACACTACTGTTTTGTCTCCATACTGCAATAACTTCGAGTCCACAAAGCTCCAGATCTGTCCAGTAGTTCCATCTCAGATTTTGAGGGCGTAATGCCATCCTTGATCTGTTCCTTCAATAGTACTTTCAAGCCCCAATTGCTAAAATGAATTCTATTCAAGCTCTGTTATCATGTGCAACCAACCTTGGGTGGAATCTGCAGTTGAACGTGAAGAATGCCTTTCGGAATGGTGATCTTGAGGAAGAAGTCTACATGGATATTCCTCCTGACTTTGACACATCTACTACAGCTGGCAAGGTGTGCAGGCTCCAGAAATCTCTTTATGGTTTGAAACAATCTCCTCGTGCGTGGTTTGGTAGGTTTCGGAGAGTTATGCTGAAGTTTGGGTTCAAACATAGTAAAATGGATCACACTCTATTTGTCAAACATATGGAAGGCAAGATCACAATCCTTATTGTCGATGTGGATAATATAATGATCATCGGTGATGATGAGGCAGAAATCTCTCTCCTAAATATTCAAGTATTCAACTGGCAAGTGAGCTTGAGACTAAGGATATAGGACATCTAAAATGCTTCTTGGGAATTGAAGTAGCCTGATCCAACAAAGGGATCTTTATCTCTCAAAGAAAGTATGCCCTAGACCTTCTTGAAGAGACTGGGATGCTTAGTTGCAAACCCGTTGAATCTCCCATTTTAGTCACTAACTCAACAGCAGGTGATTCTATAGAGAAGGAACGATATCAACATCTTGTAGGAAGACTCATATATCAGTTGTTTCCTTCATGACCTAAGGACTGTTCACCTTGAAGCAGTGTAGAGAATTCTATGATACTTACAATCAGCACCAGGAAAGGGTATGTTGTTATCAAACAATGGAAGCTTGAAGTTAGAATCCTTTACAGAAGTTTGACTGGGCCGGTTCCATTGATGATAGATGTTCCACCTCTGGTTACTGCACTGTCCTTGGGGGGGGGGGGGAATCTTATTACCTGGAGAAGCAAGAAACAACCTGTAGTCTCCAGATTTAGTGCCGAGGCCGAATACAGATCAATGGCACAAGGAGTATGTGAGCTCATTTGGCTGAAAAAACTTCTCAGTGATCTAAAGTTGACTCGTGAGGGACCTATGAGGCTCTACTGCTACAACAAGGCTGCAATCAGTATAACCTATAATCATGTTTAGTTGAAATTGATCGGGACTTCATAAAAGAAAAGATCAAAGATGGCCTGATCTATACACCTCCTGTCAGCACAGAGAACTAGCTGGCTGATGTTTTTACCCAGGGCCTATCTGCTATGTCCTTTCATACGATTATTTCCAAGTTGGGCACGTGAGATATCTATGCACCAACTTGAGGGGGAGTGTTGAAATTGGTTCGAATCATAACTAGTTCTATGTGGTTGGTCCATTTCTATGTAATGTCTAGATTCAATGTATTTGCATGCTAGATAAGGCCTATGAGTCAGCCCTAGCTAGCATGCCTTATTTGTAATTACTTTTTCATATCTATAAATAAAGAGGTAGTCTCTGTCACTTTGACAAGCCAATACATTCTCTCAACCCTCCTCTCCTCAAAATTCTTCTTTTTTCTAAGAGCTAGCTTGGCTTTCTCGCTTTTGTAATAGTCGTGAGAAAATGAAGTGATGCTTTTAATTTTGGCTGGGGAATCTGAAGGAAGAGTTACAAGCTCATGATGGGCAGCAGTATAGTGAAATGATCCCTTTGCAGACTTGGCTCGAGTTAAGCCACAAATGTAGTGGCTAGCCATAATACCTCAGTGTATGGCATCTAATGGAGATATATACATCCAAGGTGTGAAAACTCGGGTCTCGGTGCTAACTCGGATCCTTGAAAAACCGAGTCGAGTCGAGATCTCGCCGAGTTGGTGCACTTTTTTTTTTCTCGACTCAAAGCCTCATCTCGGTGGGTTTTAGACCTAGTTTGGGTCTGAAACTTGGTATTTGGCCTATTTTAGGCCATTTAAACACAATGGCACTATCAGATTTTGCAAAAACAAAGTCCAAATAGGAGTTTCACTTAGTGGGAAAGCAGGACAGACACTTATGCTAGAAACCAGGACAAACACAGGACAAACACTCTTATTTATGCCTAATATCATTTAAGTAAATGCTTTTGTATTTGTATTTCATTTACTTAAGATATTATTCATAAATAAGCAAATACTCCTCTATTTGAATCCAATAAAAATAGTTAAAAAATCAAATTCCAAAAGGAAAAAATCACTGCGATTCAAGAACAAAAACTGGATATTCGGCGGTAGGTGCAATTTTCAACTTTCTAATCTTTGGGGTTTTCTCAAATCTAAAAATTCCGTAAATCTTATTATGGTAAAACATTGCTAAAAACCAAAAGTGCGGTAAAATATTCATTTGTTTTGATGTCAAAAAACTATTTTCATTGAGTGATTTTGTGACATTAGCGCTTTCGAATTAAGTTTGACCGATACATAACTCCTTCAATATAAATCAGATTTAAGAAATCTTGGACTTGTTGGAAAGCTTTCAACACAAAGCTTTCCAACAAGTCCAAGATTGCTAAAATCTGATTTATATCAAAGAGTTATGTACCGGCAAACTTAATTCGTGCTAAATGTCACAAAATCGCTCAATGAAAATAGTTTTTGGACATCAAAACAAATGAATATTTTACCGCACTTTTGATTTTTAGCAATGTTTTACCATAATAAGATTTATGGAATTTTTAGATTTGAGAACAACCCCAACATTAGAAAGTTGAAAATTGCACCTACCGTCGAAAATCCAGTTTTTGTTCTTGAACTGGGGGGTTGACTTTTTTTCCTTTTGGAATTTGATTTTTTAACTATTTTTATTGGATTCAAATAGGGGGGTATTTGCTTATTTATGAATAATATCTTAAGTAAATGAACATTTACTTAAATGATATTAGGCATAAATAAGTGTCTGCCTTGGTTCCTGGCATAGATAGGTGTCTGTATACCAAGATTTTCCAGCAAGATCTCGAGATCTGGCACTCATATAAAGGACCTAGATGGGCATTTTCCTATGTCAAAACAAGATCTCGGAGAGATATTGTACTTTTGAGACTCGAACCCCATCTCATCTCGGGATTTCGAAAAACCAAGAAACTCGGCGAGATCTCGCGAGTTCTCGAACTATGTGTACATTTGAGTAGATAGGTTGGATATTTGTTTACTTTTGTTGTTGTCCATAAGAAAAGTGCTACTCATCTTCTTAGCTATTCAAATCCAACAGATCCCCAAATGCAATTTTTTTCAATGTGCTGTAGTGAGTACAGAAGTACTGTAGGTTCCATTTGTGTAAGGACCCAACATTTATGACCCACTTCATATTAGAAAATTTGTGTAATAAAGAATCTTTGTTCTGGAATACTGAGCCTCATAATCGATCTATATTGCTCTGGAAAAATATGACTTTGCCTTTTGAAAATTAAACTGCACTTAAATTAGAAAAGGGTTTTTGTCAAATGCCCCCCTCAAAATGCCCATTTGTCCAAATGCACCCTTACAACTTTACAATTTACACGTGCCCCCCTACTTTCAAAACATTGTAACACTTTAGTCCAGTCCGTTAGTCTGGGACGTTAGACGTTAGTTTCAGGGAATCTAATGACCAAAATGCCCTTGTGACAAACCCACCAAAATTAAACAGTAAAATGACCAAATTGCCCTCATTTCCCCAAATTGTTTAGGGTTTGAAACTGAAAATCAAACCCTAAATTATTTGAGGAAGATGAACCCGAAAATCAATGAGGAGAATTGGTGTCCCATTTTTGTAGTTCGAATGAGGTAGAAGAGGAATTTGATTCGTGTTTAGGGTTAAGGGTTTTAGAATGATCAAAACTATTAGGGTTTGAGGTTTTGTGATTGGAGAAGATCCCACCACGGACAGTTGGTCGATTCTGAGATGGTTTGCGGTGGCCATAGAAGAAGTAGAATTTGTTGTTGGTGTTGGTGACGAGAGCTCGGATCTCAGGTGGCATTTCAGATTTTGTTGATGTACCTTCTCAATTCTTATCACTGATATCAAACTTGAGTACCGTGTGTCTGAATCTTTGGTCCTCTGCTTTACCCTGTCATCTGGATAGTATATTGATTCTAGTTAAGTATTTGTTGGGTAAATATAAATTTTATGGAAGGAACTTATTTGCCATAAGGGTATTAGCTAAAACAGTGGAAACTCAATACATATTTGTGCATTCTAAGCAGTTGCAAAATATTGAATCGAATATCATCAGATCAAAAAAAAGATAGCAATTAGTCTGAAACAAATTCTCCTGGAGTTAACAACGGAGAGAATGCACCTTTCTTAACATTTCATCTCCAGTATAGAACCCCTTGACTCTTTGATGTGACCTCCAGGAGATCAACATGGCAAGAGCCAGGATAGATTCATTGATTTTAGGGTTCATCTTCCCCAAATCGTTTAGGGTTTGAAACTGAAAATCAAACCCTAAAGCATTTGGGGAAGATGATGGCAATTTGGTCACTTTACTCTTTAATTTTGGTGGGTTTTTGTCACAAGGGCATTTTGGTCATTAGATTCCCTGAAACTAACGTCTAACGGACTGGACTAAAGTGTTTCAATGTTTTGAAAGTAGGGGGGCATGTGCAAATTGTAAAGTTGTAAGGGTGTATTTGGACAAATGGGCATTTTGAGGGGGGCATTTGACAAAAACCATTAGAAAAACATACTTGCTCTCTCTGGAAAGATATGATTTTCCCTTCATGAATCTGTACTTGATAGTCGCTGGAATCATAATACTGAATAAGTAAATATTTTAATGGTTTGTATGTTTTGCATGAATTGGTACATTGTGACTACTAGAATCATAACTCTGTATATTCTAATGGCTTTGGAATCATGAACCTGTGTACTTTGAATTTGGAAAAGCTCAATGTGGAATTGGATCTTGTTGAGATGTCGTTTATGGGTATGTATAGAGCCCCATCCAAGACTCCGGTTGTGGGTATATGTTGAGCACCTTCTGAGACGTCGATTATGATTATACACTGAGCCCCATCCGAGAGGTCGGTTATGTGTATATAGATGTACATATTGATTTTGAACTTAATTTGAGACGTCGGTTGTGGGTATATATTTGTGCATCTTGGCAGATGTTATATTTGGTCCTGTCTAACTTGTCTCTGGGGTGTGGGACTCGGGCCCCCTTCTGCAGTGGGATGAGCCTCTAGAGGAGTCCTGGCCCTCATTTGATTCGTCAGTAGGGATTATTTGAACCTCATTGAGTGTTTCCGAATGGATTGAATCTATGGAAAGAAATAAATATGTATATGACATGTACCTTTTCCCTTCTTGGAATTGGTATTTGGAAATGATGTGGATCCATGGGAAATGTATTTTTTATATTGAACTTTTTCCCTCACTGGAATTGGTTTTTAGAAATGATGTGGACCCTTTGAAAATATATAATTAATAATTGAACATTTTTCCTTGTTGGGTATTTGTAAATGAATGGTGATTAGGTATTTGTTAATGATGTGAACTTTTGGATTTATGTAGCTTGCTTTGAATCATCTTTCTCGTGCAAAATGAGTATTTGTATATGGAATGAATCTTTGGAAATATGCGTATATGAGAACAGGTTTTAGATTTGTCCCCTCTTTAAAACTCTTAAGTTCAGAATCATCCATTGGAATTGAATCTTTGAACTTTGGATAAAACCTCCCTCTTATGATTTTGTAATATATTGATGATTATGTTATTCTATGGTACGTGATTAGCTATTTACTTTGCTAGTATTGCTCACCTCCCATTTTTCAGATTGAAGCATTGTTGAGATTTCTTTTGGGGGGTGATATTTTGGAGAGAGGCGTAAAAGAAGTTCAATATTTGGAAGGAAATATTTGGTATATATTTTGAAGGTATTGTACTTTTATATGCTTGGTGGATGATGAAATCTCGGAAATTGGGAGAGAATGACTTGTGTCAAAGTGACACAGGCCGGCTTTATTTATAATAGAATAGAGGAACATTCCAGAATAGAGTACAAGACCAAAATACCCCTATGACAGTTCTACCCTTCTACCCATATTACAACACTCCCCCTCAAGTTGGAGCATATATATCTATCATGCCCAACTTGCTCACAGTAGAAACAAATAACCTAGGACTCAATCCTTTGGTAAGAACATCTGTAAGCTGATCATCTAAAGGAGTGAATGTAATGCACATCTGACCACTATCAAGTTTCTCCTTGATAAAGTGATGATCTTTCTCCACATGTTTTGTTCAATCATGATGAACAGGATTATGAGTTATGTTGATTGCGGATTTGCTATCAAAGTACAACCGCATAGGCATCTCAACCTCAATTCCAAGATCTTGCAATAAACCTTGGAGCCAAAGGACCTCACATATACCTTGGGCCATAGCCCGAAACTCGGCCTTGGCACTAGAATGAGCCACAACAATTTGCTTCTTGCTTCTCTAGGTGATAAGATTCCCCCCCAACATAACTGTAGTAGCCAAAAGTAGAATGCCTATCATCAGGTGATCCAGCCCAGTCTGCATCTGTATATGTTTCAATTTTCATGTGACCATAGGGAGAAATAGAAATTCCTTTTCCTGGAGCAGCTTTCAAATACCTCAAAATTCTGTAAACAGCATCCAAGTGTGTAGAATAAGGGTCATGCATGTACTGGCTAACCAGACTTACTGTAAAGGCAATGTCTGGACGAGTGTGAGACAAGTAAATCAAACGTCCTACCAGTCGCTGGTACTACTCCTTATTCACAGGTTCTCCTCCCTTTAACCGAAGGTGATAATTAGGTTCAATAGGGGTGTCTGCTGGCGTACATCCCAACATACCTATCTCAGACAATAGATCCAATGTGTACTTTCTTTGAGATAATGAGATTTCTTTGTTAGAGTAGGCAACCTCAATACCCAAGAAATACCTAAGCATCCCCAGGTCTTTAATTACAAACTCAGTGCCCAGAAATTTTTTCAAAGAATCAATCTCCTCCTGGCAGCTTCCAGTGATGACTATAACATCAACATACACAATCAACATAGTCACATGTTTGGTAGTCCTCCTAATAAATAGCGTGTGATCTGCATTGCTCTGCTTGAAACCAATGGAGATCATTGCTTTATGAAACATACCAAACCATGCCCGGGGAGACTGCTTCAACCCATAAAGAGCTCGATTGAGCTTACACACCTTTCCCTATGTCTTTGGAGAATCAAATCCTGGTGAAATATCCATGTAGACCTCCTCAGTCAACTCACCATGCAAAAATGCATCTTTTACATCAAGTTGAAATAAGTTCCATCCTTGATTTACTGCATAAGACAGGAAAACCCTCACAGTGTTCATCTTGGCCACTGGAGCAAACGTCTCCTGATAGTCAATTCCATATGTCTGGGTGAAAGCTCTAGCAACCAGCCTGGCTTTATATCGTTCAATGCTCCCATCAGCCTTATGTTTAACTGCAAATACCTATTTACACCCTACAGCTCTCTTTCTCGGTGGAAGTTGAACCAAATCCCACGTGTTATTTTTATCAAGGGCTCTCATCTCTTCCTTCATAGCTTCTTTCCAATCCAAGTGTGCCACAGCCTCCTGCCAAGAGTTAGGAAGAGACATAGAAGACATGGAAGCAAGAAAGGTTTGAAAAGTGGGAGATAATGAGTCATAAGAAACAAAATTTGAAATTAGATGCTGAGTACAACTATGTTTACCTTTCCTAGTAGCAATAGGAAGGTCAAGAGTAGGATCATAATTAGGAGGAACAGATGGAAGCTTACCAGAGAGTTCAGAGTTAGTAGAACTTGGAACCTCTGCAGTCAATTTTAGTGGAAAGATGGTAGTAGGCCTATTCTGGTCGAGATTTTCCTTCCTGCCATATGTCAGTAGTGACTTATCTCCCTGAACCTTTTTCCCATTACCTGGCTGATTATTTGGCTGAGGTACAGTAGGAGACTCCCCCTGAACAGAAATCTCACCTTGCTGTTCCTGACTAGTAACCCCTCCTCAAGAACATCCTCTTCTTCCCAAGGCAGATCTATGGGAATTTGAAGGACCTCTTCATGGTGAACAGACTCCTCCTGAAGAGGGACATGGTAAAAGGGAACATGTTCCTGAAAAATAACATCCATGGAAACAAAAATTTTTCGAGAAGGATGGTAACATTTATGCCCTTTTTGGGTAGCTGAGTATCCCAAAAAAATACACCGAATACCCCTAGGGTCTAATTTTCCATGCACATGATGATTCCGAACAAAAGCAACACAGCCAAAAACCTTAGGTGAAACAAGGAAAGTGACACTACCTAGAAGAGTCTCAATGGGGCTCTTATTATTTAGCACATGAGATGGCATCCTATTAATGAGAAAGGCTCCCGTGGTGACAGCATCTCCCCAAAACCAAACAGGGACATTCATTACAAACATTAAAGACCAAGCAACTTCAAGGAGATGTCAGTTCTTCCTCTCTGCCGCTCCATTTTGAGGTGGAGTATCAACACAGGAAGTCTGGTGAATAATCCCATGGGCAGAAAAATAAGACTGAAATGCCCTAACCGAATATTCAGTGCCAGTATCAGACCGTAAGATTTTGATTTTAGCATCAAACTATGTTGAAACCATGTTATGAAAGTGCTGGAAAATAGAAAAAAACATCACTTTTCTGGTGCAATAAATAAACCTAAGTTGTACGACTAAAACAATCAATAAAAGTCACAAACCATCGAAAACCAGAAGAAGAAACCACATGAGCAGGGCCCAGACATCAGAATGAATTAAACTAAAAGGAATTAAACTCCGATTATCCGACACTGGGTAGGTAGATCTGGTTTGCTTTGTAAAAATGCAAGCATCACAATGAAAATTGTTCAAATTACAATCTTTAGAAAAACTAGGAAATAAGCTAGTAAGAGTTCTTAGCGGTGGGTGTCCTAATCGACGATGCCACGTATGTAAATCAGCAACTGCTTTAGATCCAGATCCTGGGAGAGAAGCCACGATAGATAGTGCAGTAGGGGGCTGCTCTAACAGGTATAGGCCACCTTCCATCTTACCACATGCAATCGTACTGCCCGTTTCCAAGTCCTGAAATACACAGTGAGAAGGAAAGAAAGTCACTTTATAATGAAAAATGTGGGACATGAAGAACAAAAGATAAAGAAAGGGAAGGTGAACAATTTATAACTCCCTTGCCAGATATAGGAGAAAAGGATCCATTAGCAACTCGAACTTTATTATTACCAGCTAATGGATAATACTGGGAAAAATGCTTTGGAGAACTTGTCATGTGATCGGTAGCGCCAGAGTCAATAATCCAAGAAGTGGATTTGACAGAGGAGCTCTGACCACAAAACGAAATACCTGTAGAAGGACTGGCAGAGGAAGGAGCAATAGTGGCAGAGGCAACACTAGCATTGGTCGAAGGTGCTGAAGTAGTAGATTCCAGCCTTGACATCAAACTCCGCAGGTGGGTCATCTCATCGGTAGAGAGAGGTGTATTGGTGGTACTGGAATAATCATCCCCAGAGACGGATTGATGGGCAGTACTTCCTCCAGATTTTGGCTGACCATGCACACGAGACTCAGGTAGACGGCTAAGAAGCTTCCAACAACGATCCTTAGTGTGATGCTCTTTCCCACAGTAGTCACACTTGATAGAAGGTCGCCCAGATGGGGCAGCGGGACCACGGTTCTGAACAATAGAAGAAGCTGTAGCGAGAGGCAAAGCTCCTTTAGAGAGAGTTGTATAGAGAGCAGCATGCTCTACGGTAGGATGGTGGACCATAGCCTCACGTCGACTTTCTTCAGAGGCAACAATAGCATATGCCTGGGCAAGGGTTGGAAAAGGATCCCTATTCAAGACATGGGCACGAATGGGATCATATTCCATGTTCAAGCCGGCCAAAAAATCATACACCCAAAGCTTTTCTTCCCATTGACAGTAAGCAACAGTGTCAGCCTGGCACGTAGCAGTAAACTTCCCGTAGAATTCCAAGGTTTACCAGATACCTCTCACGGCATTGTAGTACTGGCTAAGAGTAAGATCCTTCTGTTCCATCTTATGTATCTTCCGATGGAGTTCGTAGTACTGGGCAGCATTACCAACCTTAGAATGGGTTTCTTTGGCAACACTCTAGACATCGGCAGTAGTCTCCAACAAAAGATAACTCTGAGAAATCGCAGGATCAATAGAGCTAAGTAGAAACGACATCACCAGGCACTCATCAAGACCTCATTTATCCTGGGCCTTCCCTGCAGCAATTGGACGAATAGCGGTACCCGTCAGATGGCCTTTCAAACCACGGGAACCAACGGCAAGCGAAACAGACCTCGACCACATGAGGTAATTATTGCCGTCCAGTTTGACAGAGTTCATCTGGAAACTAGGGAAATCCTTCTCACGATGCACAGAGGTTCCCCCTTGTCCAGAAGAAATAGCAGAATTTTCTTCGTCCGACATTGCCACAAAGAAAAAAAATTAATTCCGAGGCTTCACTCAATGAAGCAACTCATAAAAAAATCCCACGAAAGAAGGGGATTTATCTCATTCAGATGAAGTAGCAAGCCCTTGGTGGGATAAACTCACCACCAAGGGAGGTGGAAAAAGGAGAGCAGGAAAAAAAAACCTGCGGCTGCTGGTTTGGTGTGGCGGGAAGAGAGAAGTGAGGCGGAAAAAAAGAAGGGGGCAAAAACGAGAAGAGGGAGGCGAGAAAGAGGGGCTGTAGTCTCGCGGAAAAAAGGAGAGAGGCGAGATGGAAGGGAGAGGGCAGAAGTGGTGGTGGAGCTACAGTGGTGGTGGTGCTGCTGCGGCGATATGAGAGGCGGCTGTTTCAAACATGGTGCGAATCCCTAGAATTTTTCTTGGCTCTGGATACCATGATGAAATCTCGGAAATTGGGAGGGAATGACTTGTGTCAAAGTGACACAGGCCAGCTTTATTTATAATAGAATAGAGTACAAGACCAAAATACCCCTATGACAGTTCTACCCTTGTACCCATATTACAACAGTGGATAATTGTATGACTTAAACTAGCCCTAGGTGGGTTTGTTTGATCTTGGGTGGTTGTGGATGATTTAATCAAGTTTCATGCTTTCTGTTATAGTTTATAGCTTTGGTTCCTGCCTAGGTTTTG
The DNA here is from genome assembly GCF_018873765.1 of Telopea speciosissima. Lineage (NCBI taxonomy): Eukaryota > Viridiplantae > Streptophyta > Magnoliopsida > Proteales > Proteaceae > Telopea > Telopea speciosissima. The sequence goes on along the minus strand of NC_057926.1, from coordinate 34,904,203 downwards.
GGGTGTGATAATTTGGTTGTAAGGGAAGTAGGGTAACGGGGAAGTGAAGGGAATATTTGCATTTCCTGTAAAATAGATTTCACTTCCTAGGGAAATATTTGCATTTCCCTTGCAACCAAACAAAAAATGACTTTTCCTGTAAAATATATTTTATTTCCCAGGAAAATAAATTCCCTTGCAACCAAACAGGGCTGGAAGGAATACAAACACACTAAAGCATATAATTATGTACTAGTGTAGCTCACAAATGTGTGTGTGCGGAGATGTACTTAGGCATCATTGATTTGCATATGGGATGCTATGCTTCATTTTATTGGCTACCTTATTCACATATAGGTGTTGTCTAATTAGCATATTCTTTTTTTCTAAACCATAATATTTGTTCCCAGGATCACCCCTTATTCTTTTTCATCATTGATACAGCTGGTACAGTCCTCACCTGTTGAAATGAAAAGGAAAAAAGAGCACTTAAAAGGAAAGGATCGAGCAGCAATCCTTTTGATGCATCATACTATGTTGCAATGAAGGAAATGGCAGCACTCTTTCGGCACCCACTTCCACCCCCATTAAGGCACCTTTCCTGCTGTGATTGGAGGGGGAAATTCTTGAAGAATCAACTTGTCAATATAGATCGGTATGCAAAGGACATGTAATGTAAGTCACAGCTTGCTTTCTATTGATCCACTCAAAAAAAATCTTGTCCTCTTTGAGTCCTCTGACTGTTACCAGTAAGTGGCTATAAGAAGGCTAACTAATTGAGGGCTTTAACAATAGTGCTTTACCTTACGAGTTACCATGCCATGGAGTCTGGTGCCTGAAGATCCTGAATGCTGTCTTTGCAGCCTGCACTGGGTTTAGAGTGGCTTGTGTCAGAGATGGTTGGTGTGAGCAGGAAGCTGCCATTATCCTGCCAATGCCTGTCTTCGAGAGGGTGATTCATTGAATGGTGATATATTTGCTTTGAACGAAGAATCCCTCCCAAACCCCTCTGCTGAGCTGTTCACCAGAGTGATTTGCAAACATGATGAGATACAAACTGTTGCCATCACATTGGTGTCCCTCATTGTTGTTTCTTCTTTGCAAGAAGTTCATGAGATAAACAAATTGTCAAAAAAAAAAAGTCCATGGAATTGCTGGCCTTTTCCCATTCTCAATTGGTCATGAAAAGAATTTTACAGCTAATAGATGTGTTGCTAGGCCTTTCTTAGTACTGTGTAAAAGACTTCTAAAAGATGGGAAACAATTTGTTTTTTTGCTTATTTAATCCATAATTTTTTTAACCTCCTGGGGTTTATTGGTAAAAATCTTAGAGAATGCATCTGTGATGCCTTTGTCTTCTTCACTGTTTCCCCAGAATTTCTCTGATATAGTATCTTACTCTTATTTTAAGGTTTGCTTATCTACTTGGTGTAGCTGTGAGGTGTGAGTGTGACAATCTACTTTTTGGTGAATAAGCTACTAATATTTTTGTATTTTTTTGCAAACTTTCTCCAAAATTTTCAATTGGCATAGAAAATAAATTGTTGACATAGTAAGTTTAAACAATGTGTGAAATATACAAGAATTCAACCCCCCCTCTTTCTAATTCACTCTTGTAATAAATAAATATTCCATACCGAGTGCATTTCTTTATTGTATTATTATTATGGCATTTGTATCAGCCATAGGGGAATTGTTTTCGTGAATTTCATCTCTTTTTTTATGCTATCAATTTATGTGCTTTTCAGTTTGAGTAATTTGACAATTTCTAGGTGACCCAAAACTATGAGCTGCCTTTTAAAGTTTCTATTGCTCTTCTTGCTTCTGAATTTTTGACAGCAGTTGGAAGTGGGAAATCAATTAAGGAATAAGGACCCTTGTGCAAATGTGAAAAATTCAGACCCCTTTTAACCATCAAGACTGTCCTGATTTGTTGTTTTCTTTGGACAGGTTAGATTCTTTCTACAATACAAATTTAAAATAAAGACAATAGCCTTGCAAAGTGCAAGTAATGAAGAACATTTTCTCAACATAATTATTTCAAAATGCCTTCTAAAACGAAAACCAATTATAAATCTTTCAGTTCATCCTCAAATGATAAAGAGGCGCAGTCAACTAGCTTTTCAAATGAATACATCTGTGTGTGCAAAGTTCAATTTATTGTTTTTCCCCCTGAAGAGATAATGTCATTACAATTGGCAGGTAATTTATTTTTTATTTTATTTCAGATGTTTTCAGCATAATAATTGACCATGCCATCTTTGTGACTTTGTTTGCAATCTCAGCTTGCCACTACAAGTCTACAAGTGATACTTCTAATGAACAGTATTTACTTTGGGGGGGGGGGGGGAGAGAATTTTCTTGAGTTCTCATTTCTCGTATCCTCCCTGTAACTAGAGCAGTAATTCTATCTCAGGTGCTTCATTTTATTTTGTGATTTTCCAATGCCCTCTGTTTGTATTTGTTAACAGATTAAGCTTGTTGTACAATTTTTACTTCTAAGCATGCTATAGATTGTTAATAAAGAAAGCAAGAGAACAGATTATTACAATGGCAATTTGATTTGAGAACAAAATATTCTAGGTGACTGGGATTTATTGAATAATGTCAATGATGTACTTGTATTTTTTGTAATTAATCTTCAAATGTTTTAGTCTCACAGCAGATTTGGTTTGTTAAGTAATATAACATAAAATCATCTGGTTTCATCAGTGGTCTACCAACCTTTAGCCTCATTGTAGGAGGATGTATGTAGCTGCTGGTCAACTGAATGGTTCAGACTTCTGATTATTGTTAGGGTTTTCTTTCTTGTCATGAGAAGCTATGAGAGAGTGGTTTGAGGTGGCACGGTCATGTTCTATAGAGGCCTCTGAATGCTCCAGTTCGGAGGAATGGCTTGATTCAAATTGAAGGATTTAAAAGAGCTAGGGACAGACCTAAAGTGATCCTAGGAGTAGTGAGGAAAGACTTGCGTAGTTTGGGCCTCCTCTCTAGCATGGCATCGAATAAATATGTATGGAGGATCAAGATACGTGTTGTCGACCCCTTTTAGGTTGCTTTTTGTGTTTTCTACGGATGTTAGTGTGTTCTTTCTCTTTATAATTATTATTTTTTAAGTCTGTCTTACGAGTATCCATGTAAGCAACCCTATTTAGTTGGGATAAGGATCTTTATTGCATCCAGTTTCCAGCCTAGCCCAGTTCCCCAGTGCCTTTTTAACTAGGGGGGGGGCAATGACCACCCTACCCCTGCCCGGGTAGGGTCCACCACTCCCTTATTAGAGGCACTGGGGAACTTGGCCGAGCAGGGAACTGGAGGAGAAAATTTTCTGTTGGGATAAGGCTGTGTTGTTTTTTCCTTCCTTGTCACTATGCTTAGTGAAGTGTAAAGCTTCACTATTTTCCATATGACAATACATGGGTTAGTCCATGTGATAGAGGATCAGGCAAGCATCTTATTGGTACAATTTCAGCTTAAAACGAGTAGAGGAAGTAGGTAAAATTACACAAGATGCAATTTTGTATTTTATATTTATCTCCATTCGATGTTATTTTAGTAATTTACTAAAACTTTGAATCAGAGTTTGAATGGTTTTCGTTGCTTACTTTGGACTAAAATTTGATCATTGAGATTTATGTGCGGTCCTATCACATGGACTAACCTATGCACTAACCTATGTACTGTCAAGTGGCTAATAGTGAAACGTTATACTTTACTAGGCATAGTGATACCTAGAAGGACTCTAAAAAAAATTATACCACTAAGGACGTGGGCAGCTGCTATAGGATGGAATTGAGTATAGTTTGAGCCAGACTTACAATCACATCCTTAATCCTCCTTTAATTGATTTAATTGATCCTCTCCCAAATCTGTAGGAGGGGTTATGTGTGAATCATTCAGTTAAGCATGGTTTTGAGCCCGAAAAAATGTTTTCTTAAGGGTGCTAACTGCCCGGGATGTGCTTCAACAACTTAAATTATCTCTATTATTAACAAAAATAAAATTAGAAAAGGGGAAAAAATGAATAGGGTTTGAAAGTGTGGCTTTCCTATATCAAGTGAGATTTACTATGTGATGATTTTATTGAAAAAGACCGAAGTGTATACAATCTTCATTGCGCATACGTAACGCTTTAACTAGTCCACAATAGTGTATACCATGATTCATCTCTCTATCAATAACCTTTTTTTTTTTTTTTTTTTTGGGACTATCCTACTCAAGGGCCCTTAGGCCAACTACAAGCTAAGGGAAAGGCTAAGACAAGCCCACAATCTACAACTAGGGGGGGAAGGGGGAGGGGGGGAAGGGGGAGGGGGTGAGAGGTGCTTTTTTTCTATCAGTAACTGAATGCATTGCTATGGATGTGAAGTAGGCCATTATCTCGTCAATAATGAGCCAAGGTCAAATGTGTAGGGAATCCCCCCCCCCCCCCCCCTAGTCCTTAACTTAGGCTGATAAAGAGCTTACCTTCTCTTCAAAGTTCATGATATCACTAGGAATTAGAGAGGATTATTTTCCATCTACAATAGGTGGAGAAGGCAATTCCTCAAACAACTGTTGAGCTAAATAAAAATCAATCCCAAGGATGGGGGAGTCTTTCTGACTATAATCACAAGTACAATGTGTCACATAATTGCAAGCAAAGAACAACTCAAAAGATCTTCTTTAAGCAGGTTTGTCTTTATCTTTATTATCTGTTTCCTACTAGGAGCATTTTGTTGTCCTTCCCTTCACTCGAAATCTTCTTCTTAATTTTATTGGTGTAGGCGACAATATGAAAGCAATAGTTTAGGGCCTACTTCAAGGCCTGCATAGAGTGATGGCTTTGGTAATCCAGAATCTTGAGATAAGAACTAATTCTAGTGAGGTGATGAAGTTTTTGAACTACTGGAGACGGATCAATGTGGCCTTGGAGCTCTTTCCTTTTTTTGGTTAAATTCATTTCAATTTTAACGATTTAACTTGAATCTCAATAATATGATCCACCATGTATTTTTACTTATCTCTAGTATCCGAAGTTTTATTTCACAACATAGCATTTTGTATTTATGCTCTAACCTACTACCTACAACTTGAATGAGATATCCACTAAGTTGAGCCAATTAAGCTCCCAAGTGGCGAAAAATATGTAATAGTTCACGGTCATTTCCTTAATTGCTAGTTAAGGTGGGATGAAATTTTGTTTAGAGTTTGATCCTCACCTCTTATACACCTATCAAGTTCCAGTCCAATTCGAATTTGCGGATGATAAAATAGTATATTGGAAAAATATTACAAGCACCATCCATACGAAAATTTTAAACTTATAAGAATATTTGATAATTTATATTATATTTATTAGAAATAGAAAACATTTGGATCCAACTATTTCGAGATTTCTGATTCGCCAAGCAAAGGTTTTGCTTCAATGGTGATGAAGAAGAATCCTTCTTAACCCATGGGACTGACTTCCACCTCTATTGACAAAGTAAAAAATATCCTACCCTTTTTAGTCATTTGACGATATCGAATTGGCCCAATTGGATCGATATCAGCCATAACGGATCGGATCTATTACCGATCCATTTGAATAGTCAATAGTTAAAAAGTACTAAAAATTAACCCCAAGGGGCAGCATAGTTGGCAAGGGACGAGGCCTAAGGAAGTTGAAGGTCCTGAGTTCGACTCCGTCTCTCCCCTTGGGACCATCCACCTGAGAGAGTGTGTTGTGGAGTTGTGTACGAGCCCTGGGGGAATTAGCCTTTGGCCACCTCCAATTCCAAAAAAAAAAAGTACTAAAAATTGATTGTGCCGTAGCGCAACTTGCGCCTAGACACATGAGCCTGCTATTCAGGGGGGCAGGGTGGTTATTTCGCCCGACCTTTTTTTGTTTATTTAAAAACAAAGATAAATACATCGAAATCTACTTGATTCTAAATGATATCAGGATTCTAAAAAAATATTATATCGAGATAGATCTCGATAGCTATCCGATACAGAAATTCTCGAACCATGATACTAGTCCGCTCACTAATTTTGGGACTAGGGATATAAATGGATAACCAAAATCCGAATCCGAATCTGCATCCGGTTAGGGACATTCGTATTTGTTTAGAGATATCAGGAAAAAAATTCAAATACTCTGATAAAAATCCGTCCGAAAAAAAATCCGAATATTTAATAATAAAAAATTAAGTAAATAATAATTTTGAGTCTTTTTGAAGATTCAATAGGTTCTAGAATATGATGAAAAGAGAACCACGATCTAAAAGATATGGACTGAGAGTGAATTGTATCCACTAAAAGGAGGAAGGCCCAGATTACATAAGGCACAGATATAAACGGATGATCAAAAGTCTAAATCCGATCCACATCCAAATCCGTTTAGAAATATCCATATTCGACCAGAGAATATCGGGATCCGATCACATCCGATCCGAATCCGATCTGTCTACCTCCCCACTTGACTCTCTCCTCTCACGAATCTCTCCTTCTCCATTTCTTTGTGCTGCCCCGCCCGACCCCCTTCTGTACACTCCTGTATTCTCTCCTCTATTCAAGGTACTCTGTCTTTTCTCTCTGCCTCTTAGTCTTCTTCCCTGTATTTCTTCCCGATTTCTCTCTTGAAGATCGAAAGCTAGTCTCGTTTGCACTCGAAGTTGAAAAGGATTCCGTATTTCATTTCTGATCACCATTTTTTTTGTTTGTTTTTTCTTTTTCCCCTGAAGGTTCTTGCCGAAATCGAACAAAACTTTCTTGTTTTTTTCCTCCCTCTTCTCGTTGCCGTTAGAGTTCCAACAAACAAAGGTGGGATCACATTTGCCAATATTTTCTTCCAGATTTCTCTGAGAAGTATTTCGACGACACTTGCGAGCAAAGGTAAAAATTCCCCTCTTATCAGATCACAATTTTCCATTTTCTAACCTTCTTTTGAGTCTTGAACGGTTCCATTACAGGCATGTCGTTCTCACTCCTGAGTGGTCATTTTATGGTTTAATTCGACATTGGCCCTTTTGAGTCTTGAACAGCAAAGCTCCCCATGATGCAGCTAAAACTCGAACTTGGAAAGTGGCCATTTTGCATTTTCTTCCACGCTGCCTCTTTTGAGTCTTGAACAGCAAAGCTGTCCCATGATGCAGCTAAACTTGAACTTGGAAAGTGGTTATTTTTTCATTTTCTTCCCCGCTGCCTTTAGGAACCATGATTTGCAGAGCTTTGATGCTCTGTCTATGGTGGTCCTGCTTACTGGGAAAAAAAATGACGTACAGAGCTTTGAAGGTCTGAAAATGGAGGATGACCATTTTGGTTTTTGCAACCTCGCCCCAACCCCACCCCTTTTTCTGCAATGTTCTATCAAATTTGAGAAAAATGCAACCAAACAATTGCAATTTCTTGAAAAAAAAAAATTCGTTGAATTATTTTAAGAAATCAATCTAGAATCGAAATCTAAATCCAAACAAAGAGAGACTAAGTAAATTCTATTCAACTTTAAGTTGATTTGCTTCTCTATTACATTGTTTTTTCCGAACATATAAGCAGATTGAACTAGTGAAGAATACTTCAGTAAAATCTGCAACCAACAATTAAAACGAAATATTACAAAAATTTCACCTTTTTGTGATCTCACGGATCTAATTGGTTTTCTGCTTCCGTCTTCGAATTATTTGCAGTAATTTATTGAGTTTTAGGTGCCCCTGGGGAGTACTGAAGTGGTTCGGAGTCAGATTGATTGAGCAGTGATCATACAGAGTGGAGCAAATGGCAGTGTAAGCTCAATTTCAGCTTGCGAACATTTTGTTTTCTCTTGCTTTGCTGTATCTAACGATTTTTGGTTTCTTTGGTTTGTTTCTGTTTGGGTTTTTAAATAGAAGACAGTATCATCTGAATTGGGTTGTTTGTATTGGTGTTATTGTTGCTGTTCTTCCAGAGTTGCATCCGCTCCTGGGAAGGTTTTGATGACTGGGGGCTACCTTATCTTGGAGAGACCAAATGCTGGCCTTGTCCTCAGTACTAACGCTCGTTTCTATGCAATCGTGAAGCCAATTTATGAATCTGTTAGTCCTAACAGCTGGTCGTGGGTGCGTGTTTCGTATGATTTGTACCTATTTTGAATATTTACCTGAGTTTCATATTTGGTGTTTTGAGTTCATCTATATTTTGAAGCCTCTGAGGAATGTTTACCAAAACAAGTGAAGTTAGATTTGGTACCCCATAGGTTATACAGTCCGAAACTCGAGTTGGATGTCTTCAGTTTGGAATCCGAAATGCATGGGGATCACCACTTTGTCCTCTCCAATCTGCTTGCTTATTTTTCATTCATGGGTTCTGTAATGTGGTCACTGTAGTGACAATCAGGGTTTACAAGTCAGGAAACTGAAGTGTGGAATGATAGCTGAATATACCTTAGTCTAATACAATAATTAGAAGTTACCCAATGCAAGAAATGACCATTGCGGAATTATATCTTTATCTTTTTGTGAGGGGAAATGGTTTTTTATGTAGATGTGGTAATACTTCATCCAACTCAGCTATTAGGCCCTGTACCAATATCTCTTCTTTACTTTTCTACCTCGTGCTCTTTCACATACCTGAACTACTATTGCTATGGGTGATGATCTTGAAAGAAGTCTTTCTCTTGGGCTTCTTGAAGCACATTAATGGTTGTAGTGAAAGCCGAGAGTGAATCTAAACCCTCTGCACTAGTTAAGGAAAAAAAAAATTCCTAGGTTTTCAGATAGGAAAAGTTGAGAAGAAATTGTTTGCATGGAAGTGCCCCAGCATTCTCACTATAACTAATAACTGTTGATTTTTTTTTTGGTTTACCAAGGGAAAACATCTATATGAAAAGTATTATCCTACAGTGTTTCTAATGTTTGAAAATATTATTACTAGTTCTAATGTAAGACTAGACCAGAATAGGTCTAATCCCAGGCAGGATCAAAAAGTAAATCTCCAAAGAACAAGAAAGAGAGCAATGGAAACAAAAATCATATGAGGGAACCAAGAGAACAATGGGAAGTAAGAATAAGGGAAACAAGAGAACAATGGAAACTCAAATGAGGAAACAATTTCCTTGGTTGAAGTAACAAATAAAAAAACCACAAATTTGTAACTTGTTGAAGCAACAATGATCTTGATGTAATGATCTTCAAGAAATCAATGTGACAATCAGTTGAAAGAAATCCCATCAGCTTGTAGCACTCTTGAACTCGATTTGAACAAAATTAGGGTTTGGATTCAATAACCGATGCAAGGGGATGGGGAAGGGAATGGGCATCTCACCCAACCTATCCCAGGATTTTAAAAAGGCTAAAGCCAATATGTCATTAATCAAATTCGTGTTCAATGCTGGCCTCTCTTACAAACTTATATAGAAGATACAAAAATAGATTTAGATACTAAAAAGGAAAGGCCTAACCCTATCTTTAACTAATAAGGTAACCTAAATTGATTAAGAAAATGAAATAATAAAGAAAACAAACTCAAAATAGGACTCTAACTAAACTAAGGAAGTAAATCCCATTTTCCTATTTCTACCCATATTTTAGGTCCATTAAATTGGCCAATTACAAAATAAACCAATGGGATTAAAGTCCCAATACATATATGACCCAACCCAAAGCTTATTTCCACTAAAATAAGCCCCAAGTGACTTATCTACATCAAGTTCACTGCTGATTTTTATCCAATGGTAGAATCTTGAAAACAGGGTAGAATTGGTTTTGAGAATCCCAAAGCGGCTTTCACAAGCACAGCAATGCAAATATTTCATATTTAGACCAGAAATTATGCTTCTTGGGTTCTGGTGCTCACCTTCACGATACATAGTTTTTATAAGTTTTGGTACTTTACTATAATAGTTTCGTAAGTTTTGTCATTGTTACTACCTTGACTCTTTTTACTGCTAATTTTGCTGGTAATACTTCTAATCCTAACTACTGGGAGGGAGAGGATTTTAAAGCACCCATTGATTTTTGCACAAGCTTGTACTAATGGACTCTTATTTTGTTACCATAAACTAGTAATCTAGTATCATATCCTAAAAGAATATATAGGAATTTTATAATGTTTATTGTTCCTGTAACTAGAAACTTAAATTTGCTTTCTTCTTGAATTCAATTTCATTCTTACTGAAGGGTAATGTAAAGGCTAGGTCTTAGTTAGGCATATTAACCTTACCTACAATAGGATCTTCCAACATTATCAACAGTACAATGGGTCTCCAGTTCCAGGCTTCCAGCAGTAGAAAATAAAAGAAAGCACCTAACTGTAGGTGAACAGCAGGGTGATGTAACCCCTTAAAGTCTCAACCATACTCAACAGAACCCTGGGATGGTAGATAGCCACTGAAGAAAACAACACTGTAAATATCTGACCAATCACCAACTTCAACCAGAATTCAATGGAGAAACAAGAGCAACCCTCTTCTGATTTAACAACTTCAATGGAGGGAAAAAAGTCCTACGATTTCTTCTCAGACATGGATTTATTGCAGGATGATGAAATTGGAAACAAGGGAAATTGATGGGAAGAAGATGAGGAAGAAAATGGGGAGGGAGGATATGACCAAGGCCTCTCTCCTATGGCCTTGGTGAGCCTCTCACTGCTTGTGGTCTCTCACCTCACTTCACTGCATCTCAGAACCATGGGTTTAGAATCAAATTCTTTTCATTCATCCAAATCATGTGTGAACACTAAGGGTATGCATGGCAACCATTCTGTTTCAAAAATTGGTTCTGAGTCAGAATCGATTTTTTCTGTTTCTGGATTTTTGGAGTAATTCTGTACCAACAAATACTGTATGGTAAACCTAGTAAAAAATTGATTCCGCTATTACAGAGTAAAGGGTTTGGGCTGAGGTTTGAAGGAATCAAAGCAAAAGGGGGTAGTTCTTCAAAGGGATAAGCTTTCCATTTAAAAATTCTGAGTTGGGGGATGAGTTGCAGAGATCGATGGAGCTTGAAAAGGGGTAAGCTTTTCAAATCTGAAATAGAATAAAAATACAAGAAGAAAAGGGGAAAATACAAGAAGACACATAGGAGTAGGACTCCTCCGACGGATAGAATCATCGAAACAAATCGAGCAAGGTGAACGATCCAAATCATCAAGATTATCATATTTCATCTCATTTCCGTCATGCTGTTCTAATTCCCCATCTTTCAAAGCAGAATCATCTCTGAATCATACTAAGAACAACAGAGTTATACACCTACAAAACAACCCAAAACCAAAAGAAAGAAAACCTAAATGCTAAAGAAACAGTTGATACATGAAAGAAAAGAGAAGAAAATGAGAAAAAGAAGCAAACCGATTAATGCACTCGAAAAGTTTGTTGATTCCTGTTAATGGGTCATTAGCACTTTGCTCCATTGACCAACCATCTTAAATTTCTCCAGCAATTCCAAAATTGAGTCATTCTTAAATTCTCAAAATCACGATCACTAAAACTTTACACAAAGACAGAGAAATAGAGAGGGAGAGGGATACAGAAAAGTGTAGTAGGGGTGGGTACCTGCAGAAGAAGAACCAGAGAAATTGCTGGACGGACTGGTAACGAAGGGTGAAGCACCGGCGAAAATTGGGTTTGGGTTAGACGTTTGATGCAATGCTATGATTTAATGGTAAATTCCATCAATGCCCCTGATTCACTTAAGTCCACGTTTTTTCACCGAAAAATTGGTAGAATCAATTCTAAAATGTGAGAAACACTATTTTGGTGTTTCTCAAAAGCTTGCCAGAATCTATTATATCATACGGTCCGTTTCAAAAAATCACAGAAATGGACCGGACAACCCATACATAATCTGTTTCAATTCTGCCCTTAGAATCAGAAAAATACCAGAATCTATTTTTTGGAAGGTTACCATACAGATCCTAAGGCTCTCTTACAAGTATATAGAGCAGTATCCTACTTCTAAAAGGAAAGAAAGAAAATAGAGACTTCGAAATAAAAGGTCCACACATGTAGTGGATCTTGTTTACATTAAACTACTGAAAAGAGCAATAGAAACAGATAACTAAACATCTTCTAATAGTCTCCTATGCCAGTCATAAACAATGTTCAAGGTTTTGGTTTCGAGAATGGTTTCTGGCTTGACCAAAACCAAGATTTCTGCCTAAACTTGTTTTTTTTTTTTTTTAACATTTTGAACTTGGGTGTCAGGGGCCATATGACCTAATTTGGTCATGAAACTTGAAGGACAGCCTAATTTAGGTCCTATAAACTTAGTGGAACCCTTAGATTTTTAAAAATCACACCCAAACTAGTAGTTTGACTTCGGACCCTACGTTGGTACACTATGCTGTATATATACACTGATATGACCTATTTCACACAATCGTTAGTATTAAAACACATATAATTCAAATAAATCAACTTAAATAAGCAGTAGGAATGAGACATTTTGTATTATGTAGAGCACAAAACCAACTTTCCAACAAGTCTAAGACAGCTTAAGTATGATTTATATTAACAGAATTATGTTTTGGTCAAACCCTATTTGGTGAGCAGATGCTATTAAAGTCGTTTTGAATGAATAAATTTTTAGATATCAAAACAAAAGATTATTTTGCCGTTCTTTTGATTTTCAGTGATGTTCTATCATGATAAGATTTATGGAATTTTTAGATTTTAGAAAACCCCAACATTTGAAAATTGAAAACCGCCCCTACAATCGAAAGTTCAGTTCTTGTTCTTGAACTGGGCGGTTTACTTTTTATCCTGTTGGAATTTGATTTTAGCTATTTTTATTGGACTCAAATAAGGGGATATTTGCTTATTTATGAATAATATCTTAAGTAATCATTTACTTAAATGGTATTTGGCATAAATTAGGGCTATTTTTGGAAATTTTGAGAATCCAGGGCAAAACAAGACGAAACATGCGATATTGGTCGAAATTTCGACCCAGCTCGTCGAAACAGGGTATATATGATGTATGGAATGTACCATTTCAGCCGAAATTTCGTTTTTTGTTTCGGTGGCTTGAAAAACCAAGAAAAATATTGAGGTCTTGGCGAAACCTCAAACTATGGTTAATTGGTTATAAAGAGGGGTCCTTAATGGGCCCAAACCTGGCCCATTAATTGGGTCTAGTAATAAATCATACGTGACTGAACCTGTTGGCTCGATGGGGTTTCTTGGCTGGCACTTTGCGGCCTAGGGACTGGACCCTTTTCCCCTTCTTCCTCCTTTGATCTACATCAAAGGGTGGGGGGGGGGGGGCTGGTTTGTGAATGAATTGGAATATTTGGTTGTGTTAGTTCTACTAGCTAATTTTAAATATGAAAGCAATCATAACATTATTAAGACTGAGTAGCTTTATTTTAATTCTTCCTGATTTTGTTGGTTCTTTGGCATCTTTCAGGCATGGATAGATGTGAAATTGACATCTCCTCAACTCTGTACAGAAAGCATGTACAAAATATCTCTAAAGCACTTGACCCTTCAGTGTCCCTCTTCGAGGCAAGTTCATACCTGTTTTGGTTTGTACTATGGACTGTTATATGTGCCTGTATGTATGGAATATAATTGAACGCATGGCTTAAAACAGAGTGCGGGATCAATCACGCACAACCTATGGATTTGAAGTTACTGTATCCTTCATGCTTGGATGCAAACTGTCTAGTTGTGAGGGTTTCTAGGTTGAAATGGAAACAGACCATTGTTCATAGGAATAACACTTAATTGGTTTAAGATCTCAGGGAGTTGAGCAACCCTTTTGTGGAACAAGCAGTACAATACACTGTGGCAACTGCACATGCAATATTTGCTGACAAGAGTAAGAAGGAAGTGCTATGTAATCTACTCTTGCGAGGTAAAGTTTGTATTTTATGCACTCATCTTGCTTAATTTATATAGAAATAGAACTCCATGAATCTAAATTCTTAATTGGATTAGCGATGCAGGTCTTGATATTACAATCTTAGGTTGCAATGATTTCTATTCATACCGTAATCAGGTATTCTTCTCATAGTGATGAGGTTGTTTGTTAAGATCTTTTTTTTTTTTTTTTTTTTTTTTTCCCCCCCTAATAGAAATAACCTTGAAATTAAAATATGGAGGCAGATGTATTCTTTTGTTCACTCTACTTTATTTTACAAATTACTAAAATCCTTGAGCTTGAGACTGGTTAAAAGTGAAATTAAGTGAAGGGAAGGGAAAGGAAATGAATTAAGACAAAAAATATAATGGGAACTTTTCTATTATTACCAACAATGATGTTTTAAATAACTCGAAAACTTTCGTATCTCATATTTGAAGTTTATACTTTTCAATGAAATTTTCTTGGATTTGAATAGGAAAGTAAAGAATCCACTTAAAAGTTAATTACCATATTTGATAAGATTTTAACTTAGTTTTTATTTTATTTTTTTTAAATTTAATTTCACTTCCTTTCATTTCCCTTACTTGCATTCTTGCAACCAGAAGGAAGTGCAATGAAAATGTCAATTTTGGTCAAGATGCAATGGAAAATTTTACCTCAGGAGTTAGAATGCATGTGCACCCAAGTCATGCTAATTACTTGAATCAATAAATCATTAGTTGATGAATTGTGTTGTAAACAATGTTTGAAATTTCGGTTGAAATAACAAAAAAATTTGTGAAATTCTCTGTTTTGACAAAGGTCGAAATGAAAGCATGTGCGATACCTTCTTCTTGCCAAATTTTGGTTGAAGTTTTGCAGTTTCGGAGAAATTTTGACAATATTTCGGGTTTTGGTCAAACCCCTTGTATAAAATGCATGTTTTCGATCGAAATGTCATAGTTTCGGTGACATTTAAACCCTGTTTCAGGTTTGAGTAGCGTTTCTCTAGTTTTGGAAGCTTTGATTCCAAAGAGGAAACTTCCTAGAAAGCCTCACTTTTCGTATTTTTGACTACTCCCAATCTTTGTAATGAACCATGTACAACAATTGATAATTATGAAATGGTTTCTAATTTTATTTTATTCATTGTTAATGTATATTTTTGTTGTTCTAATTAAATTATGTGTGTTCTAGTACTAGATTTTGTGTAAAATCGGTTATTTTAGAGAAAGTATATGACAAAATACAGCGTATACTACGAACTTAGGGTCCAAACTCCGAAGTCAAACTACCGTTTTGAGTGTGTTTTTTACAGTCGAAGGGTTCAATTATGTTTAGAGGGTCTAAAAATAAGGTTTACAAGAAGTTTTGGAACTTAAAACCATTTGGGCCTTAAAACCAACAGTCAAAACCTGCAGCGGAAACTTACTAGGTTCGGTCTTCATTGGTTTGCAAAATATTTTGTTTTTGAGCTAGGTTGAAACCTGGCTTGAAACTGAAACTTCGAAACTTGGTTGTGAATATGAGCTTGCTCATACAATTTACACCTTTTAGTGTTTGATTGATTGTTGCTAATCTGGTTTACTATGATTTGAGATGTCTTATTTGTGGTTTTTTGTGTGTCAAAGGGAAAGAGAGCAAGAAGTGGGAGGGGGAGAGTGATGTAATACTTATTTAAAGAGTTAAAACAGTACTAAAACAGAATCGAAAACAGAGATATCAAATTCCAGATTAGGGAGAAAATCAATAGATTCAAATCAGATGGTCGGATCTGTTAGAGTTTATGTGTTAGGGGTATGTTTGTCTCTATTTCTATAATAAGCCATAGAGTTGTAATTTTACATTTTATTCTCTTTTTATCTTTTAACTCCTTAGTCCTTAGGGAGTCCTATGTAATTCCTAAGAAGTTATTAGTGAAGTAAATATAGGAGTTAGGAGAGTTTCCTCTCTAACTCACGATTCTCTCCAAACCCTTCTCTTCTTCTTCCCTTGCTGTAAATCTGCCATAATACTTGTATCGATCCATGCTTAAACACTAACTTGGTATCAGAGCCTATTCTTCACTGGTTTGAGAGTCGACTAAGGCTAGATTGTTCTTCTTCACCTCTTTTTGGAACCCTAGTAAGGTAGAGGGTTCCATTAGAGGCTGTATTATGTGAAACAGCAAATATACTACATTCTTTGAAGTGATTTCCTTCAACCCAACAGCAATGGAGGGAGATATCTAGCCCGTGGAGTGTATTTGAAGCCCTAGCAGCAGAACAGAGCATTTCGCTACCTGTAGAGCATTCTGCCCATCTCTCTGTCATCTCTCCACCACTTGGAATGAGACCTGAGCCATTTGGATCGCCTAAGAGTCCTACTTCAGACCCCCAACAGCCTTATTGATGAATCTCTTCGATTGAGGAACATAGCTCGGTCCTTTGGTGCTTCCCAGGTATCGGCAGAATCTGTTTTTTATGCTTATTGAGTCTTTGCTTGACTGCAATGGGAGGAATGGTTCCTATTGCTTGGTAGTATCACCTATTTAAATGCACTTGACTAATATGGAGTGGAACCGAAATGCTTTGTGAGTGTTGATTATGAGTTTTTTCTTCAAGGATTCACTTTCGGTTGTTGGCTGGACTGTTTACTTGACTGCTTCCTTGTGATTGGGTAGAGTTTTTTATTCCCCATTATTTGTTTGCTGGATTGTTTTCTTGAGGTTGGGTTGAGGTTGCTCCCCACTTGTGTAAGACTATATTGAGTTTGTTTTTCTGCATTTTCTTCCACCATGACCGGAAATGACTACGAAGTTAGTGGGCCGTTGGGAGCTACTAGTGGCAGCTCAAGTGGAACTCTCCGCACCATGGCTGTCTTTGATAACCCAAACACCCAACTTTCTATTGTAAAACTTGACAGTACCAATTACTTGGATTGGTCTTGTTCGGTGAAGTTGTCCCTGCGCAGTAAGGGAAAGTTGGGGTATATTACTGGCTCCATCAAGGCGTCTGCTCCTACTGATGCAGATTATCTAAAGTGGGAGACTGAGAACTCCACTGTTATGACTTGACTGATATTCTCCATGAAACCTGAGATCGGCAGGAGGTTTATGAGTAAGGAAATTGCGAAGGATATTTGGGACGGTGCTTCCAGAGTTTATGATAGAGTTGGTGATTCAGCCAAGGTGTATCAAATCCTGCAAAAAATCATCCATATGAAAAAGGGTGATCGGAGCATATCTGACTACTATAACACTGTTATTAGCTTGTGGGAGGAATATGATCACAACGGTAATCTCCGACTATCCAATTCTGAGGATGAGGCCAAGGTTCACAGGAAAGAAGAACAGGAAAGGATTCTTATTCTACTTGGTGGTCTTAACCTAGAGTTTGAGCCACTTCGTTTGCGGATGTTATAGAGGTCTCCTCTTCCATCATTGGATGAAGTGTGTAGCTACTTGCAGAGTAAGGAGACTAGAAGAGGATCCATGGACATTGCACCCTCACTGGAGAGAGCTGCTCTCGTTTCTAGTTCCCACTGCGATCAGAAAGATGGAGGGAGAGGTCGAGACAGATTTAAATGCGATCATTGTGGAAAGTTGGGGCACACTTAGGACAGGTGTTGGGCTCTTCATGGGCATCCCCCTAGTAGACGTGGTGGATCACCTGGTACCGAGGAGGTAGGACTGGGGGAGCTAGAGCCCACTCTGTGACAGCTGATACTGAGTTACCTGGACCATAGACTGATCCTGATTCTCTTTCCAGAGAGGATATTGTAGCTCTACGTCGGATGATGTCCTGATTCGGCCATTCTTCTATTGCTCCTACAACGTCAGACTCAACCTCAGCTTTGTAAGCCTCTACATCTGCCCCCTCCACTGCCCTCACTTGGGTAGTTGACTCTGGTGCCTCAGATGTTATGACTGGTATGTCTCAGTGTTATGACTCTTATTCTATTTGCTCCGGTAAAGATAAGGTTAGAGTTGCCGATGGTTCTCTTTCCTCTATCTCTGGTAAGGGCAATGTTCGAGTTACTTCTTCCCTTTCTCTTGATTCTGTACTTCATGTGCCCAGTTTTGCCACTAACCTGTTGTCTGTCAGTCATTTAACCAAGTCTTTGAACTGTTGTGTCACTTTCTTTCCTTCTCATTGTGTCTTTCAGGATTTGGTGACGAAGAGGGTTATTGGCAGTGGACGTGAGGAGAAATGACTCTTCCTTGTTAAGCTCCAACCATCTGTTTTACCTGCTGCTCAGTCCTATGTTTGTGGCCAAACTGATAGGAATATTGTGGATTATATGGTGGTTTGGAATCAATGTTTAGGCCACCCATCTTTTGTTGTTATGAGGAAACAGTTGCCTTGTTTACTTCTTTTTCTTCTTCTCATGTTTTTCAGTGTGAACCATGTATTTTTGCTAAACACTGCTGTACTTTTTATCCCTAATAGATCCACTGTTCCTTTTCATATTGTGCATTTTGATGTTTGGGGACCTGCTCCCACTACCTCTTTGTCTGGATACTGTTATTTTGTTTCATTTGTTGATGACTACTCTCGAACCACTTGGACCTTTTAATGAAACAAAAGAGTGATGTTTTTTATGCTTTCAAGAATTTCTATCAGTTAATTTATACTCAATTTGGTACCCGCATCCAGATAGTACGCTCTGATAAAGGGGGGGGGGAGTACATGTATGGGGGGGCTCCAACAGTACTTTATTGATCATGATATTATTCACCAAATTGCTTTTGTTGATACACCTCAACAGAATGGAGTGGCTGAAAGGAAAAACCGCCATCTGATGGAGGTCACTAGAAGTCTTCTTTCACTAGAAGTCTTCTTTTTAGTATGCATGTTCCCAAGACTTTTTGGGCTGATGCACTCCTTGTTGCTGCCTTTCTCATCAATTGGATGCCAACTTTGCTACTTGGCTCCAAATCCCCTCTGGGAACTCTGCTTCCTCAGACATCTGCCTTTCCTCTTCCTCCTAAGGTATTTGAGTGTGTCTGCTATGCCCATGTCAATAAATCGGCTAGGACAAAGCTTGATCCCAAGGCTCTCAAGTGCCTCTTCCTTGGTTATTTCTCTTCTACCAAGGGGTATAAATGCTATCGTTCTGCTTCCCGAAAGCGCTTCCTCTCCAAAGATGTCACTTTCTTTGAGTCTATACACTTCTTCACTCCTTCTCATCAGCATCCTCTTAAGGGGGAGAATAGAGGGAATGAAGAGGATGTTGATATCCCTTCTTCCCACCTATGTCTACTTCCCCATTTCTGTTTGACATTGGTAAATCTACAGAAGGGGCTGTTGTTGTAAGTGGTTCTGGTCATGAGAAGGATTACCACCTTTACTACTAAAAAGGTGAATGCTTGAAGAGTAAAGGAAAGAAGACCTGCCAAGATCCCTCTTTGGGTCTAGATCCTGAGCTTCATCCTCCTCAGTCAGGTGATCCTCCCTTTGATTTAGATCTCCCAATTGCCACTAGAAAGGGCAAAAGAGCTTGCACTAATCCTATTGCCCAGTTTGTTTCCTATGATGCTATCTCCCCCACAAGTCTTGCTTTTACCACTGCTCTCTCCTCTGCAACTATTCCCAAAAATCTCACTGAGGCCATATCTGACCCAAAATGGAAGAAGGCTATGTCTGAGGAAATGAGTGCTCTTGAGAAGAATGGTATATGGACTCTTGTTGATCTCCCCAGAGGGAGAGTTCTAGTTGGATGCAGGTGGGTCTATACAATTAAGTACTGATCAGATGGTACAGTGGACAGATACAAGGCTTGGTTGGTAGCCAAGGGGTACAGTCAAGTTTATGGTATCGATTACCAAGAGACTTTTGCTCTTGTAGCCAAGCACAACTCAATCAGAGTCCTTCTATTAGTGGCAACTAACAAAGAATGGCCATTGTATCAGTTAGATGTGAAGAATGTTTTTCTTCATGGTGATTTAGAAGAGGAGGTGTATATGCGACCTCCACCTGGTTTCAAGTCTCCTTCAGCAGAAGGGAAAGTGGTCGCCTCAAGAAGGCACTTTATGGTCTCAAACAGTCACCTAAAGCTTGGTTTGAGAAGTTTCGACAGGCCATTCTAAGGAATGGATATTCCTAGAGTCAGGCTGACCACACTTGTTTATCCGGAGAGGTAATGGTACAGTCACTGCTCTTATTGGTTACGTTGATGATATTGTTGTCACTGGGAATGACGAAGATGAGATGAAGAGGTTAAAATCTTACCTGGCTAAACAGTTTGAAATCAAGGATCTTGGACTTTTGAAATATTTCTTGGGGATTGAAGTATCAAGATCAAGGAAGGGCATCAATATTTGCCAGCGGAAGTTTGTTCTGGACCTATTGAAAGAGATAGGAATGTTGGGATGTAAACCAGCCAACTCCCCCATTGATCAGAATCACAAACTTAGTGAAGATTGTGGTTCTCCTCTTGTAGATTGGGATGGGAAATTGATCTACCTCTCCTTGACTCGGCTAGACACTAGTTATGCAGTTGAAGTAGTGAGTCAGTTCATGCATGCTCCCAAAAGTGAACACCTTGATGCTGCCTAGCGCATCATTAGGTACCTAAAATCTTCTCCAGGAAAAGGCCTTCTATATGCTAGACATAGTCACTTGAGGATAGAGGGCCACACTAATGCAGATTAGGCTGGTTCTATTTCTGATAGACGATCTACTTCCGGTTACTGTACCCTTGTGGGTGGTAACCTTGTTACATGGAGGAGTAAGAAAGAACTAGTTGTAGTTAGATCTAGTGCAGAGGCTGAATTTAGAGCCATGGCTCATGGGGTGTGTGAACTTATATGGTTGGGGCGATTGGTTCAAGAATTGGGATTTGATTGTGAGGGACCTACGCAGCTCTACTGTGATAACAAGGCTGCTATAAGTATTGCTCATAACCCTGCTCAACATGATCGAACCAAAAGCACATTGACGTTGATAGGCTTCATCAAAGAGAAGTTGGATTTAGGTTGCATCTGTACTCTATTTGTGCAAACTGTGATCAACTGGCAGACATCTTCACTAAAGGCCTTATCCCTAACCAGTTCAGTACTCTTCTATGCAAGCTGGGAATGTATGACATTTATTCTCCAGCTTGAGGGGGAGTGTTAGAGTTTGTGTGTTAGGGGTATATTTGTCTCTATTTCTATTATAAGCCATAGAGTTGTAATTTTACATTTTATTCTCTTTTTGTCTTTTAACTCCTTAGGGAGTCCTATGTAATTCCTAAGAAGTTATTAGTGAAGTAAATATAGGAGTTACGAGAGTTTCCTCTCTGACTCATGATTCTCTTCCAACCCTTCTCTTCTTCCCTTGCTGTAAATCTGCCATAATACTTGTATCGATCCATGCTTAAACACTAACTAGGATCAGGCTGAAAACCTGGTTGAGTTCCTCTTTAAAGGGGTATTAACTTTGCTGAAAAGTTCAGCTAGTACCACTAGGACGCGTAGAACTTTCAAACTTAAAGTCGGATCAAAGATGAGATTGCAGATCATAATGAGCTAGCAGAGTATCTATATGGGTTATTACTTTCAGAACTAACAGAAGGGTAAATTGTCTATGTCGATTTCAGCCTTTAAAGATCACAAGGATCATTCCTACTTGGAGTAGAACTGTGTGAAATAACCAGCAGAACTGAAAACTGAAAACATATTTTGAAAAAAGTGCAATACCGATAGAAGGTTTATGAAATCAGAATGGAAATTGGCACATCAGAACACCAGCAAATTAACAATCCTAGTGAGGGTAGGATTTCTATATCACAGGAACCAAATCTGAACAGAATACCAGACAATAGAATTGCAGAACAATTCCTTAAAGTAGAATAGAGCAAGAGCAAGAGCAAGAGCAAGAGCAAGAGCAATGGCACCCGGGTTTCTACCGCAATGCTTTGACTGGATTCACACCAATCACACCTTGATTCACACAAGGAAGAGCATACCACGGTGGGCAGCAAAGACAAAGCTTCTCATCAATCGAAGTTCGTGTCCAACGCTGTACCTCCTGACAAACTTTTATAGAAGACTCAAAAACAAACTAAAAACTAAAAAGGAAAGGCCTAACCCAATCTTTAACTAAGTAGGTAACATAAACTGACATAATAAAAGAAACTGACTAAAAAAAGGACTGAACTTATAAACTCCTAATCTAGCCTAACTAAAACACTTAATAACAATTAAAATAAAGAATAAAAACACTTACTTAACTAATCCATAGTATTCCTAGCCTCTACCCATATTATAGGGCATAGTTGTCAAGGCGTCGCCTAGGCGTCCCAGGCGCCTTGGTCGACTTGGGCACCTTGGTCGCCTAGTTGGTGTCACCTTGATTTTTGGACCCTCTTCAACGCCTTGGGTTGCCTAGACGCCGTGACAACTATGTTATAGGCCCATTAAAGTGGCCCAATACAATGAAAACACATGGGATCAAAGCCTCAACGCATACATAACCCAACCCAATGCTTATATCTAATCAAATAAGCCCATTTAGGGATTTAGCTGCATTAAAGAATGCTTACTCCACTTGTTTGGGACTTTTGTGCACCACCTGTGCATGTTAGTGTGTAGTATTTTTTATTACCCTTTATTTATTTTATTGATATTATATGTTTTCCCATTCTATGTGTTATAGGGGTGGTATTAGAATTGATTGTGTTTATTGGAAGATGTTTTCAGTTGCTGATGTTTGTGAGCCTATTACTTCAGATCAAATCTTTGTTTGTAAGGATCCATGTAGCCGACCCCATTTAGTTGGGATAAGGTTGAGTTGTTGTTGTTACTTATGTTAGTTCATTGATTTCATGAGCTTTATCTGATGGTATTTACTTTCTTGAATACAATTTACTGTGTGTTTGAACCAAAAGAAAGTATGATGATGATCTCTTCATTTTTTCACAAGGAGAAATTTGTTTTGCAATAGTTGTTTTAGTATTGCATTTTTCACCCTGTTAATTGAGTTTTCAGTTACACATCTGTTGTCACTGCATGTTGAAAAATTAAATACTTTAATATCATTCACTTTTTCTTGTTAGATTGAGGCACACGGACTCCCTTTGACACCTGAATCATTGGCCTCCCTTCCACCCTTTTCAGCAATTACTTCTAATGTAGAGGGTTTAAATGGGGAGAAGTTTAAGCCTGAAGTTGCTAAAACAGGGTTGGGATCATCTGCAGCAATGACAACTGCAGTGGTTGCAGCTTTGCTTCAATACCTCGGAGTTGTTAATCTTCCACTTCAAACTAATACTCTACACCAAGGAAACATTGAAAGCGAGGATCTTGATTTGGTGCATGTTGTAGCCCAGAGTGCTCATTGTATTGCACAAGGGAAGGTTGGCAGTGGGTTTGATGTCAGTGCTGCAGTCTATGGCAGTCAGCGCTATGTTCGTTTTTCACCAGCAGTGCTTTCTTCTGCTCAGGTTCTCTCTCTCTCTCTCTCTTAGATGTATGCTGCATATATGTTGGTGGCTGTAATGGTATTTTTATCACTGTTTTTTTTTTTTTTTTTTTTTTTTTTTTTGTGGGTGTGTGTGAGTGTGTGTGTGCGCACGTGTATATGCATGTTTGTGTGTGGAAGATTCAAATGGAGTTTATGTTGGAGATTGAAGGTACCATATTTCTAGAGTGTCCAGTATGACAACCATAGTTGTCAAGGCGTCGCCTCCAGGCAGATTTGTAGGTGCCTAGGCGGCTGCCGCCTTATTGTAGGCTGCCTTGCACTGGTTTAATTGGTCTCGAGTCTAGTTCTGGCACTTATCTGTGCCAAATATCATTTAAGTAAATGGTTATTTCATTAGTTAAGATATTAGTCATAAATAAGCAAACACCCCCTATCTCAGTCCAATAAAAATAGTTAAAAAATAAAATTCCAAAAGGATAAAAAGTCAACCCCCCAGTTCAAGAACAAAAATTGGATTTTTGGCGGTAGGTGAAAATTTCAACTTTCTAATGCTGAGGTTTTTCTCAAATCTAAAAATTCCATAAAGCTTAATATAGTAGAACATTGCTAAAAACCAAAATATGGTAAAATATTCATTTGTTTTGATATTTAAAAAAATATTTTCATTCAAAGCGATTTTGACAGCATTCGTGCACACCAAATAAGTTTGACCGAAACATAACTCCTTCAATATAAATCAGATTTAAGCAATCTTAGATTTGTTGGAAAACTGATTTTGTGCTCTTCCTAAAAGAAAAAGTCTCATGTAAAAATAAAATCAATTGATCAATCAAATTTCTTAGAGAACAAGAACATTACCTGTAAATCGAGAGCAAGGTAATTACTTATTGATAAGATCATATTTTCTAAGAACAACATAAACCGAATGTGAGACTAGGTATACCCGAAATTGACCAATTCCTAGAACATATAAACCAAATGTGTGTTTTGATTGTTTCAAACTTCTAATAGCTTGCTTCTTCATTTCTACTGTCTTCTATTTTTATGTTGATTTTTGATGACTTGATGTGGCTTAATATTGATTTAGGATGACTTGATGTGACTTAACGTTGATTTTTGATGACTTGATGTGGCTTAAGGTTGATTTTTTATGATATAAGATATATATTGTAGCATTCTAAATAATGTTAGAAAAGAGGGGAAATAAAAAATAACACTTGGGCACCTTGGTCGCCTAAGCGCTTAGACACCCCTCCGCCGCCTTGACAACTGCATACGGGAACATATAATAAAAAATGTGTTCGGCGGGACAGTGTGACCATATTATTTGATGAACCACCTAAGAATAGAGGGTAGGCTTGACAGCGTAGTTAAGAACTTTGTGTGGATTAACTAGGAATTTTCATATAACCTGGAAAAGACTAGTCATTTTTATATAGCTATTGATGTAGTCGATGGTTGGGTTGTGGGTGTTGTTTGCTAGTTAACCAATTAAATTTGACAAGGTGGTCACTATAAACTTGAAGTAGCAATTAATATCATCCCCATGCTGTATATATATGTTTTACTCTACTCTCTCTAAGGAGAGTAGCTCTGAATCCTCTTACTATTGAAAAAAAAAAAAGGATATATGACTTCAGATGCAAGTTTCTCGGTGTAACACAAACTAACAATTGCAAATAACACAATATTTAACAAAACTGCTTGCTAACAACTAAAACTCTTAAGGAAATTAATAACAGATTCATCTTCACTGCTATAGGCCTTTAAGCCTTCTTTTGGTCCCTGAAAAAGGATTGCATTCAACCATGCTTTTGGCTCAATACTCTTTGTGTGTGTGTGTGTCTGCAATCAGTCTCTACTAGTAGACCACATTTATGAAATTTTTATCCAAAGAATATCAATTGATGATGTTCCTCTATGAACGATAATGTAAAGACAGAACACTTTAATCTGAATAAATGATAAGATTCCATTTATTTTGTAATTTTCTCCTTGAATTTAACATTGCAAATTATGTTAAACACTCACTTTTAGAGTTACAGGATGCTGTCAAAGGAAAGCCATTGCAAGAGGTCATCACTGATGTAATAAAAGGAAATTGGGATCACCAGAAGACTAAGTTCTCCTTACCACCATTGATGAATCTTGTGAGTATATCATAATTTTCCATTTCATATCTGTGCTTGGTTTTCACTCTTGTCCTTGTTAAAGAGTTCTTTTTTTCCTTACTAGTGGTATATGTTTTGTTTAAGTTGCACTTATTGATGGGGACGTTTTTGCAGCTCTTAGGTGAGCCAGGAACAGGAGGATCATCAACACCATCAATGGTAGGTGCTGTTAAAAAGTGGCAAATATCTGAACCTCAAAAGGCCCAAGATACATGGAGAAGGTTAGCAGAAGGGAACTTAGAACTTGAACTACAACTCAGTATGTTGAGTAAATTGGCAGAAGAGCAGTGGGACACCTACAAATATGTCACCAACAAGTGCAGTAAGCATAAGTGTGGGCAGGTAATTCTTGAGATCATAGTACTCTTGCTCCCAAAAGAAGTGGTATTTAATCTAGAAATAGAGTATATTTTCTTTGAATTGGGAACTCTAAAGCTGATGCCTATGAATATTTTAGCATTTTGTAGGAGTGAAAGCAATAATTTTTTCTCCTTTTTTTGATTTATTAGTTTCTCACTTATACACTTCTTCCTAAAATTGGCTTAATTTCATGGTCATAGGTAGCAACTAGCAAGAGGCTGTATGGTAGATCAGAGGAATGATTGACTATGGCTACTGTTAAATGTGTGACACGCATCTTGGTCAAAACCACCAAGATTTCGCGAAATATTTCGGTTTTGACAAAGGTCGAAACAAAACTGGGTGTGACTCAGTAGGAATGCAAGGTTTTGACCGAAATTTCGGCATTTCAGCTGAAATTTCGGTTTCAACTCAGTTTCGGTACAATAACAGTGCAGATAAAAGTGCTGTTTTCACTGAAATTTCTACCCACTTCATGAGTTTCGACTTTCGAGTGGCTTAACTTGTTAGAGGGAGAAAACTCCTAACAGACCCCAGATTTGGTATTTATGGCCGTTTTTGACTAATAAAATACTCTATCGAAACCATCAGCTGAAACATGCAGGATTTTAGCCAGGTTTTGGTCGTTTTGCAAAATATTTCGTGGTCGACACCAAAATTTCGAACCTTGGGCACACGAAAGGTCATGTTAGCCTCCATTGGTCCTATGAGATTACCCAACTTGAGGGTTGACTATATTGGAGTATCAAGTCTAGTTAGTTAATTGTACTTGGACAATTTAAAAAGACTGGTATAATTTTGTACATGGTCCCATTGAGATAAACTTCTCTTAATGGTCCACTATTTGAACCACTTGGCAGGATGCTGTGTCGATTCTGACCTTTGAATGGATAGGTCTAGGTTTGGATTAGCTACATGTCAAATTTTAGGACCTAATTCAATCAAAGACCCTCCTGTGTATTGGTATGCATCCTTGTATATTTCAGGTGCCTGTGTATGCCCATGCACACTCCCATAGTCCCTAGATTTTAAAGCTTTGTTTTGCCACTTGGTGATCTTTGTTTGGGCTGAAACTTGACATGTAAGTAGGGGACCTTGAGATCTACCTCACTATAAAATTTGGACCCCATCCAATCTGCCATATGGCACAGATATTTGGGTTGTTCTGAAAACCTTCGCCTATATAAATAAAAATCTTTCTGGGGAAAAATGAATGATTGGATGGGCATATATCTGTGGGGGGTTCATTTTGGATAACAAATTATCCATGTGGTGTGGACTACAGTTGTTTCATACCTTGGATACAGACTATGTTAATCCATTTGCTACCATCATAGCCTTCTTTCTTTGTTGTTCACCAAAGATATGGTTCCTAAGGATTCTGAACGAAGAAATGGCTCAAAATATAGCACATGGAGCTATGGAAGCATTGAAGCTCCAGTAGTTCTTCTCAGTGAATTTTTGAATGTAAACTTCATGATAGTCTAGTTTGATAACCATTGTCCCCAACTATGTTATAAATATGACACTCATGATGGGATTGGGTCCTCTGAAAGGCTCTTATAGAATATTTGAATGATTGATCTGATTGTCATTGGATCTTTCAGACTTTACCATTTCCTCCTGGCTATGAAGATAGTACATATATAAATCAAATACAAGATTGCGATAGATCAGTTAGGGAGCACCAATCGGGTTCATTTTATTGGCTTAAATTATGGATATAGTCCATTGAAAGTACCACGAGGAAATTGAGCAGGGAATTATTTTGATCTATTGGGAGCTAATTAAGTTGTCTTTTCTCAGGCTTTTCACTTGCGACAAATGTTAGATGTTGGCCTCTGTCTCACCCATGGTTTAAAAGCTCGCGAAATTTCGGCGATGTATCGCCAAATTTCGTATATCTCGACATGTCCGAGATACGAAACCAATCCGAAACCAAAAAATACAATATTTCGTCGATATATCGTGAGATATCGACGATATATCGTGGATCTCACGATATATCGCGAGATATTGAAAAAGTGACAAATAGTGTCACGTGAGGGGCCATTTTATACCATATTTCGCAGCTCTTGGTCGATATTTCGACCGAGAGCTGCTGAAACTCTATTTTTCTCTCTTCTTCCTCCCTTCCAAGCCTCATCCAAGCATTGTTGAAGCTCCTTGTCGCTGGGAAGACGTCGGAGGGTCATCTAAGCTCATCATCCCAGCCTATTTTCATTATTTAAGGTAAATTCTATTTCTCTAAAACTATTTTTTTTTAAAATATTTTGTACAAATATTGTTGGATGTTGATGATATTAATATATGTTAGACACCGGAGGCCGATCTACAGCCTCACGGTGTCGAAATTTTTTTCCCATATGTATTTTTTTTTTTTTATTTTTTGGTTTTAAAATTCATTTTCCTACAACTAAAATAGGAAATAATTAGGGGTAATATGACTTAGATGGTAATGAATTAAATATATGTTAGATACCAATGGCCGATCTACGGCTTCACAGTGTCGGATTTATTTTTCTGCTCTTAAATAATTATTTTAATTTTTGAAAATTAAGAAAAATATATAAAAAATTAAAAAAACAGAAATAAATAAGGAAAAATATGAGTTTTAAGTTTAAAAAATAATGAAAAAATATGAAAGATATTTCTATATGTTTTGAAATGCATTATATGTATATTATGTTTACTAATTTTTGGTTTTGTTGTGTTAGGTCAATACTTATATTAACATTATATATAAAAAATTGGTTTTAATTATGTGAAAAATATAAGGGTTAGGGGAAAAATACTAAATAACTATACAAGTGTATTAGTAATCTAAAAGTGTCAATTGAAGTGCATCTACATGACTACATTAAGTTTTTTAATTATTTGTGTTACTTACATTGCAGTAAACAAGTATCATTATGGCGGATCGTGATAGACAACGTGCGAAGGGCAAGCAAAAGGTGGGGGGAAGTAGTCAACAAAGGGGACGGAGGGAACAAAGAGAACAGAGGGAACAAAAGAGACCAGCCAGCCAGCATAGGGGTGACATTGCATGGTTACTTGGTACTCCCATTGATGGGGATAAGAGAAAATCTATATGTAACTATTGTCCATGCAATTTATGGGAGGTGGGTCCAGTAGACTTAAACAACATCCGACTGGAGGATCTAAAGATGTTGTAGGTTGTCATATAGTCCCTACTGAAGTAGCCAGGGAGATTGGTGATAGTTTGAGGGGAAAGAAGAAGAGGAAGGCTGACAAGCAAAGGATAAGAGAACAACTTGAGGATACAGTGAGGAGTTCGATGGGAGGAGGAAGACGATACAATGATGATGATGATTCCTCCTCCTCCTCCTCTGATGATGACATTGCAGTACCTGATGACATACAAAGAGCAGAGGAGGCTAGGGATTTTAGGCGGACTGTTTCAGGAGTAGAGTAAGTTTTCAAGATGCTCACAGAGACAAAGAGTAGGAGGTAGTGGAGGAGCGGCGATTCTGGAGGTCCTAGAACTTTGAATCCTTTTAAAAGATCACAAAGTGTGAGGGCAGCCCCAACACCTCTACCAGTACCAGTACCACCATAAACATCTGATCCTAAATTGCATAAGAAGAAAGGAAGCAGTCAACCTAGAATCAAAGGAGCATGGAAGGGGATGAAATGATTGGTTAAAGAATCAATAGCTAAGTGGATGCTATACCATACCATCCCAGCAAACACTGCACAAGGCCCCCATTATGATACCATGATAGATACCATTGCAGAGGCTGGCCTAGGATTCAAGGGCCCCACCCCATATGAGGTAATGAATGTTTATCTACCTCAACAAAAGAGTGAGATTGATGAGTACATTAGTGAGATGAGGAATATGTGGGAGACATATGGGGTGACTATAATGGCAGATGGATGGACTTGGCCTACAAGAAAGTCCATCATCAATTTCATGGTTTATTGTGATGGGAGGACAATGTTCCTCAAATCTGTGGATGCATCCAAAGAGACAAAGGATGCAAAATATATTTACAGATTGTTAAAGGAAGTAGTGGAAAAAGATGTGGGTATTGAGAATGTTGTCCAGATTGTAACGGACAATGGAAGTAACTTAAGTGGCGGTGAGAAGATGATGAACAATAGTAAGTACCGGCTCTTTTGGACTCCTTGTGCAACCCATTGCATTGACTTAATGCTAAAAGATATGGGAAAGTTAAAGTTGGTGAAGACTGTGGTTGAAAGTGCAAGACAAGTCACCAACTTTTTATACAACCACTCCTATGCACTCAATCTATTGAGGGAAAAATGTGGGGGTGACTTGGTTAGGCCTGGCATCACAAGATTTGCCACCAACTACATTGCCCTCAAAAGCATTGAGACAAAGAAGGCCGGGCTGAGAAGCATGTTTGCTTCTGAGGAGTGGTTTGAATGGAAGGGTTCCAAGACTGCAAATGGGAGGGAAGCACAAGCAACGATGTTGTATGGGGAATCGGCTGAAAACTTAAGAAGAATAGCAATTAAAGTCCTTGCCCAAACATGTTCTGCATCTGGTTGTGAGAGGAACTGGAGTACCTTTGCACTCATCCACTCCAAGAGGCGCAACAGATTGGGGTGTCAACGTTTATCTGACGTGGTGTATGCGCACTGCAACTTGAGGCTGAAACTGCAACACATACGCATGGGACATGAGGGACACCATTGATTTAGTTGACATCTTTCAAGTTGACTCAGACGATGAGGACCCTATTGTGGATTGGGTGAGGGATAGAGGTGAGCCAGTGTTGGATGAGGAGGGAGGTAGGCCCGACCCCATGATAGCTTCTAAGATTGGTGCTGATGTGGACGAGTATATGGCTGACGAGGGTCAAATACATGCAAGGGAAGCCTCACCCATACCATTCCAGCCCATTGGTGGCAATGTTGCTGATGATGAAGACTGGTCTAAGTCCTCAAATGATGATGATGGTGATGATGGTGATGCTGGTGGTGGTGATGGTGATGCTGGTGGTGGTAATGCTGGTGGTGGTGATGTTGGTGGTGGTGATGCTGGTGAAGAATTTGACGGCATGCGAGAGCGTTATGTGGTAGGCCAGGAGGCCCAGGATATGGCACCTGTAGAGCCACTCCGATTCACTGGAGAGACATAGTTTGATCATGCCACATAAGATACGGACCACGGAGCACGTGCCCCCGCACCCCCACCCTCAAGGGGCCCTCTACATACATACAACAGGAAGCGTGGGGGTCGACAAACACAGTTGCAACCTGATCACATGGACATTGATAACCTATCTAGCTCTGTTGGTGGTTTGAGTATGGGTGATAGGGAGGGAGGACCGACTGGACATTGGCGTGCCCCATCTTTTGACGCACATACCACTCCATTGGCATCGGATTATAGTGCATCACAACCTTACGGTGGATATGGATATGGATCATCATCATATGGGCAGTTTAGTGGGGTAGGGGACTATGACTACCAGTCCCAGTCCCAGTCCCAGGGACATACTGGATCATCTTTTGTAGCTAACATCTTTGCATACCCTAGCAGACCTAGCTACCAACCTCACCAGCCATACATGCAGCCAATGCCATCGCCTCTTGCGCCGGCGCCAACATCATATCACAGTGGATCATCTTCTTCACGATTGGATCGATTGGTAACCCTAGCTTATATCCTAGGATAGGTTACCTACGATATATTGATGATTCCATTTACGTGACACTTGTGGATGACTACACTCGTTTCTTCTCCGATTCTATACCGTGGTCCACATATGTCCTTCAAACAGAGAGCAATGGACGTCGACTCTAGCGAGGCATGAGTGGGATTGATCCAGGGAGGCACAGCAACTACTATTAGTAGTTTAGCACTTGTAATTTGTAACTTAAGTTGTGATTTCATTGATCTATGAACTTGTGAGTTGTGACTTGCGAGTCTTGTGACTTTGACACTTAGTGTATTACCTTTAAGGCTTTAAGCATTTGAGCTATTGAGTTTTGAGTTATTGAATATTATGAAGTTTATGAGAATCATGGTACTCATCAATGTGTATTGGCTTTAACTTGATATGTGATGAAGTTAAATACTATTATTAAATATTAACTGCCTAATCTATGACTCTATGTGTATTTAACTATTTATACATTAGGGTCGGCGACCGTATGTCAATCAAGGGTGCAAGCCCAAAACACCAATTTGAATTCATATTTTTGCAAATTTTATGGTTTAAATGTGTTTATTAAGCTTAAATAAGGCTGTCCATGAAGTTTCAGGCCTAGATATGGCCAAATACCCTCCGAGATGGACCCCCGAAATATTGCAGAAAAAATGCAATATTTCGGTCATATTTCGCGATATTTCGGGTATCTCGGATATCTCGGTAGGCCTGAGATACCGAGATATCGCGAAATATTAAACCTTGGTCTCACCATTGCATAGGCTTGTGAAGTCTATGGTGGGATTGGTGAGTCAGCTTGTGTCCAACCTATAACATATGCATGATGTGGCTGGTTATACTATGATGCCGATGTCAAATGGAAAACCAGGCATCCTCAGAGTTGGGCAAAGATTTTATTTTGTGTATGCTTTGAGACTCTGTCTTGGTTTTACTTGCTTCTAAGCTTGGGTCAGTTCCTGCTCATGGCATGTCGAGGGTGAACTCTCAGCTCATTAGTACACCCTATTAGGAAGATGATCATTCCCCCCTTTTTTTTTTTTGGGTGGTTTAAGGCTGATTTTCTCCCTTCACTATCTCTTCTCTTCTATTTTTGTAGTTTTATGCTCTTTAAGATCTGACAAACTGCATCACCTGAACAGTGGATGGAGCAAGCCACTGATCCATGTGGACAAGCAATTGTTAACGCTTTGTTAGGAGCAAGAGATGCTGTTCTTGATATCAGATTGCATATGCGTCATATGGGCGAGGCTGCAGGTGTTCCGGTAGGTATTTCCTCTTTGAAATAATGAGTATCAAGATTGAAAGATTGGGAATAAAAACAAAGAAAACAAATTTTTCCATGCATCTGCTAAACATGTGGCACATCTTTCGGGCCACATAAAAATATTTTAAGTTTTGGACTAGTAGATCGTCTATGTAAAAAGCTATCTGATCAAATGATCTTAGTATCTTACTCATTGTATCTGGTTGCCATGGCATCTTCTTGTTTTGAGACATCATCATATGGATCCAATCCTTTCCACACATGCTATTTGTATAGCAGGCGGGAATATTTCTACTTCACGTCCTCATGTCCTGATAATATTTGTTGATGATTTTCTGTCAGTAGTTTGTATACTGTGTTGTTCTAATACCAAGTTCTAGGCTGTATCCAGTAGCAGTTTGAATTTTGAATAGGTGTTCCTTTCTTATCCAAAATAAATAAATGAAATTAAAATGTCAAGAAAAAAAGGTTATATGTTTTATCAGTACAATCCGGTTCCTTGAAATTAGAAAGAGAACTCTACTAAGAGCATGAATGCAATCTAAAAGCATCAAACTAAGTTTCAGAGTGAAGACTGTAATTTCAGGCATGAAGAATACTTTGAATTAGGTTCTAGTGTTGCTTGGTTCAGGAAAGGCTTAAATTTTCCATGCAAATGGTACAGTAATTTATGTTAACCTACAAAATGCCTGGGGATATGGATGTGGGTCCTTGGAGACATCCCAGCATGATGCTTTATCTGTTTCACATATATGTAAACAACCCCCACCGTGTCAATAGATCTAAATCATCTTCTTATAAAAAAGAATAAATTAAAAAAATGGTCAACCATCTAGAAGGAGAAACCTGAGGTCCTATTATTCTGAATTTAATCATATTGGTGCAATTGTAGTGTTGGATCATTGTTTGGATGGTCTATTCTTAGCCTGGCATAAATGATTTCCAAATTGTGATTTTCAGTGTATAAGATAGAAATTTCTCTATGTTCCATGTTACAGATTCTAATTTGTTTGAATATGTAAATGTATGTGCACATCCAGTGGTTCTTCATTGTTATTAATTTGTTATGTTCTTCTAAATTTACAGATAGAGCCCAAATCACAAACTCAGCTTCTGGATACCACCATGAATATGGAAGGGGTTCTGTTGGCTGGAGTTCCTGGAGCAGGTGGATTTGATGCAATTTTTGCTGTAACTTTAGGTGAATCCAGCAGCTGTGTCTCCAAATTGTGGACTTCACTTGGTGTGCTATCACTGCTAGTGAAAGAAGATCCCCGTGGTGTCTCTTTAGAAAGTGGAGATCCACGAGCCAAGGAAATCTCATCAGGCATTTCTTCCATTCATATTGCATAATATATTTTTGCCTCTTGCATGTATCAGATAGGTCCTGATATTAAAACAGAAGTGATTATTTTTTTCTTAGGCAAGATCAAAATAAAGAAATGATTCAATGGGTGAAATTAAGGCGACACCGAACAACAAGACAAATGGGCTGTTTAGTTGATGTGTTCTTTTTAACTATTGCGCAATACAAAGCGATTCTTTCCGTTCGATATTCTCTCTCCTAAGTTGATCATATCTGAGTGCTCACAACATCGATTGGCTTGGTTTTTACCTGTCAACTTCATACCACGGATCCTGCTATTCTCTCCAGCCAATGCTCCAGCCCAAGACCTTGTGTAAAATTATATTTTGTTTTTGTTTCCCTTGTTGGCTCAATACAGTAGTGATTTGCTACATGAAAGGTCATAGTTATCTCTTGCAAATTGTAATACTTGTGAGGTTGTAGATCTCTGTAACAGTCTGGATTGAAATCTTGTTATCTTGGTTGAATAGTGTGAACTCAACTCCCTGTTTGAACTTCACATCTGGGTTGGTGTTTTGCTGGTAGTTTTCTTTTAGGATTCATGAAGGACGGTTTTTATCTGTTTTTTTTTTTTTAGAAGGGCTTCAGATTTGGGGATATCAAAGTGATTTTTTTGGCTTTCATAGAGGGGCTTCAGATTTGGGGTTTTAAGAGAGCTGCATTTGGCCCTCAATATCCACCTTCTATAGGGTGATTCTCTTTGGTCTACATATGAACTGTAAAACTAGATTCCCTTTATATGATATTGTAGATCAAGAAAGATGTGGTTGTGGACTTCTTACACCATTAGTTTGGCTATCATGTGGGCCTTGAGAATCCATTTGAACCAGTATCTTTTTTAGGATAAGAACTAATAGGGAAGAACTCCGTCCGAGAGTGTGGCCTATGCCAGCACTCCCATGAGTCTATCTCTCTCTTCTCATATGAAAAGATAGCTTTGCCCCTTGTTTTGAGGATGAGAGAGATAGACTCATGGGAGTGCTACTGTAGGCCACACTCCTTGACAGAAAACTATTTCCCTTAATAAAAGTTGTTTACTATGGAAGCAAGGATATGTGAAAATCACCCATCGAGTATAAGCAAAAAATCATTTGCTCCTCTGAAATGGAGGTTATAACAGATCATTTACCAGTAGTCTCTACAAGAACAATTTCCATCTTGAAAATGGTGGAAGCGATTTCTATCTCTAACAATAATCTTTCTCTCAAAGATCTTGGAAATCAATTTAGTATATGTGTGACAATCACTACACATCCGGAGGTTTTTAACAATTCTAATTGTGGATCCTTGGCTTTTATGTATAAGAGCAAAGGCAATAGCCAGCTTTTGACTGTGAACACTTAGTCGTTGCTGCTTCTCTTCTTCATTAACATCTAAAAGAACTTGTGAAGTGTCTGGGATGTAACCTTCAAACCGTAGCTGCCACTGCATCTGGTGAATCATCTCATACACGGCATCACAGTCTGGGTGCGACTTGTCCTGTGACACAAACTTGTGCACCTTTCTCTTCACCTCGACAGTGCTAAACCCTGGCGTCTGCGCCAAGGCCTTCTGAGCCAGGTCTTTCCTCATCCTTGCCATGTCTTCCCACTGGTGAGCCTTTGCATAGATGTTTGATAGAAGCACATAATCACTAGCATTATGTGGGTCTAACTGGAAAAGCTTCTCACCTGCAATTTCTGCTAATTCAAGGTTCTGATGAACTCTACAGGCACTAAGCAAGCAACGCCACACAACATCATTTGGCTCCATTGGCATGCTCTTGATCAGTTCATATGCTTCATTGAGCAGCCCTGCGCGACCCAAAAGGTCGATCATGCATCCATAATGCTGAATTGTTGGTTCAATGTGATGCTCGAGTCTCATCCTTGTGAAACATTCGCGACCTTCGGACACAAGACCAGCATGACTGCATGCACTAAGCAAACTCACATAGATGACAGCATCTGGTTCTAATCCTTCTTCGAGCATATCCGAGAAGACACTGAGAGCCTCCTTACCGCGCCCGTGTATGGCAAGCCCTGAGATCATAACACTATAAGACAACTGATTCTTGTTGTGCATCTTGTGGAAGATAGAGAAACCCTTCTCCAGAGATCCACATTTAACATACATGTCTATCAAGGATGTTTCTAGTATAACATTAAGTCTACTTATGTTCCTCAACAGAGACACATGTGTGCACCTCCCTAGATCTAAAGCACCTAAATGAGTACATGAAGATAGTACACTGACTAATGTGCTCTCATTAGCCCTCCAACAACCCTCACTGCTCATGTCTCCAAACAGCCTTAAGCACTCACTCCACAACCCCAATCTAGAATGAGAAGCAATAAGAGAACTCCAAGAAGCCTCACTTCTTCCATCCATCTTCTTAAAAACTCTAATAGAATGCTTCACCTCTCCACACTTCCCATACATATTGATTAAGCTGTTCTGCACAAACAAATCAGATTCAAATCCAAACTTAAAAACATGCCCATGGATCTGAATTCCTTCTTCTTGTGCTGATAAATAAGAACAGGCCTTGAGAAGAGATGGATATGTGAAATTGTCTGGTTCTATACCTCTTTCAAGCATTTTCCTATACAAGAGAAGGGCTGCTTGAGAATCCATATCCTTTACATGACCTCTAATAATGGTGTTGTATTCGAATATACCCGGTTCTTCAATTCGCCGGAAGATTGAACAGGCATAGTCCATGTTGCCCCAATCTGATAAAGCACAGGCGGCGACAAGGCTGCCTGACCGGCGAGGGTCACCATCTAAACCCAACTTGAGGAATTGAGCGTGAGCCTGCTTGAATTCTTCACTACTCTTGCATCTCTGCAACATAGAAAGGCATTCTTTCTCCTTTAACCTCAATAAATCTGGGCTCTGCAAAGGATCCTCTTGTGCTATCAAGAAATGGGTCTGTTGCAGGATTGGTGTTCTAATCATCCTGTCATCAGCACCATGATTGAAAATCTTGTTGATGACAACTGATACTGCTCATCATTCACCCAGGTTTTGATGAGTTAGAGAAGATGGGAATGATTCAAGTGGGTAGAAGAGTGAAGAGTATAGTGGGATTGCAGAAAATTGTTTGATCTGAATTAGTAAAGATTGGAATCAGGTAGAGGAAGAGGAAGTTCAATTGTGAGGTCAGAAACAGTTTGAAAGAGTGAGTTGCAAAAGAATTTTGAATCTCATCCATGTGATGGAAAAACAAACCCAGCCAGAAAAAATCTCTTCAGATTTTGTGAAAGATTGGATAAGAAATGTAAGAAGAAGACAACAAAGTGGGAATCGAGCATTCTATCTTCAAAGATTGCTTTGTGATGACACCAAATTAAATGGCCAATGGAGAATTGACACCAGATGTCTAATAAAGGTGCACAAAAACATCCATGGAGATGGGGTTAATACCAATCTGACGGCAGATATTAACCGATGAATGGTTTGGCCCAGCCAAGTTTGATCATAGGTTACACTAATTAGTTGGTCCTACTCCTTCATAAAGCCACGATTGGACCATTATTCTCTCTCTCTCAACCATGGTTTTAGTGCACGGTATTGGAATGGGTATCGGTCATCTTTAAAATCAATACGATATCAATACAGTATTGGCATAGATCGGCAGTATCGGACAAGTTTACCATCAATTTCCTTAAAAATGTGTTTTCTTGACTATTTTTTTGGGTGTAAATTTTCTTGACTATTTTACCCCTTGTCCATACCGTTCCACCGATATGGTATCAGCCAGGTATCGATATCGGTCACCTTCAAAATCATATAGTATCGGCCATATCAGGCAATCCAATACCCATACCTCAAACCATGCTTTGAACTCGTCCCTCGTTCCAAGCATTGAGAATTATCAATTTATCCAAGGGTGTAAATCGGTCTAGTTCCGATCCTAAGGGATCAGAGCCAGAATGGATCCGTTTATCTAATTGGTTCCAATCTTAAGACCTAGAATTGTTTATTAATAGGTGAGTCGGTTTTGGTTCCTAATCGGTTCTATGCTCTATCAGTGTCAAAAATTTCAAAATGTTTTAATTTAAGCATATATAACCAAATATGCATTCCTAAGCATACAAATAATTAAATATTTATTTCTAAACATCAAATAACCAAGTATCCATTCTTAAACATACAAATAAAAATAGAAAACAAAGAGAGGATTCCCCCTGAGGTTCACTGACCGGTATAGTTGTGCGGTTCCTCTCGATCATAGAGGGGTTGAAATGGCCATTCCACCCCCTGACCAAACACATTGCCCGAGTGGAGTCTACCCCCCTTTTATTAGAGGCACTAAGGAACCGTACCGAGCAGGAGACCCGCAAGTGATAAAAATTCAAAAATAAAATATTTGAAAAGAAATCTCCATTATAGCAAACCAATAAATCTAAAAAATTAAAACATCCACATCACCAACACCAAACATATTATTAAATACAAGTTTTAAATGGGTCTTGGCCATTCCGATTCTAGTCAGTTCTAAATTAGTCTTTCAGTTCTGGAACCGTTGAGAGGCCCGTCCTAGAACTGATCCTTCCCATTTACTGCTCGATTCCAAAATTCAGACCCAGAACTGCTCCAATAACTGAATGGGTGGATCAATTCCAATTTTCAGTGGGTTAATTCCAATCCAGTTCCCGGTTCTTTTTTGTGGCTCAAAATATTTCTTCGAATAAATTCAAATAGAATCATAGTTCAAAGTTCTTTTTTAATTAATTTTTGGGGGAATTTTTATACATGGTCGTGTATGATACATAGTTGTACTTTTAACCATTGAATGGGCATGACCGTGTATAGTACACAGTTGATGATACAGTCGTGTACCATACACGACCGTATACAAAAACTCTTGCCGTGTGTTTTTTAGAGGATGAGAATGAATAACTTAAAACATCAATAACTAGCTAATGAAGTCTGATAAGAAATATGTTATTAGAAACATAAGAGTGAAAAAGATGCAAGATAGAATGTGCATGAAAAGTTTCAGTCCTCACACCCAATGGCCATGCAAACTACACATGCTTAGAAAATCTATAAGAAAGTAAGATATGCCAACCATTGTGCTGTTGCACGCTCTCTCATTGGTTGGCGTGACCCTTGCGTCCCACTCAGACAACGGCTTCTATTACAAAGAACACAAGTTACATTGATATTAACAAAAGAAGCTAATTTCTTTCGAGTCAAAATACCCAAAACTAAAACCTTCCATTAGAAAATTTTAAATTTTGGATGAACTTTCAATTGCCAAAGAGTCTTCCAAACTTTATTGAAATGACTATGATTCACAGTATGATAATGAGACTCAGCTAAGAAATTCACAGCCATTTTAGTAGTGAGAAACCCTTTCTTAGATAGGAGAGAAAAGGCAATCATATGAAGACATGTTAGAAAGATCAGAATAGCATATAAAGAATGAACTAAACTATGGTTCCATATCCCCACCCATAATAAGACCATGAAACTTGTTATACAATGGATGTGGAACAATAGACTCATTCATAATTAACACATTCAAAGAAGGTATCCATGGGTCTTTCCAAATAGAGATTAATTTTTCACCCCCAATCTTCTAACAAATAATCTTATGTGAAATAGTTATCATTTTCATAATACCATTCCAAACCCAAGAGCCATTGGGTTTAAAAAACCAGGATCCATAAGATGTTGATTCCAAAAGGTTATTTGTTGAAAGATCCCCCCCACTAACCCGAAGCTCTTTAGCCTAGAGGGAGTTGGACGAGGTTAATTAGAAGCCCCCAAATAAAACTTCACAATTAGAGAGCCGGCCAGATAGATCTTGAAATAAAGCAAGAATCACTTTTAAAGTTGAGATATCATATCCATTAGCTCTACACAAAACAAATGTGTCATCAACAAATAATAAATTGAGTAATTTTAGGCTAGAACTTATTCAACTTCATACCATGAAACAAAGTCCTATAAGATGTTTTGTCTACCTATGTGGGTATATCCACATACATCAAACTTTGAAATAGAATTTGCAGCTTTTGTTGAAGGGATTAAAATTGCCAAAGCTCTTCATATTAATCTGGTTTGGATTGAATGTGATTCAAACTCGGTTGTGAATAATATTACAAAGGGAACAATCCCTAGGTCTTTTAGTTAGGTTCGGTTAGCCGGCCTTGAAGAGGTTTATAGACAGGATCTCTTGGTGAGTCACTCATTGTTTCAAATAGATAAATTTTGTTGTGGACTCTTTAGCAAAGCATGCATGCAGCTGCCACTAGAGACTCTTTCGTTTGGGACATGGCTCCTCGTTTTATTACATATGATGTTTCTTGGGATGCTTAAGAAAGACTTGGCTACCAATTTAGTTGAACCTTTTCTCAATTTATAGAGTTTCTCTTGATTTGGACTGCGTCTTCTTCTGCTGATGGAAATGCCGAAGATGGAGGCTGTGATCTAAATTTTATATATTTTTTTGTTTGACTATGTTAACCTGATTTTTCGTTATGTAATTATTTCATTCGTTTTTATTAATAAAACTTCTTTGTTGATCTTTAGCAAAAAAATAAAAAACTCAAAGATGCGTTGAAAAAATCCCATTCTAGACGGTTTTTGGTGAAACGATCATATGCTTTAGATATATCAGGTTACATTTAAATGCCACCCATCCTCTTTAACCTATATATATATATATATATATATATATATATATATTAAATTAAATATTAATAATTAATAATTATATTATGGGAGAATGTTTTCTATGCCGGGGGCACAGGCTGCGCCCAGACACATGGGGGTGGGCAAAATAACCATCCTGCCCCCTTGAATGACAGGCCTATGTATCTGGGCACAGGCTGCGCTGCAGCTCAGAGAACATCAGCCCTTATATTATCTACAATTTGGCAACCTTTAAAAGGGGAAATGAAATCCACAATACAGTTTGCTGTCGTTTTTTGAAGAATCATAGATAAGAGTATGCTTATTTGAGTATGAGTTGTACCAAAAAGTAGAGCATTTGAATATTATATGGCCGATACACCATCATGATCAGGAGCTTTAGGATACTCCATATTACTCAGTCTTTGTATCAGGCTTCATTTTGACCATAAGAAGGGCTGATGTGGTCAATCTCAACCATTGAATGTAATGAAGGGATCGATTGACCACTTCACAAATTTTAGGGCTCCAATATATTATATGGCTCACCTTCTATTGGATTCTTTGGTTTGCATTTCCAATATAAAAATTTGGTCTTGTCTTCAACAAAATTTCCAATTTTTACCATAAAACATAGAGAACTCCATTTGTATTGAATTTTGACACCTTAGTTAGGGAGGCTTGGCATACGTGCGGGTAAAACTTGGTCCCCAGATGATTTGCCAAGTCTCAGTTATGAAGGCATAAATTCCTAATATAGGCTGATACAATGTTAGGTTGATGCAAAGGAACTGAAAGCAAGGGAAATCTTTTCTTCAAACAATTTAGTTAAGAAGGAGAATCCTCTATTCTTCTATATTGCTTTCACTATTGGTGAAATTTTCTTTCTTTACTTTCCATTAAAAAATTTAATCAAGATCAAGATTGATCTTAAAAAAATATTATGGTTGAGATGGCCGAGTTGGTCTAATGCGCCAGATTAAGGTTTTGGTCCGAAAGGGCGTCGGTTCAAAACTTCAAATCCCACTCTCAACAAAATATTAATTTTACCTATCTCAAAAGAAAACCCAGTTTTTTGGCCGATTGGTCATTTGGTTCTACTTCAGTTTTTCGGCATTCATGTGGAAATTGAAATCGAACCAAAATCATTCAACTCTTGCATTGTTCCAGTTGGGAAGATATACTTTACTTTAAAATTGAGTGTATTACAAACCGATTCTTCTCTTAACACTGTGTTGTAGATGTCACAGACCATGTCCAGGTAACTATACATGTCTGGATCTATCATCTTCTGTGTAGATTTACCTTGCCTATTAAACTTGATTTTGCATATTAATTTCATGGTGCTTCATATATGACAATACAAAAGGGAGATGCAATCAAGTTAATGTTGATCTAATGTATGGTAAACTACTCACATTAAATATTACTTGATTAGAGAAACATTAATGTCAAGAAGAAAAATCATGAGAGAGAGAGAGAGAGAGAGAGAGAGATGAAAAGCAGTAATAATATAATAGATAACAACATGTATGGAGGAAGGGTGCATTGGGAGTTCACATCGTCTACGGTTCCCTGACCACCGGTGCGGTTCCCTAGTGCCACTCACAAGAGGGGGTGGGACCCACCCAGGACACCTAACCCAACAGTCTGCCCGGGTGGGGCCCACCCTCCTCTTGTGAGAGGCACTAGGGAACCGCACCGGTCAGGGAACCGCACATGAAAAAAATTTGGGCAGTGGCTTATTTATATAGATGATCAGAAAGAAGAATAAGGTATCACAAGGGTTTTCTTGCAACAACATGCTTATGCGCATAATCCCCGTGTTGCAGGCCAACCTTGTTGGTCAAGGTTAGGAGTGAAAGCTTGAAGCTTTTGGTAGTTTCCTTATTGCATTATTGCTCTACATATATAGTTGAAAAGGGCCGGTGGTTCTCCAAGCAAGGAAAGGGGAAAAACTGATTTTAGACAACCCTAGAACTCAAATTGATGTCTCAGTTAGGGAACGAAAATAAAAAATCAGTTAAACAACCCTAGAATTCAAATTGATGTCAAATAGCAAATGAAATCAATGGCAAAAAGCTTACCTTCAATCCCAATTGGTAGCAACATAACTTTACAACTTTAGGAGAGTTGAGGAATATTAGCCATGTCGATTCAAGTAGGTGAGTTGTTCAAACCCGCAGAGGGAGACTAGCCATGTCGGAGTCCAAGGGGAATGGCGATGGCGGTGCTCGATGATGGTGATGGTGACGTTGGCAATGAGAATTGTTGCATCGAGAAATCGCTCAGTGGTCCTTCAAGTGCTGTAACCTGCAAAAGGCCTTGGGGTGACAAAGGAGAACCGGTGTGGTTCCGGCCTAGGACTCTCCGATGCCTAAGTTAGATCTCTCTGAGCAAACAGATGAATAGTAGTATTCAATATGAGTTAAGATGTCCCCTAATGGGGTTGTGTACCTTGCCTTTTATAGTAGTGTATGGCGGTGTGGAGAGTCCCAGTTGATGTAGAGTGTTTGCCGTAGGTGATAGAGTCCCTGAGTAGCAGGGCTTATCCTTGATAGGTTGTCTTCCCGTAAGACGTGGTGTCACGGTAGACCTGGTAGTCGTCTTCCTGTAAGAAGTAGTGTCCTGATAGACTTGGCATACGTGGTGGATAGACCTCATCTACCTAGTAGATGGGGTTTCTGGTGCATGAGTTCGTTCAGACTACGTGACTCGATAGGCGGTGGCTTAGAGTCTTTGGTGATGCGATCTGTGCCTTGTTGATGGCGGTGATGACTTCCGTGTCCGAGGGAGACTTGCCCAGGGATGACGTGTTTGGTGAAGCCGTGCCTGGGGATGACGTGTTCGGAGAAGGGATCCGCGCCCAAGGGGGTTGGCGCCCAGGTCCGCGCCCCAAGGGGGTTGGCGCCCAGGGAGGTCCACGCCCCCAAGGGGGTTGGCGCCCAAGGGTGGGCGTGCTCATGGGTGTTGATGAATAGTACTTCACTGACTTTATCTTGGCCCACTCTTCTGGGTCGTGCCACATGGCGATCTCTAATTGGTTGGTGTGAATTTAGGTTCATCATTTGCCCCCCACTCTCTTGGAACAGAGTGCTCAAGAGAGTATCCTTTACATACTTGTACCAATCAGGGGGTTCCCTACGAATAATTTCTTCTCTAAGGGTGTGCTTATGAATAATGTTCTTGCTAAGGGTGTCCATGCTATTTATCTGATGATCTGGACGTTGGGGGTTCAAAACCCCCCATCCTCATCTTTTTTGTCTTTTCCCACTCTTTTTTGTAGATATATATGTCTTTTGTCTTCATTTCACTTTTTACTTTTTGCTTTCCATCTTCTCTCTCTCTTTCTAACTTTTTCTCTTCCCTTACTTTTTCTTCTTTCACCTTTTGGCTTGATCTTTGGCTTTTGTGTCCCATGACCATGCCCCCCAAGTGTTTGATCATTTGTCACATGGAGGGGCATTTTGCTTAGCTCTTAGGCACTTGTCTTGCCCTTGGTGCTTTGCTTGGTTTAGTGCCTTGGGCCTTTGCTTATTGTGCCATATACCCTTTGCTTGCCTTGGCTCGGTGCCTTGCTGTGGCTTCTTTGTTTGGGTTTTGACCCGCGGCTCGTACTCTTTTAAACTTCAACTAGCATCTAGTGGCGGTCCGCGCTTGGTGCCCGTGGCCTCGAAAAGGCATCCTGCGGTGATCCGTGCCAGTAGGCGATCCACGCTCGTGGTTGAGTGGTCCGCGCCCTTGGCGATCTGCACCTGGCGCCTGTTGCCTCGATCGGCTCCCTGTAGTGATCCGCACCAGCATAGCTATCTATGCGCGTAGGCGATTCGCGCCCGTGGCTGGGTGGTCAGCGCCCTTGGCGATCCGTGCCTGTGGCTTTCCACGCTTGTAGGCGATTCGCGCCCGTGATTGGGTGGTCTGCGCCCTTGGCGATCAGGGCCAGTGGCGATCCGCTCCTGTAGGCGATTTGTGCCCATGACTGGGTGGTCAACGCCCTTGGCGATCCGCGCCTATGACGATCAGCGCCTGGTGCCTGTTGCCTCGATCGGTGCCCTATAGCGATCCGCTCTAGCACAGTGATCCGTGCCCATAGGTGATCCGCGCCCTTAGTGATCCGTGCCCATGGTGATCCGCGCCCTTGGCGATTTACGCCTATGACTGGGTGGTCCGCGCCCTTGGTGATCAGCGCCCGTGGCGATCCGTGCCTATCGGCTTGGTGGTCCGCGCCAGTGGCGATCTGCGCCCATAGGCGATCCATGCCTACCCCAGCTTCGGTCGACGGCCTTGGTGAGTACTGTTCTTCCTTTCTTGCTTTTCAATGTAGCATTTACATTCATTGTGTTTATT
Organism: Telopea speciosissima; assembly: GCF_018873765.1. Taxonomy (NCBI): domain Eukaryota; kingdom Viridiplantae; phylum Streptophyta; class Magnoliopsida; order Proteales; family Proteaceae; genus Telopea; species Telopea speciosissima. Next base: position 34,859,247 of record NC_057926.1, on the reverse strand, counting down.
TTTTTTTGATTGACCTTGCATTGTTGGTTGCAGGTGGGTCTTCTTCTTCCTGGTTGCTTGGTTCTGGGAGATCGCCTCTTTGAGTAAGTGATCAGTTCACCTCATTGTCTTTTCATGTCTTCATCTGATGATTCTGATCCAGCCTCGGTCGAGGTTGGATCTGTTGAGGAGTCTTCAGTGGGGTCGTCCTCCCCTGGTACTTCTTCTCCCCTACCTTCCCCTATTGCTAGTGATGGGGAAGAGGTCTCTGGGGGTTCTGCTCCTAGTAGAGGTCGTCGAGCCTCTTGAGCTTCCACTTCTATTGGTGACTGTAGGAGTAAGTTGGCTCATATTGCCAGCATCTTGTCTTCTGCGGACTTGGCGTCTCTTCGTCTGGAGTTCCACATTCCTTCTAAGGTTGTGCTTCGTGTCCCCGATCGGATGACCGTGCCCACTCCCATGGAGAAGATGAGATTTGCTTGTATCGCATCTTTTTTGTTCATGGCCTTCTTTTCCCTATCCCCCGCTTCGTGGGGTTGGTACTAGAGCACTGGTGTCTTACTTCTGGGCAGGTGTTGCGCAACTCCTGGCGGGTTATCTTGGGCTTCTATGTGTTCTTCGCCCAATTGGGGTGTGTTGCGACTGTTCCATTGTTCTCTTACTTTTATGTGTTAAAGAAGGGGGAAGGGGGGTTACCACTTCGCCCGTCGTCTTCCCAGGGGGTCACTTGCCGCGCTTGATCCTCTAGTGGGGATCACGGACTTGGTGAAGTATTGGAGGGATCACTTCTTTTTTGCCATGGTCCCTCGATGTGTCTTGCGGTCCACTTGGGGGGTTGTTGATATCAAGAGGGTGAACCACCTTCTTGAGTTGAGCGATTTTGAGCGAGACTCTCTTCAGCGGTGTCAGGGATGCGACCCGTTCGACATCTGCCTATTGGATTCTAAGGCCTTCTTGTGCCTTTGGAAGTTGAGTCTTGGTAAGATATTTGATTCCTTGGGTGTTTGTTCACATATTGTCTTTATATGCACTCCTGGCCTGACCTGCTCTGTGTTGTTGGTTGTTGTATAGTGGATATCAGGCCGGACCTTGGTACTTTCCTCTCCAACCTGCAAAGGAGGGGCACTCTGGCTACTGCTTCTGGGGGTGGTTCTTCGGGTGCTGTACCCCCGGCTTTTTCTTCTCCGTCTACGATTGTCAGGACCAAGAGGAAGGGGGGTCCTACTGCCCCCAGCTCGATGAGGACTAGACCCCGCGTTATTCTTCCCGAGACATCTCCTCCTGTTTCCACTCCTAGGCCCGTTGTTTCACCCTCTGCTAAGGGGAAAGGGGTGGCCTTTGCTCCTACTGGTTCTGCCGCCGATCTGCTGACTTCTTTGCCTTTAGTGTTGGCTTGGGATCTTCTGGAGGGAGCTACTTTGGCCTTCCAGGGTGTGAGCCGGGAGTGGTTAGACCAGGGTAGGCTTCCCATGGAGCGTTCAGCCCTTCGCCAGATCGGTGACGCCCTGCTCGCTCAGATTCTTTATTATGACATGGCTTCTGTGAGTTGTTCTCCTCATTCCTTCCATGCTATCATTTCTTTTGTACTTGGGATGTTTATTGCCTATTTCATTGATTGTAGGTTCAGCACCGTGCTACTGAGGCGGTGCTCCGACTGGAGAGTCATGCTCACTGTGATCACCAGATATGGCGTGCATTATAGAATGTGAGCAGAAGGCGGTGGAGGGGCTTGAGGCGGCCACTGCTGCCGCTACTCAGAGTTCTTCCCGAGTTCTGGAGTTAGAGGAGGAGCTCCACATGTTGAGGCAGAGGCATGAGGCAGAGTTGTCTGAGGTCGGGGAGCAAGCCGTGGCGGCATACAAGCTGTCCAGTTTAACCAGGAGATATATGATGGTGGTATGAGGGACTTGGCGGTTGGCATCTTAGAGAGGACCCCTGGCTATGATTTCTCGGGGTTCCCAGAGGTTTCCCTGTTGCTATCGGGGATGGGTGCGGTGGCTCATGTCTCCCCGGAGGAGGGTCGGTGGTGGTAGAGGTGGATGTGGTCGCCCCAGAGGTTTACCTTCTGCTAATGCTGATTTGATCTCGCCTTCTGGATTAGAGGCTGGTCCTCCACTAGATGCTCCTTGATTTTATAGATGTTCTTTCTTGGATGATGACTTTTTGGGAATTACGCTTTTGGATGATGACTTTTTGGATGATGATGTTTACTTTTGGATTGTGGTGCTTGCTTTTGTCTTTCAGATACACTTGACCATTTCTTTCGATGTTGATATGATTCTATCCTTGTTACTTTTGATATTGATCTGCATAGTCTTATGTGATTGGCAGTCCATAGGGGTGTCCTGTTTCGGTGGTCCATGAACCTTGGTGGCGTAACGCCTCGGGGGTGGCATAACCTTAGGCGTGGAGCCTTGGTGTGGCGTACTACCTTGGGCATAAAGCCTCGGTGGTGGCATGCTGCCTTAGGCATAAAGCCTTGGTGGTGGCGTAAAGCCTTAAGCGTAAAGCCTCAGTGTGACGTAAAGCCTTAGGCATAAAGCCTCGATGGTGGCGTACTGCCTTAGGCATGAAGCCTCAGAGTGGCATAAAGCCTTAGGCGTGAAGCCTCGAAGTGGCGTAAAGCCTTAGGCATGAAGCCTTAGAGTGGCATAAAGCCTTAGGCGTGAAGCCTCGGAGTGGCATCAAGCCTTAGGCGTAGAGCCTCCGTGTGGCGTAAAGCCTTGATGTAGTGACAATGATTAAGTGGTAGAAGAAGACACGTATTTCTGAAACACCTCCTTATTTTGAATGAAAATTTTCAAACTGTACTTGAAATAGCGATGCCATCTACTGCTACTGCTACTGCTACTACTACAAATTACTACCACTACTGCTGCTACTTGACTGCTACTGTTGCTGTCGCTTCTACTGCTATTGCTTCTCCTGGTATTGCTTCTACTGGTAATACCTCTTCAGGTGTTCTGAGTTCCAGGTACGGTCTACCTTCTTGCCCCCAGGAGTTTTCAAGCGGTAGGTCCCTGGACGTATCTGCTTGGAAACTATATAGGGTCCTTCCCAGTTTGCCGATAGCTTTCCTTCTTTTCTTGGCTGTGATGCACTTGCCCTTCTTAGGACTAGGTCTCCCTGATGGAACAACCTTTCACGTACCCTGACATTCTAGTATTTGGCTGTTCGCTGCTGATCGGCCATGTTTCTGAGCAATGCTTTCTCACACACCTCATCCAAGAACTCCAGGTTTTCCCATAGTCCATCTATGTATGTTCTTTCATTGAAGTGTAGTACTCTGTGAGACATTACGAGGACCTCTACTGGTGCCAGTGCTTCTGTGCCATACGCCAGGCGGAATGGACTTTCTCCTGTGGGTGTCTTTACTGTGGTACGGTATGCCCACAATATGCTTGGCAATTCTTCTACCCACTTCCCTTTGGCTCTTTCTAGTCTTTTTTTATTCCATCCAGTAGGGTACGGTTTGTCACCTCCACCTGACCATTGGCCTATGGGTATGCTACCGAGACTGGCCAATAGTCAATGTAGTAACTCTGACAGAAAGTTCTGAACTTGGGGTTGTTGAACTGCTTCCCATTGTCTGAGACTATGATTTTTGGTACCCCAAACCTGTAGATGATGTCGTCACGGACGAACTTCTCCATCTCATTCTCTGTGATCTTGGGTAGTGGCTTGGCTTCTACCCATTTGGTGAAGTAGTCTATGGTGACCACCAAGTATTTGCGGTTTCCTGATGCTGCTGTGAAGTCCCCCAGGATATCCACCCCCCACATGGCAAAGGGAATGGGGTTGATGATTGATGTCAGCTTGGCGGCGGGTAGATGGGGTACTGGGGCGAACAATTGACATTGCTCGCAAGCTTTGACATATTAGATGGCTTCCTCTTGCATTCTTGGCCAGTAGAGTCCCTGATGGAGGATCTTGTAGGCTAGGGCTCTTCCTCCCATGTGGCTTTTACAGATGCCTTCATGTACCTCTTCCAGGGCATATTATGCTCCTTTGGGTCCTAGGCACCGAAGCAGTGGTGCTGTGGTCCCCCTTTTGTATAGTACTCCATCCAGGATGGTGTACTTCGCAGCTCTCATCCTTATCTTTCTTGCCTTGACCTTATCTTCTGGTAAGACATCGTTCTGTAGGTAGTTGAGTATAAGGTCCATCCAGCTAGGCCCTTCTCGATCTTGTTGACCAGCTTCTCTTGATACGTTGGTTCATGAAACATTTCTACGTACACTGCACTGGCTAGGTTCTTGAGTTCATCGTTGGCTAGCCTAGATAGTGCATATTCAGTGACATTCTCAATCCTGGGTACTCGAACCATTTGAAACTTCACGAACTGCCCGATCAATTCCAGAGCACGTGCTAGGTATGATGCCATGCGCTCATCCTTCGCCTCATATTCTCCGTTCACCTAGTTCACTACAAGCTGGGAGTCACTCCGGATGGATAGGTGTGTGACTTGAGTGTCTTTTGGCACTCGGAGTCCAGCCAATACTGCTTCGTACTCTGCTTCATTGTTAGATGCTGGGAAGGTGAATCGGAGAGCATACTGTATTCGGAATCCTTCAGGGCTGGTAAGCGTGAAACCAGCCCCACTTCTCGTGGCATTGCTTGAACCATCCACGTACATCTCCCATGACCCTCGATCCTGCTCCTCCGATTCCTGTTCTTCTATCTTTGTCTTTGGTAGGGTGCACTCAGTGATGAAGTCCGCCAGAGCTTGGCCTTTGATGGCTGTCCTGGGGTGGAATTTGATGTCATGCTCACTCAACTCGACCGCCCAGGCGATCAATCATCCGGAGACGTCTGGCTTGTGCAACACTTTCTTTAATGGTAAGTTGGTGAGGACCGTGATGGTATGGGCCTGGAAATATGGTTTGAGCTTCCTTGCCGTAATCACCAGTGGATATATGACCTTCTCTATTCTTGTGTACCTAGTCTCTGCATCAATTAGAACATGGCTTACATAGTAGATGTGCCTTTGCATTTTATCCTCTTCTTTTAGTAGTACTGCACTCACTACGATGGGTGTCGCTGCCAGGTAGACTTGCAATTCTTCATTGGGCTCGGGGCGCCCAAGCAATGGTGGGTTCTCTAGGTACAGCTTCAACTCTTCAAACGCCTTCTGGCATTCCTCCGTCCATACAAAGTCTTTAGGACTTTGGAGGTTCTTCAACGTCTTGAAGAATGGCAGACTCTTGTCTTCGGACCGTGACACGATCTTTGATAGGGCGGCGATCCTTCCATTCAACCTTTGTACTTCCCCGACTGTCCGCGGGGGTGCCATCTCCTGGATGGCCTTGATCTTGGAGGGGTTGGCTTCTATTCCTCGTACTGAGACCATGAAACCTAGGAATTTTTTGGACGTTACTCCGAAAGCACACTTCGCAGGGTTGAGTTTCATCTGGTTCCTTTTCAGTACGGTGAATACCTCTTCCAGGTCGGCGAGGTGTGGATGAGCTTGGACGCTTTTCACGAGCATGTCATCCACGTACACCTCCCTGTTGCACCCAATCTATTCCTCGAACATCTTATTGACCATCCTCTGGTAGGTGGCCCCTGCATTCTTCAGTCTTAACGGTATGACATGGTAGCAGTAATTCTCCTTGTCCTTTCGGAAGGCAGTATAAGACTCGCCATCCTCATGCATGAGGATCTGGTTGTAGCCGGAGTAGGTGTCCATGAAACTTAGCATCTCATGTCCTGCAGCAGCGTCGATCAGCAGATCGATCCTGGGTAGTGGGTACTCATCCTTGGGACATGCCTTGTTCAAGTCAGTGTAGTCGACGCACATCCTCTACTTCCCGTTAGGCTTGGGTACCATGACCATGTTTGCGTGCCAGGTAGGGAACTTTTCTTCTCTGATGAACCCTGCTCGACTCAATTTCTTGACCTCTTCTTTGATGGCTGCCTGTCGGTCGAGGGTAAAATTTCTTCTCTTCTGCTGGACGAGCTTCCTGGTTGGGTCTACATGTTGTCTGTGCTTTGCTATGGATCTAGGTATGCCTGGCATGTCTGCAGTCGACCATACGAAGACATCCATGTTTGTCTGCAGGAGGTGTCCCAGTTCTTCTTTCTGCTTGTTGCTCAGTAGTGAGCCCATCTGTACGACCTTGGAAGGGTCATCTTTGTTGAGTGGCCAGGGGGTGAGGTCCTCCACCGGTCTTCCTCTCTTCTCTGTCAGCTCGTTTCTCTAGTCACTAACCAGGTTCTCTATGTATAGTGCCATCCCTCGTGTGTTGCCATTGTTCTTTTTCACAAAGGTGGCATAGCATTCTCGGGCCTTCTTTTGATCACCTCGAACTTCTCCCACACCATTGTCGGTGGAGAACTTCATCTTCAGGTGGATTGGAGATACGATGCCTTTGAGGGCCGTCAGGGATGGTCGCCCTAGGAGGCTATTGAATGACACCACAGACCTGACCACCATGATGGTCACCTGGCGAGGGTGTTCTCCGAAGGTGACGGGTAGCTCTATAGTGCCTCTCATGGAGGCTGTTGCGCTCGAGAATCCATGGAGGTAGGTGGGCTCTGGCTTAAGTTGATCATCTCCAAACCCAAATTGGCGGTACGCTTCTAATGAGAGTACGTCCACGGATGCCCCTGTGTCAATCAACACCCTGTGCACTGGTCGATTGGCTACCTCCACCTGTACTACCAGGGCGTCCTCATGTGGAAAGCTTACGCGTTCCAAGTTTGCATCCGAGAAGGAGATCACCATCTCGGTCTTTGCTATTTTGCTTGGCTTCTCCATTACTCCCATGAACCTAGCATGGGCTTTGGCTTTTCTGGTTGAATCTTGCCCAGGTCCTCCAAGTATGGTGAGGATAGGGGCTCCCTTGGTGCCACTTGGCTCTGCTGCATCTCTTCTCTCGTTAGTGTGGCCTCTTTCTCTATCTCGATCTGCTCTCCTTTCTTGCCTTCTTGGTTCTTCCCTTTCTTGATCACGACCTCAGTCACCTTAACCTGAACGATTGTCGCGCCTTCCTTTTATGTACCTGTTCAAACTTCCTACTCTTACAAGATTTTCTATCTCTCTCTTCAGTTGATAGCATTCCTCTGTGCCATGCCTGTTGTCCTTGTGGAAGAGGCAGTACTTGTTAGGGTTACACTTCTCAGGTCCTGCCAGCATGGGTCGTGGCCATTTGATTAGGTCACGATCTTGTATCTGCATGAGGATCTGTGACCTGGTGGTGTTGAGGGGTGTGAACTCTTGGCTGCTTGCCCTCTCGGTTCTCTCTGCTCGACGATCACTTCTTCCAAATGGTCGATCGCCTTTCTCCTGTTGACGCTCAGTCCTCGACCTTTTATTATCTATACGGTCATCTGGTGCTGACCTCTTGTTGTCTTGGGCCTTGCCTTCAATTGCCTTCTTCCATGCTTGCACTATCTCTGCCATATTGGCGAATTGGTTGCATCACTCTAGGAGTTCCTTCATGGTCCTAGTCTCATGGAGCGCCAAGTCTTTGATCAGTTCAAGGTCCCTAATACCTCCAGGCAAGGCTGCATGCTGGGTTTGATCGTCTAGGTCTCGAACCTCCAAGGATTCCTTGGTGAACCTGCTGATGTACTCCTTGAGGGATTCCCCAGAGTTTTGGATCACGTTCAGCAGGTTGACTGTAGTCTTCTTCTGCTTGACGCTGCTCTGGAAATGGGTTATGAACTGCTCGCATAGCTTTGCAAACGACCCTATCGACCTGGGTCGTAGTCTGGAAAACCATGAGGTCGCTACACCCTTGAGGGATGTAGGGAATGCCCGACAGGATACCACGTCCGATCCACCATATAGTGTCATCATGCCATTGAAGTAGTTGATATGGTCATTAGGGTCGGTGGTTCCACTGTAGAGTTCAAAGGTGGGTAACCAAAATCTGGTCGGTAGTGCAGCGGACATGATCTGTTCTAAAAAGGGGTGTTATCCAGGTACCGAGTGTGTCTCACCCTTGGTTTGCTTCTTCAACCCTTCCAATTTTTCATCCAGCTCCCGGAGTCTCTGGTCTAGTTCTTCGTCTCGCGTTTCACGTCTGGGGGGTCACTCGTACCGATCCCGTTCTCATCCCCTCCTGGAGGTCCCCTCCCGTATTGACTGTTGGTGAGATGGGAGGGGTCACGTCGGGACAAACCTTGTCGTGAGCACGATGGGCTCTCTTCACGGTAAGTCCGGCTTAGTTCTGATGCATGCCTTCTACCAAGTCGTCCATCGAACACCGACCTCCGTACGGACCCTTTAGGATTGGGTACCGTGGATCGGTGCGATGGTGGTCTTCCTCGGTCCGATCGCATTGGAAGGTCCTCTATTCTTCTCAGAGGTTGAGAGGGTTCTCCCTGTTGTCTGGTACGCCTTCCCGACCTATCTCCCCCAAGAGGTGACCTCCTAGGGCTTGTCTCCTATCGAGGATCCACCCTGTGATGGTGAGATATTGCACGTTGCCTCAAGTAGTCTCAGAATGGTTGCTGATGAGCGCATTTATGTGTGAAATCCTAGGGCATAAAGCATACATTTTACCACATTGGACAGAGTTACTCGGTGCTTTCTTGTGCTTTTCAGGTTTTAGGTGAATTCTTATGAAAATGGAGGAGATGATGCTAAGAAAATGTTTTTAAGCTATTTAGAGGTGTTAATGGCATGGATGAGTAGCCGATCGAGTCAGCTTCTTAATGGTTCAAACGGCACTTGATTCCGAGTTGAAACGAAGAAGTTACGACCGTTTCCGTAACGAAGAGCGAAAATGGTCTATAGGGGTTTATTTGTAATTATTGACAGTCGGCCGGGGACAAAGTGAAGCAAAAGTTCGGATTCCAGGGGCCTTAATGAAATAACCAGAAGTTATATTTCTTGTACCCGAAAGATTCCATTTGGAGGGCTCTGGACAGTCCAATTTCAACTTGAGATATCTTGGGCTCCCCAACTCCAAATTGGACGAAATTTAGGTATATTTTGGGTGATTATTCACAAGGGACACAATGGTGAGGCCTATATAAGCACCCCATGCTCCACGTTTTCTGAAGGACAGAATGGGTATTTTATTTATTCTTGAAGGAATCCTAGTCATCACCCTTACTCTCTCTCTCCACCAACTTCTCAAGGGCACTTCTAGAATTCTACTTGGGATAGATTTATTTTGAAAGATATTCTCTCACCTATGAAAAGTTGAAAAGTCAAAGATGCTTTGATTTTATTGCTTGGAGAAGATATCTACAAAGAAAAGGAAGCACTTGTTAGAATTGGAAGTTTACTTTTCTAGAAATAGACGGTCTATGTAAACAATCTTCTCTTCTTCTTCTTTCTATTTTTTTTCTTTTTTCTTAGGATTCAAGGCATTGTAAAAGAGGAAGGAGAAAAGAATATTCTCTTTTCTTAGGGAATATTTCTCCTACACTTCCCTCTTCTCTCTTCTCCTCTCTTCCCCCTATAAATACCCCTTGCCCTTTGGGTTGTAACAAGTTAGTTTTTTAGTTCAGCTTTTAGTTAGTTTCTAGTTCAATTTTAATTCAATTTTTTAGTGTAATTTTTATTTCATTCACTTAGTGAATTTTCTCTTCTTTTCCTATTTTTGGCTTAAGTTCTTAGTTTTGATTTCAAGTTCTTAGTTTTGATTTCATAAGTCTAGTTTAATGGTTGTAATAGTTTTAGTTTAAAGCTTCCTAGTCTAAGTTCCTATGTTGATGACAAGACATGGAGATTTAGAAGAGGAAGCCATGGTGAGTTTATTCAAGTATTCAAGCACATCAAGGTATCTCATTCTCTAAACCCTTAATCTCATTCTCCCTTTCCTCTATCTCTCTCTATCTTCTTCTTCTTCTCCCTCTATTTCTTTTATTTTTTGTATATGGTTGTGGTATGTGGATGCACTTTTATTCCCTTATTTCTTTTTATGTGATTATGAAGTGTGGTTGCGTTTTTGTTATTCCTTTCAATTCGCTTTAGTTTGATAGGTTAGATGCTCATGTGTTAGGACGCCAATTTAATTCCTTAATTTTGTTAGATGCTTATGAGTTAGGATGCATTAATTTTTATTAGTTTAATTAGTTTAATTTAACACTTTAATTTGGTTCACTTTGCATTGCTTTTAAGTTAATTAAATAGAGTGGCGTATATCTCCTCGTGTTCGACCCGTAGCTACGATTGACCCGTACGCTTGCGGTATTATTTTAACTCAAACAGTTGCTGATCACGGAGGATCTGACGCTGTAGGTCATTGATTTGACCCACAGTGGCCGGTGCATTGGGATTCGGTACTACTTCCACTACGTCTTTAGCAGCGGCTCCAGGGTTGAGGTTGGCTTCCTCAACCTATTGGTTCTCTGGGACCTCCCTCTCTTGAGAGACACGATCTGTGGCTCTGTGACGTGAGCTCTCAGGAGGAGGTGATCCGTTCCCCTCCCTCGGGGCATTGTTGGTGGAGGGAGCGATCTTCCTATGTGCCATGGTTGATCAGTGATGGAAACAAGCTAGTAAAGGTAATGGCTAGCGTCGTTCCCACAGACGGCGCCAATCTGTTGCGTCTAGAAATCGCTCAGTGGTCCTTCGAGTGCCGTAACCTGCAAAAGACCCTGGGGTGACAAAGGAGAACCGGTGTGGTTCCGGCTTAGGACTCTCCGATGCCTAAGTTAGATCTCTTTGAGCAAATAGATGAATAGTAGTATTCAATATGAGTTAAGATGTCCCCTAATGGGGTTGTGTACCTTGCCTTTTATAGTAGTGTATGGCGGTGTGAAGAGTCCCAGTTGATGTAGAGTGTTTGCCGTAGGTGATAGAGTCCCTGAGTAGCAGGGCTTATCCTTGATAGGTTGTCTTCCTGTGAGACGTGGTGTCACGGTAGACCTGGTAGTCGTCTTCCTGTTAGAAGTAGTGTACTGATAGACTTGGCGTCCTTGGTGGATAGACCTCATCTACGGGGTAGATGGGGTTTCTGGTGCATGAGTCTGTTCAGACTACGTGACTCGATAGGCGGTGGCTTAGAGTCTTTGGTGATGCGATCTGTGCCTTGTTGATGGCGGTGATGACTGCCGTGTTCGAGGGAGACTTGCCCGGGGATGATGTGTTCGGGGAAGCCGTGCCCGGGGATGACGTGTTCGGAGAAGGGATCCGGGCCCAAGGGGGTTGGCGCCCAAGGGTGGCCGCGCTCATGGGTGTTGGTGAATGGTGCTTCACTGACTTTGTCTTGGCCCACTCTTCTGGGTCGTGCCACATGGCAATCTCTGATTGGTTGGTGTGAATTTAGGTTCATCAAGAATGGTGATGGCGGCGTTGGTTGTTCAGAGATGGGAATGGCGATGGAGAGGTCGGTTGTTCAGCAATGGGAATGGCGATGGAGGTTTTCGTTTTCACTCTATTTTGTTTTTTTTTTAAAACTTTTTAGAAGATGGTGGTTCATCCCAAATGGGGGTAAATATGGGATAGAACCTTTATTAAGGGTATTATGGGCATTTAGATTAACTGTTCTAATCTAACGGTAGGACGTTTGTAAGAATATTTCAAAATACAGGGGAGATTTATGAAATAGATAAAATTTCAAGGGTAATAAACGTAATTGTTTGAAACCATAGGATGGTAAACGTAAATTTCCCTTTCTTTAAACTTATTTAAGAAGGAGAATCCTCTTTTTCTATATATACTTTAACTATTGGTGAAAATTTCTTTCTTTTACTTTCCATTAAAAAAATTCATCAAGATATAAATTGATCTAAACAAGGACAACTGTTGAGATGGCCGAGTTGGTCTAAGGCGCCAGATTAAGGTTCTGGTCCGAAAGGGCGTGGGTTCAAATCCCACTCTCAACAAATTACTCATTTTACATGTCCCAATAAAACACCCAGATTTTTGGCCAATTGGTCATTTGGTTCGACTTTAGTTTTTCCGTTCAATTTGAAACCGAACCGAAATCAAATAGGACTCTATTTTCCAACCCAGAACTGAAACGGTTCGATTTGAGTTTGGTTTTTATTCGATTTACTATTTGGGTTTTAATCCGATTTGGACCCTATTTTAGGCGTTTGGGTAAACTTTTTACATCTTCACCAACAAAAAAAACAAAAAAACAAAACAAAACGCTTTATTTGTTAGAGCCATGATTCACCATTTTTTTTTACAAATATTAAAGAGGAATATAATTTACCATCCACATTGATTAAAACATTAAAAAAAATAGAATTTATTCAATTCAACTCAAACCCAAGGTTTCAGTCTTGAAATTGAAACGAACACACAAAAAAATAAAAAGATTCTTGATTTTGAAACCAAAACTGAAACTATTTTTTTGGTTCAGTTCGATTCAATTTTGGTTCTAAATTGACACCCTTAATCTTTCTCTATTTGATGTGTGGACTACTTTTGGTAGATATCTATCCTCACCTACTATTAACAAAAAAAAAAAATAAAAATAATTCCCTCTCTCTCGTTTTGCATCAAAGAGACATATGCACAAAACCAAACTATTGCCAAATCAAAATTCACCAATTAAGCCCAACATCCCCCACACTTAATTCATAGGGGGGGGGGGGGGGGGGGGGGGGGGGGGGGGGGGGGGGGGGGGGGGGGGGGCGGGGGGGGGGGGGGGGGGGGGGGGGGGGAGGGGTGAAGGGACAAGGGAGGGAGGATGAAGGGGGCTTAACAGACATAATCAACAAAGAGGATCATGAAGAGGATGAGCTCCTGGCACAAAAGTACTAGGAGCAAGAATAATGTAAATCTCAATCCATGGCGGGGGTAAATGGAGAAACAGCTTCGCACTCCGTAAAACACTCCGATCATGAATTTTAGTAAAACGAGAAATAATATAAAAGTGGAAGCACAACTGAAAGAAATATCCAATAGAAAAACTGTCCTCATGGTACAGTGAAAATGAAGGCACTAAAACTCGTGCCATAAATCCTTCCTTCTCTCCCATTTGCAATGTAGAACACCTATCATTCTTTGAAAAACCAATCAAAAACGGATCACAATAAGCATAAAAGGATTATGAATAACCTCATCTAAATAATCATAAAAATTGGAGGTTTACTCAAATCAATCCTAGCAATACAACTATCCGCTCTTGCATAACTTTGCTAAATAAGGATCATGGAAATATCTTGAAAGGCATTATGACTAACATTGTCCTCCTCAATAAAATCAATAGGAGGTTTGAACAAATCAACATGTGAGACAATGGATTCTCAAAATGACAATTATCTAAGTTTCCAAAGAGAGAGGGGAGATCGAATTTCTGCTTTCTATGTTATCATGAAAATCTGATTCTAAATCAATAAATTCACTAGGCTCACTAAAATCGAAATTTCGGGGCAAAAGGTGGACTTCCCAGGTAGCTCATCAAACCTCGCTTCACTAATATCTTGAGGAGACTCAATCTCAACAAATAAATCATCATGAAAAGCAGCTTGTTGGGAATGACTCTCATTAACCTCAAACCGGGTGGTGGACTTTCAATATCATTAAACTGGGATGGGGCGTTCAGGTGACTAGGTAATGTACCCGTTTCCTCCTCTTGTACCATAGTTATCGCTTGAGAGAGTTGCTTCTCCATGGTATTTTGGCTTGTTGTGAGAAGGTCTATGTATTTCTCAAGCTCATTCAGATCGGCCTCCTCACCCATGTTACAAACTCAAGGGGTTGGTGATATGGTTCAAGGAGAGGTGGCCCATTAAGATTGATGGGGGGGTTGTTGGCATTGGAGGACCAAACGACCATGATATTGGAAATTGGGTGGTCCAGCTTGGTTATTCCATTGATCCCACAAAAATCGGGATGATCACTCCACCCCGATTGTAAGTGCCAAAAGAATTGTATTGAAATTGAGGATTCACATTCTCATCACCATAGCTACCCCCATAAAGATTAGGGCATCCTTCCATAACATGGATTGTCCTGGGAAGTGACCAATCAAAATTTCCAAAGCCCATAGTTGGGTTGGGGAGCAAAATTGTAGTGGGGTGGTGCAAAATTGTTCTCTATCTCACTACTTTTGGCTTCCCTAATCTGCTTAAACATTTCCTCCAAAATCATGGTTGCCTTAGCATAGGTCCATCTTTCCCAAAGTCTTATATGGAAGTGTATCTCCCATTATTCTAAATTAACCACCTATCTCAAATTGAGGTCTCCCATAAAAAAATGTTTAAAGAAAAATAAAAGACTAGAAAAAAATACTAAAAACAAGAGGGAGCCCAAGGTAGATAGTGCATCTATCCCTCGAAATCGAAACAATGGTTCCAAAGTTATAAGGTTGCCATATAGGTTGACACAAGGGGAACCCGTATAGTCTTCACGAGCCACCTACGGGCGACTCCAAATGAATTCCATGTAGGGTGGAGGACTACTATCGTTTATGTTTCCAAACTCTCACTATGTTGCTTTCTTGTTATCAAGAGTGGTCACCTCCAAAGATAAGTCACATGCCAATCCAAACCACCCAACGAATCAAGGGGGCACCAAGATTGGCTGGGTTTGGGCATATGAAGGACTTTAGATTAGGCACACACTATTTGAAACAGAAGAGAAACAAGAAGAGGTTTTCAAAAACTTTTATTTTTTAAAAGAAAGAGGAAAAAGAGAAGAAACTAAAGCACTTGAATTACTTAAAAATAAAAAAATAAAGTGGTCAATACTCTCCCCAAAGAACGGCGCCAAAACTTGTTTGAGTTTAAAAATTATACCGCATAACGTACGGGTCAATCGTAGCTACGGGTCGAACACGAGAAAATATACGCCACTCTATTTAACTAACTTAAAAGTAATGCAAAGTGAACCAAATTAAAATGTTAAATTAAACTAATGAAACTAATGAAAATTAATGCATCCCTAACTCATAAGCATCTAACAAAATTAAGGGATTAAGTTGACGTCCTAACACATGAGCATCTAACCTACCAAACTAACGTAAATTGGAAGGAATAACAAAAACGCAGCCACACTTCATAATCACATAAAAAGAAATAAGGGAATAAAAGTGCATCCACATACCACAACCATATAAAAAAAATAAAAGAATAGAGGGAGAAGAAGAAGAAGATAGAGAGAGATAGAGGAGAGGGAGAATGAGACTGAGAGTTTAGATTGTAAAACCTGGATGTGCTTGCATGAATGTAACTGAAAAGCTTGAATACTTCATAAATTTACCTTGGCCTTCTCTTCTAAATCTTCAAGTCTTGTCATCAACTTGAGAACTTAGACTAGAAGGCTTAAAACCTAAACTAGAATTAAAAAACTACAACCCAAGTGAAGACTTAAATTAAAATTAAAGCATAAACTAAACCTATTACAACCATTAAATGAAAATCAAAAAGCAAAGTAGAACTTAGAAAAGCCAAAAATCACAACTTAGAAGGAGAAGAAGAAAATAAATTTTACTAATTGAAAGAACTAAAAATTACACTAAAAACTGAATTAAAATTGAACTAGAAACTAACTAAAAACTGAACTAAAAGACTAACTTCTTACAACCCAAAGGGCAAGGGATATTTATAGGGGGAAGAGAAGAGAAGAGAGAAGAGGGAAGTGTAGGAGAAATATTTCCTAAGAAAAGATAATATTCTCTTCTCCTTCCTCTTTTACAATGCCTTGAATCCTAAGAAAAAAGGAAAAAAATAGAAAGAAGAAGAAGAAGAATAGGACAAATAAAGTAAGGAGCTAAGCTGTTGAAACTTCTGAGAATGATAAAATGTCCAGAGGGAAAAGAACTGAAAAATATTATGTTGTAATGTAGGGCTGCAACAGGGCCTGAGTTCTTAAGTCTCTTTAGTTGGGCCTAGGCCTGACTCGGCCTTGACTCATGGCCTGAAAAACCCAACCCTAACCCGCCTTCAAGGCTGGGCCGGGCTGACCTTGATTGGCCTGCGGAAGGGGGGCTAGGCTAGGCTGGGAAGAAGAAGAAGAAGAAAGAAAGAAAGAAAGAAAGAAGAAGAAGAAGAAAAAGAAGAAGACGAAGAAGAAGAAGATAGCGCCGGTTGGGTCGAACCCTAGCCTGACCTGGCCCGATTCAAGGCTAGAAACTTCCAGCCCTGACTCAGCCTCAAGGCCAGAGCATCTTAGCCCAGGCCCTGTTAGGACTCGGGGCGGGCCGACATGGCCAAACTTGCACCCCTATTGTAATGCATAAACTTGTTTGTTCCAATATTGAGAGAGATATTTAACATTTTTAACACCAAAACATTAATCATTCCAAAGATATATCTATGAGTCTCTAACTTACCTGAAAAATCAGAACCTGTTTACACCCTACTTTCGGTCTATTTCGGTTAATAGACAAATAGACCGAAATGTATTTATGTCAAGATTGACTTGTTAGTAAGTGACTGAAAGATGATCAGTGATTGAAAATAGTCAGAAGCAGTTAGACCGAAAACGGTAAAAAATGGTCAATGACCGAAAACAATCAGAAAAAAGGTCAATGATCGAAAACGGTCAGTCGGTCAGAAACGGTCAATAACTGAAAACGGTCAATCGATCAAAAAATGGTCAATGATTGATAAACGTCAGTGACTGACGAACAGTCAGTGACTGGCAAACGGTCAGCAAGGTGGTTACAACAAGCTCTCAAAGAAGTGGCCAGTTGTGAAACTACCTCTCAAAGAAGTGGCATGGGTAGTTATGAAACTACCTGGTAACTACAGAAACCACATGAGGATGCCTATAAAAGGAAAAATTCAAAACAAAGGAAAGGATCCAACAAATCAACACAATAAGTCTTTACTTTTATCTTTTATCTTTCTTTTTAGGAGTAGTGTAATTGTAAATGGTTTTCTGTTCTTTTCCTTAAAAGAACCTGTTGGGGTTACTCTCCAAATATAGTATTATCAGAAGCAGTGATGCATCCTTCCAAGTCAAATTGAAGATCTCTGCAGTCCTTCATTTTACCAAAGATGTATCTGGAGAGAATTAATTTGATTACTTATTTTTCTTGTTCTTGGCATTGCAATCTTTGCATTTCTTTTTGATAAGTCCTTGGATTACCAAGGCACTGGTGGAACCCACTCTTTGATTCAATTCATTTTGTGGCATCTTCAATTCACATCGTCGATGCCGAATTTAGTGGAAACATTTTGGCACGCCTGGTGGGACACTAGCCAGAATTGAATCTTATTGCCAAGAAGAAGAATTGCCGATGAAGGGGATCCAATCCTGAATCAAGCACTTAAAGGTGCTCAGTTGGGGGCAAATCCCATTGTAAATGAGCACCATGAAGCTGGAATCCATCGGCAGGGGGCACGTCTTATGTACCATCCTTGCCGGTAACAGTCACAACAACAGTTGGCAGTAAAAGTTTACTCTCGATTTCAGCCGTTTTCATTCTCTGCTAGTACGTGAAAGGTTGAAGATAAGGGAACATTCCTTCATCATTCCTAATTTGATGGTTTACATGGTTGCGACATGTGTGCACAAGAGATAAATGATATACCGCTATGGTTGTTTGAATCTTGAAACCAACCGTGTGGTAATTTTAAGGATAGCTTTCCATTATGACATAATGGGACACATGTCACCTTGATATGTGGTGGAGATAAACCACAATGGTTTTATTTGAAACCATAGTTGACCTTAATTTTTATAATATGTATTAATGGGACACATGTCATCTTGATATGTAGTCTAGAAATGACCAGGGGCAACTTTATTTTAATTTTACCTGAAGCAAGGGGAAAATGTGGAGAATCTTTTGAAGGAACTCATCACTAACCAGGGGCAATGCAGGTGCTTCAATTAGCGGCGTATCCCGCAATGGTGATAGTACGTGAATGAATGGTGATGTTGTTTGAAGCCGGAATCATCAAAAGGATACCGAGCATATAGGGACAGAGTCTTATGCAACCACATATGGACTTTATAGCATTGTCCACAATGGTTGCAAGGGGCATTGTTTACACCCTATTCTCGGTCTATTTAGGTCAATAAACAAATAGACCGAAATCTATTTATGTCAAGACTGACTTGTTAGTAAGTGACTGGAAAACAGTCACTGATTGAAAATAGTCAGAAGTAGTCAGACAAAAAATGGTAAAAAATGGTCAATGTCCGAAAACGATCAGAAAAATGGTCAATGATCGAAAACGATCAGAAAAATGGTCAATGACCGAAAACGGTCAGTCGGTCAGAAAATGGTCAATGATCGATAAACTGTCAGTGACCGACGAACAGTCAGCAAGGTGGTTACAACAAGCTCTCAAAGAAGTGGGTAGTTGTGAAACTACTTCTCAAAGAAGTGGGTAGTTGTGAAGCTACCTCTCAAAGAAGTGGGTAGTTATGAAACTACCTGGTAACTACATAAACCACCTGAGGATGCCTATAAAAGGAAAAATTCAAAACAAAGGAAAGGACCCAACAAATCAACACAACAAGTCTTTACTTTTATCTTTTATCTTTCTTTTTAGGAGTAGTGTAATTGTAAATGGTTTTCTGCTCTTTGCCTTAAAAGAACCTGTTGGGGTTACTCTCCAATAGTACTATCAGATGCAGTGATGCATCCTTCCAAGTCAAATTGAAGATCTCTGCAATCCTTCATTTTACCAAAGATGTATCTGGAGAGAAAATTAATTTGATTACTTATTTTTTTTGTTCTTGGCATTGCAATCTTTGCATTTCTTTTTGAAAAGTCCTTGGATTACCAAGGCACTGGTGGAACCCACTCTTTGATTCAATTCATTTTGTGGCATCTTCAATTCACATCGTCGATGCCGAATTTACTGGAAACAAAACCATAGTTCGATTAGAAGTAATGGAATTAAAATAAATAATGGAGGACATACTAGCAGGAATAGGCACATTGTATCATCCTGGGACCTTCTAGTGCAGCTTCCTCCTCTTGACATTCTCGAACTTCTAGCATTTGTTGAAGTTTGTCGTGGTGTCTATTGTTCTTGTGTGTTCCTTCCAGTCCATTTCCTTGGCTTTTGTTTGCTTTGATGTTGTTTGAGAGATCACTCTAGTTTGTATTTGTTTTCGTAGGGGCTTCTTGGGGATTATTATCCTCTCCAATTCCGTAAAGTGTGGCAGTGCGGCAGTGCTAGGTGGAGATGTCGACACTTAGCAGTTGCTGCATCCAGTGGCCCATGAGATCGGATCGTTGGATGCGGCAGCTTCTAGGTGTCTACATATCCACCTAGCTGGTACTGCCGCATTGCCACACTTTAGGAATTGGAGAGGATAATTAGCCTTTGTGCTTTGGGTTTGTCTCCCTTTTGTATTTCCACCTCCCTCCCCTTTATTTTTCTTCCCTCTTAATAAATTATTTATTAAAAAAAATCTAGAAAATTAATGAAACGTATCTCTAGTAGCAAAATTTACAAGACTTTTGAATAAGCAACTCTAAAAAAATCACAAATTTGTAAATATCTTTGTCTTTTCTTTTCAATTCTATTTTCTAGGGTTTCGACCAACTCCAACTGATTCCTAGTCGATGCCGATCCATTTCAAATCAAAATTGATGGAGGCCAATCCCATGTCCATCCAAGTTATTATACCTTGAACATTAACAAAACCAAGTTTTTTTTTTTCAAGGGTAGTTATCTATGTAACGATGGAAGGTGATGATTCCAAAAATCACAAGATAAATCTGAGCCATCTATTTTTATGAATTTTTTTTAAATCTCACTTGTTTTTTTCCACTCAGAGTTGGGAGAGTGCATAGTAATGTCTAGAGTGGTACACATGCATGGATATGCACATTATGTGTGCCAATACATAAAGGGTGTATTTGATTGAATTAGACTATGAAATTTGACATTGCCTAATCTAGACAATGTCCTCTCTGTCCAAGAGTCGGAATGGACATACCATCTATCCATGTAGTACAATAGGCACCTTGTGAAGCGCACTTTGCAAATCAAAGCCTATCTGACCATAGCCCTTGCACTCTCCAAATTCAACCATACTCATCTTTTGGCCCCAAACCTTTTAAGTTCTTCAGCATGTAGACTTCCCACCTTGACTTTCTTAGAGTTGCTAGAGAGGCTTAGAACTAGTTAGACAATCCAATTTCCTTGCCTTTGTACAACCTTTCTCAAATTTTAAAGAATGACAAGAATTATCTGTCAACTTGGAACCATAAAACTTTGGACATGTTAATAGTGGTATCCTCCAATGCACTCAAGATTTTAGTTCAATCTAGCACTCCCTTTAGCAAGATATCTCCAACATTTCTTCTGGTTCTTGAGGAAAAGAATATCACCTCTAAGCTATCTTTTTTTTTTTTTTGCCAAAGATCAGAAAATGAATATAATTAAAAGGAAAAAGATTACATGGTTTAAAGTCCAAGCATTCTCAGACTAATACAAGCACAAAGAAGGGGCTAAGATACCCCACACAGCCCACGCCAATCGCGCACAAATAGGCTAACCAAATCTAAATCTCTGATGCCCTAAAGCATCATCAAACATCCAAACATTCATAGGGACCACGAAATCCGAATTCCAAACAAAAGAACAAGCACCCTTAGCCGAGAGCTTGGCCAACAAATCCGCCACAGGGTTTTCTTCCCTGAAGCAATGAGTGATCTTCCATTGAATAGAGTTCAAAAATGCAAGGAGAGAAAGCCAAAGCTGCCGCACCTCCTAGGGAATAAGCCGGGCTTGGATTGCCTTTAGGACTGCTGTTGCGGAGTCGCACTCAATCCACAACCGATGAACACCCTTCTCCTTAGCAAGCAGGATACCATGAAGGATGGCCCTAAACTCTGCCAGAAAATTAGAGGAAACACCCAAATAAACACCGAAAGCCACAATAGGGACAGCATGGTCATCACGCAGAATACCTCCAGGCCCAGCCCTACCTGGGTTTCCAAGGGAGCACCCGTCAGAATTCAACTTAACCTAGCCAAGGGGTGGTCTACACCACCACACTTCCCGAATCACTTGAGCTGGCTTAGGGATTAAGGGAATGAAGCTTACGAGCATAAACCAGATCCTGTGAATTAGAAACTGGGTGTTTGAAGGAGATTGAAACATCCTTAAACAGATCTAGCAGAGCAACGAAGGAAGCAACCAACGGCCTCACCCTTGCATCAAACTTCCTGTTATTATGCTCCCCTAAATTAAGAAGGGAATCAGCACAACCCCCATGAACCAAGCGTTTGGCATAGGAACCGCTTTAGCTTTCAAGTTCCACCAAGCAATTAACTCCTCATCAGATAGCACATTTGGCCAATGCGCCCCAAAGATATCCATGAACTTCTTCCATAGGGATAGAGAGAAATCACATTCCAAGAACAAGTGGGAGAGGGATTCAAACTCACGTTGACATAGCACACACTTGGAGACTATATGAAGACCTTTCAAGCACAAGGACTCATCCGTTGGGATTTTTCCAAGCACCAATCTCCAAGCAAAACAAGAGTGATGAGGGAGCAGGTCCTTGTTCTAAAACACCTTGCCCCAAGGGACCTTGGGGTTCCTTTTGCGGATGCATTCCCAAGCCGATCGAGAAGAGAACATACCAAAGAGGGAAGGACCCCAACAACACTGATTTGCTAAAGCAAGGTGAGGGAGGGGCACTCTACTCAAAGATCTTCTTAAGGACCTAGGCATGCACCTAAGGAAGAGACCAAGAGGCGTCCTTAATGATATCAGAGAATTTTGCCTTTTTATCATGAAACCAGTCCTCTAGAAGGCTGGATGCCATGGGAATGGAGGTGTTCCCAAACCAGTAGTCTTTCCAAAACTTAATCGAGGACCCATCGCCGATGATCCATCTTTCATTGCGCTGCACCACAGACCAAACCTTGTTGATCCCAGGCCAAATAGAAGAGGGAGAAGAGGGAGAAGAGGGGGTTTTAAGGGACCCATTTCCATCCATATAGCGGGCTCTCAAAAACTTGTTGACCATACTATTATCGTGCTTGTTGGACCACTCCAATTTGCAAAGAAGGGCTGAGCTCACATCACGCAGTTTCCTGATGCCCAAACCACCTTCTGATTTTGGTCTACACAGCAAATCCCACTTAGCCACAACAAGTTTCCTCGATTCAATGTCACCGGCCCAGATGAAGTTTCTGATCCACTTCTCCATGAGAGAAACCAGGGAAGACGGCCACCAATATACCAAAAAGTTGTGCACCGAGATGCTAAGCATGACCGATTTCACAAGTTCCACTCTATCTGCGAGGGATAGGAGTTTACCCTTCCACCCAGAAAGTCTACTTTTGAATTTATCCACCAACGGAAGGACCATTGCAATAGTAACCCTCCCTTTAAAGATGTCAACACCCAGGTATTTCGTTGGGAGGGAGCAAAGAGGGATATTTAGCACGTCCGAGATCCTCCGCTTTCTCGAAGGGATGATAGCTCCACAGAAGAGTTTGCTTTTGTCAAGGTTGATTCTTTGGCCTGTGAAACATTGGTATTTCACCAAAAACTCCTTCAACACATGGACATACCTGAGAGAACCATTACAGAAAATAAAAACATCGTCAACAAATAAGAGATGCTTAGGGGCTTTCACACCCCTAGGGCCCCTTAGGGGGAGGATCTGCTGCATGTTCACCAAACGTCTTAGGTCTCTACACAGCACCCCTTCAGCCAAGATAAAGAGAAGAGGAGATAAAGGATCTCCTTATCGCAAGCCCCTTTCTACTCCAAAGAACCCAACAGGCCCACCATTCACCAAGACCAAGATGCACGTAGAGGAAAGAAGTTGATGCAGCCACAAATTTCCTCAAGACATTGAAGAAGAAATCCCAAGAGAGGGAATCATATGCCTTTAAGATGTCCAACTTCAAACCAATGCCACCACCCCTCACAGACTTGTGCATCAGATTAGCTAACTCCGAAGCCAAACAGATATTGGAGAAGATTACTTTTCCTTTCTGAAAAGTGCCCTGTTCCTCAGAGATAAGGCGAGGCAGCAGACCCCCTAGCATATTTGCCAAATCTTTGAGATAATTTTGCAGGTAGAGTTCCCCATGCAGATTGGGCAGAATTTATCCAAGGACACTGTCCCCTCCATCTTAGGAATCAAAGAAATAAAGCAGTTGTTTACGCCTTTTGGAATAATACCTTCTCTGAAGAAGTTTATGATGGCACGCCAAACATCAGTCTCAATAATCTCCCAACAATGCCTGAAGAATACCCCTTGGAAACCATTCGGACCTGGCGAGCTATCCAGGTCTAGGTCCCACACTGCAGCCTTAATCTCCCCCAGATCAGGAATGGCATCCAACATCAACTGGTCCATGTTTCCAATCGAAGAGGGGATCACATCCAGCAGTTCCAAGTGATTGTCAAGAGGAACCGCCCTATGGAACTTCTCATAAAAATCATAAATAAGGTTTGCCACCTCACCTGGGTCAGACACCCACGCCCCTGCATCATTCTTAAGGCCACAAATCTGACACTTTGCTCTCCTTATCAAGGTAGAAAGGTGAAAGAATTTTGAATTGTGGTCACCCTCTCTCAGCGATTTGATTCTCGATTTTTTGTACCACAGTTTCTCACTATTCTTTAAGGCATTAAGGTAGGCAGTCTTAGAATCGGCCTCCAACCCAAACAAAGAATCATTCACCTCGATAGTCTCCATAGTCTCCTAAGCGTCCTCCAAGGCCACCCTAGCTTCCTTAAGGGCATCGACAAAGTTAGGGAACTCCCCACGGGCCCAAGACCGTAAGACCGGTTTTAGACGTTTAAGCTTCTGGCTTAAGATAAACATGGGGGAACCTTTGATCTATTGAGTCCAAGAGTGTCTGACCACCTCTAAGAAATGCAGGCTGTCCACCCAGAATTTGTGGAATCTGAAGGGGCATTTTTTGGCTTACCCAAAGGCTCGGATGAGATGAGTGTTTGAGTTAAAATAAAATCGCAAGCGTACGGGTCAATCGTAGCTACGGGTTGAACACGAGGAGATATACACCACTCTATTTAACTAACTCAAAAGTAATGCAAAGTGAACCAAATTAAAGTGTTAAATTAAACTAATTAAACTAATGAAAATCAATGCATCCTAACTCATAAGCATCTAACAAAATTAAGGGATTAAATCGGCGTCCTAACACATGAGCATCTACCCTATCAAACTAAAGCAAATTGAAAGGAATAAAAATACAGCCACACATACTAATCACATAAAAAGAAATAAGGGAATAAAAATGCATCCATAAACCACAACCATATAAAATTAAAATAAAAGAAATAGAGGGGGAAGAAGAAGAAGATAGAGAGAGATAGAGGAGATGGAGAATGAGATTGAGAGTTTAGATAGTAAAACTTGGATGTGCTTGCATGACTGTAATTGAAAAGCTTGAATACTTGCATAAACTTACCATGGCCTCCTCTTCTAAATTTTCAAGTCTTGTCATCAACTTAAGAACTTAGACTAGAGGGCTTAAAACCTAAACTAGAATTAAGAAATTACAACCCAATTGAAGAATTAAATTGAAATCAAAGCATAAACTAAACCTATTATAACCATTAACTAAAAATCATAAAAGCAAACTAGAACTTAGAAAAGCCAAAAATCACAAATTAGAAGGAGAAGAAGAGAAGAAATTTCACTAAGTGAATGAGCAATTTTTACAAGAGAGGTAGGGGGTATTTATAGGTGGAAGAGAGGAGAAGAGAGAAGATGGAAGTGTAGGAGAAATATTCCCTAAGAAAAGAGAATATTCTCTTCTCTTTCTCCTTTTACAATGCCTTGAATCCTAAGAAAAAATAAAAAAAAAAAAAGAAAGAAGAAGAAGAGAAGATTGTTTACATAGACCTTTTAATTCTAGAAAAGTAAACTTCCAATTCTAACAAGTGCTTCCTTTTCTTTGTAGATATCTTCTCCAAACAATAAAATCAAAGCATCTTTGATTTTTCAACCTTCCATAGATGAGAAAATATAAATCTATCCCAAGTAGAATTCCAGAAGTGCCCTTGAGAAGTTGGAGGAGAGAGAGAGTAAGGGTGATGACTAGGATTCGTTAAAGAATAAATAAAATATCTATTCTGTCCTTCAGAAAACGTGGAGCATGGGGTGCTTATATAGGCCTCACCATAGTGTTCCTTGCAAAAAATCACCCAAAATAGACCCAAATTTCGTCCAATTCGGAGTTGGGGAGCCCAAGATATCTCAAGTTGAAGTTGGACTGTCCAGAGCCTTCCAAATGGAATCTTTCGGGTACAGTAAAATAACTTCTGATAATTGAGTTAAGGCCCCAGGAATCCGAACTTTCGCTTCACTTTGTCCCCGTCCGACTATCAATAATTATAAATAATCCCCTGCAGATCATTTTCGAGCATCGTTACGAAAACGGCCATAACTTCTTCGTTTCAACTTGGAATCAAGTGCCGTTTGAACCGTTGCGAAGCTGACTCGATGGGCTATGCATCCATACTATTAACACCTCTAGAAAACTTATAAACATATCCTTAGCATCATCTCCTCTATTTTCACAATAATTCACCTAAACCCTGAAAAGCACAAGAAAGCACCGAGTAACTCTGTCCAATGTGGTAAAATGTATGTTTTATGCCCTAAGATTTCACACATAAATGTGCTCATCAGATTCCCCCACACTTGAACGTTACTTGTCCTCAAGTAAAGCAAAAGATAAATTAACTTAGAATGTAAAAAAAAATCCTAACTCACTTTCGTAGGAATCACGGTTGCACTTAGCATGTGTAACAAGCCTTTCAACCCCTAGGTTACCCCTAGTGGACGAGTTGTGTCTCGTGGGTGTTTGCAGTGAATATACACAAAAAATTCAATAAATAAAAAAGAATGATGTAAATTTTTCACATGGCATAAGTAAGACAGGGCACACAATCTCAAAGAAATACTCAACTAAAGATTAAGGAGCCAAAGGTTCCCCCACACTTGAATTTTATCACCCCACATCAATTCAAGTAACAAGCATGCATCAAGGTCAAGGGATCTCCTCATATTTTCTGAATACTATTCACCTTCAAGTAAACCACTCATAGTACTGATGGAACCAAAGACTTAGGCATTGAGTATTTTTGACCATACTTTCTTTTCCAGGCATTAAGGCAAAAGCTTT
Organism: Telopea speciosissima; assembly: GCF_018873765.1. Classification (NCBI taxonomy): domain Eukaryota; kingdom Viridiplantae; phylum Streptophyta; class Magnoliopsida; order Proteales; family Proteaceae; genus Telopea; species Telopea speciosissima. Next base: position 34,833,301 of record NC_057926.1, on the reverse strand, counting down.
TTTTTTTTTTTTTCTCAACAACAAACTCTTTTTCTACTCTACTACCGTTCTCTGAATGACATGATGGAGCATACACCAGATACCCAAATACTTGGTAGCTTTGCTTTTTGCATGTATCCATAAGACATTGAGACATTGATGCAAGAGTTTTTTTATTTTTTTCTTAAAGTTTCCTTCCAAGGAAATTCGATCAAGTCACCCTGCTTCATGAGGCACAGTGCCCTATCTAGTCCCAAGGAATTCCACTTTTCTTTTTGTTTCTCTCTTCTTTTTTTTTTTTTTTTTCATTCACTTTCACTTTCACGCCTTGCTACAAACAAATTGGTCTCAACTACTAGCCAAAAGATCAAAGGGATCCATAAACACATAGAAGAATCTAACCATCACATGAAGTAGTACTCATATTTTCAAACTCAACCCCCATCACCAGATACAAACCAACTACCATCCTTGAAAAGGGATTTTTTTATTATTTTGCATGCTAGGGCACCTAATTCCCTCTCACTCTCGCTTTGCAAATCGAAGAGACTTATGCACATAACCAAAAACTATTGCCACAATCAAAATTCATAAAATTCACAATTAAAGTCCAACACACCTCCCACACTTAATTCATGCAGTGTCCTCAATGCATGCAGAAAAGAAACAATAAGGACAAGGGAGGGGATACATACTAGGATATCAGGGGTCAAGGTAAAGAGGTTCATGGAGATCCATGACCTCTTCTTCAACTGGAGTAGGCATCTCTATGTACGGCTTCAATCTTTGGCCATTGACCTTGAAAGTAGCTCCTGGACTTGGATTGAGGACTTCAACAACCCCATGAGGATAAGCTTTTTGAACAATATAGGGGCCATCCCATCTAGAACGCTGCTTACCTGGAAAGATATGCAAACGAGAATTGTACAACAAAACTTTTTGGCCTACCTCAAAAGATTTTCTCAAAATGTGCCTATCATGGAAAGCCTTGGTTTTTTCCTTGTAAATCCAGGCATTCTCATATGCCTCATTCCTAAGCTCTTCCAACTCAGATAGTTGGAGTTTCCTATGGGCACCTGCAGTGGGTAGGTCAAAGTTAAGCTTCTTAATTGATAGCCCAAAAAGCCTTGTGCTCAATCTCTACAAGTAAGTGACATGCCTTTCCATACACCAGACGGTACGGAGATTGATCAAGATCGGTCTTGAAGGTTGTCCTATGGGCCCACAACATATCTACCAACCGGTTAGACCAATCCTTGCGGTTTGGATTGATGGTTTTCTCAAGAATTTGCTTGATCTACCTATTTGAAACCTCAACCTGGCCACTGGTCTGGGGATGGTAGGGTGTGGCCAACTTATGGACGACACCATACTTTCTCATGAGGGCCTCAAAAGGCAGATTACAAAAATGCTTGCCCCGATCACTAATGATAGCCCGGGGAGTACCAAAACGGGAGAAGATGTTCTCCTTCAAAAATTTCACAACCACCTTGTGGTCATTGGTCTTATAAGCAACTGCCTCAATCTATTTGGACACATAGTCCACAGCAAGTAATATGTACAGGTTACCAAAAGAGTTAGGAAAAGGCCCCATGAAATCAATACCCCATACATCAAACACCTCAACCACCAGAATTGGGTTGAGGGGCATCATATTTCTCTTAGTAAGACGCCCTAAGGATTGGCATGAAGAACATGCCTTGCAATAAGTAAAAGCATCTTTAAACAGACTAGGCCAATAAAATCCACACTGTAAAACCTTGGTCGCAGTCTTATTAGGTCCAAAATGGCCTCCACAAGCCTGATCATGGCAAAAAGATAAGACAGATTGTTGCTCATGATCAGGGACACATCTCCGGATTACCTGATCCGGATAAGTCTTAAAAAGATAAGGATCATCCCAAAAGAAATATTTGACCTGTGAAAAGAAACGATTCTTATCTTGGGTGGCCAATGTGCAGGTGTCACACCCGTAACCAGATAATTAACAATGTCAGCAAACCAAGGTTCACTAGACACTGCCATCAGATACTCATCAGGAAAGTTCTCCTTGACTGGAGAGTCGACAGTCAAAGAATTAGGTAGCCGGGATAGATGGTCTGCAACCAAATTTTCACATCCTTTCTTATCCCTAATTTCAAGATCAAATTCTTGTAACAAAATGACCCACCTAATGAGGCGAGCCTTGGCATCTTTCTTCTGCATAAGATATTTGATAGCTACATGGTCAGTATAAACAATCACATGTGATCCAACCAAGTAGGGCCTAAACTTCTCTAAAGCAAACACAACAGCTAAAAATTCTTTCTCAGTTGTGGTATAATTAAGCTATGCAGCATTAAGAGTCCTACTTGCATAATAAATCACATGTGGCAATTTGTTGATTCTTTGCCCAAGAATTGCCCCTATAGCAAAATCAGAGGCATCACACATAAACTCAAATGAAACTGTCCAAATTGAAGCTTAAATAATGGGGGCTGAAGTCAACGCTCTTTTCAATTGCTCAAAATTATCATGACACTCAGAAGAGAAATCAAATGGATAGTCCTTTGCGAAAAGAGAGGTGAGAGGTCTAGCTATCTGGCTAAAATCCTTGATGAATCTTCTATAAAAATCTATATGGCCAAGAAAAGATCTAATGTCCTTCACACTCTTGGGTGGTGGTAAATTGGCTATAAGGTCCACCTTAGATCTATCAACCTTTATCCCTTCTTTGGACACTATGTGATCAAGAACTATGCATTACTTCACCATGAAGTGGCACTTCTCCCAATTCAGGACCAAGTTATTTTCTATGCATCTTTTAAGAACCAAAGAGAGATGATGCAAGCAATAAGAAAAGGTAGAGCCGTGAATAGAGAAATCATCCATAAACACCTCTAGGAAGTGTTCTACCATATCATAAAAGATACTCATCATGCACCTTTGGAATGTAGCAGGGGCATTACAAAGCCCAAAAGGCATACGCCGATAAGCAAAGGTTCTATAAGGGCATGTGAAAGTGGTTTTGTGTTGGTCCTCTAGAGCAATAGGGATTTGGTTATGGCCTGCATAACCATCAAGAAAACAATAATATTCATGGTCAGCTAGTCTCTCTAACATCTGATCAATAAAAGACAAGGGAAAGTGGTCCTTCCAAGTTGCCGCATTCAATTTTCTATAGTCAATGCACACTCTCCATCCCGTTTGGATACGGGTTGGAATCAACTCATTATTGGCATTCTCAACTACAGTGACTCCTCCTTTCTTAGGCATAACCTGCATAGGACTCACCCACTGGCTATCAGAAATAGGATAAATGATGCCATGATCCAAGCATTTTAGGATCTCTTTCTTGATTGCCTCTTTCATCACAGGATTAGCCCTCCTTTGGGGTTCCCTAGAAGGTTTGGAACTCTCTATCAGATGTATATGATGTTGAACAATGGAGGGGCTAATACCTTTGATGTCAGACATGGTCCAACCTATGGCTTCCTTATGGTCCTTTAGAAGCTTAATCAACTCTTCTTCCTAAATAGAAGTCAAATTAGAAGCAATAATAACAAGAAGAGTATGATCATGTCCTAAGAAGGCATACTTGAGGTTGGAGGACAATGCCTTCAACTCTAATGTGGGGGGCTCAATAATAGAGGATTTGGGAATGGAAGTGGATAGGGGTCCAAGGGGCTCCAAAGGTGGTTTGATGCTCCAGATCTCAGATAAGGGGGTATCATCAGCACCCTCCAATTCCTGCATACATTCTTGAAAGCCTGAATCAAATCAATCTCAAAGAACGTATCAATATCATCGAAAAATCCTTAAAACATATGCACCTCATCATCCATATCAGGCTGCTTGCCCAACCTAAACACATTGAAGTCAACAAAAGTATTGCCAAAAGATAATTTCATGAGGCCATTCCTGCAATTGATTAAAGCATTACTGATAGCTAGGAATGGTCTACCCAATATGATTGGGATTTGGTCCTTGAAGTTGGCAGTGGGTTGGGTATCTAAAACAATAAAATCCATAGGAAAAATAAATTCCCCAACCTTCAATAGGACATCCTCAATCATTCCCTTAGGAACTTTAACCGATCGATCTACAAGTTGAAGAGTAATTTTGGTCGGTTTCAGTTCTCCCAATCCCAATTGTTGGTAGACATGAAAGGGTAAGAGGTTCACACTTACACCAAGGTCCAATAAGGCATGATCAATAGTGGTATGGCCTATAGTGCAAGAGATGGTGGGGTTTCCAGGATCCTTATGCTTGGCTGCTACTGGCTGTGAGATTAGAGAACTAATGTTAGCAGCCAAGAATGCCCTTTTGGGCACATTGGTGGTCCGCTTTTGGGTACATAAATTTTTGAGGACTTTAGCAGAAGCGGGGATCTGGGCAATAGCATCCAACAAGGGGATATTCACCTGAACCTGTTTGAACACATCCAATATCTTCTCCACAGAAGGAGACTTCTTGCTAACCAACCTATTTGGGAAAGGGGCAGGTGGGGTATAAATTCTTTCAGGGTTGGTCTTTTTAACTTCCTCAACAGAATCCTCTTTGGTTTCCTCAACCAAATCATCTAGTATATCTTTAGGTTCATCAGACGGACCTAGAGTAGTAGGCACTTTAATGGCCTCTTCAGAAGGGGGAGAGTCAACAGGTGTATGAGATGGTAAAGACTGAGGTGCACTAGCATGTTGATACTCACGGCCACTCCTTAAAGCATAAAAAATATTTACCTGTCTGGAGGGCCCTTGGTGTTGTTGGCCTTGTGCAACATTGGTTGGAGGAGCTTGGGTACCTTGCTGAATATGAACCTGATGCCTAGGATTTGGCTCAGGTTGGCTAGGTAACTTCCATGTTTCCCTCTCATGCAGGATTGTGACAAGCTAGGTGAGTTGTTTTTTCATGTTATTGTGGCTTGTCATGAGAAGAGCTATCTTGTTGTCCATCTCATTCAGTCTTGTTGCCTCTCCTGTATTGGTAAACCCTGCGGGTTGCTAATAAGGTGCAAGGAGAGGAGGCCTAGCAGAATTAATAGAAGGTCCTGGATGAGGACGAGGGGGAAAGGGGTTAGGAGACATTCCTTGGCTTTGTGGTGTATAGTTGGGCCTTTGGGCACCAAACTGGCCTTGATGGTTAAAGTTGGATGGGCCTGCATGGTTCCCTTGATTCCATGAGAAATTGGGGTGATTTCTCCATCCTGAATTGTAAGTATTGCTATATGGGTTATTTTGGTAGAGAGCACTTACATTCTCAGTGTTGGAATTGCCCACCAAGGTGTTGGGGCATTCCTTAGAAAGGTGTCCAGGGGTTAGGCACCAACTGCATACTGACACATGGTTGACCTGGTTGACCGGATTAACTGCTATAGACTCTTTAAGAACTAAGGACTCCAACCGTTTTATGAGGCTGTTAAGTTTGGCCTCCTTGGCTGGCATACCCTCAATGAGATGCCCCTTAGTGGTCCTTTCAGCCTCTTGGGAAGATTCCCATTCCCTAGTCTTATCAGCCAAGTTGGTTAAGAATGTCCATGCATCATTCTCTTTAGAAAAAGAAGTAAAGCCTGCTGGACACATAGACCCTACAAGTTGCTTGGTCTGATAATCAATACCCTTATAAGTAATTTGACATAGCTGCCACAAGTCAAAACCATGGTGAGGGCATTCTAAGAGGAGGTCCTTGAATCTTTCCATGAATTTAGAAAATGACTCATGTGGTTTCTACCTGAACTAGAGGATGTCACTTTTAAGCTTATTGGTCTGGTGAAGAGGGAAGAATTTTCTCAAAAAGACAATGGTGAACTCATCCCATGTATTAATGGAGTTTGTTAGCAGTCCATAGAGCCACTTCTTGGCCTGGTCTTTCAGGGCAAAGGGTATAAACCTAAGCCTAACTGCATCATCAATCAAATTCTGGACCTTAATTAGAACACAGACCTCCTCAAATTCCCTAAGGAAGAGATATGCATCCTCATTAGCCATCTCACGGAAATGGGGTAGCATGCTGATGAAGTTAGTCTTGAGTTCATAGTTATTCCCTGTAACAACAGGCAAACTAATGCATGAGGGCTATGCAGTCCTAGTGGGGGTAAAACCTATCCTTAAGAGTCTTGGGTTGTTGGTCACCCATGGTCAAAGGTGGTAGAAAAGGTGATCTTCTAATAAGACGATTACTTGAATCACGAGTCCACACCTTAGCCACCTAAACAGATATGAGGTCTCCTTTAGAAAAATTAAAGAAAAATAAAACACTTAAAAAAAAAAAAAATTGAAACAAGAGGGAGCCCAAGGTAGATAGTGCATCTCTATCCCGCAAAAAGCGAAACAATGGTTCAAAAACTGTAAGGATGCCATATAGGTTGATAGCTAGGGAACCCGTATAGTCTTCTATAGCCACCTATGTACGACTCCAATATGGATTCTGATGTAGAATGGAGGTCTACTATACGTTTATGTTTTCAACACTCTCACTATGTCGCTTTCCTGTTATCAAGAGTGGTCACCTCCAAAGATAAGTCACATGTTAATCCACAAAACCAAGTCAAGATGTAGCATCATAGGTAACTTAATCTTATGAGGGACACCAAAAGATGGAGGATTGAAGCATATGAAGGACTTTAGATTGGGCGCACACTATTTGAAACAGAAGAGAAACAAGAAGAGGTTTTCAAAACCTGAATTTTTTTTTTTCAAAAAAAAGAAGATAAAATAATAAACTAAAACACTTCGAACTACTTAAAAATCAGATAAATAAAATGGACAATAATTTCCTCGGCAACGGCGCCTAAAACTTGTTTGAGTTAAAATAAAATCGCAAGCGTACGGGTCAATCGTAGCTAGGGGTCGAACACGAGGAGATATACGCCACTCTATTTAAATAACTTAAAAGTAATGCAAAGTGAACCAAATTAAAGTGTTAAATTAAACTAATTAAACTAACGAAAATCAATGCATCCTAACTCATAAGCATCTAACAAAATTAAGGGATTAAATCGGCGTCCTAACACATGAGCATCTAACCTATCAAACTAAAGCGAATTGAAAGGAATAAAAATGCAGCCACACATACTAACCACATAAAAAGAAATAAGGGAATAAAAATGCATCCATAAATCACAACCATATAAAATTAAAATAAAAGAAATAGAGGGGAAAGAAGTAGAAGATAGAGAGAGATAGAGGAGATGGAGAATGAGATTGAGAGTTTAGATAGTAAAACTTGGATGTGCTTGCATGAATGTATTGAGAGTTTAGATAGTAAAACTTGGATGTGCTTGCATGAATGAAATTGAAAAGCTTGAATACTTGCATAAACTTACCATGGCCTCCTCTTCTAAATCTTCAAGTCTTGTCATCAACTTAAGAACTTAGACTAGAAGGCTTAAAACCTAAACTAGAATTAAGAAATTACAACTCAATTGAAGACTTAAATTGAAATCAAAGCATAAACTAAATCTACTATAACCATTAACTAAAAATCATAAAAGCAAACTAGAACTTAGAAAAGCCAAAAATCACAAATTAGAAGGAGAAGAAGAGAAGAAATTTCACTAAGTGAATGAGTAATTTTTACAAGAGAGGTAGGGGGTATTTATAGGTGGAAGAGAGGAGAAGAGAGAAGATGGAAGTGTAGGAGAAATATTCCTTAAGAAAAGAGAATATTCTCTTCTCTTTCTTCTTTTACAATGCCTTGAATCCTAAGGAAAAAAAAAAAAAAAAAGAAAGAAGAAGAAGAGAAGATTGTTTACATAGACCTTCTATTTCTAGAAAAGTAAACTTCCAATTCTAACAAATGCTTCCTTTTCTTTGTAGATATCTTCTCCAAGCAATAAAATCAAAGCATCTTTGATTTTTCAACCTTCCATAGATGAGAAAATATAAATCTATCCCAAGTAGAATTCCAGAAGTGCCCTTGAGAAGTTGGAGGAGAGAGAGAGTAAGGGTGATGACTAGGATTCCTTCAAGAATAAATAAAATACCCATTCTGTCCTTCAGAAAACGTGGAGCATGTGGTGCTTATATAGGCCTCACCATACTGTTCCTTGTGAAAAATCACCCTAAATAGACCCAAATTTCGTCCAATTCGGAGTTGGGGAGCCCAAGATATCTCAAGTTGAAGTTGGACTGTCCAGAGCCTTCCAAATGGAATCTTTCGGGTACAGTAAAGTAACTTCTGATAATTGCATTAAGGCCCCTGGAATTCAAACTTTCGCTTCACTTTGTCCCTGTCCGACTGTCAATAATTATAAATAAACCCCTGTAGACCATTTTCGCGTGTCGTTACGGAAACGGCCATAACTTCTTCGTTTCAACTCGGAATCAAGTGCCATTTGAACCGTTGCGAAGTTGATTCGATGGGCTATGCATCCATACTATTAACACCTCTAGAAAGCTTATAAACATCTCCTTAGAATCATCTCCTCCATTTTCACAATAATTCACCTAAACCCTGAAAAGCACAAGAAAGCACCGAGTAACTCTGTCCGATGTGGTAAAATGTATGCTTTATGCCCTAAGATTTCACACATAAATGTGCTCATCAATGAGCAGCGGTGAGTGATTGGACACCACCCTCTGAAGAACCTTCTGACTGTAGGACTGGAAGACTTCCAACCATTTGGCGTTGCACATGCTACAGTCCAAGACGGCATCCACCCTGCCCCTTTTTCGGTTGTTGGACCAAGTTAATTTATTTCCATTAGAGTCAATTGCAACAAGGGAGCACGAGTCAATCATGGCTCCAAATTCCAGGGCCGAGCCCATAGAAAAGACACCCACGCCTTGTTTCTCGTTAGACAAAAGGGTAGCTTGAAAGTCCCCTACCACCAGCCAGGGATCCATGACCACATTCATAGCCGTCAGCTCCGTCCATAAATTCCTGCGGATAGCTCTAAAGCAGCTTGCATGCACCACTGACATAAAAGCCGACAAGCTGTTCCAATTAATTGAAAAGGAGATCTGTTGGTCCGAGGAAGAGACAACAACAGGCTTGTGTAGGCTAAGCTTCCAAACCACCCACAGATTAGGGATCGAATCCGAACGAGAATTTGAGATCAAGTCCGTAGCGTATCCTAATTTATTGAAGAAAAGAGAGGGAAATCTGCTCAACTCCACTTTCGGCTCCACAACGTAAACCACATTTGGGTTGTGGTTCATTAAGAGAGAAGGCAATGCCAGGCGACCAGCCTTCTTCTTAATCCCTCTGATGTTCTAAAATAGAACCTGATGAGTCATAAATCTCCCAACCAACCAGAGGTCGCCACGTGGTGTGCTGAGACCAAATCCCAGGACCGAGCCGAGCCGTCTAAGGTCGGATTGAACTGCTCAATCGAAAGGAGGCGACACTTCATTTCAGGCCTGGCAGAGCATCGAGACCGAGCACTCAGCCCACCGAGAACCGGGCCGAGCACCCGGTGCTCGATGCTACACCAAGTGCAGAGCAAGGAAGTGATCTCCCCAACATGGCCAAGTTTTACGGCCGAGGCTCAGGCCTATCGAGCCCTGAGCCAAGCCCTTATAGGTCGGCCCAAGACCGGTCGCCATGACTTGACCAAGTCCCACATAATCGGGGGAAACTCCCATGCCACATAGGCCGAGCACTGAGGCCACAGCTGCCCAGCGCCGAGCATTGAGGCCATGGTCGTCCGAGGCCGCTACCGCCCGAGGCCTAGCACTAAGGCTGAGCCCTCCACAGAAGCTACCATAACGCCCCATCGAGGATCACGGTGCCACGTCAGCACCACCCAAGAATCATGGGATAAGAATCGAGCCACAATCTCAGCGCGATACCAAATCGCACTCCCATTAGGATTCTTACCTTAACGAGAGTCCGACTCCGAAAATAACTCTCCACTCCGCTCCGCGTGGAAGAGCCCTTCTAAGGAAGGACTCTTACCATACAAGGATTCCTCCAACCGCCTCATCTCATCCTATAAATACTCAAGTATGGAGCTCAAACACTCATCTCACTTTTTACTAGCTGTTACGCTGTTGTACTGGAGACCTGACTTAAGCGTCGGAGAGTCCTTGGCCGGAGCCACACCGGCTCTCTTGCATTCACTCAGTTTTTGCAGGCTCATCCGTGGGTGAACCGGGAGACTGAGGTTTTCACATGCAACAGATTTGGCGCCATCTGTGGGAACGATGTTAACTATTCATCATCGTTTCTACCAATCCAAGGAGTGAAGACAATGGTGGTGCAAACAAGATCGGGGTAATAAGACTTAGCCTCCCGTGGGGATGAGCCACAACCTGACCGACAGGCAAGACACTTGCTACCTCCTGAGACGTCGCGGCAGGGTGCAACCAGAAGACCCCCACACGGGGGAGTAAGTTAGCATAGTGCGGGCACCACCGCCAATCTGATTCCTCCATCAGAGGGTGGAAATGGAGGAAGTGTGCTGGACATAGCGGCGGTAGAGGGTCAGCCCCGAACTGAGCCTAACCCGAATAGGCTGAACCTGTTGCCATTGCCACCTCTGCCGGATAACTTGGATCCTGAGGCCCCGGTGAACAATCGGTAAGTCATGGACCTTCAGCTCCAACTGTTGCACACTAATGAGATGTTGCGGACATTTATGGGACAGATGGCCCAGGGCGGATTGCTGGGCTAGCCGCCAGTGGCACCCCCTTGGCACCAATAGTCATCGAGGGTAATGCACGGGCCGACCCGAGCTGGGCAGCCTCGTCTCATCAGCCCCTTCAGAAGATACCTCCTCCGCGTCCCAATTGGAGCGCTCGGCAGGATGAGCAGGAGCATCGTCAAAGCCCGAGGGCGAGATAAGAAATTGAACCAACGGCCTCGGCCGCAAGAAGGTCGGTGTTCTCTGGTTGCCTCGGCGATGATGGGTGGCCATTAGGACACCGAGAACCATGGGAGGAGCCCAATGGGGGGCGCATTCAGGCGAATGGAGAAAGACCCCGGTACAGCCCCCGACGCCAAACTTCGCCCATCTGAGAGGAGCAGCAGAGAAGCCCCCACGGATCAAACTTCTAAGAGGAGAGAAGAGCCTGAGGGGGTGAGGCCAACCGAGTTAAGCACAATGGTCGACCTCGACGGGATGACAGCACGAGCCGATCCAGAGAAGATCCCGAGCCGAGGAGCAAAATGGTCGACCTCGGCCAGTTGAGCAAGAGAACTTACACCGAGTTGATGGCTGAAACGACCAACCTTGACCAGAGGAAGGAGAAGACCAATACCGAGCTAGGGTTCAGAACGGTCGAGCTCCTGAGTCTGAAATGGAAAGAAGGCTATAGGAGCTGGCCGAGCAGGTCGAAGGATTGAAGAAACAAGCAACCCCAGATGCCTACTCGCTGGTCGGGTGATACCCTTATCCGCCCGAGATCATGACTGCACCTCTTCCGACCGGGTTCAAGCCACCTCCCTTCTACCGGTATGACGAGACGACCGACCTAACAGATCATATTAACTACTTCAATACGATGATGACCATGTACGGGGGAACAAAAATTGTCACTTGTCGGGCTTTCCCCTCATCCCTCAAGGGCACAACGACCTCTTGGTTCTCAGGGCTGCCGCCGAACTCCATAATAACCTATGCCCAACTCTGCAGAGCCTTTGAGATATGCTTCCAAAGTAGCATGAAGCATAAGAAGACGATGGTCAACCTCCTCAATGTGAAACAGAGGTCTGACGAGTCGATCCTCGCATTCGTCTCCCGCTTCAACAAAGAATCCTTAGACGTCAAGGATTTAGATGAGGCCATGGCCCATAAGGCGATGAGCAACGTACTCACGGACATGGACCTCATCAAAGACTTGGCCCGAAAGCCGACCAAGAACATGGTTGAGCTCTTGGAGAGGTGCAATGAGTTCGCCAACATGGCGAAAGTGCTCCAAGTCCGAAAGAGGACTGAAAGCAAGGCAGAGAAGAAGAGATGGGCGGCCGACGACCGTAAGGATGAAAAGCGAACCAAGACTGACTACTGAGCTGAGAAGTCCTACCGAGCTTGGAGCCCAGAGTACACTCCCTTGAACTCCTCATGGAAGGAGATCTTGATGCAAATCTGAGACGACGGGTACATGTGCCAACCTCGGCCGATGTAAGCTGGGTCATCCTGGAACCCCAACAAGTATTGTCTATTCCACAAAGACAATGGTCACGACATTGAGGAATGCTATCAGCTGAAGAGAGAAATTGAAGAGCTGATTAACGCGGGACACCTAAAGCGGTACATTAAGAGGGGCTGAGAAGACCGACGAAGTCGAAGGCCCGAAGACCGTGACCAATAGAAAATTGAACCACGATCGGAGAGCCAAAGAGTCAAGTGGGATGAGGACAAAGTCTAAACCGAGAAGAGGGACGATGGATCTGGGCCGAGCAATGAGAAAGAAGCTCCTATTTACACAATCCTCAGAGGACCCAGACAAGAGTCCACTTGAAAGGCCAAAGCTAATGCGCGATTCGTCGGAGTCACAGAAATCCCAAGCAAAAGGCCAAAGTCTGAGGCGACGATCTCCTTCACTGAGGTCGACCTAGAAGGTATAAGTTTACCTCACGACGATGCTTTGGTTGTGTAGGTGGAAATCGCATGAAGACCCGTTTATCGGGTATTGATCGACACGGGCGCATTCGTGGACCTCATGTCATTAAACGCTTACTGACAATTCAGCTTCGGCGATGATGCGCTAAAGCCGAAAGGCATTTCACTCCATGGATTCTCGGGGACTACCGCCACAATCAAGGGGTCGATTGACCTATTGGTCACATTCGGGCAAGCTCCATGTCAAGCAATAATCCAAGTCAAATTCATGGTGATATGGTTGGTGGTGGCTTTCAATGCCATACTTGGCCGCCCATCGCTGACCGCCCTCCAAGCCATCATCTTGCTGGCACACTTGAAGATGAAGCTCCCCACGGAGAATGGCATCGGGGAAGTCCGAGGTGATCAAAAGAAGGCCCGAGAGTGCTACATAACCTTCGTCAAGCAAAACAAGGAGAATGTTCGAGGAATGGCAATGTGCGTCGGGCATCTCCCTGAAGACCAGCGGGATGAGCTCACTGAAAGGCGAGGAAGGCCCGTGGAAGACCTCATCCCATTCTCCCTCAGTGATGAAGATCCAATGAAGACGGTATAATTCAAATCATTGCCGAGTAAAGAGCAAAGGCATTGGCTCTGAAACTTCTGGAAGGCGAATGCCGACCTCTTCGCCTAGTCAGTCGTCGACATGCTGGGCATACCGAGGCATATAGCCGAGCATCAACTCCATGTGGATCCGAGCCGAAAGCCCATCTAATAGAAGAGAAGGAACTACGCCCTTGATCAATAAGCCATGATCAAAGAGGAAGTGGAGAAGCTCCAACGATCAGGGTTCATCCGGGAAGAAAAATTTCTGACTTGGTTGGCGAACGTCGTCATGGTTCCCAAGCCGAACGGGAAGTGGAGGATGTGTGTCGACTATACCGACCTCAACAAAGCATGCCCGAAGGATGAGTACCCGCTGCCACGAATCGACTTATTGATAGACGCTACTGCTAGGCATGAGATGATGAGCTTTATGGATGCGTACTCCGGCTATAATCAAATTCTAATGCACGAAGAGGATGAGTCTTACACGGCTTTCCAAACCGACCAAGAAATTTTTTACTACAAGGCCATGCCATTTGGGTTGAAGAATGTCGGAGCAACGTACCAGCGGTTGGTGAATTACTTATTTTGCGTGCAAATCAATAGAAACATGGAAGTCTACGCAGGCAAAATGTTGGTGAAGAGCTTGAAGGCCAAACATCATTTGGCCGACCTGGAGGAGGCCTTCGACGTGTTGAGAAAAAACCAAATGAAGCTGAACCCCACCAAATGCGCCTTCGGCGTTACTTCGGGAAAATTCCTCAGCTTCATGGTTTCCATACGAGGCATCAAGGCCAACCCGACAAAAATCAAAGCAATTCAGGAGATGAGCCCTCCAAGGACGATCCGAAAAGTACAAATGCTAAATAGAAGAGTCGCGGCATTAGCGTGGTTCATGTCAAGATCGGGCGACAGGTGTCTCCCCTTCTTCAAAACCTTGAAGAACATTCGAAGCCCGAAGGATTTCAAGTGGACGGATGAATGTCAGCAAGCATTTGAAGACCTGAAGAAATACTTGGAGAACCCACCGCTCCTCTCCCGACCCAAGTCGAGAGAAGAGCTCCAAATTTACCTCGCTGTGACCCCGGTCGTAGTCAGCACGGTACTGATCAGGGAGGAGGACTGAGCACAAAAACCCATATACTACATCAGCCATGTCCTCGTTGACACCGAGACAAGGTACTCTAAGTTCGAGAAGGTAGCCTTCGCCCTGGTAACGGCCACAAGAAAGCTGAGGCCCTATTTCCAAGCTCATCCGATAGCCATGTTGACGGACCAGCCTATCAAAAAGATATTACACAAGCCAGATGTGTCGGGTCGGTTGATCGCGTGGGCAGTAGAGCTGGGCGAATATGACATAAGCTACCAACCGAGGACAGCGATAAAGGGACAAGCTTTGGCGGACTTCATAGTAGAATGTACAATACCCGACCCCGAGTTACGGGATGCCAAGTTAGTGGCGGAGGCTGAGGCCAAGCTCGAAGCCGAGCATTCATGGGTCATGAACGTTGACGGTTCGAGCAATTTCGTCTGGTGTGGGGCGGGCTTTATGTTAGTTAGCCCTGAGGGATTTTGCATTCAATATGCCCTAAGATTCAAGTTCCCGGCCTCGAATAATGAGGCCAAGTATGAAGCCCTCCTAGCCGGGCTCCGACTGAGCAAGGCTATAGGCGTTGAGCGACTAAAAGTTTGAAGCGACTCCCAACTTGTGGTCAACCAAGTCAACGGTGAGTACGAGGCCAATGATGAAAGAATGGTGGCATACCCGAGCCGAGCCCGAGCACTGATTTTTGAGCTCGAGCACTTCGAGATGACCCAAGTACCGAGGTAAGAAAATGCCATGGCTGGCTCCCTATCACGGCCAACCTCCCAAATCTGAGCCGATCAGTGTACATAGAGATTCTTGAGAAGCCATCTTTACAAGAAGAAAGTGTCAAACACATCGAAGAAGATGGGCCGACTTGGATGGACCCGATCATCAACTACTTGGAAAACGATCAGCTCCCAGAGAGTCGAGATGAAGCAAGGAAGGTTAAGATCCAAGCCGCGAAGTACATAATGATCAATGGCATATTATACAAGAGAGCTATCTCAGCTCCTCTCCTTCGGTGCCTCGGACCGAAAGGGGTCGAATACACCTTGGCCAAAGTACACGAAGGAATATGCGGGAGCCACATGAGGGGCCGAGCATTGATATACAAGATATTTTGGCAAGGTTTATATTGGCCGAGAATGAAAAAAGAGGCCATGAAGTACGTAAAGACGTGCGAGAAATACCAACTGTTCACACCGGTTCCTAGCCGACCTGCGACAAAGCTAACCTCAATCCTGAGCCCGATCCCTTTCGCCATGTGGGGGATGGATATTCTTGGAGACTTCACCCCGACGTTGTGAGGTTACAAGTACGTGGTTGTGGCGATCGATTACTTCACTAAGTGGGTCAAGGCCGAGCCCATGGCCACCATCACCGAGAAGAACATGGAGAAGTTCTTTTGGGACAAAGTTATCTACCGGTTCGGGCTACCTAAGGTGCTCATCACAGACAACGGTGCACAATTCAATAATTCGAGCTTCTGGGAGTTCTGCAAGCACTTCTACATTGACTTTTGCCCGGTCTCAGTAGCTCATCCACAAGCCAATGGACAAGTGAAAGTGTCAAACTAAACACTAGTTACGGGGATTAAAAGAAGATTGGATGAAGCCAAAGGAAGGTGGGTGGAAGAGCTCTAGAGCATCCTATGGGCCTATCGGACGACAGTAAGAACACCCACGGGAGAAAGCCTATTTCGGCTAGCATACGGCATTGAAGCCCTCACCCCTGTCGAGGTCAAGGCCTCGTCATATCGAGTGCTCAACTTCGATGAGAAAACATATGAATATGGACTTAGGGCCAATCTGGATTTTCTCGTCGAAGTCCGAGTGGATGCCTTGCTTCAGAACACGACTTACCAACAGAAGACAGCAAAGTACTACGACTCAAGGGTGAAGGAGCGACATTTTTGCCAAGGAGACCTTATCCTCAGAAAGCTCAGCGCATCCTAGCCAAGACAGTAAGGAAAGTTAGTGCCAAATTGGGAAGGGCCGTATATAGTCTCCAAGTAAATTTGCCCAGGGACGTATCGCTTGCAGACTCTGGGGGGCAAGAAGGTACCGAGGCCTTGGAACTCGGAAAATTTAAAGAAATTTTTCCAATAAATTCTGTTCAGCTCGGCTTAGCCCGAGCACCAATGTACTCGGCTTTGTAAAGTTCAGCTCGGATGTTCTTTTTGAAAGTCAATAAATTACAATTCTCCTCCATTCTATAGTTTATTTCGAGTGAAAAACACATTGAGTCATAAGACCAGTCCTCATAGACTTGGCCGACGTTAAAGACCAACCCTCATAGGTCGGCAGCCAAGTTGTAAGACCAGTCCTCATAGACTTAGCCGACGTTAAAGATCGACCCTCATAGGTTGACAGTCGAGTCGTAAGACCAGTCCTCATAGACTTGGCCAACGTCTAAGACTGACCCTCATAGGTTGGCAACAAGGTAATAAGACCAGTCCTCATAGACTGGCCGACGTTAAAGACCAACCCTCATAGGTCAGCAACAAGGTCATAAGACCTGTCCTTATAGACTGGCTGACGTCTAAGACCGACCCTCATAGGTCGGCAGCAAGGGCATAAGACCAGTAAACTCACACAATGACTGAGCTGTACAGAAGCTAGAATTAAACAAAAATTTACACAAGGCAAGGAGCTCGGCTCACTAAACGGCTTGGGTCAGCAGGCGAACATCGACGTCGGAGACAGCGGCCGAGCTGAACTGATAACTTGTGCTAGAAGATTAGCCAAGGCATTTACCTCGGTCAAAAACTCAGCCTTGGTCGTGCACCTTGGCCTCGACCAAGCAGCCAGACTGACCATTCAGCCGCGGTACTCGAATATGGGAGCAGTGCTGACAAGATAGCAAAAAGAGAATTATCGAGCACAAACACAAACAAATTTGGAAGAAAAGATATTTCATTCATTAAGAGCCGATAGCTCGGTGCGGTATAAAGAGAAGCCTTTCGGCTCAATACATTTAAAAAAAACAAAAAAACTATTGACAAAAACCCCGAGCACAGGGACAAGTACAGCGGGTGCAAAAAGAGCAAAAGTTTTCAGACAGCGATCTCCTCGGCGGAGTCCTTGCAGACATCCTCGATGGTGACCTTAGTAGTGTGCTCGGCAGGGGGGCTATGGGGGTCCTTGGAGGCCCGAGTCTGCATAACCTCAACCCCTTCCTCATCTCCCAGCTCCTCCACCACAATGACTGCATCGTCGTCGAATTGGGAGAGGTTGAGGTTAGGGTAGGTAATGCGGAGCTCGGTCAGTAGATCAGCCCGGCCCGTATCATAGACATTGGTGTAAGAAGGTTTCTTCACGCTATGGCACACCTCAGCATAATCATCAGACAGGAGGTATTCACTCACCGCCTCGGCCTGGGCACATTTCAGATCAACCTCAGTCATCTCTCTGGCTTGGCTGAGCTGACCCCTCAAGGCCTCGGCCTCCTTCTTGTGCTTGGCCACCACATCTTTAAGGCTCTAGACCTCAGGCTCGATAATTTTGAGCTTCTCCGTGGCCTCGCGATGCTTCAAGACAGCCTCATGAGCATTCTTGTTAGCCTACTCACATTAGACCTCAAGGGAAGAATTCTTGGTCAGGAGCCACTCGAACCAGAGAAGGGTCTCCACCGCATTGGAAAACCCCTACAAAAGGACGTCCGAGCACTAGTAAAGTCGAGAATAATAGGTCGGGTCACCTAGTAGGAATCGGCAGGAACTTACCATGTTAAAATCCTGAAACAGGGTGGAAAGGAGCTCGGGATCGGACAACCTCTTGTATCTCCTTGTCCACGGGAAGTCAGCTCGCATCAAGCCACTCCTTGGCATGTGCGGCCGAGGTCAGGGTGGAGTCCTCGGGGAAAAGACACAAGCTAGGCCAAACCGGGACATTACTGGCCGAGGCCCTCCCCAAGACCAACCGAGCAACATCTGAAGGCGAGGGGACCCAGGGAGGTTTTCAGTCATGAGGTTGATGGATATTTTTGGCCGTTTCCCATCCCTCGGTGGGCTCTTCTCGCCCCTTTGGCCCTTCCCTTTTCTCGGTGAACCCGTGGGGTCCTTACTCTTTTGAGCCTCGAGGCCGACCACGGTGTTTATCGGGTTCTGCAGCATGCCCTTGCCCTTCATCGCCTCCTTCTCGGCGGCCTTCCTCCTCCTATCCTCGGCAAGCTCAGCCTTGAGCCGAGCTGAGTCCATTGGGGGGATGTGGCCGACCACTAGAAAAAGAAAGAAAGAGAAGTCAGTGCACGTTACAAGAAAAAATAAAAGTAACGAGCTCGGCTCGGAGTCCCTACCCAGTGTCAGATTCTACCTCTGCAGGAACTCCTCATTTACGAGCTGTTGGACATCGAAGGGAGGATGCTGGCGAATCAGATAGAGCGAGGTCAGCTCATTCTCATTCAGGGGCAATGCCTTATTGACACAGTTCAGGTGTATCTCCTTCCACTCGGTTCGGAAGGGGCAGTCAGGGATGGAAGCAAAGAAGAACCGAGGCTTCCAGTGTTTATTGGAGGTCGGCACCCCGACCAGGAACTTGTGACTGCTTAGGGATGAACCTTTCTTGGTTCGATGGGTGAAGTAATACCACCCCTTCTCTGAGGACTTCTTCGGGTAGTAGAGCTGAGAGAAGAGGGCCACGCTCGAGGCTCGGCCCATCTCACAGAAGAAGACGTGGAAGCAGTACAGCAGCAACCACTCGTTCGGCGCTAGCTGACCCAGGGAGAGGTGTAAGTGGTCTAAGATCGGGTCCACCAGTCTGAGCACTGGGAACCTAAAAGCGTACCTAAATGCTATCTCGTATAGGGCCACCTCGGTGGGCCGAATAAAGCAGGCCATCTCCCCGGGGCTAGGGGGTCGGAGGTGGATGTCCTCGAAAATGGCATATGTAGCCCTCAGGAGTTGGAGGTCGGCCTCGGTGATCGTACTCTCCACCATGCCGACGCTTCCTTCTTTCTGCTCAGGAATGTCAGTGGTGGAGTCGGTCGAGCCGACCCCATCATTGGAAGATCGTTCTTCGTCGGACTCATCGTCGTCTGTTGAAGATGAACCCGAGCTCTCGGCTCAATCTTCAGGAATTGGCTGGGCCTCATGGTCGAACTCCAGGGCTAGGGGAACCTCGGCAGCATCGGGCTGGTGGGACTCCAAAGTGGTGGGCTTGTCCGATGTCTAGCCCAATAAGTCTATGGTGGGAGAACGGGTAATGAGCTCTCAGCTCGGACCCACATCCTCACCCACTCCGGCGAGTAATTCACCCTCGTGACCCCTACCAATTGACATAATGAGCAGAGAGGACTTACTAGTTGAGGAAGCTTCAAAGCTAAACCGAACACGAATCAAGCTAGAAGACTGAAGGCGCTGAGCACTTGATGAGCTAAGAACTCTAAGCTAGCCGAGCACTCCAAGATTTGAAATAGTGAAGAATAAGAGAAGAAGAGTCGCCTATTTATAACCTCTGAGTTGCCAAGATCCAACGATCGAGAAGAACTCTGTAAAATCCAACAAACCAGATCAAAAGACGATTTGAATTCCCGAGCGCCATAATGGCGCCGAGTGACGTGGTACTGACGCCCCCAACTGTCAGTCCGTATAGTATCAAATCGCCAAAGAAAAAGAGAGCTCGGACTCAACCTCGGAGGAGAATCGTCAGCAAACGGAGAGGTTCTACTCATCAAGGTCGAATCGACCCTTGATGAGTGGGGGCCCTGTGATGAGTCATAAATCTCCCAACCAACCAGAGGTCACCACGTGGGTGTGCTGAGACCAAATCCCAGGACTGAGCTGAGCCATCCAAGGCCAGGCCAAACCGCTCAACCGGAAGGAGGCGACACTTCATTTCTGGCCTGGCCAAGAGTCGAGGCCGAGCACTCAGCCCACCAAGAACCGGGCCTAGCACTTGGTGCGCGATGCTACCCCAAGTGCAGAGAAAGGAAGTGATCTCCCCAACATGGCCAAGTTTCACAGCCAAGGCTCAGGCCTGCCGAGCCCTGAGCTGAGCCCATACAGGTCGGCCCAAAATCGGGCGCCATGACACGGCTGAGTCCCACATGATCGGGGGAAACTCCCATGCCATATAGGCCGAGGCCAATGCCGAGCACTGAGGTCAGGGCCAAGCAAGGCCGAGCATTGAGGCTACGACCGCCCAGCACCGAGCACCGAGGCCATGACCATCCAAGGTCGAGCATTGAGGCCGCGACCACCCGAGGTCGAGCACTGAGGCCGAGCCCTCCATAGAAGCTACCATAATGCCCCACTAGTGATCACGGTGCCACATCAGCACCACCCGAGAATCACGAGATAAGAATCGAGCCACAATCTCAGCGTGATACCGAATCGCACTCCCATTAGGACTCTTACCTTAACGAGAGTCCGACTCCAAAAATAACTCTCCACTCCGCTCCGCGTGGAAGAGCCCTTCCAAGGAAGGACTCTTACCATACAAGGACTCCTCCAACCACCTCATCTCATCCTATAAATACTCAGGTATGGAGCTCAAACGCTCATCTCACTTTTTACTAGTTGTTATGCTGTTACACTTGAGACCTGACTTAAGCGTTGGAGAGTCCTTGGCCGGAGCCACACCGGCTCTCTTGCGTTCACTCAGTTTTTACAGGCTCATCTGTGGGTGAACCGGGCGACTGAGGTTTTCACACGCAACAGAACCTTCATTGGCAACTAGTTGATTTAGAAGCTAAGAGGTCTGACCGCTGCCGAATACTGGCTTCCCCCTCCTGGGACTTCTTATTTTTGCGTTGCTTATGGCGCACCTGAGCATCCTCCTTCTCTGCTACCACTGCCCCCTTGTCAACCTCCGCGACTTCCAACAAATGGGGTGGTTCAGGTGCATGAATCACCAGCTTGCCATTGCTAAAGGACGACTCAACTAAGGTTTCTACAATTTGTGTATCACCCGCTGGGATCACCACCTCCAGATTCCCTTCTACCAGAGGAACTTCCATTGTGGCATAGCCAGTAGATCGAGAGGAGCGAGCCTGGTTGCTTCCACCTGGACCACCCACAGTCTCACCTCTAGAGAACCCACCACAGAATAAGGAGCGCCCACGACCTGGTATCAAACCAGTGCAACCCATTTCACATAATATATCACGGCTCAACCCACCAAGACCTAAAGCGTTGTGATTTGGATTGTCAAACTGGGAAAGATTTCCTAGATTATTGGAGTGATCCTCCACCTCATTAGAATCTAGATATCTCTCGCCATGCAAAGAACTTCCCTACCCCCTTCAAGGGCGGCGGGATCTGGGCGCCATCCGTAGTAGCACTGCTAGGGGCGACTGCCGGGGCAGCAGCCCTTTCAACTTCTTGACCTGTATCATCATCTTCATCCGCATCCCCGAACAAATCCTTCTCTGATTGGAAGACTGTAGCCAACCTATCATTAAGGCATGATATATGTAAGAATGGAAATTCCGTTTGAATATTTTAGTGTCTATTATCATTATCCAATGTAAAATATATACAAGATGATCCTTGGATTATGGGATTCATTTATACAAAAATGGAAAGATAAAATCAAGGGATTGAATACAAGAATCAAGGAGAAGATGGGATTGGAATCTACATAAATGGAAGGTAATATTGGAAGGCAATATTGGCTGTAACGGTTCTCTTCCAGTAGAACCGCTAATACTCCCCCTCAAGATGGAGCGTGAAGGTCAAGAACGCCCATCTTGGAAAGAAGATTATGAAATGTAGCTCCACCAAGAGGTTTAGTCAATATGTCCGCGAGTTGCATATGAGAGGCAATGTGGGAAGTGCTGATAGATCCATCTTGGATACGTTCTTTGACTATATGGCAGTCAATCTCTATATGTTTAGTACGCTCATGATAGACCAGATTTGCAGCGATATGAAGAGCAGCTTGATTGTCACAATAAAGTAGCATGAGAATGGACTGGTGGACCCCAAAGTCCTAAAGAAGTGTGCGTAACCAGATTAATTCACAAGTGGCTGTGGCCATGGAACGATATTCTGTCTCGGCGGATGAGCGGGAAACTGTGCTTTATTTCTTTGACTTCCAAGATATAGGACTATCGCCAAGGAAAGTGATGTAGCTAGTGATAGATCGCCTAGTGGTCGGGCAAGCAGCCCAATCAGAGTCACAAAATGCAGTAAGGCATAGATCGGATGACACGGGAAAGAAAATCCCTGTGCCTGGAGAAGATTTAAGATATCGAAGGACACGGGTTGCAGCATCCATGTGTGACTGGTGTGGGAGTTGCATGAATTGACTTAAATTGGTGACATAGTAGGTAATGTCGGGCTGTGTGATGGTGAGATAGAGCAATCGACCAATGAGCCGTCGATATTGAGCAGGATCAGCTAAGGGTGTTCCTGTGTCAGGGTCAAGCCGTGAGTTCTGCTCCATAGAAAATGTCACGGGCTTAGCTGCTAGCAAACTTGATTCTGATAGGATATCCAAAGTGTATTTTCATTGATTAAGGAAGATACCCTTGGAGCTGCGCGCAACCTCAAGGCCAAGAAAAAACTTTAGTTTGCCTAGATCCTTTAGCTTGAACCGATGATTGAGGAAGGAGATGAGGCTCTGAATGATTATGTGATCATCGCCCACCACAATGATCTCATCAACATATACTAGCACGGCAGTGTACGTGGTACCGGTATTTTTAACAAATAGAGAGTAGTCAGCCTTGGATTGGTGATAAGCAGCATCAAGAAGCGACCGAGTCAATGTTACAAACCAATTCCTGGAGGCTTGTTTAAGGCCATAAAGTGATTTTTGAAGTTTGCAATAACGAGTCTCCCCCTGTTTGGAAAAGCCACGTGGAATGCGCATGTAGACTTCTTCATGGAGATCGCCGTGTAGAAAGGCGTTATTGACATCTAGCTGATGTAAGTGCCAACCTCACATAGCAGCAATGGCGAGAAGACTATGAACTGTGACGAGCTTAGCGACTGGAGCAAAGGTGTCAGTATAGTCGAGGCCCTCTTGTTGGGTGTAACCCTTGGCCACGAGGCAAGCCTTGTACCGCTCTATGCTGCCATCAGAATTTCGCTTAATTTTGTAGACCCACTTGCATCCAATGGGTGATTTGCCTATAGGTATTGGTTGTAATGACCATGTGTGATTCTATTCCAAGGCTTGAATTTCAACCTCCATGGCTTTTCTCCAGTGAGCATGTTTCATGGCCTCAGTGAAGGTACTAGGTTCTTGTTCTGAATGAAGGGCACTTATAAAAGCAATATGTGTTGGAGAGAATTGGGAATAAGATAATACTGAATGAATGGGGTAGGGGATTTTACTTGAAGATGTCGGCGGTTGAGAGTGAGAACAGGCAGGTGAGGCCAAATTACACACAAAGTCCGTGAGATGACGGGGTCGAGTATGTGTACGAGTTGAACGACGAATGAGGACGGAGTGGTTTGAACCTGGATTGGCAGGAGGGGTGGGAATGATAGGTGGGGTGGGGGGTAGGGGTGGTTTGTGGAATTATTGTGTCCTCAACGTCAGGAACCGTTAACGGTATAACCAAATGGGGAGATGGTGATGGAGGAATGGTGGAAAATGGGAAAACATCCTTGTGGAATGTGACGTTCCGGGATACAAAAATATTTTTGTTTTGAAGATCATAAATGCGGTACCCTTTTTGAGCATGGGGGTAGCGGAGAAATATACCACGAACAGCCCTAGGGTCAAATTTGGTGCGACCAGGGGCATGGTTGTGGGCATAACATAAGCAACCAAAGGTGCAAAGGTGGGAATAAGTTGGAACGGTTCCAAAAAGAAGCTCATGTGGTGTTTTCCCATTGAGATTGGGCGTGGGTATGCGATTGATGAGGTAAGCAGCAGTTAAAATGCAATCCCCCCAAAAGTGAAGTGGTAGGTGCGCCTGGAAGCGTAAAGCACGTGTGACCTCAAGGAGATGATGGTGCTTACGCTCCGCGATGCCATTTTTCTGCGGGGTGTCAACAAAAGAATGTTGTTGGATAATGCCATTTTTGGAGCAAAACTCAAGCATTGGCTTGGAAAAAAATTCCATACCATTATCACTACGAATCTGTTTGATGTGAACGTTAAATTGTGTATTTACCATGGCATAGAACAACATGAAAATGGAGTAAGTTTCAGGCTTGTAGCGCATTAAAAAAACCCAAACAATCCTTGAAAAAACATCCACTAATGTGAGAAAATAACTAGTGTTTGAGGCAGTGCGATGACCCCCCCAAATATTGCAATGAATCAAAGAAAAGGGTTGTGTGCTCCGATTATTACTTATTGAAAAAGGTAACCGTGTCTGTTTTGATAAATGACAAACATCACATAAAGAGGGTAGGGAAGATGAGGAAACACCAGGTAAAAAGGAAGACAAATGGCGGAGGCGGTCGTTGGAGAGATGCCCAAGGCATTGGTGCCAAAGAACCGAGTTGGGAGTAGGTGAAACGGAGGCGCACATAGAAGATGTACCCGGTGGATAGAAGTGATAAAGGCCGTCATGCAGCATTCCCACCTCAATCGGCTTCATCGTTGATAGGTCCTGGACAACACAAAAGGATGGAAAAAAAATGAGTGAGCAATTCTGGGTGCGAGGAAGTTTTTTTATAGATATTAGATTGAAATTAAAGGATGGAACATATAGAACATCATGGAGAATAATGGAGGAATTAAGTGATTTATTTCCTTTGTGAGTGGCTGGCAGTAGGTTCCCATTAGGTAACCAAATGGGAGTGGATATAGTAAGAGGGGTGGGATTAATGAGGCCATGGAGATCACAAGTCATGTGATCGGATGCACCACTATCGAATAACCATGGCGGAGAAACTTTACCTGAAACAGTAAAACCAGCCGGTGTACCTGCAAGTTGAGTGGGTATAGAAGATGAATCACTACCCAAAAGAGAGATGAGCTGCTGGTATTGAACCGTGGTCAGCCCTGGTATAGGGACAGCAGTAGCAGCAGCGATATTGACATGGCGAGGATTATCGATCGCGTGGTCCAAGCTTTGTGACTTGGTGGATCGATGTTGTTGACTCGGAGGGTAACCATGAAGTGGCCAGCACCTCTCATGGGTATGGCCATAGACATTACAATGATCGCAGTAAGGACGGTTGCGATTGGAGCGGCCATGGAATTGTTGTGTGGGGCGTCCCTGTGAGAGCTGAGGATCGCCACAAGGAGCATGGGTTGGAACAGCCTTGCTGGCAGCCATGGCAGCCGTGTCGGGTAGGGTAAGAGCAGGGGTGAGGGCACGCTGTTGTTCTTCCTGGAGGATGAGATAATATGCACGATGGACATCAGGCAAAGGGTCTATGGTGAGTATTTGAGATCGGATGGCAGCATAGCTATCGGACAGACCCATGAGCAAATGGTATACACGCTCCTCTTGAGAGTCGATTTTGTTAATAATCCTGTTTACACGAGTTTTGGTTAGGTGCTAAGGTTGAACCATGATACACTTGCATGATATAGTTGATTGCCAAAAAAACAATATTTGCTCTTTGATCCAGTCTTGGCTTGTAGCCTATTTGGTTTGAGTAAGTAAGCCTGAGGGGTGTTTTACACCTAATTCCTTAAAGACGCCTGATTTGAGAGTAATTGGCCTAAAGCTCGCTACCAGAGCCACCTAGAAAGCTTAAGAGGTCAAGACATTGCAAGGATTGGAGTAGAATAAAAGAAAAAAATAAAAATAAAATAAATTAAAAGTTTGAACTCATACTGCATCAATGTCTAAAGCCACAATGTGACAATCAAATGATATATGCACTGAGAATCTATTCCAACACTACTTAGTAACTTAGGTGTCTGGTGCAAGCCCTGCATGTCATTCAAGCCAATTGTAGTGTAGGGACATTTGAGTTCAATACTTGGATTGGAGTAGAATAAAAGAAAAAAATAAAAATAAATTAAATTAAGAGTTTGAACTCATACAGCATCAATGTCTAAAGCCACAATGTGACAATCAAATGATATATGCATTGAGAATCTATTCCAACACTACTTAGTAACTTGGGTGTCTGGTGCAAGCCTTACATGTCATTCAAGCCAATTGTAATGGAGGGACATTTGAGTTCAACTTGGATTGGAATAGAATAAAAGATTAAAAGTTTGATCTCATACTGCATCAATGTCTAAAGCCATAATGTGACAATCAAATGATATATGCACTGAGAATCTATTCCAACACTACTTAATAACTTGGGTGTCTGGTGCAAGCCTCGCATGTCATTCAAGCCAATTGTAGTGGAGGGACATTTGAGTTCAATACTTGGATTGGAGTAGAATAAAAGAAAAAAATAAAAATAAATTAAATTAAAAGTTTGAACTCATACTGCATCAATATCTAAAGCCACAATGTGACAATCAAATGATATATGCACTGAGAATCTATTCTAACACTACTTAGTAACTTGGGTGTCTGGTGCAAGCCCTGCACGTCATTCAAGCCAATTGTAGTGGAGGGACATTTGAGTTCAATACTTGGATTGGAGTAGAATAAAAGAAAAAAATAAAAATAAAATAAATTAAAAGTTTAACTCATACTGCATCAATGTCTAAAGCCACAATGTGACAATCAAATGATATACGCACTGAGAATCTATTCCAACACTACTTAGTAACTTGGGTGTTTGGTGCAAGCCCTGCATGTCATTCAAGTCAATTGTAGTGGAGGGACATTTGAGTTCAATACTTGGAAAAATATGGCAAGTAAAATCAAAATGAAATTCAAATTGTGCATGTGTTTAAAGGTTCTACCAAGGTTCCCAGCTGAAATCTTTTGTAGCCTAGATGACCTACTCGCTCTAATCTCAAGTAAAAACAGTGTGACTCACCTTACCCCAAACCGCCCTAAGTGAGATGTATGACAATTTTGCAACTCAGAGTGGGATAATAAAGTTCAAGTGTGGGGGAATATCTGAAAATCTCATAGTAAATTGTTTTCAATTTTAAGCGGCTGTACTCTTTTCCTTGGCCATGGTATGGATTTACAATTGAATTTTGGGTGTATATTCACTGCAAACACCCACGAGACTAAACTCGTCCACTAGGGGTAACCTAGGGGTTTAAAGGCTTGTTGCACGTGCTAAGTGCAACTGTGAATCCTACGAAAGTGAGTTAGGATTTTTGCATTTTATGATAGGTTTTGTTTTGTTTACTTGAGGACAAGCAAAGTTCAAGTGTGGGGGAATCTGATGAGCACATTTATGTGTGAAATCTTAGGGCATAAAGCATGCATTTTGCCACATTGAACAGAACTACTCAGGTATTTTTCTGTGTTTTACAGGTTTTAGGTCATTTTATGCTATGTTGGACTATCGGGCGCCATATCTCCCAAGTTACACGTAAAGTGGTCCAATTTCTTTTCATGGTTGCAAAGAGGATGGAATTCTAAGCAAGGTGGACCACTTTCATGTCAAATACGCATTCATTTAGGTCATCATGTCAACATATGGGCTCGAATACTCAAATGAACAAAAACAATGAGTTTTGATTCGATAATTAATGTTTAATTCCTAGCTCATTTTTTTTCATTTTTGTTTTTTTTTTTGTTCCAGTATGTATAGATTTTCTGATGAAGGTAAGGCTTTTATGTCCCCCTTCTTAGGTTGTAATTAAATATTTCTTTTATTAATAAAATAACAGAGGTTCCGCCCTCTTTCTCTAGATTGTTGCTCTAATAAGCTCTGTTTAATACTTCATTCCATGTCTTTTGGATGCCAATTACATTTTTCTTATTTTGAATTGTTTTTAGAACTTTACTCCTTACCCTTTACATAATTATGATGTTAGTTGCACCAGTTCTACCAAAAAAAAAATATATTTTAACTGCAGCAGTTCAATTTAATATATATTTTCTATTACCCTCAATAACTTTGCTTATTTCATAAATTTGCAGAAATTTTCTTCCTTCTCTTTTAGATCCCAACCATTAGCAATACATGTAATAGCACAAGGATTATATGTTATCTTGGCAGTGCCATTCATTACCAACTTGTGGGTACCGATATAGATACCCTATCTCTATTCCATTATATTAATTTGAGGTTACATATGTTATTAGACTTATCTGCATTATTTTTCCTAGTGATTGCTTATGAATTAACAGCTGACACTGCTTTGGATCATGGTTTGAGTTACTAGTATCAGAATGCCCGATACGGTTGATATTGCATGGTTTTGAAGGTTAGCGATACAATAACCTGGCCAATACCATATTGGTGAAACAATACGGAAAATGAGTAAAATAGTTAAAAAAAAAAAATCAATGATAAACTTGTCCGATACGGTCGATCCGTAACGATATCATTTTAGTATCGTATCGATTTTGAAGGTGACCGATGCCCGATCTGATACCATGCACTAAAACCATGCTTTGAATAGAGTGGAATGGAGAACCAAAGTTCGTGCAACAGATAATCATATCGTTTTTGTTTTTTTTTTTCGGAAGAATAGATATCATATAGTTCAAATACTACTTAAGGCAGTGTTTTAATCTAGACCATGTCTTTTCTATCCAATGGTAGGAATAGACATATTCTGTGATCTGTCTACGTGACAAAATATATACTTTGTACCATCAAAAAAAAAAAAAAAAACTTTGTGATACTTGAAAAAAAGGGGTTGACTGTGTGCAAGATCGCCTTCGATGACCAGGTGACTCGTCAAATACAAGGGGTGTTTATGGTATTTCCATGGGCCTTTTACCCCAATTGGTCACTGTCGAGACATAACCCCCTGAAATGACCACCTCACCCCTATAAAATGAAAAAATCCCTCCCTGGTCGATGCCCTTGTGAATCCCCTCATTGCCCTCCACCCCCATGCTGGTACAAAAGCTACGCAACCTTTCTTTTTCCTATATTTTTACTGCCTTGCCCCCATGAAATAAAAAATAGCATCTATGTTGATGCTCTTGCGCACATTCTTATTTGCCCCTGCGTTGGTGAAGGCGCATTGGCACAGGTGCTACATGACCATGCAGTGGTTTCTTGCTCTATTTTTATAGATGTCACACATAAGTTAATGATACTTCTACATTGTATAACTTGGAAGTTACCATAGAAGTTTGCAAAAACACTATGACCAAGTATAAATTACTAATATTTTTTTTGTAACTTCAGAAAATAGGATTAGGGAAAAAGCTGGGGAAAAATACCCTCTGCAGTGCTTTAATCTTGCGGTGCCTTGCAGTTTAGGCTTGAGAGCTCGACACGTGGAAGATGTGACATCCAACGGTTCTGAGCTCGAGAAGAAAAAAAAATTTGGGTCACTCATGCTTGCATCGTTGGATGAAGCATCTTCCACGTGTCAAGCTCTTAGGCCTGAACTGTAAGGCAGCACAAGATGAAGTTGCAGAGGATTTTAATTCAAAAGGCTAGGCATGTGGGCAGGCTATCCATCATGTGTCATCCTCTCTCCTCCCCCTTTGGAAAAGACCCTTTTGTCTTCCTGTGTCCAGCATTGTAGTTGGTGCATGCTAGTGGTATGCCCAACCCTCTCCCATAGGATTATAGTATCTCTTGATATATCATGAAGACTAGTTTGTTAATCTTCACCACATGACACACACGTTAGCAAAATGGGCATGGGAATCCCACACCTATCTCTCTAGTCAGGTTCTTTCCCTAAAGAGGTATGGGAAAACAAAATTGAGTTTAGTCATAGAAAATGGAGAAATGCCATTAGGGTTTTGTTACACTAGAAGGCTTTCTTGTAATTTTATTTACTCGATCTAGATATACAGTCAAATGGGTGTTTGTGTTGGGTTTATTGGGCTTAATTAATGTGGGTTTGCTTTATTGGGCCCATAAGGTGTTTTATATCACTCCAGGTTAAGTGAGGGGTATAACTAACCTTACACATTATGGGAGTGTGATTAGGGTCAGGGAGAATATTATATATTCAATCCTAAGGTCCCCACAGCCGTCACTTGATTACTCTATTATTCCTACTCACGGGAGAGCAAAAGTGAAAGGCTATGGAAGGAGAAAGCTACGTGGATCTACTGCAGCCGTCATTGATAGGTATGTCATTTATGTTTCTTGTTAATTGATTTCCATGAATCTATGTGGAGATCTGTTTATGATCAAACTTTGTAACAAGTGGCATCAGAACCAACCTACATAGATCTGGAATTCAGGTTATGATTGAAACAAGGTTTTTTTTTTTAAAATTTTGGGTTTTGGATCGTTCATGTACGGCCATTGTCGGTGGTGTCCGGCCACCGAAATCAAAAATTTTTTGCATGGAATGGAAGAGGAGGTCGAGGCGATTCTGGATCTGTAAACCGTTTCGCCGTCTCTTCAAAGAAAAATAAAATGTTTTTTTTTTTTTTTTTGAATGGTTTCCGGCCCATCGAGACTATTCCGGATGGGTCAGGTCATTTATGTTTCTTGTTAATTGATTTCCATGAATCTATGTGGGGATCTGTTTATGATCAAACTTTGTAACAAGTGGCATCAGAGCCAACCTACATAGATCTGGAATTCAGGTTATGATTGAAACAAGGTTTTTTTTTTGAAAATTTTGGGTTTTGGATCGTTCATGTACGGCCACTGTCAGTGGTGTCCGGCCGCCGAAATCAAAAAAAATTTGCATGGAATGGAAGAGGAGGTCGAGGCGATTCTGGATCTATAAACCGTTTCTCCGTCTCTTCAAAGAAAACTAAAATGTTTTTTTTTTTTTTTGAACGGTTTCCGGCCCATCGAGACTATTCCGGATGGGTCAGGTCAGACCCGATCCAAGTGGAGCAGACCTGGGTCCAACTCGAATGGGGCAAGCCCGACCCGGGCAAAATGGAATGATCCGAACCCGGATACATACCCATTTTAGGCGGGTCAATTGACCCGAAGTTCAGACCCGAAAAGAGACCCGATTGGTTGGACCGGTCCGGTTCGAACAGGGTTTGACTGGCCGCGTGTGATATCACACTCCTGATTCAAACCACACGTGAGGGCGCGTGGGAGGGCTTTTGACGTCGGGGTTTTTTCCGCTACATCTATTTTTTCGAGGGCTGCACATTGGTATGCCCCACTTGCTTCAACTGTGACTTCTGGGACCCACAGTGAGCTTTTAATGTGTTATGCAATTCTTGAAAGCATGTGTTCCTGCATTCTTGATTCTCTGTCGATCATAAATGAACATATGCAATGTTATGTCATGATGTGATGCATAAACAACTGTAATTTTATAGAATTGATGTGTGTCATAAAGTTTATATATTGAATTGTCTTAATTAATAAACAAGATCCCATCGCCACATCATGAGTTATTGGGTACTCTAATAAGGTCAGGTGGAATCCACCAAAGTGGTAAAATCTGATTTTATTAGAATGCCCGATAACTTAAGGTTTTTCTAACAGCAACAAAGAATGATGACGCTCACCCAAAGGTAGCATCATCCAAGACCAAAATAATAGACACAAACACATAGGGAGAGACTAGCCTAGGAATAATTGTTTACTCAAACGTGACAGTTCTTTCATAGGTTGGTGTTGTCCCGCAGTAATGCAAAGTATCGAGTGGATCAGTACATTTCAAAACCCAAAGGTTAGAAAATGTAGATTCGGTTGACACTCTCGGTTATGTGCTGGTACATTAATTAATATAACCAACATGAGTTAGTGGTATTTAAATATTTGGTATTTTATATTCTATTCTTCTATGATAGATAATTGATTGTATGATATCCCTATGGCAGATGTCTCTAGGTCAAGGTTTATTGGACATTCCCAAGCTTTCTGGTGAAAATTATAGGAGTTGGAATAAAGATTTGGAGGTCTATCTTTGCCTTAGCGACCTAGATCTTTGTCTGAGAGAGCCTAAGCCTACAGATCTCACCCCAGCCAGTACTCAGGCTGAGAAGACTGAACTTGAGAAGTGGGAAACTGCAAATAAGAAGTGCCTAAAAGTTATAAACCATGCTATCCCAGAAACAATGAAAGATAGCATCACTATGAAGGCAACTGCTACTGAGTACTTGGAGGCTATTAGGGTCAAATTTGAATCATCCAAGAAAGCTCAATCAGGCGACTTGATGAGCAAGCTGACCACTACCAAATTTGATAGAAATGGCAGTACCAGGGAATATCTTTTTGGACTTGTTGCTTTAGGAAACAAGATTAGGGAGCTGGAAATAAACTTTGATGATGACTTCCTTGTCACCATTGCACTCAATTCGCTCCCAGAGCAGTACAAGCACCTTCATGGCACCTACAATGCCTTGAAGGATAAATGGGGTATGGATGAGTTGATCACCATACTTGGGCAGGAAGAGGCTAGAATGAAAAGGGACAAGATTGAAAGTGCCAATCTGACACAAGGCAAGGGGTCCTCATCTGGGGGACCTCACAGGAATCACAGGAGATTCTCCAAGAGAGGTAGAATTGCACCCTACCAGACTGGACAGGGTTATAAAGGGCAACAGGCCAACATAGACAACACAGGGCAGAAAGATTCAAACAGTGTTGAATATTTTTGGTACAAAAAGAAGGGGCACATGAAGAAGGACTGCTTCAAGAGGAAGACCTATTTTGAAAAGAAAAAGAACACTGGTAAGGATACATCCTTAGTCTGTTATGAATCTTCCCTCATAGATGCATCGGTAGATTCTTGGTGGTTAGATTCTGGATCCTCCATTCATGTCACTCATTCCTTGCAGGGGTTCACAAGCAGGAGGGTACCAAGCAAGAGTGAGGTGATAGTGTTCGTCGGGAATGGAGCGGAAGGGGAAGTGAAAGCCATAGGGACTGTTAGATTATGTTTAAATTCAGACAGTACAGACCATTTTATTGATTTGAAGGATGTAGTTTTTATTCCCTCCATGAGGAAGAATTTGATTTCTGTTTCTAGACTAGTTTCAGATGGATATTCTGTTGTTTTCAATAAAGTTGCCTTCACTCTACTTTCGAATTTTGTGGTTGTTGGTTCTGGCTATTATTTTGATGGTTTGTATAGATTGAACTATATCTCCTCTTGGGTTATGAACGTTGGCACTAAACGTCAACTTCTGGATGAGAAATATCCTGTACTCTGGCACTGAAGGTTGGGCCATATCTCTAGAAAGAGAATGGATAGGTTAATCAAGGAGAAGGTACTAGATGAGAAGGATTTCCAGGACATGGAAATATGTGCTGACTGTATAAAGGGGAAGATGACTTCTTCTTCCAAGAAGGATGCATTTCATCACAGTGAGGCCCTAGATCTCATCCACATAGATGTATGCGGGCCTTTTCCCACTCCAGCACTTGGAGGCCGACGTTACTTTATTACTTTCATAGATGACTGGCCTCAATACAGTTATATTTTCTTGCTAGCTGAGAAAGCAAATGCGTTGAACGCCTTCATGATCTTTAAGGCTGAAGTGAAACTCTTCCATAGTAGAAAGATAAAATCGGTCAGGTCTGATAGGGGTGGTGAATATTATGGAAGAGCCGGTGATATAGGACAGCTACTTGGACCTTTCGCCAAGTATCTACAGGAACAGGGGATAGCTCCACAGTACTCCATGCCTGGCACACCACAAAAAAATGGTGTAGCAGAGAGGAGGAATCGTACTCTGAAAGACATGGTGTGAACCATGGTCAGTAACACCAGCCTTCCAGAGTTTTTATGGGGAGAAGCACTCAAAACTGCTGCCTACATTCTCAACAGAGTGCCGAGTAAGTCAGTAAGCAAGACTCCCTATGAACTCTGGACAGGTAAGAAGCCTAGCCTTAGACATCTTCGAGTCTGGGGTTGCCCTGCTGAAGCCAGACTCTTCAATCCGCAGCAGAAAGTCTGGGACCCAAAAACTGTGAGCTGTTATTTTGTTGGGTACCCAGAAAGGTCTAAGGGCTACAGATTCTATTGCCTAGGTGCAGGGAATAGAATAGTGGAAACCACCCATGCCAAGTTTCTTGAGTAAGAAGGAGATCTTTCTGTACCCCAAAACTTAAGGTTTGATGAAGGACAGATTGGAACATCCAGTGTGGCACCGGAGTCGAGCAGGCCGTTATTGATTAAAGACGATGATTCTCACATGGATGTTGATGTGGATGTGCCTACAGATCCTGTTGTCCCTGCCACTGCAGTAGTGGATGTGCCACTCCCTAAGATTGATGACCCGATACCAGCTGACACGGTTACTACTGCGGACCCTGAGCCTTTGAGGAGATCCACCAGGACTCATAAGTCTACCATTCACTCAGATTATGTCACATATCTGAATGAGTGTGAGTTCGATATCAATAAGGAGGAGGATCCTGTTACTTTTCTGCAGGTAATGAATAACAGGGAGTCTAATAAATGGGTGGAAGCTATGAAGGAAGAGTTAAAATCTATGCATAATAATGGTGTTAAGGAATTGGTGGAGATTCCATAGGGCT
This sequence comes from Telopea speciosissima, assembly GCF_018873765.1. Classification (NCBI taxonomy): domain Eukaryota; kingdom Viridiplantae; phylum Streptophyta; class Magnoliopsida; order Proteales; family Proteaceae; genus Telopea; species Telopea speciosissima. The sequence goes on along the minus strand of NC_057926.1, from coordinate 34,798,822 downwards.
ACAAAGCCATTGCTTCAAAATGGGTGTTCAAGACCAAGATTGATTCTCAGGGAAACATAGAGCGCTACAAGGCCAGACTTGTGGCAAAGGGCTTCACCCAAAGAGAGGGGATTGACTTCAAGGAGACCTTTTCCCCTGTATCTTCAAAAGACTCATTCAGAATCATCATGGTCATAGTAGCACACTTTGACCTTGAGCTACATCAAATGGATGTGAAGATGGGTTTTCTGAATGGGGATCTGGTTGAGCAGGTTTATATGCATCAGTCCGAAGGCTTCGAAGAGAAAGGGAAGGAGCATCAAGTTTACAAACTGAAGAAATCACTGTATGGACTGAAACAGGCTTCAAGACAGTGGTACTTGAAGTTCGATCAGATAGTGACCTCTTTCGGTTTTGTTGAGAATGCAATTGACAATTGCATTTACATGAAGGCTACCAGGGGCAAGTTCATTTTCTTGGTACTTTATGTTGATGACATCCTACTTGCTAGCAATGATCTTGGTTTATTTTAGGAAACCAAGCTGTTTCTGTCCAGTAACTTTGAGATGAAGGACATGGGGTGAGAGCACCTATGTACTTGGCATCGAGATAAGTTGGGATAGAAAGCAAGGTCTTCTTAGTTTGTCACAAAGGGCTTACATTGATAGAATTTTGAAGAGATTCAACATGTCCCAATGTTCAGGGAATGATGCACCCATCAGCAAAGGGGATAAGTTGAACAAGCAGTAGTGCCCGAAGAATAACCTTGAGAGAGATTCTATGAAGGACAAGCCTTATGCTTCAGCTGTTGGAAGCTTGATGTATGCACATGTGTGTACTCGACCTGACATTGCCTTTGCTGTTAGCGTGCTTGGTAGGTTCTAGTCTGATGCTGGTTTGGCTCATTAGACTGCTGCTAAGAAGGTGATGCGGTACGTACTAAGGACCAAAGATTTCAAGCTTGTCTACAGAAGAGATGAGAGACTTGAGGTGGTCGGCTACTCAGATTCAGATTTCAGTGGTTGTACTGATGACATGATGTCAACCTCTGGATATGTCTTCTTGATAGGTGGAGGTGCAATTTAATGGAAAAGTGTCAAACAGACTATTATTGCTTCATCCACCATGCAGGCAGAGTTTGTGGCATTGTTTGAGGTGACTAAGCAGGCAGTATGGCTGAGAAATTTTATTACAGAACTGAGGGTTGTTGACACCATCTCCAAACCTTTGCAGCTTTGGTGTGACAACAACTTTGCAGTCATTTTCTCAAAGAACAACAAGAAGTCCAACAGCTCAAAGCATATTGAAATAATGTATCTTCTGGTCAGGGAGAAAGTGATTGAGGGAGAAGTTGATGTTGCTCACATTCCTACTGAGAAGATGGTGGCTGATCCTCTCACCAAAGCTCTTTCCGTGGGAGTGTTCAGGGGTCATGTTACTCGTATGGGACTAGCAGAGTCTTTTGATATGCTTGTTTAGTAAGAGTCTGGTTTTTCTTATGCTTGTTCAGTGGGAGTCTGTTTTCCCTGGTTATTATTTGAGCTCTTTTATTTAACCAGTGATTTTTGTATTCTTTTGCCATCTTAATACATCAACTGGTTATGGTTGATTACTTATTCTTATATGACATGTCTTACAAAATGGCGGTTAGCCATAGGCGGTATTAGCCAAAGTTTTCAAAATGGCAATTAGCCATAGGCGGTATTTAGCCAAAGCTTTGAGATTGGCGGATAAGCCATGGGCGGTAAGCCAAAGTATGGTGTTAACTCCAGTTCATGGCGGTTTAGCCCAAGTATGAGTTAATATCAAAGTATACTACCTGTGAGGATTTTCAAGGTAGAGGACCTACAAGGAAATGAGCATTTACGTGCTGATCACTTGTTATGCTCTTGATTTCCTTGTTGTTACATATACTCAAGGCAGTTCGAGTTAATGGATCATCTGTGGCCGTGATGACAGAAAGTTGTATGCCGTATGTTGAGGCATATCTTCTGCTGTTGTTCAACACAAGTGGGCATTAATAAGACCAAAGTAATTTTGAGTGAAAGTGGGATTTTGGCCAATTCCAATAAAGACACCTGTATTAATTTTGCCCAAGTGGGAGATTGTTGGGTTTATTGGGCTTAATTAATGTGGGTTTGCTTTATTGGGCCCATAAGGTGTTTTATATCACTCCAGGTTAAGTGAGGAGTAATAACTGACCTTACACATTATGGGAGTGCGATTAGGGTCAGGGAGAATATTATATATTCAACCCTAAGGTCCCCACAGCCGTCACTTGATTATTCTATTATTCCTACTCACAGGAGAGCAAAAGTGAAAGGCTGTGGAAGGCTTTTGGGAAGGAGAAAGCTACGTGGATCGACTGCAGCCGTCATTGACAAGTATGTCATTTATATTTCTTGTTAATTGATTTCCATGAATCTATGTGGGGATCTGTTTATGATCAAACTTTGTAACAGTTTGTCCTCATTACATGGGCTCACTCATGTTCATCTAAGTTTGCCACAGGGCAAGACAGCGTAACCTTGCTACAAATTCAACCATCATTGAGTAGTTGTGACATTTATATTTTCTTAAAAAATATGCCCTTCACTATGAATTTTTAGTAATTGGTACCTATGAAAAATATAGAAATTTAATAATTATGAGGTGCGTCTTTTTTGAACATTTTGGCCTCCCACAGATTCAGATAAATTTTGCTTATTTCATTATTATGCTCTTTTTTAAGGATAATTATATTATGGAAGAAAGTTCTCGATGGGGGAGTATTGCCCATGCCCCAAACATAGAGGGAGGTGAAATGACGGCCCACCCCCATGAAAAGCATAAATCCATTTGATACTAGCCTATCCAGATTAGTATCGACAGAGATTGATCCCATAGCCAATTCTGATTCCCAAAACCCTGTTCCTTAATCTAAAGAGGAAAACACCTATCAGACCTTATTATCCTTCTTTGCAAATATCTAATTCAGTTTTCTTTTTAAAAAAAATTATTATTTAAGATCACATGGCTGTTTACCTTTTTATTCCTACTAAGTTCAAATTTTCACTAATCATAATTAACAAAGATTTGCAAGTTTGCATTGCAGCCACTACACCACACACCAACACTACTCAACCATGCTCTAGCATTACTCCCAATTCCTACAACATTTCTTGTTACGGTCCCCTTGTACCATTTGCACATAGGTTGGGGGAGGAAAGAGAAAATAACTTAAAAGTTTGATTTTTCTTTGAAGAGTATGTTGAGGAATTTATGTATTGGACTTAGAAAGTATGAGGTACATGGGAATTCATAGTAGTTAAGAACTTTAAATGGCAACACCGGCTGGACCATCCTCTATGCTGGATAGAGAATAAAAGAAGCTAAAATTCCCTGACAGACCCCAACATAAATAAATTTTGTTGGTGTCCAGAGCAAAAATATATTTTATGGGAAAAAGAACACTGTTTGGTCTAGTGGCTCCTATGTCTAGACACATGAGCATGTGTAATTATTGACCAGCTCCTCATAAAATAAGAAAATCCATCGTGTTGTTGCTCTTGCGTGCACTCTCCTTGGCCCTCACACTAATGTAGAGGCTACACTATCAAACAGCGATCTCTTGTACATATTTTATATTCTAAAGACTTGACCTGACCAATATGGGAAAAGCATCCCAAACCAACCTCGGACGGACTCCGACTAAAGAGAGGAGAACCTCTCTTTAAGGAACCCTACTCTAATAAAGTTCCCAAATAAAAGTGTCTTGTTAAAAAACAACCTTCAAAAGTTCAAACCTTATGGGAAGGAAAACATTCAAAGCCCAATTTAAAAAAATAAACAACAGCATTTTAAAACTTTATTTTAGGGAAAAACAGCGCTGCCTGGTGGTGTGGATCTTGCATTGAAACACAAGAGTGTGCAAAATTATCACCCCGCCCCTATGAAATAAAAACTCCCATCCATGTTAATGCCCCTTTGTATGCTCTCATTCCCCACCCAGGTGCAATGGCTAGGCAACTAGGTAGCAATCTCTTACCCTTTTATTTTATACTATATTTCGAACACAATGTCCTGCTCAAACACAATATGTGAAATATTAGTAGGGGTGTCAATTGGTCCGGTTCTGGGCTATCGGTTTGGTTCCTTAATAGTTCTAGTCCTAAGGGGTCAGGACCAGAACCGGACCAATATGCTAATCGGTTCCAAACTTGAATCTAGGATCATTAACTAATGGGTGGGCCAGTTCCGGTTCCTAAACGATTCCAAGCAATCCAATCAAAATTTTTAAAAAAATTCTCTAACACATGCTACATATATTTAGTAATATTATAATTAGACACTAATATTTTTTTTGATGATAAAAGCAAATTATATTAAAACTAAACCTTTGATTGAATGTATAGAGATTTGGAAGATAAGGCAGATTTAGCTAGGTTAGTAGCTATTGCCATACAAAAACGGTCCCCTCTAAAGGTATAGGAAATAATAGGTCCTATATTGTTTATGCACAATAAGTCTTTTAATAGATTCCACAGCCAAGGATTCAAAATTGGAGATGGAAGAAGGTTAGAAATCCGACTGTCGGAGCACCACACTTTTTTACTCTGCAATCCTAAACTCCTTGATATAACAAGTCCTGTTCTAGAGTCTATCAAAACCGAATCGAGGCCACTTGAGGTGTTAATATAGCCTGCAGTAGACAAAGTGAATCTACCATCTAGCAAAAAGATAACTGACCATCCAGCAGATGTTACACCTGGTTCCTGTATTCCAACACAAATTAAAATAGGATAATTGAATTTTGACAGATAAATAAAGTTAGACAGAGAAATCTCATCTTCTGTTCTTAAGTTTACAACTTGGGATGCAATAGAGGGTGGGAATATATCCAAATCCTTGATCCATGATTCAGTTTGTTTTAAAACCCATATAGGCTCCGGTTTTTCTAGCCCAATCACCACTTTGTTTCTAGCAGCCTGAATAAAATAACACTTAATAATAAACACCTTAAAAAACCAACATAAAGAGAGCTTATCTAAGTAATGATTACGTTAAGTCTCAATGCAGAAATTTTCCGAACATGGATATGAGTTGATATGACAAGCATTCTATTCTTATCCTCAATGGTCCAGCTGCCCATATGTGTTCAGACCAATCACATGAAAAGAATAAGTGCAAGTAAGATTCAGCACAACTTCCACAAAAAGCACAAGTACAATCGATTTGAAGCCATTTGGAAATGAGTGCCTTAATTGGAAGACCTGCATTTAACATTCGCCAGAAAAAAATTTTGAACTTGGGATGAATCTTTAATTTCCAAAAAAAATTTCACCAAGAGGATCGAAAAAAGTTATGATTGGAATCAAAGGAAATTAAAGATTTTGCAGCTAGTTTAGTACTAAATTTGCCATTTTTGGCCAAAGTACACCACCAGCTATCATTTGTCGAAGTCAAATTGATCCTGTAAATATGAGAAGACAGATGTAAAGAAAGTACTTCATTAATCAAGGAGTAATTCCACCCAGAGCTAGTAACAAACTTGCCAACCTTTTCATCTCTCCTAGATAAATCACTTAAAAAAGGAAAGAGACAACCTCGAGATGTAGAAATCCACGGGTCCATCTAGAAAAAAGTTGAATTTCCATTGCCGATCTTCTTGATCACAATATCTTGCAGTCTTAGAATAGTATGAGAAATACTGTTCCAAATCCGGGATCCTCTTTTAAATCTAACCTTAGGATCAAAAAAGGAAGACTTGGGGAAATATTTGGCCCTGAGAATGCGAGCCCAAAGAGAATCAGGGTCCGACAAGAGTCTCCATCCTAATTTCATTAGTAAGGCCTTGTAATGAACTTCAGCCTTTCTAAAACCCAATCCTCCACTAGATTGAGGAACACACATTCTATCTCAAGAAATGAGAGTAGATATTTTCTTATTGCCTGTGTTTCCTAACCAGAATATAAGACAAATCAAATCAATATTACGACAGGTTTTTTGAGGAAACTGGAAATAGTTCATCAAATATGCAGGAGTAGAAGCAAGAATAGATTGACTTAGAACCCAACGACCTGCGTAAGATAAACAATTAGATTTCCAACAAGATAATTTATTTTTCATTCACTTGAGATATGATTCTTTTTTATTTTTTTTTTGGTCTCAAATCACATATAACTAGTCTATATTACCTCTTGTTTGGTATTGATTAATAAGTAGGAACACCACCTAGCTTGGATGACCCAGTCAATAGCATGTGTGACAGGGTCAATTTCACTCCTTGGTTTTTGATACTGTGTATCCATACCTTGTGCTCATCATGCTCTCTATCTGTTTTATGTATTTCTTTTTTCCTTTGTTTGGCGTTGGGCGTGTATGAATGAATAGCCTTGTTTTCTACCAAAAAAAAAAATTAAGTAAGAACACCACCACCCCTCATAAGTAAGGATTATTTTAAGGTATATTCTTAAGTTAGCATTCCTAAATAGACCTTAAAAATTTACGACCAAATCTTTGGTAAAATAGTAAATGAGACAAGTGGTACTAGCCAAAATTGAAAAACTAAAAAAATAAAAGGGCTCGACCTTAGCTCTCATGACCTTCAGTCTTAAGAGAATTAAGGTTAGGATGTAAATTTATTCCGGTTCTACAGGTTCCTAATTGGTAGATTCGGAATCAGACCAATAACTTATCAGTAAATCTAGAACCGGACCAATAAGCTATTGGGTGGGTCGGTTCCGATTCCTAGCGGGCCAGTTTTGGTCCAAAATTGACACCCCTAAATATTAGGTACCTAAACTACAATTTATCAAAATGTTAAGAACCATATCTGCCATTTACCCAAAAGAAAAAAAAAAAAAAAAACATTTGAGCCTTGTCGACGGTGGAGAGTTCCTATTTATTAGGGAGTGGAACAATTTAAAATTTTTTTTTTTTTTTACCCTTGCTAACGATGGGGAGCTTTTTTTTAAGGAAGTAGAAAAGGTAGGGAGGGACAGCATTTAATGACGTGGAAGCTATCTAGGGCTGGGGAGCCATGGTTTAAGTGTACCGTATCCTTCTGGATTGGAGGGAAACCGATACGACCCGATATATATGTAGATCAGACGTATTGTTCTCCTTAAAAATATCATATCAGAGTCATCAGACGATACCGTGATACAGCGTGACCTTTACTTTAAACCAAAGTTTAAAAACTCGAGTTTCGACTCGGCCAAAACCGAGTTTTGGTAGGTTTCGGTCGAAACCTGGTTGAAACCAGGGATTTTTTCCCATTGATGGGGAAACCAAGGTTTCGACTCCAAAACAAGGTTTTTTAGGTCTGATTTTTTGCAGGTTGCCTATTTTTCACATTTTAAACACAATCCATGAATTACATTCACCAAAAAATCACTGAAAATGGTACTTGTGGTTATTGATCCAAGTTTACTAACGTACGCGCTGATACGATACATACACTAAAGTGGTATTATAATTAGTTCACATAATTATAAAGTACTTGAACCCTGAATAACACATTGAATCAAAATAAAACATTAAGATGCCCCTCTTTTGCCTTTTAAGAATGTAAACATTGTCTATCATCATCCTTTCAATGGGTATCCTAAAGATCTGCAGACGTATACACTTACACGAGCGTCTAAAGTCGAGGTCTAAGTCTGACCTTTCACTCACATTTTTTAAGTTCAAACTGCTAAACTGAGATGCATAGCTATGAAGTCCAAAATGGTGAGAATTGAATCGGTACAAGAATCAGGAATCGACCAATGAATCGGTTTGATTCAAGATGAATTAGAAAAAGAAAATGACTATGAATCAACCAATTCAGATCCAATTTGGACTATTTGATTCCAATTCAGGTAATAACAATTAGGATTGGTGGAAATCGGAATCAGTGTCAGACGATTCCAATCCAAATTGCCCTATTCCCCAATCCGATTTTCAATTTTTAATATCATGAACTAATAAATACTTTCGGCAATGCTTGATTATTGGATAAACCGCGGTGGTGGAAGCCAGAGTTAACTCTGCAAGGTAACTATTTTCTAAATTTTTATTCAAATGAAGGCCAGCATGCAGTCTAGTTAGGTGATTTTAGAACCTAAAGAAGATAAGGTTCGACCAGTTTTCGATCGAAACCTGGCCAAAACATGGTCAAAATTGTCGAGTAAGGGCAAAACCAAGGATTTTTAAAATTCCCCTTAGGTTTCATCTCGGGTAGCCACGAAACCAAGTTGTCTCGACTGAAACCATAGGTTTCGATCAAGTTTTTGCTCCATGCTTTAAACCCATTTTTAGGTGCAGTTGTCTCCTCCAACAATTCTCTAACACGTAACCATAATTTCAACATTGAAAATATTTTTTTTGGTGCAGAACATTGAAAATATAATTTTGGCGCGAGGAGTTTAGAACTATTTATATAGGGTTTTTATCAAATGCCCCCCTCAAAATGTCCAGTTGTCCAAATACACCCATACAACTTTTTAATTTACACGTGCCCCCCTACTTTCAAAATGTTGTAACACTTTAGTTCAGTCCGTTGGTCTGGGAAGTTAGACGTTAGTTTCAGGGAATCTAATGACCAAAATGCCCTTGTGACAAAAACTCATAAAAATTAAAGAGTAAAGTGACCAAATTGCCCTCATCTTTCCCAAATCGTTTAGGGTTTGAAATTGAAAATCAAACCCTAAACCATTTGGGGAAGATGAACCCTAAAATCAATGAATCTATCCTAGCTCTTGCCATGTTGATCTATAAGAGGGGTTACAGGCTTGCAGTGGAGGTTGGAGAAATGAAGGCCCATTTGAAGATCGAAAATCCCTTTCAAAACACTACAACCAGAAAATTTGAGATGCATGCATGGCAGAAAAACTTGAGCGAAACCTGTCGAATCCACCGAGTTAAATTGGTTTCCCAAGTTTCCGAGACGAGTTGAAGGGGGATTTTATAAATTCCTGGGATTCAACCGAGTTTCGATGGTTTTGGCTGGTTTCGACCATATTTCGGTGATTTTGACCATATTTTAGTGGTTTTGACACATATACCCATCGAAACTAGAGAAACTTGGCTCGAAACTAGGATAGACAGGTATTTATGCCAGAAACCAGGACAGACACTTAGTTATGTCTAATATCATTTAAGTAAATGAATTTGTTTTTCATTTACTTAAGATATTATTCATAAATAAGCAAATACCCCCTATTTGAATCCAATAAAAATAGTTAAAAAATCAAATTTCAAAAGGAAAAAAAGTCAACCCCCCAGTTCAAGAACAAAAACTGGATTTTCGACGGTAGGTGCAATTTTCAACTTTCTAATTCTAGGGTTTTTGTCAAATATAAAAATTTCATAAATCTTAATATGGTAAAACATTGTCCCTAAAAACCAAAAGTGTGGTAAAATATTCATTTGTTTTGATGCCAAAAAAATATTTTCATTCAGAGTGATTTTGACAGCATTCGCGCACACCAAATTTAGTTTGACCGGTACATAACTCCTTCAATATAAATAAGATATAAGCAATCTTGGACTTGTTGGAAGCTATCAAAACAAAGCTTTCTAACAAATCCAAGATTGCTTAAATCTAGCTCATTTATATTGAAGGAGTTATGTTCTGGTCAAACCTTATTCGATACCATGTCCAAGAACAATATACAATATCAAACTTGGATCAAAACCACAAGTAATATTTTTAGTGTTCTCTATGTGAAACTAATGCATGTATTGAGTTTAAAATATCAAAAATAGGAAACACAATAAGAATCGGGGCAAAAAAAATAACTTATGGGCCTCGAAACCAAAGTTTGAATTGGCTTGAAGAAAGTCCCAGGTTTCGACCGAGATATGGTCGCAACCGAGACGAACTTGTTTTCTGGCTGGTCGAAACCTAGTCGAAACCCGAGTTTTAGAACCATGGATGCATGGGAATTAAGTAGTAGATGATAAGAACTTTAATTGCATTAACTTAACACATATAACATGATCTATTCCTTCAAGAAACTGATTTAAGACTATTTAGGGATTCTTTAAAAAAAAAATTACAGATTGATCATTGATGGGGATTCATTCTTTTACCGCATAAGTGGTAAGGATTTATTGGAAAAAAAAAATAAAGAAAGAGGTTCTACTATTGAGGACAGCAGGACAAACAATGATCGAAAAGGGGGCTTCACTCAACCAAACCTTAGACAATAGAGACAAAGAAGCCCTTTTAACTAATAGGTGGGCTTTGCAATTCATAGAACGAGGAACAAAACTAAAAAGAACACCTGAAACCCTAATTAGGAGGGTCAATCATGATCAGGAGGGCTAGCAGTCTAATTAAGGCATGATATAAGCCCTAATGAATCAAAAACATAAACACACTCTGGGAAAGGAGAGGCTCATAGCCGCCATCTCTCAATGCAAAGTTCCTATTTCTAGGTAAGGGTATCAAATTAGAACCGGAACTGAAACTTACATTGGACCAAATAAGCCAAACCGAACCAAATCGAATAGAATTTGGTTAGATGTGAGTATTAGATTCCAGAACAGATTTAGTTCTCGGTTTGATTTTGGATCAAGCATAGGAACCGAATTTGGATAGTAGTATATTATAGTAATGTTATTTTATTATAATACTAATATATTATAGTATATTAATATATACTATACCGGGTGGACATTCCCATTCTCTTAATACTGGCTCGAGAGATTACAGAAGTCAGGTGGCGGTCCCCCCACCCCCCCCCGGGATGGGTGAAACTGAATGCAGACGGCTGTTCGTTAGGGAATCCGGGTGGGGCTGGAGCAGGGGGTATCCTTAGAGATGATCAAGCTGTCCCTCTTTCTGCCTTAAGCCTCTTTTTTGACACCACGTCCAACTATGAGGGGGAGTTCAGAGCTATCTTCCATGGTTTTTTGAGGGCGAAAGAAATGGGTGTCACTCGGTTATGGGTGGAGTGTGATTCCCAGGCTATTGTGGAGGCACTTCGCGGTGGGTCTATCCCTTGGTTCGTCACTCAGCAGTGGTTAGGTCTGCAACCGTTTCTTCGCTCTATTTCTTGGAGGATTTCCCATTGCTTCAGGGAAGCTAACCCTGTGGCAGACTGGCTGGCCAAGCTGGCTGCGAAAAGGGCGTCATCCTGGCCTTGGGTGACAATCCTCCCCCCTTCGATCCAGACCTTTTTGTTGGATGATGCATTGAGTAGGCCTAGATTCAGATTTGCTTAGTGTTCTAGGCTGTTTCTTTGTTGTCATTGGCCCCTGACTTTAGCGAGTTGTTTTTGTATTCTTCTAGGAATGCCTGGACGTTATATTCTTGTACTCTTTTCTTCCTTTTTTTAATATAATCTTGTTGATCCTTAGCAGAAAAAAAAAAAGTATTATAGTATATTAATACATTATAATACTAGTATATTAATACATTATTACTAATGTTAGTATTAGATTTTAGGGTAAATTACACATCACCCCCTAGTTTTCAAACGAAACTCAGATCACCCCTTGGTTTTTGAAAAAACTCAAATCACATACCCCCTCTACAGTAACGGTGTTAGTCTGCTGTTAGTTATTGGTGTGAAAGGACTATTTTACCCTTGTACAAAAACATTAGAATTAAATTTACAATACTGCCTTTCCTTCATCTTCAACATTGGTCAAGGGTAGTTTAGGGATTTAAATTTATTTAACTGGCTGACATCATCACTTAACAGCATAAAACTAATGGTAGGGACTAATTTGTCATATTGGGGTTTAAACCAGGGGGTGATTTGAGTTTTTTTTCACAAACCAGAGAGTGATCTGAGTTTTGTTTGAAAATCAGGGGGGTGATGTGTAATTTACCCTAGATTTTATAATGCTATTATATTATAGTACAACATTATAGTTATTGGAGCACAGCACAGATTCGGTTCCGGATCATAACAACACTCTCTATAATTGACACCATTGTAGGGAGTGGAACATTTTTTACGTATGAACAATGGAGAGCTCCTATTTCTAAGGTGCTCCTATGTTTTGGCAGTTGTTACCTATGTCAACAATGGAGTATTTTTAGGAAAAAAATGATATTTGACCCTTATCAACGATGGAGGGAGTTCCTATTTTCAAGGGAGTGAAAGAATATTTTATGGGTTTTTTATCCTTGCTAGTAATGAAGAGCTCCTATTTTTAGAGAAGTTAGTTGAACGAAAATATCCAGAAACCAACCACATCAAAAACCCTAGTTTTAAGTGAATATTTTTTGGTCCTATTTTCCTGCTGAGATTTTGTTTATTTATTTATTTATAATTAATCACAAGAGAACCTTCTATGGTGGCAAGTAACCCCTGAAATGACTACCCCACCCCTATAAAATGAAAAAATATCCCTTCCTGGTCGATGCCCTTGTGTGTGAATCCCCTCATTGCCCTCCACCCCCTACGCGGTACAAAAGCTACGCAACCTTTCTTTTTCCTATATTTTTTACAACACAAACCGTTATTCTGGTTTACAGTTGGGAAGCACTCCACCACAGTCATCATCTGTATTCTCAAATAATCTCTGAGAGCAGAACAGAACAGAATAGAGCGTGCTGCTTTTGCTTCAAAGAGGTATGCAATCTTTTTCCTTCTTCTTCTTCTTTTAAACCCTATGGTTCACTGATCAGTTTGCTGAATAAATAAATATTTCTTGTGATCAATAGCAGGAAGAAGGGAAACAGTTACTACGGCATCATCGAAATCATCAACGTGAATGTTGCGTGTGAAAACCTCCGGTACTTGGTTCGCCTGTGGATGAACCTGCAAAAACCAAGCAATGAGCGCAAGAGGGCCGGTGTGGCTCCGGTCTAGGACTCTCCGATGCTCAAGTCAGGTCTTCAACGCGACAGCGTAACTGCGTAGTAAAAAGCAAGATCTGGAATAGAGCTCCATACCGGTATTTATAGAGTAAGGAGGAGATGAAACGGTTGGGAGAGTCCTAGTATGGTAGGAGTCCTTCTTTCGGAAGGTTCTCTCGCGTGAGCGGAGTGGAGAGTTATTTTCGGGTCGGACTCTTATTAAGGTAAGAGTCCATGTAGAGTGTGATTCGTGTTGTCTTGGGATCGTGGCTCGGTCCTTATCCCGTGATTCTCGGGATGTGATGACGTGGCTGAGATCCCGGTGGGGTGCTATGGGAGCCTCAATGGAGGAGGGCTCGGCCAACGAGGTCGGCCCGTGGGGTCGGCAATGGAGGTCGGCCCGAGAGGAGGTTGGTCTCGGCCATGAGGTCGGCTAGGCGTCCCTGGCTGACCGGTATAATCTCGGCCTCGATTCACGCCAGCTCGCTCAAACCAGGCTTTGTCGGGTGACTTATCGAATATGGGGTCGGCCCAATTTCTGCTCGGCCCAACTCGGTTCTCGGACCGAGGTCGGGTCGGCCACGTGGCAGCCTCGATAGGTGGGGTGTTTTATGCCTCATCACAGGCCCCCACTCATCGGTGTCGGCTCGCGCTGATGAGTGAAATCTCCGGGCGCTTGTCGGGAAGATCCTTGCGGTTGGGGCCGAGATTATTTATTGCCGGATTTGACGTTGCACGATCCGGCGGTTGGGTGTCCGTGCCACGTCCGCCAGAGTCATTATGGCGGGCTCGGGAATTGAAACGCCCTTCGATCGGGCCGTTGGATCATCTGAGCTCTGTCGGCCGTTGGATCGGTGAAACCCAAGGATTATAAATAGGCGACTCCTAACTATTCATTCTTCACCGCTCTAAGTTATTGACTTCTCGGCAAGTTTGGAACCATCAGCTCGGCAGATCTCGTCGTTTGCCCGCTTGTGATCGACTCGTGAAGCTTTGTTCGTGATCCACTCGGGTCGTTTCGCTCCAGCTCAACTCTACTTCAACCAAGAAGTCTTCTCCACCCAAGTATGTCGGTTGGTAGTAGTCCTATGGGCGAACCGCTCGCCAGGCGACAGAGGGCCCGAGTCCGAGCCGAGAACTCCCGTCCGCTCTCCCACCATAGACTCATTGGGCTCGACCTCGGGCGAGCCCGATGTAGTGGAGCTTCGTCGCCGAGGTGGCCGAGCCCCGCTACCCATGGAGTTTGACCACGCGGCCCAATCCACGCCGCAGATCGGGCCGAGAACTCCGGGTCGTCCTCATCGGATGAGGAATCAAGCGAGGAGATTCGTCCGAGATGGGGTTGGCTCGCAAGCTCGTCCACCGACGCCCGAGCCCGAGGAAGGCAAGAGTCGGCACTGCTCTAGAGCACAATCACGGAGGCCGACCTCGACTATCTCGAGGACGACCTACGCCATCCCCGAGGACATTCACTCCGAGTTCCTAATCCCGGGAGATGGCCTCTTCATCGTGCCCGCGAGGTGGCTCATGCGAGACGCCCTTCAAGTATGCGTTTGGCTCCCGTTCTCACCGGCGTGGACCAGATCTTGGACCACTTCCACCTATCTCCGTCACCGGTGCCGAACTCCTAGCTGGCCGTCTATGGCTTCTACGCCCGTCGCGAGATGGGCCGAGGTGCTAGCGTGGCGCTCTTCTCTCGGCTCTTCTTCCCAAGAAGTCTCCGAGAAGGGGTGGTATTATTTCTGCCGCCGATCGGGGAAGAGCGCGGCTCTAGGCGGTCACAAGTTTCAGTCGGCCGCACGCCGACCTTCAACAAGCATCGGAAGCCCCGTTTTTCTTCGCTTCCATTCCCAACAGCCCTCTCCGAACCGAGTGGAAGGAGATGAATCTGAATTATGTCAATAGAGTACTACCGACCGAGAACGAGATGACCTCGCCGACCTCGATCCCGTGTCCGCCTTCGATGTTCTCCCCTTCGGGACGAGGGGTTTCTTGAGTTGGCATATGACCCCGGTAGGAACACTTGCCGAGCCTATCTCGCTTATCCGAGCCGACCCCTTAACTTGGTTTTCTTTTCCTTTTCCGACTTGTTTCCTATGTTTCGGTTTCTCTTGGGTGGTCGGCCACATTCCTCTAATGGACACGGCTCGGCCGAGGGCCGAGATTATCGCAGACAGGAAGAAGAAGAATGCCGAGAAGAGACCCCGGGGCGAGTCCTCCAAGGCCTCCAAGGAAAGGGGGTGATGCCAGGACCATCGGACGCGGTGGTCGGTCCGAGGCCGAGAAGAACACGGGGCAAGCCGGGTCTCCGAGGAAGGGGAAAGGCCGAAAAGGCGAGAGGAGCCCGCCGAGAGATATCAAACGCCAAAAGCTCTCGGTGAACTCGACGAGTGGCGGCCTTCCGCCCGGCCTCTCCACCAACATCTCCCGATACGTCCCGGGAGGGCTTCGGCCAACAACGTCCCGTGAGGCCGACCGGCGCCTTTTCCGGGGACTCGGCCTTGGCGTCGGTGGCTCACGCCAAGGAATGGCTGGATGCAAGTCGGCTCCCAGCCGACAAGGGAGAAGCTCGAGGCGCTCTCCGACCCTGAGCTCCTCTCCACTCTATTTCAAGACTTCAATATGGTAAGTTTCCTTGTCGGCTCTTGCCTATGATCGATATGTGTAGTTTATCCCGATTTTTTGTTCTCATGCTTTTTTGTAGGGGTTCGCCAAGCAGTGGAGACCATGCTCCGCTTGAGCGGCTCTGACCGAGAACTACTCCTTGGACGTCCAGTGCAAGAAGGCTTATCGGGACGCCCAGGATGCCGTTCGAGGCGTCGGGAGACCCAAGAGAAGCTCACCGCTGCTGAGGCCGAAGTGGAGAGCTCCGGCCGAGGTGGCCGAGGCGGAGAGGAGAAGGTCCGGGCTCTGCGAGGTCGGCTCGCCGAGGTGAAGGAGAAGGCCAAGGAAGATCTGGCCACGGCTCGGGCGCGGCGATTAGCGACTATCTCCAATCGGAGGAGTACGCCGATATCCGCCACGAGATCGGGAAGCCTCCCTTCGCCGAAGGTTTTGAAGCGGCAGAAGCCGAGCTTTGGCCGAGATCAAGGCCGCGTATCCGATCTCAATCTCTCCCTCTTTGACGATGATGCGACTACTTTGCAGGGGAGATGGGAGATGAGGAGGGGGAGGTTACCCAAGCTCGGCCCCTGAGGCTCTGCTTCGGTCGACGCCGTCCCTCCGGGAGCCGGACCTCAAGACCCTGCTGCCGAGCCCAACACCGTGGACGCCTCGAGGTGCCTCCAAGTCCCGCGCCGAGGAGGCGAGATGTAAAAATTTTTTTTTTTGTATGTATGGGGCCGAGCTGCCTCTTTTTGTAACCGTGCCGATCAGTCGGCTTACAACGAATAAAACAACTTATTTTTATCAAAATTTGTCTAAGTATTTGAACTCGGCGCCCTCAGCATTCTTT